>NC_132997.1:97607270-98269770 GCF_048564905.1 Vicugna pacos | reverse complement strand
ACGATTGAATTCCCGTCAGCTCATTTGATCACCATAATTCTGCCATTATTCCAAGGGATTTTTCTTTTCTTTTTTTGAACTGAACCGAGTTCTGGGGCTCTACCATTGGTGGAAGGAGTGAGTGCTGGGCTGGGAGGTCTCTGTCCTCCAGCAGGGAGGGGGGTCCTGGGGGAGCCGCCAGAGACAAAGGAGCGGAAATTCCGTTTCTTGTCCCTCCTGCTTTTACTTATGTATCTTCCTTTCTTCCCCTTCCTTCTCCTACTCGTGACATTCTCCTCCCTGGAAAGTAGCCAGCAAGCCAGCCCGGCTGCGGTGAGGGTGACGCTGAGCCTCCTAAGAGACAAAACTGGGAAGATGACTGGTAACCGGAATCTAGTGCTCAGCCCTAAGTGCTGTGCCAAGAAATGTGGCTTTACTTCATGGTCACTGGGTGGGAGTTGGAGGGGAGGAGATGGAAAACTGAGGCCCAGAGGGGAAAAAAAAAATGCCCTCTCCTCTAAGACAGCTAGTTTGGAATGGTTCTAGAAAGCCCAGATGGGAGCATCCGCAGGTCATTTGGAAATTCGCTCACCAATGTTCTTGCTCATTTCTTTAGTAATCATGCTTTGTGGACCCACTAAGCACCCATCACTGCTCAGGGCTAACAGCAAACAAGTACCCTGTGCAAATCCTAAGGGAGATACTCCATAAAAACCAGAGGCTGCAGAAAGGTTAGGAAAACACCAAGGAGAAAGGAAGGCGGGCAGCGGGAGGTGGGTCTGCAAGAGGGCTAAGGAGAAAGTGGAGATGTGGGCGTGGTTTTAACTCCCTCGTTCTCGCCTCATTTCCTTTTTCTGTGTTTCTGCCTTTCTCTGTTGCTCTGGCCGCCCATGTGCAGGAGCTGAAGGGGGAAGAGCATTCATAGGCACGAAGGCTCCAGGAGCGGAAGCCCCCTCAATTGTACTCCTCCTTTGAAACCTGTCGGTGCCACAGTTGCAGATCCCAGCAGGAGGGCACCCACCCAGCCGGTACACACTGAGGGTCCCTACTGTCAGGTCAGCTGTGCTTCTCCTGGACCCGGGAGGCAAAGACCTTCCTTCCTGGAGCCAGCCTAGTGTTCACACTGATTTACTATTGGGCGTTGAAACTAATAACTTTTGTTTTTAATTATGACGGTTTGCTGAGCTCTGGAAAGCCCTGGTTGTGAGTTAGCTGCTGTAAAAATGTGAAAGGAAAGCAGTCCTGCGTCAGTTGCCTGAGAGCAGATGATAAAATCGCTTTCCGTGTATGCAGAAGGGATCGCCTCGGTAGAACAGTCCAATGATGGAGAAGCAACTCCAGAACAGGCACTGAACTTCAGCTGCACTTGACGGCTCCCAGCCTGAAATGAACGCTGCCTTCAGGTGATGAGAGGTTTCCTGTTGCAAAACAAAGGGGCTTCCACTCTGGGAGGGCAGACTCTGCTCCCACTGTGACGCAGCCTCCACTGCTGGCAAACGGGCAACCATTCATGAAATGGCCTCGTCTATCATCTCTTGCTTTATTATTACTTCCATTACCCAAGCAGTTAGGAGCAAGTCGGAGCCGATCACGGAGCCCGAGAAATGTAAACTTTTATGAACAAGAGGGCGGCTGCCTGGCTTCTGTCATGGAAGGTCATTTCCATAACAAATGATAATTCTGCACACGTCTGGCCCCAGGGACAACCTACAGGCTCAGACTCTGACACGCCAAATCCAGAGTCAGGCCACACTGGGGACTCAGATGGGCCACAGCCTGAGACAGGGATAAGGAGGTAGCCTGGCGGCTTCCAACAGCATCCCCTTGGTTATTTGCCCTCTTCTGGTTTGGAAGAGAACGAAAAGACAACAATAGGGTAGCAAGACAAGAGATAGATGGAGAATTTTTTAAAAAATCACTGAAAGTCTGGTGCTGGGGGAAAGCGCAAAGCCATGTTTATCCCCCTCCCCGCCCCAAGCCCCAAGCCCCCAGCCCTGTCTTTAGCCCAGCCGGACTCCTGTGCAGGGACTTCCCTCGCCAGTCATCAGTGCTGCCCTCCTGCTGACAAGGCTTCCCTCTGCCTCCTCTCCTCTCTGCTCCCCGCACAAGCTCAGGGAGAACCTGGAATCCCGGACACGGCAGGGCTCTCCCCTGCAGTCCCCAGGCTGGACCGCAGACGCCCCCCACTCTCAGCAGGCCCACCTTCCACTCTACCTCCCGCCATCCCCCGGTTCCCTTCAACGACATGGAGACTGTTGGGGGATGAACTGTGTCCCCCTAAAATCCATAAGCTGAACTCCTAACCCCCAGCTCCTCAGAACGTGACCATATGGAGATGGGGTCCTCGAGGAGGGAACCAAGGTGAAATGAGGTCATCAGGGTGGGTCCTATTCCCACAGGACTGGTGTCCCTATAAGAAAAGGAGAGGACACCAGGGACTCATGCTCGGAGGAGAGACCACATGAGGGCACAGGGAGAAGGCCGCCGTCTCCAGGGCCAGGAGGGAGGCCCCAGGAGACACGAACCCTGCCGACACCTTGATCTTGGACTTCCGGCCTCCAGAGCTTGAGAAAATAAAACCACCGCTGTTTAAGCCCCCATGCAAATACACGCATACAATATGCTGCACATGTTTTTTTAGTTTACATGGATGTACTGATCACTGTTACTAAGAACAGTTTAGACCTTTCCCTTTTTAAACTTACATAGTTATCAAAGGAATACAGCCAACCACAAAATAAGAATCAGCAGAATGCGGGAATCCACTCACAAAGGACAGACAGAGGTGCTTACACATAGTCAAGAAATCAATTATCTAAGTTATAAATAACAAGTTGAACTTGAATTTTTTTTTTAATTATAAATTTGTCATCATGACAAAGTCAGGTGCTGCTAAGGAAAGTCAAAATCGAGGGGAAACACTGATGTTAAAAATACCGAGAGATGGAAAAGAACAGAAAATTAGGAAAGATTACAGGGTTTGTTCATGAAGAGAGAGAGCCATCTCTGAGAATGGCTCTTCTGTTAGTCCAAGACTGACACGGGGACTGGAGGGTTAAAAAGGGAAGGAATGAGAGCCCACAGAGGCCGTGAGCTGAGAGTGCGCACAAACCTTCAAAAAAACTTTTCTAACTAACCCAATACTGCCGAGAGGACAAATGATAAATGAAGTGTGATTCCAGGATTTTCGGATTGAAGACTGAAAACTACTAATATCTCCATTCTCCCCACAGTATTATAAATTCAGTGCAGAATAACCAAGGCAGCCCTGAAGAAGAATGAACTTGGAGGACACACATTGCCAGAAATAAAGAGATCCAAAACAGAAACAAGTCAAACAAAAAAACATGTATATTTAGGACAAAGTGATGCATCAGTGCAGGGCAGAAAGGATGGTGCTAGGTCAACTGGATGTCCACTAAGGGGAAAACAAAACAAACAACATACGTGTATATAAAATACACACACACTCCTACCTCACGCCATTCGCCAAAACCAGTGCAGACCAAGGTGAAATAGAACTTTGTGCATCTTTGTGAACTTGGAGGAGGCAAGGATTTCTTAAACAAGACCCCCAAATACTACAAAGAAAAATCTTTAAATAAGACTGTATTACAACTAAAATTAAAACAAAAAACACCATCAAGAAGATGAAAAGCCAGCCCACTGAGCAGATTATCCGTATGTGTATGTACATATGTGGGCATATGTGTACGTATACCTTTGTGTGTCACAAAGTCCTGACATTCTGAATATATTTTTAAACACAAATTAATCAGAAAAAGACAGCCCAATAGAAAATCAGACTAAAACTTGAACAGAGATTTCACAAAAGAGAATAGCCAAAGGCCATTAAACATGTGACAAGGTGCTGACAGTCATCCATCAGCAGGGAAATACGCTGAAACCTCAGTGAGATCATACTGGTACCACCAGAAGGGCTCAAAAGCAGGTGAGGGCTTGGAGTGACCCACGTGCTGCTGGTGGCTGTGAAAACTGGTGCAACCACTCTAGAAAACGTTTCATCAGGATCTACTAAAAGTGAACGTACAGTTTTACCCACACTAGCAACTCCACTCTTAAATATATACCCAGCAGAAGAGAGGACACGTGTGCACTGAAAAGGCTCGCACAAGAATGTTCACAGCCGGCAGGAAGCTCATAGCAGCCACAACCAGAAATCACCCACTGCAGCAGGACTGACAAAGAAGCTGTGATCTAGCCACACAAAGAAGCATCAAAGAATTAAAGATGGAGAGAGGGGCTCCAGCTGGAGATGTGGAGCTGGGGGTGTGTGTCTGTGCAAAAGGAAAGAAAACAGTACTTACAATTAACCCTGAGATGAAGGGGCTCTTGGTGTCATTTACTGACTTGAAAGTTTCAAGTCTTCCCACAGGAAGAGTCTGCAGACTGGACAGGACCGCTTTCCCTACGCTAATGTTAGTATCTGAATTAATGAAGAATTCTGCACAATCCCGTGCGCACACGTGTACTGCTCACCTTTGCAGGTAGACATGGCGTCTTCAGGGACCTCCCCGGCTGCCCCCGACCGTCCACAGGACACCTCCCCCAGTGACTCGGGAAGAGCAAACCCCGGATAATCACCACCTGAGCCACGCAGGCTGAGTTCCGACCTGCCTGCCCTCAGGCTGTGGATTGACCTGCCTCAGAGTGCTTTTGTGAAGTTTCGAGGGTAAAATCCACCTTGATGACTCTCAGTCATCACGGTGCCCCGAGGAGAAATCCGTCATGAGATCAAAGGTTCTAATTAAGTCGGTCTAGGGTAGGGTCCAGACCTGTGTTAAACTTTCTAGGGGGTTCTAAGTGACACTGGGGCTGAGAAACACTGATCTGTACGGTACTCTGCACACATAGCGAGCGTCTCCCAAATGCTATGCTATTGTTATGATTGTTCTGTCATTATTTATCATCTTATTCATTCATTCACCCACTCACTCACTCAAGCTGCCCATCACAGAAATCAGCAACAAGCCGCGGGAAATTCTCTTCATTTCATACCCATCCCTGAACATCTCAAGTGTCAGGAACCACTGTGGAGAACAACTAATAATTGATTAAGGAGGAAAAATGTGTAAAACTTCTTAGAAGTAGCGCCTGCTGTGTCTGTTTAATTCCAGCTCAAACAAGCCCTTCCTCTGAGATCCCAGTAAACGGAACAAAACCTCCGACTGCCAGAGAAGCGGGCTGGGAGCAGGCACGGGGTCCTGCTAAGATGTGAGCCCACCACCCGGAGCGGGGGGTGTTCTAATCACGGCCAGCCTCCCGGAGCAAGCTTTCCCGAAGCTCACCTTCATCGCGTCAGAGCTAACAATGAGACGCGTGCTTTCCCAGAGCTGAGGGCTGCGTCCGGGTCCTTCTGTTCACTGAGGAGCTACCTGTGGGTACTTAGTCCCTGGAGAAGCCATGTGTGTGTCCTGGCTCTGAAACCGTGAGGCTATATATGTGGTAGTAAGGACATGTGAACGTGGGCTCGGGGACTGTGTTCATCCCATGGGAGGAGCATTTAGGAGCCTGGAAACTGCAACCCTTACGCAAACTTCCTAAAGACTCGTGCCCAGGATCTGCCTGAAGCTTGGTCTGGAATAAAGCCTCTGAGTCACAGAGCCCTGCGTCCCAGGACAGCCCCTGGCTTCTGTCTTGAGGAGCTGTGTTCTTCTGGGTCTGTGGGAGGCACTGCCCCGGCGCCCCGGGCGGGGCCACAGAAAGAACGCTGGACCTCAGCCGCCGGCGACTCTGAGCCCAAGCCCTCCCCCTGCACCTGTGGTGTCGATCACTATCCATCATTCTCTGATCATATCTGAGGATTATTTTCTCTCAATTCAATTATTATTAGCGCCTCTCAGTCCTGAGCAAAGAAAACATGCATTTTGAAGGGAGATGGGCTCAAAGTCACACACTTGAGGGGTTTTTCTTGGGAAAAGAGGGCCAATTAAACACATGCCCCCCAAGTCTACTCAAACTACAGTCAGAGGGTTTCATTCCTTAATGAAAATAAAAATTAAAAATAAAAACCAGAGAGGAAAAAGTGAAAGGAGAAACAGACCCATCTAAGGGGCAGGAACCAGGGTGGCTTCGGGACTCCGAACACCAAGCCCGGAGCCAAAGACGGTGGCCTGAAAACCCCCAAGCTCTCAAGGGAAATTATCGCCTACCTAGAAATGAAGTGAGCATAAGGTGAAACAATGATGCTTTCAGACCCACAAGCTCTTAAAAACGTGCTTCCCACGAGTCTTTTCTCAGGAGATGATCAGCCAGTGTGCTTGAGATTTAGAAAAACAGAAGGAATTGTGTCCGGAACACAGGTCTAGGGGTCCAGCGGCGCAGACGGGATGCCCCAGGACAGACGCTCTGGGAAAGGTCTCCCTCAGGAAGGTGAAATCCTGAGAGTGTGGGAGGCACGCAGAGGCCTTGAGGGTTAACACGAATGACTTCGTGATGAACACACAAAGCTGAGCGACTTGGGGGGGGGCGGAAATCAAAGAAAATTGACTCCTGGAAAAATAAAACCGAAAAATGTGCAATAAGTAAAGAGTGATCATAATTTACTCTGTGGCTGAGCTTCGAATAGCATTTAGGTAGTTGTGAGAACGGCCCCTGCTGTGATCAGAACTGCAAGGTAAGGGTAGGAAGCAGACAGATGGATACAAGGATGTGAGTGTGTGTGGTGGGCGTGGAGGGGACAGGTGTGCTTTCTCACCTTCACCGAGGAAAGCCTGAGTTTTCAGATGAGACACCCAGAAGGAGTGGTGCCAACACGCAAAACATCGGCGCAACACAAAGGGGCTGACCTCTGGCAGTGAGGACGCATGGACGGGGAGCTCTGAGACAGAGGTGTGTGTGCCTTTTGACAAACCTTGTAAAACTATTTTGCTTTTTAAATCAGGTGCATGTATAGCTTTGATTTAAAAAAAAGTTAGATTGTCATTTCATTAGCTAGGTAACCACTGCCAGGTAGTATATTTATGATTAGGATCCTCTATAAAAGAACCTTCCTCGGGGAGTTTTTCTCAAGATAAAATGAGATGATCCAAGTAAAGACTCTAGCAGATGCCTAAAACATAGTTTGCACTCCATAGATACCAGTCTGTTTTTTTGTAACAACTTCCAGGTGCACGGGGCTGCTCAGGCCAGCTCCGGGGCCGGTGCAAGGACTGCTGGCGAAAGGGTGAAGGAGCCGCAGCACCCACGAAACACCCCTCTGCCCCCTTCAGTCCAACCAAGGCCACCCACCAAGACCCAGAGACCCCTTCCCCTGCGGCCGCAGCTACGCCAGCAGTGCGCGCCAGCAGGGGTACGAATTGCCTCTAAAATAAAAGAATATAAAGCTGGAGAGTGTGAGGTAGTTACTGGCTTTCCTTAATTAAAAAAAAAAAGGACCTTTCTTAGAAAAAAATGTGCAGACTAATTAAAACTCACGCAATGTAATTAACACAGATCTTTTAGCTGTGCCTAAAGCAACACGCACCTGAGAGCGCGCTTTTCTGACAGTGGCAGCTGGACAGATCTATGACCTGTTTAGAAGGGAAACTACAGTTAAGCCTGGCTAAATTCCAAGTCAACTTAAACAGTGTCCAACCACGACAGATAACAGATGAGAGAGACGCCAGCAAATCATTCTTCAGTGCTCAAGTCCGTAGAATTGTCAAGCTGCGCCCGGAGGGTTTCCCCACTGTAAACACGTAGAATCTTCAGCAAGACAGCACTGGGTCATGGTGATCCCAGCTTCAACTAGGAGACAAAACTCCTTAGACCAACAACAGGTTACATTTTTTTTACTGTAACTCTAATCATATCAGCTTGTGAATCTTGTGATATTTTATTAAATAAATATACATAATACAATCTGGAGCCCATGGTATGTGCTTGCATCTGTAAGAAACAGATGGCCCAGGCTGTAAATAAAGTCATGAGGAGGTGTTGAGAAAATACCAGTAAATTGGGGTTAAAGAAAGAAGCTATTAGAAGATTTGTCCATCAAGTTTCAAGTTTCATCAGCTGAAGTGGGGATTCCTGAGATGACTGAAATCATGATTTCAAAAAGAGGAAGCGCTTGGATCTCAGGTGCACATGTGACTGCCAAGTGTCGCTTTTGTGACCACAGGCTGGACCTCTGCGACCGGGAGTCACAGACCCCCTGCAGAAAGGCCTCTGCTCTCCTGTCTGTGGGTTCCTGGAGGCTCCTCCTGACAGGATCCCACGTCCCCCCGCCAAGCCCAGTCTCCGGATAGACTCAGAGCACATTTGACAAACATGAACTGACTCTCCTTGGTTGGAATGCTTTTCTCCTTGAGAAACTTGGTACTTGCAGGAAAATGAAAATTACCCTTGAAAAACAGATTTAGTAATAAAACAGCTGTTGACCTGAAACAAATAGATGGCAGATATTTCTCCAGCAAAGATGGGTTTGTTTGGGATCATCAGAGAACTGCAGTTCGGGGTCTGCAATCACGGTGAGCCACGTGCAAGTCCCTGCACAACCAGGGAAGGAGACGCTTTACAGAGAGGAAGAGGAGGTCAGGCGGGCTGCAGTGCACAAAGAGTGTAAGGCTTTCCACTGGCTGAGTCCTTGCAGGACAGGAGAGGAGTCTTCCTTCTTCCTGCTGGGCTGTGTCCTCACCGGACATGAGCGCACCCCCTTCTGGTCCCCCAACTCTATTTAATTGAGGGTTCTGTTCATTAATTTTTTTTCTCACAGCAGAGCTGTTTCCTATGGACCAGGAATTCTTCCAAGTGAAACACCTCTGGGGCTTATCTGCTTCCACAGCCGTGGGATCAGGACCTATCTTGACCCTAAGCTGCCCTTCAAGGCCGGGGAACCAAGAGTGGCCCTGTCTCACTCCCCTTGGCCATGAGCCTGGACATCCTGGAGGGTCTGGGCATCCGCAGAGCCGCCCCAGGCAGAGACCCACGGGGAAGGGAGATGGTGAGGGCCCAGACACGAGTGGGGGGAGGCAGGACAGACCAGCTGAGGGGAGAGAATTAAAGAGTGAGCCCGTTTCTCTCGTGGCAGAGCTGCTTCCTTGGAATGTCTGTTATAGACTTTCTTGGGAATTTTGAAGTTGCTGTTCAATCTGAAACAATTATCTTGGGGAGAAGGGTATAGCTCAGGGGCAGAGGGCATGCTTAGCGTGCACGACGTCCTGGGTTCAATCCCCAGTACCTCTATTAAAATAGATAAATAGCTAATTACTGTCCCCCAAAAAGTAAAATTTTAAAAATAAATAAGTAAATAAAATAATTATTTTATCAAAAAGCTTACTAAGGAAGTGACATCTCCTCTAATAAATAAAATTGGAGCCAAGCTTCATTTGTCTTTCTTTTTCCAGTGAGGGACATCTTATTCAAATACAGCACATGTTTAGGAATGTGCACAGGTCACAAGAACTCAGCTCAGGAAACTCCCACAGACAAAACACGTCCTTCTGCTCAGCACCTAGACCGCCCGAGGACCCTCCTGCCCTGTCCCAGCGGACCCTCCACCCAAGGGTGACCACAAACCCACAGACTGGCCTTGTCCAGTTTTGAATTTTGCACGAATGGAAGCCCACAGCAAGCACCTCCTGTATCTGGCTGCTTCTCTCAGCGTCATGTTTGCGAGGCTCGGGCTTGTGGGTGCTGAGCAGAAGGACGTGTTTTGTCTGTGGGAGTTTCCTGAGCTGAGTTCTTCGGTGTGGGTGCACGTGTCTGCCGTCCATGCACTCCTGCTGCTGCCTGGCATCCCACTGTCCACCGGAGGCAGATGCTCGGGAAGGTCCTTTTATTTGGCTGTGACCAACATCCTACCTTCGTTCGTCTTTGGTGAGTGATATTGACCAGAAAGGCTTTTAAACTAGGAGAGAAAACATCTGCCTGAAGTTACTAGGAAAATGGATGAAAACAGTGGTGCATAATACTAAATGCAGGGCTTCATTAATTAGCACCCCTGCCCCCCAAATACATCGCTTTACATGCAGAGTGTGAGAAGAGAGAGGTGAGTGGGCCGTGGTGAGAAAGCAGTGGAATGAAGTTAGAAAAAAGAGAGAAAAAAGCCCTGAGAGAGGGTCTCCCCCATACATATAACATTCTCCTTCCACTAAAAATGCGCCTGATTAGAATTAATCGTCCAAAACCCTGAGCTAGTCAAAGGCACTGTCTGCAGCTGTGCAGCCCCGTCTCCGTTGTGATGGAAGTACCAAGTGCAAAGTCAGATCCTGAGGCTGGTTCGGCCCAACTCAGCCAAAGGTCACTCCTTAAAACGCAGGAAGGGGCCTTACAGGACAGCCCCGCGGCCCACTGAGCTTGGGAAACGGTGGTGAGACAGCGTGTTTCTGCAGAGCCTCCTGCAGACGCCTGTGCTCCGGGGCAGTGTGTGTGATGGGGCTTTAAGCAGGAAATAGGCTACACAGTGTTTCCCAAAGTCATCTGACCAGGGGACCCTTTTTCAAAGGGAGGGTCTTTCGAGACTCTAGTCACGGAACACACTTTGAGGAATCACTCATGCTGTAAACCTTGGGTGTGTTAGCCATTGCCAAAGCCAAAATGAACATGGCACGATTCCTGACCTCGAGAAAGTGAATTAGTAAAATCAGGTGCCTCCCAAAAAGGGACAAGAAAAGGAAAAAGAAATTAGGGCTTCCTGAGGGCCTGATCTAAGCCAGGTCAGGAGCTCGGTGGTCTGCCCGGGCTGCCGTAACGAAGCCCTGAGGCTGGACAAGCAAGGAAATGTGCCTTCTTACAGTCTGGACGCTGAAAGGCCAAGCCCTGGCTGGTCTCTCCTGAAGCCTCTCTCCTGGGCTTGGAGACAGCCGTCTGCTCCCTGTCGTCACACCGTCTTCTGTCTGTGAGTGTCTGGTCCTAGTCTCCTCTTCCTCTAAGGTCACCAATCATATTGGATTAGGACCCACCCTCATAACCCCATTTTAACTTAAGTGACCTCTTTAAAGACCGTATGTTTGAATGCAGTCACATTCTGAGGCACTGGGAGTCAGCACGCCACCAAAATAATTCTGCCCATATCAACCATTTCACACCTTTTATCTCATGTAATTCTCAAAAGAACCCCCAGAAGTCAGTGTTATTACTGCTTTCTTGTGAAAGCTGCTACCACAGTAAAAGATAAAAGGTGAGGAAGGAGGGTAAACCCGGGCCCACACCTCTCCAAAGCCCAGGTCCTCAGCCCCTCAAGCTGCTGCCGGCTCACGAAAACGCATTTGCGTGCCAGATGAAGACTTACAGATCTGATGCAGAATATGAGCGGAAAACTGAACACGTGTCTCTTTTGTAACATTTTAGAGATGAGTTGGAAAAAAATATCCAGTTACAAGGAGAACTTGCTAATGAAAAAAGTAATATTTTCAAAATTTTAATAATGTGATTATTTTAAAAGCAAGTGCCACGTGAGATGTTCTCAGTTTCTGGGTGCCCCTGTCATGGCTGTAATACAGCAGGTTTCCCTGCTCCAGCCGCGTTTCCCTGGGTCCGCCCGGGGGCCAGTGGACCCCAGAACAGACAGCATTCATCTCCTGACCACAAAAAGCAAATGAGGCAGCAGCTGCCTCCTTCACGGAGTGGTCCTTCACATGCAGGAGGATGTCTGGAGCAGTGGGATCACAGAAGACCGGACTGTCACCTGCGTTGGCACAGACTGCTTGTGTACCATGGACCAAGCCACCTCACCTTCCAAGAGTCAGACCCGATCTGTCAAATGGGGATGATTCTTCCCCCTCGAGATTCCTCCCCTCAGGAAGTTTAACAGGAGAGCCCTGGAAATGGGGCAGGGTCCTGCCTGGCTCACAACAGATGGGAGACACCGCTGTGACTTCCGACACTATTAGCATCGGTATTTGTAAATTACGATGCAAAATAAAGCCTCAGTCTGTGCTAAGTGTCAAGAGGCAAGTGTGCCCTCAGTGGGCTGGGGGAAGGAAGAGTGAGGGCCAGTTCCCCACAGGGCCCGGATGCTGTGCACAACCAGTCCATGCTGGCTGCAGAAGCCTTCACCTGTCAGGTTGTACGCTCAGCCCAAGGTGGCCATTTGGCTATGGTACCTGAGTCCCGACCCGCCATTCGCAGTCCAGGCAGAGACTCACAGCTCGGGGCCCCCAAGGCTCCCCATGAGACAGATTCCAGAGCTGCTTCTCCACTGCTTTTAATCAAGTAAGCTGCCAAGGATTGAGATATCTGAAAAAATCAAAAGGGTGGGGGGCAGGAACTCCGAGAGCCATGAGAAGGAAGCACGTAACTTAGCTGTTAAGAGTAAGGACATCAGGGTCAGACAAAGCTAGTGGATTCATGTTCCAGCCAAGCTGTATGATCATAGAAGCATTATTAACCTCTCTGTGCTCCAGTCTCCTCATTTGTAAAGTGGGAATCAGGGCCAAATGAGACAGGCACACAGGTGGGGGGAGGTGCTCGCTTTCAAGGTCAGGCTGGTGGAGGGTCAGCCCCTGAGAGCAAGTACTTCCTTAAATTTTGCACCCCAGGACATCACGTGGTCCTGCCCATGGTGAGAATAACCACAGTACCCAGGATATAGGGGAAACCTGCGGCGCTTAGCAGAGCGCCTGACGCGGCGCGGGCCTACGATAAAGATTATAATTATGTTAACTCGACACTCCACCCAGCAAGCTCAGAAATATAGATTCTAACAACCCTCACACCTCTCTAGGGTCAGTCTTCTCCACAGTTTACCTGAGGGACATTTCCAGAAGCACAGAAGTGGAATGTAACCAAAAATAAGGTTCATTCCTGGCCATACCAAAATGCTCCATCTTTGTGGTGGTTACTGCTCAGTCTGATTACTGAGACCGTCCTCTAGGTGGCGCACTATTCCAGCACTCCGCGTAACACTCAGGCTCGGCCACAGTCCCTGTCACACCTGTCAGCGCTGTATCAATAAGCCTCTTGGGTATTTTTCCCCTGCAGGCTGGGTGCCTATTGACAACAAGGACTGTCATATTCATCCTTTTAACTGCCTGACATTCAGTAGACACTTAATTAATGCCTGAAATGCAGAATGGCTAATTGGGCAGATACCTCTAAATTTTCCAAATTAAGTTTATAATAAAAAGTTAAAGTTTTATGATAATAAGTTATTGTTATAGCAGTAATAAGTCGTTCAAAGGAATTAGCTCCATGGTGTAATACTGACCTGAAGGCTCCATGAGACAGTTAAAGGCATTTCTCCCATAGTATTCTGGAACAGACGTGCACTTAACTGCGTTCAGAGCTTTTTAGAAGGTAATGGTTTATATCTCCAGCAATCTTATTACAGCAGCAATTGGTTTGGGTTTGTTTTGAGGAGAGTCGGTGATTCCAGGAATCGGAGCAGCCAGGACCCTCTGCATCTCCCGGCCTCCTCCCGGCCGGGTGGTACCGCTCAACCCGCGCGTTGGCACAAGCTACCTCGCCGACACTTTCAGGTTCGCTCAGCACAACTCTGAAAAGTGCAATGACCTCAGGTACAAACGCTAAATGGAAAGGTGGCAGTGTCCTCCCTTTAAAGTCGCATAAACGGGGCTCTATCTGGAACGACGAGTGTCCTTAGCACCAGTCCCAGCGCCACAGGGCGCAGCCCAGGTTCCGCACCCTCGCGGACCTCGCGCGTGCACGCACCCAAGGAGCCTGCGTTTCCACCCGAAGGACGCGATGGCCCTGCTTGGTCGCCAGATGGCGCTGAGGCCCCAGCGATCGCGCTCCGGGGTCCACGTGAGCTCGGGCGGGCGGGGTCCCTTTGGAGTCCTCTCGGAGTCCCCTCGGCTTCCCGGATAGGGAGGTGGCGGCGGCGGGGACACTGCGAGGCCAGGGTCCCTGGCGTCTCGAACCCCTGCCGCACCAGCCACTCAGCTCCAGCAGACCTGGTGAAGATGGCCTGATATTTTATTTTCAAGAAAAGCCAAAAAGCTGAATTTTTGTTTGAAATGCTAGCAATTGCTGTACTTTAAAATTTTTAATGGAAACTCCTTTAAGGACTTGGGGGCGAGGGAGGGGGCCTGTCACTTGGCGCATCTGGTTGCACGGAAGGCTGGCTGGGGACGCAGCAGGGCTGAGGCTGCGAGGGGCAGGGAGACACCCAGGCCAGGGCCCTTAGCCTGAATTTAAGCCAGGAGCACCCAGGAATTACCTGATCAGGAAGGGGGTGGGTCTGCATAAAGGAACAGAAGAGAAGGTCTTGGACTTCACCCACGATGGAGTCAACTGGTGTTAGACTCACCCTCCCACGGCAAACAATTGTAAAAGAGAACAAAACAGGCAAGGCAGCTCTTAGCAGGAACTGGACCACAGTCAGCACAGGCTGTCATCCTTGAGAGAAGGAAGCACATGATTGGAGCCACATGTCTCCAGCCTCCAATTAATGCAGGGGTGCGGGGAGGTGAGACCACGTGGAGTGTAGTCAGCATCTCACTGGGCCAGCAAGCAGAGACTGGAGAGGGGGCTGCTGAGAAAGATGATTTGTGGGGCCCGATGCTGGAGAAGGGAGAAGGGAGGCCGGGCAGAGACCTCAGCTGAGGGTCCTTGGCTGAGGGTCCTTAGCCAGGAACTGTACTTCACAAGTCTAGGCAAGACTCTGCAAGACCTGGCCATCCCTGAGTTGGGGGGAGGGCGGGGGAAAAAAGTCTGTCCGCCTAGATTTCTATATCCAAAGAAAATACCCCGTTAAAATAAGAGTGAATTAAAGACACTTTCAGGTAAGTAGAAATTCATTCTCAACGTACCAAGGAGACATAACTTAGAACCACAATGAGACACTGTCACACACCCACAGAATGGCTAACATTAAGGAAACAGAACAGCAAATTCTGGGGAGGATGCAGAGCAGGGGGGCTGCCACACATTATTGTGGGGGTGGAAATGGTGTGACCGCGTTGAAAACTCTTAGGCAGTTTCTTCCTGTGAGCCAGGAATTCCACTCCTAGGCATTTGCCAAAGGGAGACGAAAGCATATTGCCACCAAAAGAAAGACAAAAGTGTGGAAGCAGCTTTATTCATTACATCCAAAACCTGGGAGCAATCCAAACATCCATCAACACGGCATTTTTTAAGAGCATGTGTGATGGTATAAGCTGTGGTATATTCATGTGGTGAAATGCTGTGAAGGAATGAAAAAAAATGAAGTCTTGGTATCTATATAGTGACAGGAGGGAAACGTTTAAACATATACAGAGGTAGCAGAAGTAACTTGATAAACTCCCATGTACCAACACCCAGCTTCAGCAACTGAAATGCATGGGTGTCTGGTTCCAGAAATCACATCTCTTCCTCTATAAGCATTCCAGTGTATCTCTAACAGTTATGGACTCTTTTAACATAACAATACCATTGTCACAATAATAATGCTATTATCACACCAAAAATATTTCCTTAATATCATCACTAGTCACTCAGCATCCCAGTCTCTCCAACTGCCTCATTGCTGTGTCCTTAATAGTTGATTTTCCTCAATCAAGTCCAGAAAAGCCCATAAGTTGCATTTGTTTGATTTTGAAATGTTTTTTTAATTTAGGTAAAAGTGTTCACATACCAGAACACGCAGATCTCAAGTGTGTATTTCTGAGAGATTGGGCTAATATAGACACTTGTGTTATCAACCCATCAAAATATAAAAGGCTTCCATCACCCCTGAAAGTTCCCTCCTGCCCCCTCGCGACCAGCATCCCCACCACCCAGCCCACTGGAAACCCCCTGATGTGACTTCTGTTGTAGTGGAGTTTTGCCAGTTGTAGAAATTCATAGAAATGGACATGCCATCTGTACTCGTCTGTGTCTAACTTCTTTCACCCAATGTAATAATGTTTTCTTGAGATTCAGGCACAAGGTCATACATACCAAGAATTTAATCTTTTTTATTCCTTCATAGTATTTCACCACATGGATATAACACAGCTTATACCATCACACATGCTCTTAGAAAGTGCCCTGTTGATGGATATTTGGGTTGTTCCCAGGTTTTGGATATAATGAATAAAGCTACTTCTACACAATTTTTTGTGGCTTTTTTTGTGTGGATTTTTGTCTGTTATTTTTTTTGTTTTTATTTTTGCTTTTTGGTGGCAATATGCTTTCATCTCCCTTTGGCAAATACCTAGGAGTGGAATTCCTGGCTCACAGGAAGAAATCGCCTAAGAGTTTTCAACGTGGTCACACCATTTCCACCCCCACAATAATGTGTGGCAGCTCCCCTGCTCCGCATCCTCCCCAGAGTTTGCTGTTCTGTCTCCTTAATGTTAGCCATTCTGTGGGTGTGTGGCAGTGTCTCGTTGTGGTTCTACATCGCATCTCCCTGGTGTATTGGGAATGAGTTTCAGTCCTCTCAGTTTTTATTTACCTGAAAATGTCTTTATTTTACCTTTATTTTAATGGGATATTTTCCTTGGATATAGAAATCCAGGTGGACGCCAGGTTTTACAGAGTCTTGCCTGGGCTTGTGAAGTAGAGTCCCCAGCTAAGGACCCTCAGCCAAGGACCTTCAGCTGAGGTCTCTGCCTAGCCTCCCTTCTCCAGCATCGGGCCCCATCGGGACCCTCAGCAGCCCCCTTTCCAGTCTCTGCTTGCTGGCCCAGTGAGATGCTGACTACACTCCACGTGGTCTCACTTCCCCACGCCCCCGCATTAATTGGAGGCGGGAGGAACGTGGTTCCAATCATGTGCTCCTTCTCTCAAGGATGACAGCCTGTGTGACTGCGGGCAGCTCCTGCAAAGAGCTGCCTTGCCTGTTTTGTTCCCTTTTATAATCATTTGCCGTGGGAGGGTGAGTCTAGCATCAGTTGACTCCATCGTGGGTGAAGTCCAAGACCTTCACATCTGTTCCTTTAAATATGTCAGTTCCTCTGCCCTCTCTTTTGTTTCCTTGCAGCAGGTTGCAGAGACCATGTTCATTATCCCAAAGAAGTTGCCCACATCCGGATTGTACCTACTGCCTCTCACCAGTGCTTTTTAACAGGACCCCCCTTTCTCATGTTTCCTGGACACTTGTAGTTCTGCCTAGAGGCCAGATTCCATTCCATTTGGTTGTTGTCTGGACCCCTCGGAGGTCCCCATACTGCCCTTGGGTGCACGTAATGTCAGTCCCCGTGATGTGAGTAGCCTGTGATGATCATTGCCTGGATTTATTTTTTCATTGAGGATTTGCAGAGCTGTGGTCTGCTTTTACAGTTTCCCTTCTCCAGTCCCTTACAGGATGCATCTATAAAGAGAGAGGTTCCTAATCAGCTGTGTGGGTGCCCTGAGCCACGGCTCATGCAAGAAAGGCAGATGAAACCTTTGCCTTCTCCCTTACTTTGCCAGAATGGGCTGATTTCCTTACATCTTCTGAAGGTGTCTGGTGAATTTCATTTCTTTCTTCTTTTTTTTATTAAGGAATCATTGTGAACTTGAGGAATTTAAATATGTTTTATATGTTTCAGTTCATTTAATTTTTTTTTTTTACTGAAGATCAAAGTTTTCCCTCTTTGGACAGAGGGGGCCTCTTTGCAGTGGCTCCTGGGTCCTTTAGACGTGATCCCAGGGGCTTCTGAGGGGACATCCCTCCTTTCTGGTGTGACAGGTTGTTCTGGGTCGTCCTGCCCAGTTCCTGTACCTGACACGGAATCCACCATTTCTATAAGGAAACTAGGTTTCTGTTGGTAAGAAACAGTATTGGGAGCCCACAATCTAGGAGGTAAGGACACTCATAGCTATTGGGTCAGTTCAAGGTCGTTTTGGTGCCTAGATCAGGAAATAATGTCTTCTCTTTTACATTTTAAAAGAGATAATATACCATGTGTTCATACTGACATTCCCAATTCGAAACTTACTGTGACAAGGGCTCAGATTCTATTTTTTGATGTTTGACGGCAGGTTTTAAGCCTCACCCCTCACTCCCTGCTCGGCCCCACATCTGAGCGGGCTGATAAGAAAGGCCAAATGCTCCCTCCTCCCAGCCAGCTAGCCCCTGCCTCCGGCTTCCGCTCCTGCTGGCCTCACTGCAGACCACAGTCAAACCCCAGCCAGGTTCCTTCCTTTCCTGGTACTCTCGACCCATTTCAGACCTGGTGAGAGGCCTGCTCTGCACCCCCAGAGGCTCAGCGATGTGAGTCACGAGACTTTCATACCTCTGAGGGCTGGGGGCGGCACCATCCATCCTGATACACACATCACATTTGAGGTGAGGGGCCCCTCTTTGCAGGGGAGGTCCAGAATACCTCACTCTTTGATTTCATATTCATATCCCTTTTTTCTTAGGCTGAAAAACTCTCTTTCTAGTGATGCTCACATAATTACCTATTTGCTTTATCCTATTATAATAAGTTCAGAATAATGATATCTGTATTACTGCCAATGCAATTATAGAAAACTGCTTCATATTATTTTCAGTTCTTTTATATCCTTAGGGAATGACCATCAAGGGATGTACCATTAAATTACTGTGTTTTAAATGACTTTAAATTACTGCTCTTTGCATGGCTCTGTTGCTGCCTGATGGTCAATTTCACCCTAATTTCTACTTTTAGGGTTTTCTATGTTGTTGATTCAATTGGTTTTATGTTTATATAAATACTAATATGATTCAAAAGTCAAATTTATCAAAGAAGGTAAGTTCAGAAAAATCTAGCTTCTCTCTCCATCTTTCCTCCTCCATTTTTACATTATATGCATTTTACATTATATGCATATTACATATGTGCATATGCATATGTATACTATATGTATATTGTCTCATTTTAATAAGAGCAACTATGCCCGTATATTCACAAGCCCATTTCTTAGATAAACACTGCATGCTGTATGCAACTTTTCCCACTTTATCCTTTGCATTTAGTAATATTTGGAGGCAATCACTCCACACTAGTTTACAGAAATATTAAAACTTTCTATTTGAATATGATAATTAAGGCCACTAAAAGTTACTAAATCCATTGATATATTTGATACTAATCCTGTTATATTTTTAAAGATATATTGATATAGTCATGTAGCCTTTCACTGCTGTCTGTGTTCTCTGTCTTTCTTTTCTGTATGTTTTGATATTTAAGAGTAGATACTTAGGAGTATTTGTAGTTATGATGGAAACAACCTAAATGTCCATTGACCAATGACTGCATAAAGAAGTTGTGGTGTGTGTATATATATAGTAGAATACTACTCAGCCATAAAAAAGAATAAAATAATGCCAATTGCAGCAACACAGATAGACCCAGAGATTGTCATTCTAAGTGAAGTAAGCCAGGAAGAGAAAGAAAAATACCATATGATATCAATTCTATGTGGAATCTAAAAAAAAGACACAAATGAACTTATTTATAAAATAGAAACAGACATAGATATAGAAAACAAACTTACAGTAACCAGGGGAAAAGGGCTGAGAAAAGATAAATTGGGAGTTCAAATTTGCAGTTATTAACTACTATGTACAAAATAAATAAACAACAAGTTTCTACTGTGTAGCACAGGGAACTCTATTCAATATCTTGTAGTAACCTACAATGAAAAAGAACATGAAAAGGGGCACATGCATGTACATGTATGACTGAAACATGATGCTGTACACCAGAAATTGATACAACAGTGTAAACTGACTATACTTCTATTTTAAAAGAGAGTACTTTTAGTTACAGTCTAATGGTTATATGCTTTTATACAATATCTTAGTCTCTTCTGTTTGAGTCCATGGGTTTCTTAATATGAGCCTTCTTTAAAATTAACCAAAACCATCTCTGGCACAATATTTAATTTGAAGTAACATTCTTTTTCTCCCAGTTCATACCTCTAAGGCGATCAGAGAGCTTACTTCATTTCCCACATACTCTGGCAGCTACCCCACCCCAATCACTGTTAGTGGTGGTATGTCTGCATTGTCGGAGCATACGCCCTCTACGTAAGATAGTCTTTCCCTTGAAACCATCACGTGGTCCTAGTTCTACACTTAATTTGTATCTAATATTCAATGCTGAAACGTGCTAAACGTGGCTTCAGTTGGGTTATCTGAAGCCTGATCACGCCAAGTGGTGGAACCACCATCCCTGAGTTCTTCCGTGCTCAAGACAATGTTTCTGCATACGTGAAGGTCTCTTTGTAAACCTGTATCTTCCTGGTTTCATTGTTCTCTAGGGAAACTATTCCCCCACTCTTCTTGCCTTTGTGAGGATAAGTGTGTAGGACGTTGCGCCGCAGTTCATTCCTCTGCTACTTAGATGCTGGGTTTCCTACAGTATTGAGACAGGAGGTTAGGATTCCTAGTGTTTTTAACTTCAGACTTCTAGGGCCCCTAGCCTATTCTACCAACAGGTGTTCCAAATTGGCCGTGCTTTCTTCAAGCTGCTTGATGTCCTGATTTGTGTATGGTCTCTCTCTAACTGTCACAGCGAGGGTCCTTGTCCTGCTCAGTTTGGAGTCTGTCACCCAGGGGGAAGCCATCATGCCTGGCCACTTGGTTGCTTGGTTTGCCTTCCTATATCTGAAAGCAAATACTTAAGCCTTGCAAGTTACTAACTTTCAACACATCACAGAGCAAAATTTCCTTTACAAGTGAACATGAATAAAGGACAATTTTTTTAAACTAGCAAAAGAGAGTTGATCTCAAGGAAAATCATCTTTCCCTACCCAGAAATTTCCAATGTTTCAAAGGCAAAATTTCAGGGCTATTGTGAGGGCTTTGCCAATGATAGATGTGTACCTAGAATTCCATAATTTTCTGATAACTACGTGTAAATCGTCATTGATCATCTCTAAACATTTTGTTAAAGTGAAAAAAAAAAAACTCCGGTAGGATAGAAACTTGTCTGAACTAATTATTAAAGTATTGAAATTCTGTTCTCAAGCAATTCAAATATCTAAACCTATACTCACAGGTCTTCCCTTTCATTTTGTAAGAATCAGATACTAGGAAACAGTTCCAGAAGAGTTTCAATAATGAGACACCCCTCACCTTCAGGACAGAGAATCTATGACATGCTTTCCAGGAACACCATCTGGCCCTGGGAGTCCAGGAATTATGAAGACCACAGAACTGAAAGTTTCAAATTGTTAGATACTCAAATGTTTGACAATGAAAAGAATGATCTTTGATATTAGATTATCAAATACCTGCAGTTCATTTACTTACACATCCTTACACCCAAAAGTAATAACGTTCTCCAATAGCATTGTTTCCTTCTGTGTCAGCTCCCCTTTGAAGCAGTGACTTCATTCAGCATCTTCTGCATATCTGTATATGCCGGCCGAGCCCTGCGCTGTCATTTGCCTGTGGATGTGCCAGTGTCCCCCACTGGAAGTGAAGCCATTCTTGGACAGAGATCCAGGAATCCAATGTCCTTTCAGGGAATCCAGGGATCAAGGACCTGATGTCCTTTCTAACCATTTTTACTTTTACTTTCCCATTATATACTCAAGTGACCCTACTCTGGGAGACTCACTGTGGGCTTCTGGGTCATCTTTAAAGACAGCTTTTTTGATCCTGTCCGTCCCTTGCCCCCACCATGCATGACAGCCAAGCACAAAACTTTCTCAGGGAGCTGGAGAGGTATTTCTTAATTCTTTACACACATTTATCCAAGGAACCCAGCAAGGGGCTTTAAATACTCTTTGGCTTTATGATTGACTTTTAAAATTCTACTAACTCTGCAGAACAAGGATTTATGTATTTGTTAAATAAATTGGTAACAAAAACTCTAAGACATTAACAGATACTTAGGGAAATGGCACAAAAACACTGTTGCCCCAAAGCAAAAATGATGAAAAGTTTAAAAAAGTAAGGAAAAGTGTTCAAGTTTACCAGTAATTTAAAAATTCAATCTGAAACAATATTCCATCTTTGGTTAATTGCAAGCATTTGCATTGGGTAGAAAATTTGTTATATTTTTGAAAAACAAGCTATTAAGTGATAAGAAGCAAATATTATTTGATCCAGAAACTAGATTTTGGGAGACAGAACCTAAGGAAATACTCTGTTATGTCAAAACAAGGTTTTTGTCAAGATGTTCATGAGCATGTTATTTGTAATAACAAAATGTTAGAGAAAACATTAAATGTTGAAATACAGGGAAATAAGGTTATCAAAGTGATACTCACCAAAAGTGAATGAGAAAACGCTTATGCTATAATGCGAAATGAAAGCATAAGAAATAAAATGTGTGTATACACAGATATGTAATATTTGTTACACAAAATGCACATTATACAACAATGTGAGTAGGTCTTTGTGTGGGGGTGTGTGTGCGTCTTGAGGTAACTTTCCCTTCCTTCTACATCTGTATATTTTCCAAGTATTCCATAATGACAATGTCTACTGTTAGCTTCTTAAATTAAAAAAATGTTTTTTGAAATTTCTTTCATGTTTTTCGATGCCACTTTTTATTCCAGTTTCTTTTTCTAAACTCAGAGAGTAGGAATCAATGTTCCCATCCCCCCTTTCTCCAGGCTGTTAAGTCAAGTGTGGGCACACAGGGTGGGTGCAGGGTTGAGTGGAGCAGGCTCTGGGCGGTCAGAGATCCAGGATGACTCCCCTCCAGGTGGGCCCTTAAACTACCTGTTCTGTTGTGGTTCATCCAGTCTACAGAGCCCACCTCCCCTTGCTCCCCCAGTGGAGAGTTTCAGGGAAGGGAGGGCAGAATCAACAGCCTGGAGGCTAGAAGGATGTGGGCACCTTTGGGGAAAGGATGACTCCCTCCTTGAGCATGGACGTGGACTGGGATCAAATTGACCAAGGAGGCAGAGGCTCAGGTCACATGTGGCTTCACAGGTCCTGACAGGCTTTTGTATTCAATTCTGAAAGCAATTAGCAACCTCCGAAGGGCATGAGACAGGAAGTCGCAAGATCTGGAGTCTGTTTGCAGCAGCTCACTCTGTCAACCATGATCTAACGGTCTACAGAGGGTCCCGAGCTGAGATCCCAGAGGTCAGGAGGATTATATCACATCATTTCAGAGTTGGGACTAAGGGAATAGGGCAGCGCTGATAGAATCCAAAGGGGGAGGTGTGGTCCCATGTGTGCTTGGACCTAGATGGGGTTGGCCTCTCAGATAAGCCAGGAAGGAAGGCCCAGGGGACTGAGTAGGGACAGAGGCGGGGAAGTCAGGGAGGGGTAACCCCACAGACCACCTGGTCACTCCACCTGTGGAATGCTGGCTAGGGGGAACAGTGGAGGAGTCCAGCTTCTGACTCAGGTGACAGGAGACTGGGAGCCCAGTTGAAGCCTGGTTTGGGGTTCTGGGAAGCAAGTCCAGCTTTGGAGCTGGTGGTTGGAGGCAGGCAGGTGGGGTTGGAGCTGACAGGGACCAGACCTCTAGTGATCTCCAGGGTCTCAGCGGGGCAGTGGACCGACGAGAGGGAAGAGGGCATCCAACCCGTATCAGAAGGACCCCAGCCCCACCCCTCGGCCGCCTTTCTCATCCCACATTCACACATTAAGGCTGTTGCCTCCCCTGACCGGAAGGCTGGCAGCATAGCGGGGAGATGAAGAGACGGGGGTGGGGGGGAGTGACGTTGGGAGTCTAGAGGCTCCTCTGATGGGCTCTTGACCACTACTTGCAGTCACCCACCCGTGGGTCCCCAGGCCAGGGCGCCTGGCTGGGACCCGAGACGTCCCGTGGACTCGGACGGAGCACCTGCCCCATGCGATCCCGTGGGTGCCAGGATGAGATCCCGCCCGGACTAACCGAACTTCTGCGGGGCGCAAATGGCCCACGAGGGGCGCCTTTAATTCCCGCCCTGTGCCACCCTCCTCGCCCCTCCTCTCCGCCCCCGCAGCACCGGGTGTCGGGGATTACAAAGTGTAACCTTTACGGGGGCAGAGATAACCAAACGACACAAACGTCTCAAATGCGATAAATATTTATTAAACACATTCTCAATTTACTGGAAATACATGCTCTAGTCAGGCGGTCAGGCCCGGAGCTTAGGGGGAGCTGCTGAAATGTCCCTCTGTCAGGTGTCTGGGGCACTGCCAGGCGGTGAGTCTCTGCCGGTTGAGAGGGGGTGTGGGGAGGGCCGCGGGGACGGGGCCCCGGGCGGGGGCTCCCTGGAGACGGGATCTTTGGCTGACCGGTTTCAGGCACACTGGCCTGTGCGCTCTGACGGTCTGGAAACGGATTTCCCTGAAAACTCCCCAGGTGCCCTGGAAAGCCTTTTCCTGCCCCGCAGGGTCAGCTGTGCTTTAACGGCAGGGTCCCTATCCCGCGTCCTCTGCAGGACGGACAGAGCGGACGCCGGTCCTGCAAGCCCGGATTCTCCGCGCAGGAGTGAGACCCGTGCTTTAATGGAACCCTAGGCTGTGGACCAAACTTCCACTTCAACAGAAAACACCGCCGCTAAAGCATTTACATCGTCAGTTTAAAGAGGGCCCGCCCACAGATGTAAGCTCCCCGACTGCGACAGTCCGGAAGTCCTTGCTTTAGTTCCCTGCACTCTCTGCAGAATTGAAAGTACCTGCGGCGGAGGGTCTGTGTGCCTACTTATTTGACAGGAAATTTAGCACCTCCTGGTTCTGATTAGGCTGCCCCGACAGGGTCGCAGAACAGTCCCTGATAGCAAACAGTAATTAGAGTGACACAGTAGCATTTAAAGGGGTTTACCAGGGACGAGCTTTCCTGTGATGGCGTGAAGAGGGAGGAAATGAAACCAGTCCTCCGAAGACGGTTAATAGCATCCCTGCACCTACACGACCCTCAGCAGGCTCGTCGCAGAGGATTAGGAGCTGAAAACCCGACCCACTCACGCTGTTTTTCCAGGAGCTTTCCCACACTCTTGCAGGCAATCTGTCCCTGAATTGTCTCTCGGGAGGAGAAAGGCTCCAACTTTTTGGTCTCAGGGTCCCTTTTCGCTCTTAAAAATCATTGAGGACCACTAAGAGTTTTTATTTATGTAGATCATTAACAGAATAATTTTTAAAATTTCATTTATCATTTATTTTAAATCGATGAACCCATTTCATGTTTCGCATAAAAATATATTTTTATGAAAAATACTTATCCACAAACAAATTAGTAAAAAGAGCAGCACTATTTTATATTTTTGCAAATCTCTGTAATACCTGATTTAGTAAAAAAAAAAAAAACAGCTGGATTCTCACATCAGCTTCTGTACTGGGGAAACTCCACGCCACACTCATGAGAGAAAAGGCCAAGGAAGAGCTGTTATTACAAAGGTGGTTTTGACCTCATGGACCTCCTGCAAGGATCTCAGAGACCCTCAGGGGTTCCCAGACCACGCTGTGAGAACAGCAGCTCCCGACCAAGGAGAGCCAAGCTCCAAGGGGTGCGGGGTGAGCTGGAGGCAGGTAACAGGCAGGGCGGGCAACTCCAATTCACTTCACACCACGATGGTCCGCAGAAGCTCCCCTTTCCTCCGTCCCATCACGCACGTGGCCCCAGAGAGGGAGGAATCCTGTAGTCACTTATTTTAGAATTCTTCCATTTTGCAACGCATACGTTTTACTAATTGGAGAATTTTTTCTAACAGGAAAACATTGCAAATGTATATGGATGGCAATAGCAACGATTAAGTAAATTATGGTTTCTAAAGACGAACACTTTGCAGTCATGAAAAAGAAAGTAAAAGAGGAAGATGTACTCTTTGGGGGTTATAAAGCAGAGAACACTGAGTATAGAACAATGTGTATATTATGATCTTAGTACGTTTTTAAAAGAGAATAATACATGGATAACTGAGGGGGGGGATACAAGAAATTACATATAACAATTGGTTTATCTTTGGGGAGATACAGGAACTTTAAAAACTTTTAAACCTTCCAGCACTGAGTGACACATTATGTACCATTGTTAATTGTACAATTGTCTAGGAGCCTTAAAGAAAAGGAGGCAGGACAAGTTTCGCGGCGGTGGGACCATGTTGCATTTTCAATCTGTCTATGCTGCGGGATTGAGGACACTTAAGCAGGCTTCTTTGGCGGGCGAAGCGGAGCCGGCCTGTTGGAGCCCGTCCGCCCCTCCCCGCCCCGCCCCGCCCCGCGGAGTCCGTTCCCTCTGGCCCCGCCCCCATCTCTTCCCATTGGTCAGCCTCCTCGCCGCTGCGCCCAATCGCAGCGCTTAGCGCCAAATTTGAATCGGGATTTTCATTTGAATCGTGAGGGCGCGGCGGCGGCTTTCCGCGCCCGAGCCGCTAACGCCGGGCACCTCCGGGACGTCGCAGGGCAGGGCACCCGGCCACCGGACCACCGGGCCACCGGCGAGGGCGGGGGCGTGGGGACTGCGGCCGCGGCGGAGGTGGCGCGGGCCCGCGGACGGGGCCCGGTCCCTGTGGCGCGGGCGGGGCGGACGGCAGACGCAGGTGGACGCGTCGCCGGCTCCCCGCGGTGCGGACTTGCGCGGCTGTGGACCCGCTGGCGGCGGCGCGGGAGACTCGTCCCGGGTGAGTCGCGGCCGGCGCGCTTCGGGGGCGGGGGCACCGGCGGGGCCGCGGCCGCGTGGGCGCCGGGGCTCGGCCTGGACCCTGCGCGTCCCGGGCTCCGGCGAGGGGTCTCAGGGGGAGCCCCGGGGGCCGCGACCGCGGGGGCGGCGTCCTGGCCGCAGGCCTGGGGGCGGTGGGTGCTGGGCGACAGCCGGGAGCCTGGCTGGGGCTTCCAGGGCGGCAGGGCGTCGGCGAACAGTACAAGGGACCCCAATGGGTCGCTTTACAAGTGACTTCTTAGCTTTTTGCTTTAGAGTAACTCCCGCCCCTTCCATGTGTTTTGTTTCTCTTGTTTTGTTCAGGGGCGTGTTAAAGTGCAGTGGAAGAGTTGCTTGTAAGTCGCTTCAGCGAACCTTTTGATGCCTGCCCTTCCCATACGGGTTATACTCAGATTCTTGTTTAGAAAATGGGTCCTGCCAGACGCCTTGTTACCATCAAGAGGAGCGGGCTCGACGGCCCCTGCTTTCCACTGAGCCTCAGCTCCTGCTCGTTTGGAAGGTGAGCCCAGCGCGGCGCCGTCAGTTTAATCTAAATTTAATTTAAAATAAGACAGTTTAGCTTAAGAAATCGTAACATTACTAATCACAGATGAACAGACTGGCTACACGGCTCTGGGCTCTGGGATCAGTGCCCGTCTTGCAGTTTGCTTAGGACTTCCTGTGTATCGTCAGCATGAGTGGTTGTTTATTATGAAATAGAATTTTGAAGACAATGTTTATATAGTTGTGTGTTTTTAATCAAATGACTTTTAATTGATAAAAATCTATAAGCAAAGAGAAATGTAAAGGACTCAAATCGTGATTCATTTCAGGCAGTGTTAGGCAGCCACCGTGTTCATATGAAATCTCCCCAAACTGGGCATTCCTTGGCTGCTGGGGGATATTGTTGAGCAAATGAGGGAAGGGTTCTGTATGTGGCTTGCTGGTCTTCTTGGAAAAATGAAAACGGGAGGGAGAGTCCTGCTTGTGTTTAGAGAACTCTGCTGGTGCCTTCCTGTGCTGGTGCTGGCGGGAACTGCGGTCCTTGTATAACAGGCACCGTTATTCATCACACCCCGTCTCGGTTTCTAACGTGTGCCCTTTTAGACAAATGACAGGTCACCCTCCCTGTGGAGCCCAGATCCCCTTCTACCCACACCTCGCCCTTACCATGTTCCACCACACTTGAGACCGCCCAAGCTCTTGGTCACCTCGGTGCTTTTAGCCAGTTTGAACTTTTATCCCTGGAATGTTCTGTCTACCCTCCGCCTTGAGCGAATCCTTTCCAACTTTCAGCTTTAGGATTCAAGTTATCTGAGAAGAAAGCTTTAGTGAAAACTGCTCTGTCTTTCCTGACCCCGACACGGTGCTGAGGCTTTGGTTTGTCTGTCTCACTACTATGCTCCCCAAGGACAGGGACTGTTTAGTTAATACTCATGTACTCAGTGACCGGCGTGGGGTCCGGCTTATAAGGGTGACTGATATTTAGCACTTTGTCCAGTGGAAACATCAGCGAGAGAATTGGATTTGGAATCAATAAGTAGCAGTGGTTTAGGAGACTTTTTTTCATGTCACAGTGTGGGAGGACACACACCACGCACAGCACTGGCATCAGGGAGCCAAGGTCAGGGTGCTGCCAAACATCCTGCCATGTACAGGCCAGCTCCCTCTACAGAGAATCGTCTGGCCCCAAATGTCAACAACGCCAAGGCTAAGAGCCACTGATCCACAGTGATTCTGGTCGGCAGTCTCCTGCCAGACAAATTCTCAGTTCTAATGAGATAGTCTCTCTCTCTCCCTCTCCCTCTCTCTCTCTCCCTCTCCCTGTCGCCAGATTCAATGATACCTAAAAATCAAATTCTCTTCTTTGGTTTAAAGTAGCTGTTCACTTTCCATAGCTTCCACTCTCTCCAAAGGAAAGAACAAAAAAACATTTTGGTATCAAACAGCAGCAATTCTGTTGTTACACTGTAGTGATCCAGCATATTTTTATGCAAGACTTTTTACTCTAGAAACGCATTCCTGTTTGGCATGTGACACAGGTGGGAAGGGACAGTCTTAGACTCCAGCGACCCATCCTGAGAACAAAGGGGTACATCGTCTGTTCAAACGTGTTACCACACAGGGTGGGAACAGGAAGACCGGGGACTCGAGGAGCCTGCCAAGGGCACCTTGGATTGGTCTCTGTGTGGGTTTGCGACTTCTCCCTCCTGGGGCATCCTGCTGACGTCAGCTTTCTGGGAAACGACAGATTGGGTCTAGATAATTTGTTGTTGCTGCTTGTAGACTAGTGTTTGTAGTGATAGGAGAATTGTGACTCTGTCCGTTGACACAGCGTAGTTTGAAAACAATAAAAAGCTCACAGATTACGAGCATCAACTGTGTGTCAGGCAAATGACAGATGTGGGTAACTCAGCTGTCTGCAGAACACCATGATGTGGGGGCCAGTGGAGTCCTCTTTATATGAGGAAGCTGAGGCACAGAGAGGGGCAAGCATGAAATACAGCACTTTTGGTGATGATTAAACATTCCAACACACATGGCATTACCAATAGGCATACACAAACCTTTTTTTTATAGGAGGAAAAAAAAGCACAAAGCACTGAAAATAATTATTCTCAAACTGATGTAAAAGTTCTTAGGTTGGGCTCATTGGCATAGATAGTTTAGTAAAAGGCAATTCAGTTTTGTATTCTAATGTTTTCCAGTATAATTATTTGTAAGTACTCTTAAGTTTTAATGATTTAAAATCATTGTACAATACTTGTAGAAATCCTGTGCAAAATGACAAGATCCTCGACACTGCCAATTTGCTTTTCCTTTATATCGTTACATTTATAGATCAAACATACAGTCAAATGCTGTTTTATTTTGAGTTATTGATGTAATTTTTTTACCCAACAACCTAAAAAAATCTTTATTCTTCTGGATCAAGGGGTATCGAGTGTGACATCCGTATTCAACTTCCTGTCGTGTCAAAGCAGCACTGCAAAATTGAAATCAACGAGCAGGAGGTGAGTGGGTTTTGGCAAGTCTGAGTTTTAAAATTCGTCCCATTTTGTCCGTTTGCTGGTTACCTGTCTTCCTCTTCTTCTCTCCTTGTAGGCGATACTGTCTAATTTCAGTTCCACAAACCCAACTCAAGTGAATGGATCTGCTATTGACAAACCTGTACAACTGAAACATGGAGATGTCATAACTATTGTCGATCGGTCTTTCAGGTCAGTAAGAGCTAATCGGGCTAAAAAGAAGCAGACCTGCTTCACCAAAAACTAGCCTCCCAGTTCACCTGTGATCCTTCGTTCATGTTGGTGAATGTCGAGGTGCTTGAGGTCGGCATTCCCAACACTCAGGCTTCATCTAAGATCACATGGTCTAGAAGGAGTGACAAATGGGGTTTATTACCTGCTCCAACTCAAGGATCTGAGTGCGCAGAGCTATGCCCTGGAAGGTGACCATGTCCTAAAGGGGCTTTACTTTGTTGCAAGTGTTTTGAAACTGCATACACTTTTTTTTGGTTTCTTTTTTATTTTGAAGTGAAATACACTCATAGAGAAAGATATAAAAGGAGATGTACAGCCCAACTTACTGTGAAGCCAACAGCCTTGAGGTGATCACCTGTTTAAACTGAATCGTGCTCTCCCCAAATTCCCGTGTTGAAGTTCTAACTCCCAGCTCCCCAGAATGGGACTGTTTTGGGAGACAGGGCCTTCAGAGAGATGATTCAGTTAAAATGAGGCCACTAGGTTGGGTCCTAATCCAACCTGACCAGTGTCCTTGTGAAAGAGGAGATGAGGACACAGAGAGAAGCCAGAGGAGCAGGTGCTCAGAGTGGCCACCATGTGGAGAGGCAGCAGGGGGTGGCCGTCGCCAAGGAGAGAGGCCCTGAGGAGGCCAACCCTGCCGACACCTTCATCTTGGACGTCCAGCCCCCGGAACTGTGAGGAAATAATTTTCTCTTGTTTAAGCCACCCAGGGTGTGGCCTTCTGTGATGGCGGCCCTAGAAAACTAACACACCCGCCAAGCCACGAGCAGCATTTCCGGAAGCAGCTTGTGTGCATTTTCTAACCTCTGCTGCTTTCCGGCACCCAGTAAACCACCCGTGTGGCTTCTGTGACAGCGTGGAAGTCTTTGGAACTTCTCCCACCTGAGCATGCGTCTCTAGCCGCTATGGTTTTGTCTGCCTCTATTAAACTCTAAATTTGTCACTGAGTTCTGCTCTTGCGGTTGTGAGATTCATGCACAGTGTCCCAGCTGCTCCTTCTCACCGCTAAGTATTTCATTGAAGTAACACCCGCAGCTGGATACACAATTCCACACAATTTATTCGTTCTGGATGGACTTTCAAGTAATTTCCAGGTTTTGACTTGCTTTTTAAGGTTGGAATTTTTTTTTTAATACTAATCTGTCCTGTGTGTTTGAAAAGAGTGTTGTCCCGTGGCTGCTGGGTGGAGGGGTCTGTCTGCACAGGGGCACTGAATCCAAACCCCTAACTCTAGAAGCCTAGTAATTCTTCCCCTGTTCTTAGTTACTCAGACAGGTAAGTTGCAATCACACATTGAGGATTTTTTTGGTTTTGTTTTTCAGCTCTGTTGGTTTGTGCTTAACATATTTGGAGGCCACACTATGTGTTTAAATCAAGAATTAAGAATTAGCTCCTCTTGGTGGCTGAGATTCCATCGTGTATTATTCTGAAATATCCTGTACCTCTAGTAGTGCTTCTGATTAGTGATTTTCTACTGTAGATTTTTAAAATCATATTACTTTCAACTTTCATAATCTTTAAGGAACCAGCTGTTAGAGATTATATGCTTTGTCTATAATTGGTTTATCTTGATAGATTGACCCTTTTATCAAGGTCTCTGAATAACTTTTATCTTAAAGTCTATTTTGGTGGTATGAGTACGACCTCTCCACCTCTCTTCTGGTTGCTGTTTGCATGGAACATCTTTCCCCATCATTATCCTTTCATCCTGTTTGTGTCTTTGAATCTAAATTGTATCTCTTGTAGGCAGCATATAGTTAAACCTTTTTTTCATCCATTCTGCTAAATGGAAATCTGTCTTCATTACTACCTTCATTTATAGAAAATAGATATTTTCCAATGTACCATTTGAATTTTTTTCCCTGTGTTTTTTGTGAATTTACCTTCATTTTTTTGTTTTGCTTTTTGTTTTGCTTTTGGGGGGTAGTAATTTAGGTTTGTTTATTTATGTATTTATTTACTTATTTTTTTTATGGAGGTACTGGGGATTGAAACCAGGGCCTCATGATTGCTAAGCATGAGCTTTACCACTGAGCTACACCCTCCCTCCCACCTTCATCTTTGAAGTGTGTTTTTATTGAATAGAGACTTTAAGGTAGGAAATATTTGATGAGGAATGGAGACCAGCACTATTTCCCCCAAGTGAGATGCTGCTCAAATTAAGATTAACTGAGACGATTCAGTGCCTCCAACAAAGAGTAGGAAATGGATCTAAGGAAAGGACTTGATTCAGGGCTCTGGTACCGTGAGAAACAACTCCAGATGCTTGGCTGCTTCAGATCTTTCTTAGGTGGCATCTAAATTCAAATCAGGCCGTCTCACCGAGGCACCCACGTTGAGTATGCATTACGAAAGGTTGCTCTGTGAACTGATAGCTGAGCTCTCTTAGAATAACTGTGTATCTTGCTAAATGCCTTTACATCTTCATAAAATGTTTCTGTCTTGGTCCAGAGATGGACAGACAGAGTGAGAGGCTGAGGAGGCCAGAGTGATCTCAAGTAGTTCCCCTGCAGTGAGTGGCAGCACAAAGTGATGGAGGTGTCAGACGCCACCCAGCCTCTGGCCTGACCTTCCAAACCGTCAGAGGATTCCCAGGAACGGAAACCAGCCGAGACCCGATGTGCGCTCTTACGCAGTCGGTTCCAGCACAGGAGGTGCTCAGGGACGCTGCTGAATCGTACAGGCCAGTCAGCGTTCAGACGTTAATCTGGGTCCCAGCTTCTGACCTCGGTGTTTCACAAGAAACGAGGCAAACTTCCCGAAGCTTTTAGTGTAAAAACACTTCTCTAACTCTGAATTTACTTCTATGAATAAGGCAGTACCTTGAACACAACCTGAAGTTTGACCCTTGCTCCTCGGACGTGAATCAGCTATGGAGGTTTTATCATTGGTTGCAAATCTTGAATCTGGATCTGTGTCTCATTCAGGTATGAAAATGAAAGTCATCAGCACGGAAGCCAGTCGACCGAATTTCCAGGACAAACAGGGGAACAGGTGACGGGGGCTGTTATCCCACCTCGGGCTCTGACTCTCTTGCATGACGATCTGAAATGGTTTGCATGCTCTTTGACACCATGGCTTCTCACAAGGGAGGATGACTTACCAGTTATAGTGGGAGAGTGTAGCTAAGGTATTCAAACACGTTGAGCTTAGACAGAAAATAATTGGAAACGACCCTTCCCCTTTTATTCAAAGGGAGGCTACTAAGTCGGTGTGACACTTGGACCCAAAAGGCTCGTGATCTGATTTCGCAAACCTCTGGTTAAAACCACCCGACACAGAACTCAGACTCCAGAACCGCGTGATCTGGTGGCTCATTTGTCTCCCGGTCATCCGTCTTTACGCACCTGAAACAGTGTCATCAGAGTTGTGGGTACCAGGGATGTGTCCCATTTTGATGGACAGCTGACCCCTGACGCTGGAGGAGAGTTACTGCCTTGTGTCACGTGGCAGAATCTCATTTCTTGTGTCTGTCAGTGGCGAAAACATTGCGAATGGTGCAGCTTGTGAAAATGCAGTTCTGGGCCCATTCTTGGAAATCCAGTAGGACTTAGAAGGTTGCAGGAAAATCCCGAGAATCCCTCTTTTTCTTACTTTTTATGAAGCTACTCAAGCTAGTCTCACCAGACCAGGTTGGAATTCCCTGGCTTAAGAGCCCTACCACAGGTACTGCGGGTGTCAGCAGCAGGCACTGCAGGCAAAGACCTGGGCTTCTGCTAAGTGCTCTTCCTTCCCCAGAGGAGTAACTTTAATGCTGAGCCTGCCCTTCAGTTCGGGGGGAGCTAGCCTGAGGTACCCCACCCGTCAACCGCCCTTAGAACTCCAGCCAGAAAGCTGGACTAAGGGCTGGGTCGGTGGTCCCAGTGGCTGTGAGTTACCTGTTATCTGCATCGTGATAAAGTGAGTATTAAACCTGAACACTGAGAACATGTTATGGCAGTTTGGTGGTGATTTTTATAACTATTGGATATAGTAATGCAGAAAAGTGGGCTTCTATTTTGCGCATATTTTTAAACCTTAATTCCTTTTGATTGTTCAGTCATATGATTCTTGGTCAACGTCAGGCTGGAAATTAGAAATAGATCCCTCACGTGGGAAGTTAGAGAAGTGATGTATTCAGTATGAAGAAATCAGAAAGTGATTAAAGAACGAAGTTCAATTATTTGCCTTTGGGTATATTTTGTGATATTTCCCCCCTAATAATCTGGAGGATATTATTTTTCCTCCTTTGAAACGATATTGAACTTTTATATCTTAACGTATGTGTTCTTCACCCCCTAAAAAGCTGCCTGTGAAAAATCACGAAGGCGGCCAAGCAGGAGGGCCGCGTCCCAGCCCCGCCGTGCGCTGAGGGTCCGGTGCCTCTGGGTGCACTGGTTTTTAACGTCTGGGCTTTCAGAGGTACCCTAAGTGTCTGCCAGCCGAAGGGCACACGTGCTAAGCGGAGCCGCAGTTCACCCACGGGTCCTGCAGCCAGTTTCTGACAAAACTGAGTCCAAAGTCAGTAGCCCTGAGCCTGCGGTCGGGTCCCAGACCCTGAGTGTGGGTGACTTTGGTTTTTCTTTCATAGACGTTCAAGGAAGTTGTAAAAAGTGGCTGAGGTTCAATTTAAGCGATTTTAATCTTCAAGTTTGTTCTGTTTCTTACTCTGTCTTTCAAAACATGAGCTGAGAGACACGTAGCTTGTGAGCACCAGTGCCCGAGTGGCTTGGGCTCGTCTGTCAAGGTCTCCAGTCGTCCTGTAAGAACAGCTGGGGGGGAAGGGCATCAGGAGGAAGAATATTGCAGTAAGCATGACTGTCGGTATTTGGAAAGGCATCTAAATCGCTTCTCTCATTTTGCCGATTCACAGGAACCTTCGCGTCGGGTCTCAAGATCTAGCTCTTCTTCCAACCCTGGTCAGTAGTTTTTTGGTTTTGTTCTGGGATCCTGTAAGATCAGTTCTCTTTGTAGCTTTGTGGACAAACACAGGCAGACACCTGAGTTAACTTTCCCCAAGTGACGGACGGGCACCACGCTTGTTGGGGGGCCACGTGCAGATAAATGGGCTTGCTCTGCCGTCCTCTTAGCTCTGAGCAGGCTGATCGCACTGGATGTCTCGTGTTGGTTATAGAGGCTAATGCGATTTGTTTGCTTGCATCATCGTGCTAGTATCAGAATACTGCTGTTACACATTTTGAGCATTAAGAAGTTTGTAGGCTAAGGGAAGAGCTAGGTTTGAAGACAATTTGAAACAGTCTTCAAATTTGCATACTGCACCCGTTAATCATTGAAAAAAATCTTGAACTTCTGTTTCTTATTTCATAACTCACTGTCAAGGTGGGAAAGTTCAAGATTCCAGTGACCGTTCAAAACTCACTGAAGAAAATGTTTCAGGAAAGCCCCTGGTACACGAGGAAAATACCGTAGCAGCGGGTACCGTCTCAGATGGCTGCGAAGAAGGTGTTGCCAGGGAAACTCCTGATGCTGTTCATCCCTCTGGACTTCCGAGAGATAATTGCAGAAATGCAACAGATTCCACTGCTGGGGCTTTCCAAGAAGATTCCAGCGTAACATCAGGGAGCTGTAATGGAGGAGGGAAGGCTTTTCCCACCATACAGGGTCTTAAGAACAGTGACAAAAATGAATCTCCCTTCAGGAGGCTTTATGAGTCAATGAAGTTAGAGTTAGACGTGAAATCAGAAAAAGTAAATATTCTACAGAATCGCAGAAAGTCAGGATCACGAATTCGCTGCACAACAGAAAAAGAAAGTGCTGGTGGTTTAGAGGGCGAGTCACCGATCTCACTGGTCTCGCTTAAACCCAGACCGAAGTTGAGCCGAAGTCCCCAGATTAAGGCAGAACAAGGAAGTAGCCAGACTGGGGAACAGAAGAGGGCTGAGGAGACAGCGCAGGCTCCCAAGGACACCGGGAGTCTTGGCATCCTCCGCACCGAGACGGCGGTGACGAAAACCACGACCCCGCTACGGTATTCACAGCAGAACTCCTCGCGGAGACGCCAGAGCGAAGACCTGGGGGCTGTCAGCAGACGTGAGTCTGTGACTCTAGAGCAGAGTGAAGGCTTCGGGGCAGAGCATGAGATGTTTACCCCTCAGAAGTTCTTGCCTAGGAATCAAACACCCATTAAAGTCGAAAACGCTGGTAGTTTTGGAAATACACCAGAAAAATTCTCCAAAAAGAGGAAGAGTGTTCCTACAAGTGTGGACAATCTCCCGACAGAAACAGAAATGGTGCAGCAGACTGTCCCAGCTCCACTGGTCCTCCAAGCTGAAGGGAAGATTCAAAACGGCTTTCTCAACAAGACAGCTGGACAGACGTGCCCTGGGGCCCCTGGTCCTGACGCAGCTGATGCTGGCAGCTTCGGTGATTCCATCAGTAAGTTTATTTAACTGGAAATGTATGTCCCCCCAGGAGTTCACGTCTACCTTGTACGTCGACGTGAATTAGTGTGACCTTCTCTGGCTAATGATTCGCACTGTGAGGCACCAAGGGGACAGTGACTAGAGACACACTCGTCTACCCAGAGATTCACGTGAGGACCCAGATCACCAGCCAGACCGAGGGACAGAGGACGTGCTGGTTGTTAGGGGAGGACTTAGCAGGGGGCTCAGGTGATAGGGTGGCCCAGAAGCAGATTTGATTCTTCTGTCTACCTCCAGAGAAGGGGGGAGGGCAATAATTGCTCTTCACAGGAGTTCAGTTCTGAACTCTGAGCTCTTGTGTCCTGGGAGTCTGACCTGACCCTCTCAATTAAGTCGCTGTTAATCTTCCAGTACGGGGTGGCTCATAACATGTGGACCGTCCCCCTGGGTTTATGTGCCCAGCACTGTTTTCTGTGTCTTACAGACACCCACTTCCCTCACTCCGTGCAGGCAGCTGGAGTGTCCGCGGGACAGGTGTTTTCTCACCCTCATTTTGCAACCTAAGCTCACCCAGGGGGTGCCCGGGAGGTGACCTGTGGTGCAGCTGCGGTAGCCCCTCGGGGGCCGCCGGGTGCTCTGACGCAGTGCGCCTGCCATCAGCAGGGCCTGTGCAGCTCTGAGCTGAGACCTGAGCACACCAGTCACAGTGTCCGCGTCCCCACGAGTCTCAAAGTGGGCGCATCACTTCGACGAGGGCTTATGGTGACGGGTGGTTCATAAAGACGGTGGTGGGGCTTGGGACACAGGACTTCCCATCTGGCAGCACCTCTGGGAGAAGCCCCAGGCTCGTAGGCCCTGCTGCGGGCGGGTCTGGGTGAGTCCCGGGTGTGAATCCTTCAGAATCCTTTCTCGGGCGCTGCCGCACCGCCCCCTGCGCCGAGGTGGGAGCCCCTGCGTCGGGCCCTCCGTTACTCAGCTCTGTCCCCGCAGGACTTCTCAGCGTTTGAGGGGAAGGCCTTGAACTGTCGGGTCGGGCTTTGGTGGTTTGTCCTCGGGTCTTTCGTGAGCTCTGGAAGCACTGTTAGCTTCCGCATCCTCACAAGAGAGGGAAGGTGTGTGGAATGTCAGTGTCAGTGACTTTATAGCTGGGTGGTCTTTCATTGGAAACAAGTCATTTACTGTCCGGTTTTTTATCACCTTTTCTGCTCCTGTGTCCATCCCTCTAGATAAGGTGGAGGGGGTGTCCCTGAAGAGGAGGCGGGTCTCCTTTGGGGGTCGTCTGAGGCCTGAGTTATTTGATGAAAACTTACCCCCGAACACACCTCTCAAGAGAGGAGAGACACCAAAGCAAAGAAGGTCTCTGGTGGCGCACACTCCAGCCGTCCTGAAGAAAATCATCAAGGTGCGCTTCCCTGCCGGCAGCCCGCAGGTCGGGTGGCTCACGTCTGTGGTCCTTGGTCTTTCTAAAACGCCTCACGCTAGAAGATGGCAAGGAAGACCTTTTCTCTCTATTAAAAAAGTGAAAGTATAAAAATCTACATGAGAGCTCATTCTCGTGGGTGTTGAGACAGGAACACCTGGGTTCCTAGCCGTCACCGAGTGTGGCCGAGCACAGGTGGGTTCTTGGGACTCCTCTGCAGAGGCCTCCTGTCCCCCACGCTCCAGGGCTAGAGGACCACGGGAGCCAACTGAGATGAATCCGGATGCAAACTATTGTCTATAAGATAGATCACCCACAAGGTCCTACTGTAGAGCACTGGGAACTTGAAATAACCTCTAATGGAAAAGAATATGAAAGGGAACATATATGTGTATGTATAACTGAGTCACTTTGCTGTACACTTGAAACTAACAATATTGTGAGTTAACTAGTCTTCAATTAAAAAAGGAATCTGGAGACATCATGGCAGAACCACAAGGGTTTCTTCTGCTTTTAGGATTATAAAGGGAGAAAGAAAATTTGGATGGCAACACACGTACGATTTTCACCACTAGCTCTTTAGAACTTTCAGTCATCTACCCTAGGCGGTGTCGTCCCCCTGACCTCAGATTGTAGGAGTGAAGTGTGGGCTCCCCCCGCTGGAGGAGCTGAGCCATCTTTTTTTTTTCTTGAAGTATAGTTGTTTCACAATGTCGTGTTAGTTTCTGGTTTACAGCACAGTGATTCAGTCATACATATATATTCTTTTTTCAGATTCCTTTTGTTACAGGCTGTTACAAGCTATTGACTATAGTTCCCTGTGCTGTACAGTAGGACCTTATTGTTCATCTATTCTGTGTATAGTAGTTTGTATCTGCTGATCCCAAACTCCTAATTTATCCCGCACTCCACCCTTCCCCTTTGGTAACCATAGTTTGTTGGGCAGTCTTTAATTTCTTTTCATACCAATAGGAGTGTAAGGTATGTTTTGTTTCCCTCCCTTTTCTACGGGCTCCCAGGAGTGAACAGCCCTCCTTACATGCAGCCCAAAGGTAGGATGGCATTTCCTTGGATTTAGATCTGAGCCTCACTCATCAGGAATTTTCTTCCAGCTTTCTGCCTGGAATACCACAATTAAGACTTGTTTGCTGCTTTCTTTTCCCCTTTTCCTTTTCTTTTCCTTTTCTGTCCTGAGGGACGGACCCCATCTCTCCCATACGTTTGACAGACACTGGTTGAAATGTTCAGTGCTTTAGATTTAAACAACTCAAGTCCTTAATTAGGCAGAATTTTCACATTCACTACAGAGATGTTATATTTGTATTAAGGTTTCTTATGAACATTTAAATCTTGTCAGGAGCAGCCTCACCCATCAGGGAAAGGAAATTCTTCAGAAACCTGTCCGGAAGTGACCACCCCAGACACGTGTGCAAGAGCTCCCGCCCCGGCTACTACCAGCACGCCTCCAGCTGCAGCTGATCGGTGCCGTAGGTCACCCAAGGCGTCTTCTGTCTCCAGTGGCAGCAGATCTCACCAGGCAGACACTCCTAAGAGAGGAGGCAGAAGGAGCGGCAACCTGCCTTCAAAGAGAGCTTCCCTGGATCGCAGCCAGCACGGCATCTTACAGATGATTTATTCCAAGAGAAGGAGTGGGGCATCCGAGGCCAATTTAATTGGTTAGTGTCGCATCCACAAACAGGTTTTCAGGTTGATTTTCTCGTTAGCACTTGTCTTGAAAAGGCTACATTTTTCCCCGTGACAGTGGCGAAGTCGTGGGCAGACGTAGTCAAACTTGGTGCCAAGCAAACACAGACCAAAGCTGTTAAGCGTGGACCCCAAAGACCGCCGAGCAAAAGGCAAAGAAGAGCTAATACTCCGAAGGTGCGTGTGCCAACGAGCGTTGTTCTTTTCCACATCGTGTTAAGGGTGACGTTAAGTGTGCGTTCAGGCTTTGACATTTTATGGACCTCCTGATTTTTTTTCCAGAAGCCGACTGGCATCGTTGACCATCAGTTTAGTACCGGCCACGCAAACTCTCCTTGTACAATAATCATAGGGAAAGCGCACATCGAGAGAGTGAACGGGCCGGCTCGGCCCTACACGATGCTGAACAGCTTTGTGTTCAACAAGCCGGCGGACTTCAGCGAAGATCTTTCAGGTACAGGCCCAGCCGTGGCTCCCATAAACCACAGCCCTCTCATCCCCGGCATGTGTCCACGTGGGGAGGTGGGAGCACGTCTGCTTGTCTGCCGTGAGAGGGCAGGAGAATAAGGACCCTGTCAACCCCGGGGCCATGATGTTTAAGGAGGAGGAGCAGGACTGGAGGACAGCGACAGGTCCGTGTTGAGTTGGGGGTCCCGTGTCCCGCACAGCGCGGGTAGGGCGGGAAGTGCACGCCGTTACCTTGGAGAGCAGCACGAGCGTAGGAAATCAGAAGCCGCTTCGCGGGGGAGAAAGCAGCCTTGCGCTCATAATCGCCCCCTCCTTGCGTTTCTACTGAAAGATTGCCCCCGAGCGGGAGACGTTGGCTTGAGCGATACTTTGCTTCTCCCAGCTCTCCTCTCCCTCCACGTAGCTGAGCTGTTCCCTGAAACAGAGACCCATGAAAAGGCTTCCTTTATTTTCTTACTCTTGTCTGTATTTTGGTGGAGGTGCCGGGAACGAACCAGGACTTTGTGCATGCTAGGCAGGCGCCCTGCCACTGAGCTACACCCACCCCCAGGCTTCCTTTAACCGTTAAGAGTTGAGCAGTGTTGCCATTCTCGCTAAAAGTGCTACGGAACCTGCTTATGGCTGTTCCGAATTAGAACTACGGCAAGAACCAGGTTTAGGATTTTGCACTGCGTAGCTTGACCAGTGGTTTCCACTCTGAACACTTCTGGAAAGAGGTGACACTTGAATCCATTAGGTGAACTCTTTTCTTTTTTTTTTAACTTATTTTTACTTTTTAATTGAAGTATAGTCACTTTGCAATGTTGTGTCAGTTTCTGGTGTACAGCATAGTGATTCAGTTATACATAGACCTATATATTCCTTTTTGTATTCTTTTTTCGTTATATGTTATTATAAGATGTTGGATGTAGTGCCCTGCGCTATGCATTGGGACCTTGTTGTCTATCTATTTTACATATAGTAGTTTGTATGCTAATCTTGAACCCATGCAATCTTATTTTTATTTGCTGGCAGATTTTAAAATGGGAGAATTGTTGTAACAGTGACATAATCCAGGCAGGGCGCCCTGCAGTCAGTCACATTTAGGTCAATACGTTTAGCTTTCTAAGAAACAAGACTATAGGAATGTGGATCACGCATAGACAAAGCCCTGACAGCGTGCTCCGGGTGCGAGGAAGTATGAGGTTATGGCGCCCAGTGTGTGGATACGCACGGGTCTGTGGATCCTCGCACTGCACATCACGCACATGTAAGAGGGTGCTCATAGACAGCTTACGAAGCACTGAGGATAAGTTCTCCAAAAATATTTTTAAGATAAATAGAAGCTGAAGTATTTAGTACCCAGGATGATGGGTTTTCTCAGCCTTCCTTCAAAACATTTCCCCAGACAGTCAGCAATGGCCGCCCTGACCCCTCGGTGTGAGTAACTCTTATGACAAACCACGGCGAGGGCTGAGGACCGAGTTTTAGGTCAGGCCTGAGCAGTGGCAGAGGGGTGAGATTTTTAAGTGAGCCGGCCAGCTTGGGAACCTTCGGAACATGCGTCCCAAACACAATTTGCGGACAAAGGCCAGGCTGAGAGCGCGTTTTGACCCACTGATGGCAGGAAAGGAAGGAGAATGTGGGCTAATGAGAAAGCCCTCATTTGTTGAGAGGACTGTGTGTGTTTTTTCCTGAGATGATGTTTCTACTACAATTGGTGTTAAAATGAAGAGTGGTGATATTATTACTTGCCAATACTAAAATTGGGCAGTCCTATGTCAGTTTGAAAGTTTGGGTATGTCTTATTTGTGCGTAAAATCCAGGTCTGCCTAACCTAGGACTTTTGCAAAGGAGCTTGGGGGCCTGAGGTTTTGGGTGCATGGAGGGGAGGCCCCGGGGCACAGCCTCTGTCCTCTGGCCAGTGCTCACACTTGGGGATGACTCTGGAAGACTGAGGACATCAACTTCCTTCATTTGATTTTCTTTCCAAGAGGAAAGACAGAGAAGAGGTGATATAAGAGTCTAACTTCTCACACCCTCGTAAAAAAATGCATTCATGATTAACGCATCAGCCTCTTGCACAAACCTCGTCTGCCAGGAATCCTAGGGCGTCGTCCGCTGTCTGCGTTCCAACATTTCTTCTGCCGTGCATGTTGTTTGCAGGTGTGCACAGTATGTCAGTTCTAACCACTGTCCCACTATTTTCATGTAACAGGCCTGACTGAAATGTTCCAGACTCCAGTGAAGAAGAAACCACAAAGGATGAGCCTGGGTCCCTCCACCCTTTCAAATTCAGGGGATTTTATTGGAAAAAAGCTTCCAGCATCTAATTCAGGAGAAGAGCCTCTGTCGCACACTTCAGAATATTCTGGTTGGTTTGCCTTTTTTTATCCCTCGCACTTTGATTCTCTCCATGGCAACCGGAGACGGTGCTCTTTGCTCACAGTGGCTGTTGTACAACTTTTCTACAGCAGATACCCCTGTCAGAGCGCCGCGTCCAGCTTCCCCACCCTACTGTTTTTAAGGGAAGTTCCTGTCAGCCACTGAACTAGCATTGACCTTCAGAGACTTGCATAACAAGGAATACTCATTTAATAATCGTAAACTAGCTGTGCACGCTTGCCTGTCTTCATTTAGTATCAGTAAAGAGGGTGATGTGCAGAAGAGTATGGTGGCCTCCCGTCACACTGCTGCGTAAGTCACTCAAATGCAAAAGCGCTGTCAGTTACCAAAGGGAAAGACAGCAGGTGCACACGGCGCGGGGACTCCTGTGACCACGGCGGGGCGCCTGCGGCAGGATGAGTGTGAGAGGGGAGGTGTGGGGCCGTCTACCTGCTCACTTACGCTGGGCGCCGAGTCCCTGCCGTAGAGGGAACAGCTTGCTGCTCTGAAGATGCTTCCTGTTGCTAAAAAGTAGGTGTTTCCGGTGTAACATGGGCCCTCAGCGTGCCAGGTATAATCCGTGATATCGCATCGGTGGTTCAGCAGAAGAAACAGATCTTAGTTCCTCACGTTCAAAGAAAAAAATGTTCCGCTCACTGAGACATGAGTGGCAGCCTTCAGGAATCTTTCACTTTTATCTAATCCCTGAAGATCCTTACCAGCACCTATGTAAACCCCCCTCTCTATCAGCCAATAACATTATTCCTAAGTGTGCCAGGTTCAGATGTCAGCCAGACGGATGGTCACATAAGCAGCCTCATGTCCTTAGGTGGACGGGGGCTGGATTGTTGGCTCTTAAACGATATTTATGAGGACAGAACACCAAACTGGCACAACACAGTGAACGGAATATACTTACTGTGTGTGTTTTAATTTCTTGCAGGAGAGAATGTGTTCCCCAGTGCTCAGGAGGCGCCCGCAGAGCCGTCTGGTAAACGTTCTGCCAGCCCTGGCCGTGTTAAAATCAATGAAAGGACTGTGAAAACTCCAGGGAGTGTCTGTCAAGCGCCGGGTGCTAAGAGAGAAACTCCAGGGTCTGAGGCAGCGCCTCCAAAGGCAGCACCGAGTGCAAACAGGTGTAGAAGGTGTGCGGAGCCCAGAGCCAGGCAGAGGCCGGGCTCAGAGAGTGCGAGCGAAGACGCGGAACTGGACGCTGTGGAGGACATCTTGGGAAGACGTCTGAGAAACGCACCACTACCAGGGCAGAAGCCAGAGGGAAAGGGGAAGGAAAGTGAAAGATTTTTTGAAACATGTAAGAAAAATATTGAGTCCAAAGAAGATTCTGGAAAGATGATGGCTGTGAGGAGATCCAGAAGAGCTTCAGAGCTGAAATGGGAACCAACAGCAGACCTGAGCACCCTCATGAGACTACAAGAGACAGAGTTCAAGGAAGACTCAGTGGACATCCCAAGCGTCCCCCAAGCCCCAGCTCGCGCCAAAGAACCAACAGATGCAGAGAACAGAGCCACAAAGCTGCGCTGGGAATCTCCACAGCCCGACAGGATCAGCTCACCCGCCAGGACAAACACACAGCCCAAGACACCTTCCCAGAAAGGGGATGTGGAAGAGGTCCCAGCACTTGGGAAGCCCACACAGACACCGGGGGGTGCCACACACACGGACGGAGGACCAGGTGATGATGAAAACATCAACCTGTGTAAGGAAACTCCAAAGCAGAAACTGGAGTCAGCAGAAAATGTAGCTGGAAGCAAGAGGCGGCCAAGGACACCCAAGACCAAGGCTCCACCCCTGGAGGACCTGACTGGCTTCAAAGAGCTCTTCCAGACCCCACATCATGTCAAGGAACTGATGACTGATCACAAAACCCCCAAAGTGCTCTGCCAGTCTCCACAACCAGAACCACTTGTCACATCAACTGGTATGACCAGACCGCTCAAGACACCTGCCCGGAATGCGGAGATGCAGGAAGATGTCTCAGCACTCAGGAAGCCCACCCAGACTGCAGGCAGCACGAGGCCGTCACACAGAGGACCAGCAGGTGATGATGAAAGCATCAGATTACTTAAGGAAACTCCAGAGCAGAAACTGGAGTCAGCAGAAAATGTAACTGGAAGTAAGAGGCGGCCCAGGACACCCAAGGAAAAAGTCCCACCCCTGGAGGACCTGATTGGCTTCAAAGAGCTCTTCCAGACCCCACATCACACAGTGGAACCAATGACTGATAACAAACCTTCCAAAACACCCTGTAAGTCTCCACCATTAGAATCCATCAACACACCAAGCAGGAAGGGACAGCTCAAGACACCTCCCCAGAAAGTGGACAGAGAGGGTGAGCTGTCAGCACTCAGGAAGCCCCCCCAGACACCAGGGGACACCACACACTCGCACGGAGGACCAGCGACTGCTGATAATGACATCCAGATGTTTAACGAAACTTCAAGGCAGAAACTGGACTTTGCAGAAAGTGTGACTGGAATTAAGAGGCGGCCAAGGACACCCAAGGCAAAGGTCCAGTCTCTAGAGGACCTGGCTGGTTTCAAAGAGCTCTTCCAAACCCCAGTTCAAACCAAGGAAACAATGGCTGTCGTCAAAACCCCCCAGATGCTCTGGATATCTCCACAACCTGAACCAACTGTCACACCGACCAACAGGAAGAGACGGCTCAAGGCACCTCCCCAGAAAGTGGACAGAGAGGTTGAGCTGTCAGCACTCAGGAAGCCCCCCCAGACACCAGGGGACACCACACACTCGCACGGAGGACCAGCGACTGCTGATAATGACATCCAGATGTTTAACGAAACTTCAAGGCAGAAACTGGACTTTGCAGAAAGTGTGACTGGAAGCAAGAGGCGGCCCAGGACACCCAAGGAAAAGGCCCGATCTTTGGAAGACCTGACTGGCTTCAAAGAGCTCTTCCAGACCCCAGATCATGTCAAGGAACCAATGACTGATGACAAAACCCCCCAGATACCCTGTAAATCTCCACAACTGGAACCTGTTGACACACCAGCAAGCAGGAAGGGACGGCTCAAGACAGCTCTCCAGAAAGTGGACAGAGAGGGTGAGCTGTCAGCACTCAGGAAGCCCCCCCAGACGCCAGGGGACACCACACACTCGCATGGAGGACCAGCGGCTGCTGATAAAGACATCCAGATGTTTAATGAAACTTCAAGGCGGAAACCTGACCCTGCAGAATACGTGACTGGGATTAAGAGGCGGCCAAGGACACCCAAGGCAAAGGTCCAGTCTCTAGAGGACCTGACTGGTTTCAAAGAGCTCTTCCAAACCCCAGTTCACACCAAGGAACCAGTGGCTGTTGTCAAAACTCCAAAAATCCTCTGTGTATCTCCACAATCTGAATCAACTGTCACACTGACCAACAGGAAGAGACAGCTCAAGACACCTCCCCAGAAAGTGGACAGAGAGGTTGAGCTCTCAGCACCCAGGAAGACCACACAAACACCTGGGGAAACCAGACACTCAGACAGAGAACCAGTAGGTGATGATGAAGACAGAGCATTTAAGGAAACTCCAAAGCAGAAACTGGAGTCAGCAGAAAATGTAGCTGGAAGCAAGAAGCGATCAAGGACACCCAAGACCAAGGCTCCACCCCTGGAGGACCTGACTGGCTTCAAAGAGCTCTTCCAGACCCCACATCACACAGTGAAACCAATGACTGATAACAAACCTTCCAAAACACCCTGTAAGTCTCCACCATTAGAATCCGTCAACACACCAAGCAGGAAGGGACAGCTCAAGACACCTCCCCAGAAAGTGGACAGAGAGGGTGAGCTGTCAGCACTCAGGAAGCCCCCCCAGACACCAGGGGACACCACACACTCGCACGGAGGACCAGCGACTGCTGATAATGACATCCAGATGTTTAACGAAACTTCAAGGCAGAAACTGGACTTTGCAGAAAGTGTGACTGGAATTAAGAGGCGGCCAAGGACACCCAAGGCAAAGGTCCAGTCTCTAGAGGACCTGGCTGGTTTCAAAGAGCTCTTCCAAACCCCAGTTCAAACCAAGGAAACAATGGCTGTCGTCAAAACCCCCCAGATGCTCTGGATATCTCCACAACCTGAACCAACTGTCACACCGACCAACAGGAAGAGACGGCTCAAGGCACCTCCCCAGAAAGTGGACAGAGAGGTTGAGCTCTCAGCACCCAGAAAGTCCACACAAACACCTGGGGAAACCAGACACTCAGACAGAGAACCAGTAGGTGATGATGAAGACAGAGCATTTAAGGAAACTCCAAAGCAGAAACTGGAGTCAGCAGAAAATGTAGCTGGAAGCAAGAAGCGGTCAAGGACACCCAAGACCAAGGCTCCACCCCTGGAGGACCTGATTGGATTCAAAGAGCTCTTCCAGACCCCAGATCATGTCAAGGAACCAATGACTGATGACAAAACCCCCCAGATACCCTGTAAATCTCCACGACTGGAACCTGTTGACACACCAGCAAGCAGGAAGGGACGGCTCAAGACAGCTCCCCGAAAAGCAGAGGTGCAGGAAGGTCTCTCCGCCCTCATGAGGCCCACACAGACTTCAGGGGACACCACGCTCTCACACAGAGGACCAGAGGGTGGTGACAGAGGCACTGCAGTGTCTCAGGAAACTCCAAAGCCGAAACTGGACTCAGCAGAAAATGTAGCTGTAAGTAAGAGGCGGCCCAGGACACCCAAGGAAAAGGCCCCACCCCTAGAGGACCTGACTGGCTTCAAAGAGCTCTTCCAGACCCCAGATCACGCAAAAGAACCAGTGGCCGAGGACAAAACCACCAGAATACCTTGTAACTCTCCCCCAGCTGAGCCCGTCACCAGGAGAACAAGTAGGAAGAGACGGCTCAGATCCCCGCCAGGGAAAGCGGGCGTGGGAGAGGTCTCAGCGCTCGGGGAGCCCTCGCTGACGCCAGGGGATGCCACACACAGAGAAGCTGTAGGGGATGAAAAGGACGTCCAAGTGATTAGAAAAACTTCAAGGCAGAAACTGGACTCAACAGAAAAAGTAATCGGTGTCAGGAGTCGGCTAAGATCATGTAAGGAGAAGACCCAACCCCTGGAGGACCCGCGTCTCAAAGAGCTGGTCCAGAAGCCCCGTCAGACCAAGAGAACAATGAGAGCTGCTAAAGCCACGACAGTGCCCTGCCAGTCTCCCCCCGCAGAACCAGCCCCCGGGCCGACGGGGAGAAAGAGACGGCTCAAGTCCCCACCAGAGAAAGTGGACGTGGCCGAGGTCTCAGCGCTCAGGGAGCCCATCCAAGCACCGGGGGAGACCACGCGCACCCACGGAGAACCTGGCAGTGAAGAAAAAGACACCCAAGTGTTTAGAAAACCTTCAAGGCAGAAACTCGACCCTTCAGAAAATATAATGGGCATGAAGAGTCGGCTAAGAACATTTAAGGAAAAGACCCAACCCCTGGAGGCCCCGGACAGTCTCGAAGAGCTGGTCCAGAAGCCAGATCAGGCCAGGGAGCAAACAAGTGATGCTAAGATCCCTGTGATGCCCTGCCAGTCTCCACCAGCACAACCAGTTACCAGGCCAACAAGTAGGAAGAGACGGCTCAGGTCCCCGCCAGGGAAAGCAGGTGTGGGAGAGGTCTCAGCGCTTGGGGAGCCCACGCTGACGCCAGGGGACGCCACACACAGAGAAGCTGTAGGGGATGAAAAGGACGTCCAAGTGTTTAGAAAAACTTCAAGGCAGAAACTGGGCTCAGCAGAAAAAGTAATCAGTGTCGGGAGTCGGCTAAGATCACGTAAGGAGAAGACCCAACCCCTGGAGGACCCGCGTCTCAAAGAGCTGGTCCGAAAGCCCCGTCAGGCCAAGGAGCTGGGCAGTGGTGCTGCTGGCGTCAAGAGAGCCCCAAAGGAAGCACCTGATGGAAGAAACCCTGCAAAAATACCCCAAAGGGTCCTCAGAGCCCCTAAATTAAGATTCATGGAAGACCTCGACCTTGCGGGCAGCGAAGACCCCATGAAATCACCAAGTGCAAGCAGCGTTTCCCCGCCGCCCCCCAAGAGGAGACGGGGGGAGGATGGAAGTGTCACAGGAAGGAAGACACTGCACTCCACGACTGCCACAAAGGACACCGTGGGTGAGAAGCCACCCCAGAAACCAAGTACAGCCCCCAGGGACGGATGGCCACAGCCCGAATCCTTGGTAATGAGGAAGAAAAGTCTGAGAACTTTGGCACAAAGGACTGAACAAGTGGAGAACCTGCCTGATGGTGACACGAGAGCCAAAGCTATGGGCCGACAAGCAGAAGACGCACACCCTCCAGCTAAGGTGAGGGACGTGCTATGTCACCCTCCTGCGTCCTCCAGGAGGGGTGGTCTCCATTTGGGTTCAGCATTCGGTATAAACTGAATGTAACCTGAACGTATGTGGGGTACCCTCTCCAGGGGGGTCTGCACTCAGCACAGTGAGTGACTACGGACCACGCTGAAGCATCCTTTGGGGTTTTACAGAGAGAATGAGCTAGCTGGGGAAAATAACTGGTCAAAATTAGTATCATATGTTTTGACAAGAGCTTCTCGAGAACTGAGTTGTGTTCACCTTCAGAGGTGTGGGGCACGGGGCCGAGGAAAGGTGGGCAGCTCAGTCCTGCACTGTTCAGACACTAACCCCGAGGGCTGGGTAGGTGTGGTTTGTGGTCAGGTTTTAAACGATGAAGACAGTAGACAGGGCACGTGTGTCCTGGGGAGCCCGTGGCTGCTGGGGGGTCAGACAGGCGTTACTGCTGCAGGAGAGAAGCCTGTAAATTCTGTTCCTGTCCTGCTCTAGCAACGACTGTTAAAGAGTCAGAGATTCATTTACTGCCTGAAGAAGAGGGCGTTTTCCTGGAAGACCCTTTGAATGCTTGTTAGAATCAGACTGACACTTGTGACATTCAGGCGTTGATTGAAATTGACACCGAATTCCATACTCAGGGTTTATCAGTAGAGACGGTGATTTCTCCAAAGGGACAAAGTGTCAGGCGCCCCCCTGACTTCCTCAGATTATGGGCACCTTCAAATATTAATCAGTGTAAAATTTTCCAGCTAATTCCCCTTGGAGTTCACTTTGGATTGTTTCTGTCCATGGTGAGCTTTGAAATCTGTATTCCTCACTGTTGGTGTTTTGTGACTGTCTTTTGAACATTTTTAGGGAATGTCCCTGCGTTCAAGGGGCCGGAGTAAAACCGATATGGGAGAGCAGCAACCTGAGGCTCTCATATCAGCAGAAAATGTGAAAATGAAGAGAAACGAGAAGAAGCCCTTGAAGACGTCCCAGGAGAAGCAGCTCCAGAGGCCAGAAGAAGGAGCCGACCATCCTGCCTCCGGGGGCCAAGTTCAGGAGCGCAGGATGTGCTTGAGGTCGCGGAGACAGCAGAAGACACCTTCGCCTGCTGCAGCGGAGGAGAGCGCCGGGGAGGAAGGGGCGGGAGCCCACGGGGGGAGCCAGGAAGGGGAAGGGGCAGCGGAACGTGCAGGCCTCCCGGGCTTGAGATCAAGAAGGACTGCAGCCCACCCTCCAGCAACCCCTGCGGAGAGCGAGTCCGAGCGGAGGGTGACGCGGGGGGCCAGGAGACGTGCCGGAGGCCCGCCAAAGGCAGGTGGGTGATTTGCCGTTTCTCTGTTTTTATGAGCCTAGGGAGTTTCCATTTAATTTTCGTTCCCTGTTGCGAGAGCAAACACAACACACGCTCTGCGGCAGCACGCTGCCCGCCCCCGGGGATGCTGACGGGAGCAGCGGGAGGCTAGGCCGTTGCTTTGCCTTGTGGCTGCGTTCAGGTTTGTCTGTCGTGGGACTCTCCCTCCAACAGCCAGTCCACGTCATGAAGCCATCATTCGGGGGAACAGGGTTCATCCAGTCAGTGCTTTCCGGCTGCTTATTCTGTCACCCGCTCCGAGACAGCAGGCGGCTGGCTTCAGTCCTGGTCAGAGGCTGAACGCAGCTGCCAGGCCGGTGGCCCTGTCGGATTCCAAAGGCGTCCCTTTGGACAGTGGGCGTGGAAAGCAGTCGGGGGTGGCCGGAGGCGAACAGTATGTCCAGGGGGCAGTTGGGTGTCCTCTCTCCTCCGCACATGTGACATTTTCTCTGTTAACGGGCTGTCTGCGCTGTTGACGTCACGTCAGAGCCAGCAGCTCCCGTGTCGTCTGCCACTTGAGCAGACACGCGGAGCCGGGGGAAGCACAGTCGGTGTTCTGGGGGACGCCCGACTTGGTTGGTCTGAGAGCGAGGCCCCGCGGCTCCCCCTCTGAGTGGTCTGGGTTTCCTGGCGTGCAGTCCCAGACTCCGTGGACGCCAGGCCTGTGGGCCACGGCTCCCACCTTCTCCTGTGGTAGACGACTGAGGTGGTGTCACTGCCGAGGCACAGGGACTTGTTGACCATGTGCCGGAAGTGGTGACAAGGTGGCATGACCTGGCACTCGGCCACATCCTGGACCTCATCCAATGTCCCACTGCCCTTGGAGATGAGGGGACAGGGACAGAGAGGGCAGGAGACCACGGTCAGCAGAGGCAGACAGAGTGTGTTCTCCTTAGGCCTCTATTATCTTGTCATTTACCATTCTTTTGTCATCCGTAATGTGGATTTTCACCGCGTGCATCTCCACTTTGACCTTTTCCTAAGATTCAGTCACTTGAGGAACATTTGTGCTGCTTTGTATTAAGGTGATGTCTTCGGTCAGTAAGGGTTTCAGGTTATTTGTATTCATACTCAGCCACAGATTTTTAAATTCTGTCTTCGGTTTTTCTGACTCTTCCCCCACCATGGTAAAGATCACTTGACCAGGTCATCAGTGGGGACGGCTTCCACAGTGTGTCCCACATCATGATCAGCACTTCCGGTGGGCTGTTGAGTGGAGCGCTGTGCAGAAGTGTAGACGCGGGCTGCTTACCTGCAAATGCGGGGCAGACACTGCGGCTCCCGGCAGCAGCTCTGAAAACGTGATCGCCTCTGGTTTCGTTTTAGATTTTATCGAAGTGTCTAGAAAATGAGCCTTCTCCCAGCATCTCCCGCCGCACACAGCTCACACTCACACGGTGCTGAGTGACTGTTCTCTTCAGACACACAGATCGTTTAGAAAAAGACCCCGAAGACGTAGTCCTGATTATACATTTCAATTCACTTTTTCTGAGTGGGATTTTTAAAAATTAGTGAAAATGTATGTTTTAGTGTTGAAATTTTCTAAGTTATGTATTAACGTAAAAAAAAAGGTTCCAAACCCTTCTATCAAAAGACAAAATATTCAAGCTGAAAACACCAAACAGTAAAAATATTTTAAGGCAGCTTTTACAGGATGCATTGGACAGCTCACTTCCAACCTCAAGATTAATTTTCTAGAATGAAAGGTCTGCATCTCACCTAGCAAGGATTTGGGGCTTTGCAAAGTAGACTTGGTTACAAAAATTATTCTTTTAAAATTACTTAAGAGTTGTATTTTTGTTCCCAAACAGGAAAATGACAATGTGTGTGTCAAGCAAATAAGATCCAGAAGTCTTCAGGACAATAAAGACATGAAGCGAACAAGTTTGAAATGGAAAAAAAAGTAATAAATGTTAGTTTAGTGACAGTTCTAGCACAGCATTTGCTATACGTTTTAAAGTGAATTCTGTAAATAATGCTATTGGTGGAGGTTGGGGGGTTAAGGGAAGAAAGCTTAGAATTTTCTGACTCTGAATAGTTTGTTCAAAAACCCCACATGGAGGTTATGAAGGAGACTGCGGGGTCTCATAAAGTGATAAAAATTTAAAACTGGGGGTGAGGGGTCGGGGGTGGGAGTGTGCCACGGTGCGGCCTCCGGCTGTGCGCAGTGAAGCCCTGATGTTTGTGACTCCGTGGCCGGTCCCCTGGGCCGCGGGCTCTGGCACTCGCCGCAGCCCATTGTGCATGCGTCTGTGCTTGTCTCCCTCCCCCATCATCTCCGCCCACCGGTCTCTCGCGTGTGTCCTCCGTCAGACTGTGAAAGGCGGCCAGGGCTTCCAGCCTGCACCCCTAGCACCAGGCAGGCACTCAGGAAACAGTATTGCGCGGACAGTAACGCATCCCCTCTTTGCAATGGAGGACGTCGCGTCCATGCACTGGGGCTGTGGTCGCCTGCACGGGACGGTCCTCTCCTTGGTGTCCTCATCAGTTAAGGGAATAAAAGTGTGATTTGGAGGGTGGCTGATGAATCTGTCTTCAGGGTAAAGATGTCACTTTATTTGAGGAATGACGGGTAACTTGGCTTTTTCCACTTTCAGTGTCTTTGTCTAAACTAGGACTGCTTTCATCTGAGAGGCCCCTCACCGACTCTTAGGGCCGTCAGCCAGGGTGCCCCTCGATTCCAAACTAACATCCCTCTCAGCCCGTGTGCTTTCGTGTCAGGGACATCGGAGCTTTCTACTCACCTGTGCTTTTTGTGGCCACGCCTCTTGGCCTGACTTTGTGCCCAGCCCAGACAGGAAGCAGCACAAACCCTTCTTTAAAAGGATGGCTGTTTCTCATGGCCAGAGAGCATGAGGCTCTTCACCCACAATTTCTGAACTGCTTACCCATGAGCCCCTGCCGCCCACACCTCGTTTTCAGCCCAGAATTCATTCTGCAGCTCCAGGGCCCTCCATCTCACTGCTGGGCATCCCCATTTTCACATGCTGCCCTGTCCTGTGGCTCCGTGGTCCCTAATTCAGAAATGAGCACACCTTCCCTCCAGTCACCTGTGTGCCCCCCCCCCAATTCGGCTGCCTTGCCAGGTGGAGGTGAGCATGGAAAACAAGGGAGGGTCACTGTCCCGTATGGTGTGAACTGTACCAGCCGTGCCCCTGTCTGTCCCCTCTTGTACCCCTGAGTCTGGTGAGGAGCCAGAGCCGCAGAATAATAAATGTTTGTTGAATGAATGCCTGAGCCTCAGTATGTCTGTCTGAGTCAACGGAAGTTGATTTTGCTGTTTTGGCTGCAGTAACCCAGTCTTGGACACTGATGTCTGAATCATGAGGAAGAGTGAGTGACAGACTGAGGGAGGAGGGCTGCGGAGGGAGATGGAGGAGACATCTGAGGGCAAGCGATGGTCGAGCTGGGCCAGGAAGAGGGGTGGGACCCTGGCCAGCAGCAGGGAGGGTATTGTAGGAAGTGCGCCCTCACTAGGAAAGGCACTTTCTTAGAAGGTGCGCGTCATAAAGACACCATTTAGGTGGGCAAGACTCAAGAAACTAAAGTTGTAGGAATTTTCTATGATTAAGTTGTCCGGCCTAGACTTGGCAAGAATTAGGACCCTTACACGTAGAAAGCCCAGTTAGCTGCATGCCTGGGGACTGGAATGTACTGATTGGTTAAACAGCCCCTTGCGGTTCAGTTCTAACCAAAACCCTCACCGAAATAGACCAGCTGCTTTCTTAGCTTCATCAGCGCAGCATGTCAAGAGCTCAAGGCTGGTTTTATTTTCTAGAGTGGGAGGTGCCGGATTAGAAAAGCTATTCAAAAAAAATATTTTAAAAAACAAGAGTCCGCAGGACACCTTTATTTAGCACGTTTCTGGGGGAGCATCAGACAGGAATATTAACCATTCAGCCAGGCTGCGTTTGAGAAGGGGGTGCAAGAAATAAATGCTCACCCACGTGCTGTGTGGCTTGGTGACCTCTGAGCCTGATTCCAAGCGAGGAGCAGCCCCCTGACGGGAGGTTCTCAGTAAACAGAAGCTATTTTTACATTTTTATCTTCAGGCTTTCTCATCCCCAGTCTCTCCTGGACTTTTCTCCTCTAATTCTGTACCAGCCAATTCTTGCCTTCCTTCGGCAAGACCCTGTACCCCTCGGCACACAGACACAGACGTGCACACATACACGGGCACGTATACACACATACACATGGACACGCACTTATACACGCGCACACATGCATAAGAACACACACACACACCACACACCCTGCTCTCTTCTCTGCCTGGGACTTTCCCCACCTCCTGCTTCGTAAGACGGTTCCCTCAGCCCTGAGCTCAGCGCCAGTGAGACTCCCTCCAAAAGCCTTGCTCACTTGCACTCCTGTCTCCCGGGCTGGGCTGGGCTGGGCTGGTCCCCGGCTCTGTGGCCCGGAGCCCTGCTGTGCTTCTTGGTAGAATGTGGCCCAGTGGAACCTGGACCTCCCCACTCCTAGGACTAAGCTGTGTCCATCCAGGAAGGCAGACCATGGATTTACCGGTCCCTCTGCTCTGGTGACCAGACTCAGGAGGTGTCTGAGATGAAATGATCTTAAAGCCCACAGTATTTTTATTACAGGGAGGGCAGACCAAAGAAAACAGGAGCAAACCAAGAAGGAGAAGGGGCCGCCCGGGGCGGGGCCGAGGGCTGGTTCGCTGGCCTGTCTCCCCGTCCACAGCTCCACGGCTGGACGGCTCCTCCCGCTCCTGACCAGCCAGCCCCCCACAGCCCCGCAGGACTAGCCCTCATATTTGGGAATAGGGACCCCCTGCAACCCTGGCCACATCCAATTCGTCTGAACAGAAGTAGGGAGTCCAGGGGTGGGGGTTTGTCCGGGGCCACAGTCAGCACGTGCCAGCGCATGTCGCTCCCGGCCACCCTCACGTGACCAAGATCCTGGAGAGAACTTGCAGGCAAGTCCTGGGGTAGGAGCCCGTGGGGGGGTCAGTTTTTCCCCGGGGAAGTTTGCCATCAGGGGCAGAGAAGGGTTTTCGGTGTCTGGGCGTCTGAAGTTCATTACTGCCGGGAGATGCCGAGGAAGGAAGGAAGGGGAGGCCGCCCTCAGCCCTAAACAGAGTCAAGACCGAGGAACTTAGGCCTTGGCTGCCGGGCACGGGGGTGAGGCATCCGGGTTGCTGTGGAGAGACTACGTCGCAAATGTCAGGACCATAAAGCAAATTCTAGCTACTTAACGAAAATCGATGTAAGATACTGTGGCTGGGATCCTACCATTTGCTGGGCTGTCTAGAAAATTCCTCTATAATTGCTGCTGAAATCATCTCCCCAGACAGAGCAGTGTCACTGCAGCCACAGCTCGAGGGACCCTGGTTCTGGCGCCGTGCAGACCCCCAGCGCCCGGGCCGTCTCCTGGGCCTGGTCGCAGCCTCCCTGCTGGTACGAGCACCACATCAACACCCGAGCACCCGGTGGTCTGTAAGCCGGGGGGTCATCCATATCGCTCTTCACAGAGGAGCGGAAAGGGCCCGTGACTCGTTCCCGGGAAGCCCCTCCTGGCGTCGACACGACGGCTTCCCGGAGTGAAGGTCTGGCTTGGTACGTTTGTTGGCTGGGTCATGCTGGAGTCAGCCTTGCGTTCACCGGCCCCACCTCCAGCCTGGCAAGTCCTGAAGCTTCCTGGACAAGGGTCATTAAATAGCCATCGATGACTGTCCTTTATGAAATATTGAAGGGAAACATTTATTATAGGAATAACAAAGGGTCATATCAACGTTTTAAAAAGAATTACAATGAATCAATGAGGACAGGTCAAATGACACAATTAGGAGCATGGATAAAAAGTAGGGACTGGTGATTCACAGATGAAACACGAACAACAAACGTGTGACAACACGCTCAGCCCACTGAAGTCAGGCAAATGCAAGCATGAGGCAAGACAGATTTTTTTGCCTCTCCATTTTACAAAGTTCAAAGGCTTGCTGTTATCCGGTCAGTGATGGGTAGAGAGATGGCCACCATCTGCACCACAGGTGGCCAGATGAGTTGGGACATCCTTTGGAGGTGGCAGTTTTTCTGACCCAGAAACTCCACTTCTGGGAAGCTCTCTGTTAGAGATACTTTGCACGTGAGAGCAAACACATTTGCACAAATACGTTCGTCATAAAACTGCAGTGTGACAACGCAGGCTGAGGGGAACTGCCCGACGTCCACCACTGTCCACCTGCAGTGGTTTACACCGGGGATGCCAAGCGCCCTCAGACAGGACGAGGAAGCTGTGCACGTGCTGACACGGCCAGAGTCTAACACAGAGCATTAGACAAAAGGGCAAGTCGCACAGCGGCCCATAGGCGGTGTGCTGTGTCGCTTCTAAGATACAAGGTTTCCACTGCTAACCTCTTGAACGTCAGGACGTATCTCAGAACCGATGGCACCTTGGAAGAGACAACTGGCAGTGTGCTGGCTGTCTTACTGGAACGTAAAGGGGATTTGGCAATTTTGTCATCCTGGATTTGATGCTATACCAGGAGTCTGACACTGTTGCTCTGAAAAACAAACCATCAAACCACAGTCCGTGTGTTTATGTAGCTGTACGCTCTAAATCTGCGGACAGCTGTCTGGAAGGACGTACCCCTAAGTTATCAGTGGATCGAGGCAGGGAAGAGGAGTCGGGTGAAGGGCCAAGTTCACATGCGCTCTTTCTGTTTGGCTTGAGCTTTACAACAAACACATCTCCCTGTGTTGCTTCAGTGGCACCATCTTTTGAGACCAGGGGCCGGTGCCTCGGGAGACAACTCCCCACCTGGGAGTCGGAGGAGGGGAGGCCGCAGGCCGGGGAGGCCAGAAGCCCTCCTGGCTGCCGAGCTAGTCTCGTGTCTAGAGCCTGGGTTTGGGGGGTAGCCTGTACCCTGGGACGGGGAGGACTCTCACCCCGAGTCACCCAATCATGGGTACTGCCGCAGAGCCTGCTGAGCAGCACGCCCCTAATCCGTGCCCTCCAACCCCAGCCGGGAGCTCACCTCCCCCGGCCGTGGGCCCACCGGCCCTCCCACCCTTCCAGTACCTGGTGCCACGTCAGTACGTTTCCACCTGACAAGGGGCTCCTCTGGGGCAGGCCTGGCGTTTGTCCCCTTTCGGCCCCTCGCACCCTCCTGAGGCTGTGGGCTTGGGCCGGTTGGTCCCTGGTAGGCTGGGATGCCCGTGTGCACCTTCGCGGCCCCTCTTCCGACCTCTCCTCCCCATCCACCGCCTCCGGGGGTGCCCCAGCTTTCACCTCTCCGCCTCTGTTCCCCGGGGGAGGGAGCCACCGCACCGAGGGCAGAAGCAAGGCGTCCCCTTATCTACCACATAGACAGACGCGCAGACGGACAGACCCAGAAGGAAAACCAACGCTAAACCCAACGTAGAGCAAAGAGCGATCACTGCTGGTGGGTTTTTTTTTTTTTTGCAAGGGGGGGTGAATTGAGTGGAGGGAGAAGAATAAGAGGTTTTCAGATCACTCATTTTAACAAATATAACAAGGCTTATAAAATTTATTTATTAAATAAATACAACAAATAGTAAAAAGCATCTGTTTAAATCCCAGAGTATGTGAAAGAGGAAGCTGGTGCGTGGGTCAGGGGAGGGTGGAGAGAGAGCTGGGACCACCAGGGACATAGGGTGTGTCAAGCGTGGGGGGCCTCACAGGAGTTACTACTTAAGAGGAGAAGCAACGTTAGAAGGATTTCCTGATTCCACCTGGCCGTGGGCTTGGAGCTCGCTGCCATCCTCCCTTCTGAGATTCTGAGAAACCAGCACAGCGCGCAGAGCCCTGTTCGGATTCCAGGGGGAACGTGCGCCCCCTGCAGGGCGAGTTATTTGACTCCACGCTTCACGCACGATGAGAACTGGGCTCACCCACCGGCCACTGCACTCACTCTTGCCAGGGGAGCTGCTTGATGCTGTGTCCGAGCTAAATTTTAGAAGCCCTAAAATCATCTTATATAAGTCAGCGCTTACCTCCTAACGAATGTCTTGTCTAAAGGGATCTAAGGCACAAGGCTGGGAAGAGAAGACTGCAGGGAAGAAAGAGACGCAGGCTGAGAGTCAAAGTAAAGATTTATCCTTGTATCTGAATGTTTTGGATCTTACAATTTGCATATACAAAGAATTGAGCGACATCCACTGGCATTACAGTCAGAGCAAGATCAAATTATAACTGTAATAAAAGAAAAAAATGGTAGTTGAAACTGAAATACATACATATATTATAAAGATTGCATATAAATTAAACACAACTCAGGTAAGCAAAACTGAAGTATCAGTTACACATACATTTTTAAAAATAACATGGGCATGTCTCCGAACGCTGAAACAGAGGCGTCAGGCTCATTTTAAAAAGTTTTTAAAAACACATAAAAATACCTTTTAAAACACTGGTGTGCATTCTTCACTCGTATAGCACGTGGAGAAAAACCGCACAGCGAGTCACACAGTGACCGATAAAGCATGGAGGTCAGAATGGTGGCCTTCTAACCCCTATTTGGCGTTTGAATGCAAAGGCATGCAGCAGAGAGAGATGGCTTCGCCAGCATGGCGCAGTTTCGTTATGTACACGGACTTTCTTTGACCAAAGGGAGAGAAGAGAGAACTTTCTGGGCCAGACAGGACACCGAGTCCCAGAGGGCCCACCAAGGCTATTGGACTGGGAGAGGCCAGGAGGCTGCTCTTACTGGGCCTCCTGTTCAGGCAGGTGCTGCCCTGAGTGCAGAGGGGGTCCTGACCCAAGGGACCGTGGCTTCTGCTATGTTTTCTGAACCACAAGGGCCGAAGTGCAGTGGACACGGGGGCGGGCCAAGGGAGCAGAGGAACACACATGGGCGCTTTCCTGACGGCACCCCCAGTAGGTCTGCCTTAATCTCAAGTTGAGAGATGCCACTTAGACCATTAAGGGGCCTGCAGGATTCTGATGAAATGTTCCTAAATCTGACCCAAAGACATGCACCTCGGCCCTGACTCTGGACCCCATGTTGCCTTCACCCCAAACAGTGGCTCTGTTTCTAGGCTTCGGTGCTCACTCAGTCTTTTCTCTTCCCCTGTAGTCAAAGAAGGGCTTCGGGCTTGGGATTTTAACAATGACAACAAATGGACCACCTGGCAGGTCTTGCAAAGCACTCTCCGTTTTCCTCCCGGGCCCAAATGCATGCTCGTGTGCCCAGAAGGCAGATGGGCGCCTCCAGCTGTGTGTGGCCCAGGGCAGCAGCTGGTGGTGATGGCAGCGCTGGCAAGTTGTGCTTTTGTCCGTCAGCTGGGCGCCTCCTCCGGCCAGTGGGCGGGGCTCGGAGGCGTGGTGGAAACTTGATGCCTTGGGCCCGCTATTGGGACTTAACCGACCCTGGGATGAAATGAACGCTAGAAATGAACATGGGATAAACAGGGCGGTAGGAAGGTGCAATCAGTTACCAGTGGAAATGGCAAGTAAGGCCTTTAGACTCATATTTCTTTTAAAAAGCAAAAAAAGTACCCCCAAATGCACATGTCCAATGTGTTCAGAAAGGTAGACCAGATGTCTTTTTGGTATTGTACTCATCTAGACACCTGAATGTCCCAGACTGATCGCTGTTAGATTAAACCTTTCTACATGCATCCTTTCCCCTTTGTTTTGGTCCCAAAAGCCAATCCCGTCTGGCTCTGGGATCATTAGCATCCAGTGCCAGGGGCCTCAGTAGTAACCATTCAAAAATAAGTTAGCCTTCAGATTAAGGATTTCTCTTCTTCTTTTATTAAATATTGAGGAGTGGGACTTAAAAACTGTATAAATCTAGATTTCAAGATTTCTTTTCTTACAGTCTTGGTTTTTACAAGAGACCTTCAAATACCAAAATGCTTCTCAAGAAGTTTAACGCAGAATTGCCTGTGGCTGTTCTGTTTCTACCAGGCGGGCGCTCTTTGCTTCCGTGAGCGTGAGACGCCTGGCTCTACCTGACCTTTTGGAATGGGAAGTGGTTTTTCTGTCACGTGAGTCTCAGAGAACCATCTGAGTCAAACACCCAGACAGACGGACAGCACGCAGCGTCTTGGGAGAGAAACTCTGAGGGCTGGTTTTGCTGGACCCACAGCCGTGGGCACATGAGCCCACCAGCCTTCCCAGCTCACCCGTCCAGCCAAGATGGCATGCCACAGCCTTGAATAAATGCATTTCTAAGTATTAATAATAGTCACCAACTACTCCAGTGTGTTTTAGACCTGTACTCGGGTTGTAAAGTCTCCTTTGATCTTTAAATGCAAAGATAAACCACACGGGTCGAGATTAAGGACTGCAACAACCCCTATTCCACCGCATCTTCACCAAAGGTTTGCTTTCAAAAACCTGCTGCTGCTCGGGGCTGTGAAACCAGTGTCAGGGAAGTCCACTTTCCACTGATTTCTGAGTCCTCGACTGTTTCCTAATGACGCTGTGGTTAGTATCTTGTGTAAGTAAACACACTTGGCATGTTAAGACTTCTAACATTTAGACATGCTGACTGTGTGAAATTATACAATATGAATCTAATGAAAAATTAAAATATTTTTACTGATTAGCAGAAATATATATTTTATGGGATATTATTTGAACTTAATACATTATTCCAGTTTTTAAAAGGGGTGTTTGAGATTTAATAACTGCAAGTGGCCTTTAAAGCGTAACAAAATATATACAAAGAAATTAGGAAGGATATTAATGCCAACTATGAAATAAATTAACATGATTTTTACAAAATATACTGACCATTAAATTAAAAAATATTTTAAGGCAGGAGTTTTCATTTGAAATTAGCATAATCAGAAAATATATCAATAAAATCTTGTACCACTTTGTAGCAGAATTCATACTGTTCCTGAAAAAGAAAAGCAAGAACATATTAAAATAATATTTTTAAAATATGTGATTGATTTAATTAGGAGAAACAGTAACAGGAAGACATAAAAAATCTGATTAGTTATTAAAATACTGTATTATACCCTAATACACATTGGCTTCCGTTGCTTCACTTAGTTTCTAGGCACATGAACACTTCCAAATAAAGCTGTTTTTCTAGAGAGAAGATGTCCATGTTTAGTTTCACCTTAGCTGAGTGTATTTAGGACAGTCTGGGTGAAAGATTCTTTAGGTTTTCATATTTAAATGAAAAAACAACTACTTTTGAACTGGAAAAAAAAATTTAGTGTACTTAGCATCAAACTTCATAATGTAACAAAAAGTAACCTATAGAAGTTAAATAGGCTAGGACTATAGATTGTTCTCAAGCCGAAGTTTACACTACAAAAGGGACATTGTTACATGTAAGTGTTACTAGGATGCGAAGGACAATGCCTTACGTCTGCGTCTGCATAAGGCTCTTAACCTATTTCAACACTTGTACAGCATCTGACTCCTGCCTTCCCAGAAGCTCTGTGAGGTGGTTAAGACTAGAGCCAGGTAGGTGGCGGGTTAATGGGGGACCAGCGAGCAGGGTGTGTGGCACCCCGAATAACGGGCACTCAAAGGAAGAAATAATAAAGATGGAGAAATTGTTGATGGTAGGACTCTTCAGCATGCCTACTGTGCATCTCAGAAAACCCTGTATACATAACATCAGCTGGCAGGAGGTGGACCCCGAAGGTTCGAGTAACAACAGAGGGCAGTAAAAGGGTCTGGGTACTTGCAGACCCTGGCCATTTGCTGGCCCAGAGAACATGGCAGATGGGGAAGCAGGGGGGCTGAGGGCGGCTCCCAGCCCCCTCCTCTTCTTTCCCAACACCTTGGATTCAGCCTCTTCCCTAAATTCACACTGAACAAAAATCGCAGGGGAGGATATAGCTCAGTGGTAGAGCGTATGCCTGGAAGGCACAAGGCCCTGGATTCAATCCCCAGTTCCTCTACCAAATAAATAAATAAACCTAATTACCCACCCCAAAAATCTATAGGCTTTCGAGTTGAATAAGGCCAAACATTAGCCTGTCCGGCCCTTCTGAAATCTCAGTCCAGCTGGCACAGGGAGGAGCTTGGCCTTCCAGGGAAAGAAAAGATGAAGCAGGAACCTCCTGTCCTGAGATTGCAGGGAAGTTGTTGGGAGAGCCAAGAAGGGATGGGGGGCTCCTCCCTTCCTGTTACTGCAATTGCCACCAGATCCTCAGTCCTCAGGAGGGAAGGCCAAGTGCCTGAGTCAGGACTGAGCTAGCAAGGAGAGTGAGTAGGCTGGGAGGGCAAGGCCTAAATAAAGCAGGTAGCCCCGGGGAAAGGGACAGGCATGAACAGCCTTTAAAATTGCACTTGAGGCTGCAAACAATCACCGGATTTGGTGAGGCGGCATCTCTCCTGCAAACCAGGAAGTGTGTGTTTTCACCACCAAGTGCAAGAGGATGTACGGAGCAACTGCTCACTGAATGGATTCCTTAAGCCCCCTGGACAGTGTCTGGAGGCTGAGTGAGACCCAGCCAAGGAAGAGTCCAGACAGACAGTGGACGGCAGAAGATTACAAGAACCAGGACTGGAAACGTCAGAGCTGCTTCTGAGCTTGGTCCATCCGTAAATGCACACTGGGCTCCGGTGGAAGAGCTCACTCTGACACAGCAGCTGGTACCAGCAGGGCCTCTGTCTTGGGGGTCTCATCACAGGACGTCCTGGATGTGCCCCTCCGTTCGTGTCCTGCCCAGGGGACAGACCCCAGCCCGAGAAGGAAGGAGGGAGTCTCTAAAACTTTACTGTAAACTGACTGGAACTTTTAGCTTTATTTCTTGGAAACTTACCTCCCCCCCTCCGCCCCACTTGAACTCTTTCAACGAAACATACATCAAATTCAGCATCAGATGGGTCTCGACTCCCCTGGAAACAGGTTCTTACCAGGGTTTGCACCATATGTGGCCTCTGAAGTCGTAAACTCTTCACAGCTTGGAATACGTCTAAAAGCCCCTCAGCTTTGACTCGTTCCAGGATGTTGCTGAGCGCGATGAACGTCCCTGTTCTTCCGGCCCCGGCGCTGTGGGGAAAACGTGCTTGATGAGATGCCCAAGCCAGCCCATGGGGATGAGAATCCACGGCCCCCAGGACTGAAGAAACCGTCACCGCAAGGATCGCGGTCGGGGTTTTTAACGATCATTTGCATGTGGCTTTAGCTTTTGACCAAGAGTCAGCAAATATAAAATCCCCAAGACACTTGCCTAATTGCAACAGACAGACTCCTCCTGAGTCTCATCAGGACCGGTCACAAGGTTTTAACCTTGCAGAACCGCTCCCCTCTTCCCTGTGTAGACCACTGGTTCTCGGTGGGGCGCCGGGACCAGTCACACCAGCATCACCTGGAAACTTGTCAGAAGTGAAGCCCCTCCCGGTTCAGGTCGAGGGACAGGAGGTCCTGGCCCAGACTCTCTTTGCTGTGCAGACCCACCTTCTGAGACGGGAAGTGTGCAAGGCGGGGTTTAAGGGGTCAGATAATGGACGAACACTTCCCAGCGATGGAGATCTGAGTCTACTCCGTTTAAGATGATCAGTTGCTTGACAGACTGGATATACCCACAAGAGCAGACCCTCTTAGGAGGGAGAAAGCAGGCCTAAGGGAGGCAGGCTTGGCTGGCCTCTTCCAGGGAGCCCTCTGGGGATGCACGGCTGCCCTCTGGGCCCCAGAATCCCAGTTGTGGGCTGGTTCTAAGATTCCAGTCTCTGCGTCTGCCTTCCCACAGATGGGATGCCCTTGTGGGTCTCGTATCCCTGGTGCCCAACACGTGCTAAGCTCAGCCTGGGTTTGCAGAGATGGAACACCGAGGAACTCAGTTCCAGTTTATCCCAAAGGATGTCTATGAAGGCGCCAGGGACTGCAAACCACAGCATGCACTCCACCTGCTGGCCAGGCCAGAAGTGCGCCAGGCGGGTCTCAGACAAGGAAACAAACCCTCGCTGTTCAGCTGTGCTTTGCTGGCTGCAGGGCTGGGTGTGGGGAGCAGGGCTGGGGGCGGAGCAGCAGGCACTCACAAAAAACGGGAGCCACGTGTGTGGAGAAGGGGACAGAAGCGCAGCTTTAGAAGCAAATTAGGACCCTCGGGATTAAACAGCACAGACTCTGTGGGCAAGAGCTTTGCAAGGGTGGCCAAGGCCCCGCTTGCAGAGGGTCCTGGCGCAGAGGGAAGGGGAGCTGGCACGTCCTCAGATCTGGTCAGATTCGGTCTCTACCCCCGTAATGCTGTCTATCCAGGTGTTTGCTGGGGTGCTTCAATGTGTCCAGGTGTCCCCACCCTCCCACCCTCTGCCAGAGGTGTGTCCCTCTGTCCGTCCCTCTGTCCTTGGTCCTGACTTGGGAGCTGGACTGAGAGGCTTCAGGATGGAGTAAGGCTGGGGGCGCTCCATTGCAGACCCCGGCCTGGACATCCCTGAGCAGCTCAAGGAGACCCTCCTGTTTGCTGGGTGGGCACCTCAGCCAGGCTGTCTTTCAAAACAAAGACAACTGAAGTTCAGGGTTTGTCTGAGCTGTGCCTGGAAATTTTTTTTTAACACTTAAAAAGCAACAAAGAAATGTGTGTTTGAGTCATTTCCTGACTCCTCCCCAAATACTTCTGCATGTATGCTAAGATGGCCTTTGTGCACTGATGTAAATTTATTACATGCGTAAGGCAAGGTAGAAACTACAGGCCAGGGAAATTATGTTGCTGGGAGCAGTGAGCTGGGTGTGGGGTCCGCATCCGCCCCACCGGGAGGCGGCGCTCACCTGCAGTGCACGGTGATGGGGTGGTTGCCCGTCTGCTGCTGCTGCTTCTGCACAGCGGCGATGAGGTCGATCATGCCCTTGCCCTCGGCAGGGATCCCGATCTCTGGCCAGCCGTGGAAGTGGAACTGTCGCACCATCCGGGTCTGCTCCTCCTGGCGGGCCAGGGGCTGCCCGGCGGGAAGAGCGTCTCAGTGCTGCCCCATCACAGGCCCCTGCCCACCTGGGGTGGGTCACAGTCTGCCTGCCCTCCCAGGGACTCAAGCCAAGACGGGGAGCCCTCCCGAGGTCTTCGGTGGCCAGTAGAGCTCCCATCTGGCTGGCCTGAGGGCCCCAGTCAGGGTGTCTGTGGGCTGCGGTCATCTTAAAGCAGAAAGCTAGTGACGGCTCCTTCTGCGTGGGGGTCAGAACACCCAGAGGATGCGGCCCGGAGCCCCCAGGGCCCTCCAGGCCCCCTAATGGGGTCCTGGGCACTCTTGCTTGAGAGAACAGGGGTCATCCTTTTTTTTTTTTTTTAAAAGAAGCCAGGACTCCACTTGTCCCTTCAAGGCTGGAGATGAGTTTCTGAGTCTAGTGGCCCGGGTTGTTCTGTGACCTTCGGGCAAAGCCAGGCTTCACTGTACTGACCGTCTTGAGCTCAGAATCAAAGGTAGGCACCTGACCCATGGCTGACACGCAGAGTTCCTAGTCTGACCAGGAGAAGGGCCCAAGACCCCATGGGGAGGGGGACGGCCGGGGGCTCTGAAAACGGGCCTGGCAGAGGGCAGCAGAGCGGCCTCTGTGACTCCGCTAGTGACTGTTTCCCTCCTGCCCCTCGCCGCTGCTACTTGTCCTGAGGAGGGGAGGCAGTGGGATGCCTCTGGGAGTTGCCCCGCCATCCTCACGCTCCAGCAAGGAGGTGACACGGAGGTCACATTTTCTAAGAGATCTGTCACTTGATAATGCGGCTCCCTACTGTCCACACTGACCACTGATATGAATGTGGGGCTCCAGAGAAGCCAGAAGCAGCAGGACATTCTGGGACAATGACAAGCGGACCCCGGGTGATGACTGCAGTGTGTTCTGTCCCCAAGAGATTCAAGGTCTTTGACAACAATACCTGATTGAAGGTGACCAGGAAGTCTCGTACGCTGATGGCTTCAGACAGGGTATCGCTCTTTATTTGGATCGTTATTTCTCCATGAGTCACTGAGCCCTCTGTTGGCCAATACTGGTAGCATTTATCCTTGGAGGATAAAATAGGAATTTAAGTCTCATAATAGATAACTTGCTGCTAGCAGTTTGGATGATATGATGCCAAATTGCTCTCAAATCATTTAACATATTTTGTCTGACTGAGAAAAAAATTACGAATACTAATATGAATGCTATTAATGCCTGTTGATCAAGGGAACAGAACAGAGAGTCCAGAAACAGACATGTGTGTATCTGAAACTCTGATAGAGAACAGAAATGACGTGACACAAGGGGGAGACCAGTCAATAAATGGAGCTGGGAAATCAGTTTTCTATACAGGAAAAGAGAACTGGATCCCTAATTCACACCCGACCTGGCCTGATATGAACGCCCCAGCCCCTCCTGGAATTGCACAGTGTATACAACCTGCTCTATCATACATGGTAGCCTTGAACCTTAATGACAAACCAAGAGAGGGTAAGACTTACAGTAGAAAACAAAACTGTGAAAGCCTTAGAAGAAGAAAATGTCTCCTCATTGTGGGTACGGATTTGCCAAACAAGATCCCTAAAGAGCTCACTATGACACAAAAGACTGCAACATCAGATTATCATAAAATAACTCCATGTCATCAACAAATACCAAGGGTGTGAAAAGACAGGGAATTAACTGGGACAAGACACTTGCAACACATAACAAACACCAACAAGGCTCAGTACCAAGGAATCGTAGAGAAATCTTATAAATCAGTTAGAAAAGGGCAAAAACACACCAGAACAATGAGCGAAAGGCATGAACAGGCACTTTGCACAAGAGGAAATACGCCATCTGTAAACATACAGAGTGCCGTCTGAGCTCAGGGCTGCAAATCAGAGGCGTGGAGAGATGACATTTAAACCTATTTAATAAAAACGAGGATGCCAGACAACATTAAGGATGTCAATAAATGAAAGTCATCGTGTCCACTGTGGAAACCATGACCTCGTTGGAAAGCTATTAAGAGCTACCTTTCAAATTCAGACTTTCACATAATGCTCTCCAGTGCAGCATTTTGTCTCTTTGCAACCTACCGTTCCTTGTGCGGCACGAGACACGCACAAGATTGCGCCTACAGCACTGTTTGTAAAACAACAAAATGGAATCAACACAAATGTCCTCGATGGGAGAGGGGACAAACGTATGGATGCATGATGTGTAGTTCGTGCAGTGGTGTATAAGGAAATAACGATGAATAAGCCACAGTTACAGGCATCAATACAGGGAAACAGAATTTTGAGCGGAAAAATACGTGCAGGAAGCCTACATACGGTGATGGTACCCTTTGTACAAAGTTCAAAAGCAGGCAAAGCTGAAGAGCAGTTTCTTTAGGAACATATCTATGTGTTATAAAAAGATTTTTTTCTTTCAAGGCTCAGAACACATCCACTAGGATGGCCTTAATCAAAAAGATAATGGTAAGTGTTGATGGGGATGTGGAGAAACTGGAACTCTTGCACATTGCTGGTGGGAATATAAAGCGGGGCGGCGGCTTTGGAAAGCAGTCTGGCAGTTCCTCCAAACGTCTGCAAGGTAGTTATGATAGGCCCAGGATTCCACCCCTAGGTATCCACCCAAGAGAAATGAAAACATGCATCCATGTCAAAGCATGTCCATGAAAGTTCGTGACGTTATCCATAGCAGCCCAAGAGTGGAGACGACACAGATACCCGTCAACCAATGAACAGATAAACAAAGTGTGGTACATTTGCGTAATAAAACAAAAAGAATGAGGAGCGGATTCATGCTGCAACACGGATGAACCTTGAAAACATCACGCTAAGTGAAAGAACTCAATCACAAAAGACAGGCTGAACCGTGGCCACATCAGGCGGGCAGCCCCTGCTGTGTGCGAGCCGCCCCGGAGGCCGGGCTGCGGGGCGCCCCTGACCTGCTCTCTCTCCTGGACCTCCGTCAGCATCACGATCGTGTGGCACTTCCACTCCCAGACCATCCTCCAGAAGTCCTCCACCGTGTGTGCCAGGGGCCCCTGCGTGGCGATGAAGTAGTCCTTCTGCCGGTAGCCCTTCAAATGGGAGCAGAGGTTAAAGCCTGGCCTCCAGCTCGCTTCCGCCGCGGCGGGGCTCGTGAGTCTGGGACGGCTTGGGGCCGGGTGAGAGGTAGCGCCCCCCAGGCTTGCAGGGCCTGAGCCGAGCCCCAGCCGACACACACACACGTGCGCACACGCACATGCACAGAAAACAGGTCAAGGTGCCCAAACTAGGCAGCCCGCCTCCACTCCTAGGGCATCTCTGAATGGGTGTTATAAACCCCTTGCTCCCGCCGGCTTTGGTTCTAACACGCCCGTGTGTGCTATCGCTAAGCTAGCATCGCGGTGGGGCAGAGAGCCTGGGCGTGGAGCTAGAGGAAGTGGGTTCAAATCCCAGGTCCCCGCTTCGGGCCCAAGCGACCCCTGGCACCGTGTTCTCAGCTGCAAATGGGAACCCTCGCACAGACTTGGCTGCACCTCCTTATCGCTCGCTCTTCAGCTGACTCTGCTGTGTGTGAGGCAGCCTGTGACCGTGTGCCTGGACACGTTCGTGTCATCCACGCAGAGCTCACGGGAGAGGATGCGTGTGTAAGCACAGGTAACGGGACTGGGGCGTAACAGGGATGTGAAAGAGAAGTCACTGTCACTGGAGGCAAAATGGAAAACCAGCAAACTGCTTGACAGTGCAGCTCCATCCTCTGTTCCCAGAGCTCCTGGTTCGTGTTTTCAATCAAGCGATTCCGCGAATGGAACGGTTTAGATTTCTGGGGGTGCGTCGATCCTTTCTGACTGTGAACGCAACTTAGTTAATCAAGGGTCTGTGTGATCGGGGATGAAGGGGCGCCCAGCCTCGCCAGGCTCGGCGCAGCCACTGTACTCACGTCTATAAAGGACGCGTTGATGTAATCCGTGTACTCCTGGCCCCTTTTCATGGAAAGGATCACGCGGTTGAAGTCATCTGCAAGGCAGTGTGTCCCCTGGGTCAGCGCAAGCCCCATTCTGCCCTGCAAACCTGCGTGCTGCTACAAGCTTCCGAATACAAAACTTCTTCATGAAATCGCTGAATAAAGTCAGCTCCTCGGAAGGTTCACTTTATAAAACAGGCTACGTAAAATGGCCCCGGGGAAACTGTGTTTTGGCAGGAGAGTTCTATGGTTTTCACTGGTCATAAAGTGAAGTCACTCATACCAAAATATAAGTGTTAAAGGTGCTACATTTCAGAAGTAAAAGGCGTGTGGCCAGGCGGGCACCCTGCTCCCGCCCGAGCTCGTGTCCAGGGAGCGGAGGTCTGCAGTGAGGCTCTCCTCTTCCCTGCAAGACGGGCGCCGGCCCACTTCCCTCTGTGGTTCCTCGGATGCCTCTGCTCCTGCCAGGCCCGCAGGCCCTGCCTCTCCCGCGACCTTGGGCAGCCCAGTGCCCCGGTGCTTCCCCTCCCGCCCCTTGACCCTCCCAAGGCCTCTTCCCGGAAGGTCGCAGCTGAGTTCCTTTCAGGTCCTGCTGCAGGGCCTGGGCAGGGATCCCAACCCCAGCCCGTGTACAGGGGGTGCCCTGCCTCCACCCAGGCCTGGGGGAGGAGTGAATGAGATGCGGAACCAGGAGGCACTGACTCATGCCTGAAGCTAATCTCTCCGCTTCCAGGAAGTCCTCCCTCTCCCGCCTCCAAGCCCAGGTCACAAGCTGCCGCCCAGACTGCCTGGGTCCCTCGTGCCTCCACAGGTGGGCGTTCTCTTCCCCACACTTGACAGAGCTCCCAGAAGGCGCCCAGCCCTTGACTGCTGGTTTACTGAGGTGGGCGGTCAGTGACTTCTCAGCCCCTCACAGGGTGGCAGCCCCTCGGCACCCGCCTCGGGCGTCTACACTTCGCGGCCGGGCTGCCTTACACGGGATGATCTGGATGACTCTGGCCTTCTTCATGTTGGCCGGCAGGTTGCCTGTCCTCATGTTCTCCTTCATGATCCGGACATTTGTCAGTTTCTGCAGCCAAGAGGGACACAGCCTTGCAGTTAAAACGCTGCCACTCCCGAGAGGGTGCTCAACCTCCTAGCGCACTACTGTCAAGGGCACCTGCTCAGAGGGAACACCTGTCTGTCTCCAGACACGTCCTGAGTCTTGGGAAGTAGAAGTGCCTCCACGTCACGCCCATCGCCCCCTGCTTCCTGCCCCAGCCGGCTGCTAAGCTCCGAAAGCCCCATTATTATTCCCTTGAGAGTCACGGGCAGGATAGTTCCCCGGCCTTTTTTGGGGTCAATCAAGAGGCGAAGCGACTGAGAGCAGCCTCGTTTAAAGGGTGTCCCGTCTTCCCTTAGGGCAGGTCGGCACTTACCCTGAACTCCTCCTCCAGCCCGATCTTGTCGAAGTGGGTGGTGGTGCCGTGCAGCGTCTGCAGGTGCTTCTCCAGGGAGGACACGTCCAGCTCAGTGTCCCCGTAGAGGTAGTACTCCAGTAAGGCTTGGTAAATGAACGTGTACTGCATCTGCGGGGAGACCCAGAGGAGCTCCGAGGGAGCCGTTCTCTTTTCCTTATGCAAAGGGGAGGCGGTTTGGGGGCAAAGTCAGACTAATGGCCATTTATAAGGACCCCTGGTGGCCTCTGACCAGGGCCAGGGTGACAGTGGGCGTCACTGCGGGCGTCCTCCCCGCTGGGCCCTGCCCTATGTGCACATCTCGGGGAAAGTTGCATGCCTGCTGGGTGGCTGGGACGTCTGGGTTTGCTTTGTGACGCTCACGCCAGGGCAAGCGGCCGGAGGAGGAGGGCGTGACTCACATCGGTCTGAACCATCTGTGGGCGCTGGTTGCGGATTCTGGACACGAACTCAAAGACGTCCACCTTCTGCTCGGCGTGCATCATGTCCATCATGGCGTCGATCACTATGAAGGTGCCCGTCCGGCCCACGCCCGCGCTTGGGGAGAAAGGAGGAGGCCACGTCGTGAGCCCTAAGTGAAGGTCGGGACAGGCTGCCCTGGACAGGAGACCTCATCACTGAACACAAACCTCGTTTGGTTAATAAGGAGCAAACCCAAGGCGAGACCACCAGAGGGCACCACGACCCTAGTGAAAAGATCTCAAATCTGGGTCCTCTAGAAACTGTTAAAAGGCTTACGGAACAGAGCGGCTGTCACATCGTGTGAGCTGTACAGGGGAGTCTTTCTTCGCTTACCAAATGTTGTCTTCTCGTTATCACTTGTGTAATTGGAATTTTTTTTATTGTCACCCTTAATATGGCTTTTCCAGGCTCTTCCTAAGCATGGAGGCTCCCAGGCCAGGTCTGCTGGCCCTTGAGCCAAGGTCATGAGAACAGGCGGCACCAGCTGGCTCTGTCTGCGACCCTAGCCCTCGCCCCCGGGCTGGGGAAGCCAGCTGGCCCCTAGAGATGGGCTCCACTGAGAGGTGTCCTCCCCGGGAAGCGGCCAGATTCCTCTCCTGGGTGTGGGTTCCCTTCCTCCCTGTGTTCTCCCCACTGTGCTCCCAGGAAATCCTCCCCACTCCCGGACTTGTCGCGTCCTGATCACCACCAGCCAGAGCGGACGGTCCACACATGTCTCCCCAGCTCCCAGGGCTCAGTGGGCACACAAATGACCTCAGCCAGCATCGCTGAACAAATAAACCCTGATGGCCCTGACTCGCGTGCGGCAGCCGAGGGCGTCCGTCGCTAGGCTGAACCGGGCTTTTCCCTTCCTGCCCCGGCAGCGTTAACCTCTTCTAAAACATGAAAGTGAGCTTTTAAACAGAAAGGCTCACAATGTAATGAATGAAGTTCCCCCACGTTCCTCTTCTGGGGGAGGCTGGTACCGTTGCTTCAGGCTCATTTCCAAAATGGTGCTAGGACAGGCAGTGAGGACCCTCCCCCCCAAGAAGGACTCCCCGCCAATCTCACCGCGCGGAGGGGGGAAGAGCAGACAGACATGAGAGGCCCCCTCCAGAGGTCTTAGTTCTTTACAAATTCAAAGTAGGAGATAACCATCAGGTGCAGAGCCAGGTAAAGATGCCCCACCGAGCAGGTGCCTGCAAGGGGCCAGGAAGCAGCCGACTAGAGGCTGGGTCCAAGGTGCCCAGGTACACGCGGGGGAGGGGCTGCCGAGAGGCCACCTGGCACCAAAGGGACCTTGTCTGTTCCCCCAGGAAAGGTCCCAGGTCAGGGGGTCCTTCCCTGCTGGGCTCTGGATGTTGGTGCGGAGCTCAGAGCTGTAGTAAGAGACCCCTCCCTGCTGTTTCTACAGGGACTGCCTGGCAGGGAGTGTCGGTCCTAGTTTTTTAACGGAGGTACTGGGGATGGAACCCAGGACTCTGTGCATGCTCAGCATGCACTCTACCCCTGAGCTAATACCTGCCCCCCACTGGCTCTTTTTAAGGGGTTAAGAAGATGTTGAGGATGGGTGTGTGGGAGCAGAGAAGGAAATCACGAAGCTCCTCCACTCCCAGGCCGTACACGCTCCTGACCCTGAGGAACTGGGGGGGACGGGGAGATGAAGTCCACTCCCCCTGGAGTCCCCGGGGGCTGCCAGCCGGTGTGAGCCTCTTCCCTGACCCTGTGTGAGAACCGCTGTCGCCCCACGACCTGCTGCCAGGCAGCGCCCAGACCACCCGTTTGCCGGCATGGGGCTCAGCTTGGGCGGGAAGCACCCCCTGGAGAGAAGGGCTTCCCTGCCCCCCGCCCCCCGCCACGCCAGCAAAGCAGAACTTGAGGAGGGAGAGCCGGGGGGCAGTAGCAGCACCAAAGGAAAACACTACCACAGAGGGGCGACTTCTGTCCTCGGTGGCAGAGGCTAATTCCCGGTGCGGAGTGGGGCAGAGGGTGAAGCTAAGACAAGAGGTGAACGCAGCTGCCCGGGCACCTGCGGCAAGGAGGCGGTGAGCGGGGGAGGGGCGGCGCCCTGAGGTTGCACACGCACAATGGATCTGGAGGGATCGGAACACAACAGAACTGAGCCGCTCCCTGCAGCCACCCCTCAACTCAACACAGAGGCCGCCCCTTTTCTCCTGCCGTCCAGAGCTGAGCGGGCCTTGTAAAGCTATCGGGAGCTGGACGCACAGCTCCCCTGCCAGCTGCTTCTCCAGCGGAGGGAGTTTGGACTCTCCGCCCAAATGACGCGCTGCTGACAGAGGTCCCCACCATCTCAGTTACAGTGGGACCACATCTCTGAGGGGTTTCTCAGAAACCCCTGTGCAGGGACTCAGGCCTGCCGGCCCCTCCGTCCAGGCTCAAGGAGGGAGGACCCTGCTCACTGGGTGTCAGAGTTTGGACACTGAGTTTCCAGCTGTTACGGATGGGGGCATTCTGAGTATTACGGTGCTGCCGGGGACAAAAGGCACCTGCACACAGTGGCACAGGGGCTCTGAACCTGCCACACAGGTGTTGAGGTGTTCAGCAGAAGCCACCGGGAGACTCTGGCTTTCAGGAAGTCTGAGCAAGAATGGGATCTGCCCCAAGACGCCATCACGGGGGCAGGTGGAGCTGGACCACGCCCCACTCCCCTCCAGTGCAGCTGCTGGGAGGAGCGTGCAGCGCCAGGGAGCAGGAATCCTACAGGTGCCACCTCACGTAATGCATAGTGGCTCCAATGGGGCTGATCTAGGATTCCATCCCTGGCCAGGATGCTAGGATCTCCCCTCTGACTCCCAAACCTCCCAGCCTGGGCAGCGAGGGATACAGAAGAAGCCCCTGGGCTGGGGCGCTGGGGGACACAGAAGAGAGCCAGCCAGCGCCTTTGGGTTCTGACCATGAGTTCACCAAGGGGACGGGGAGCGAGGCAATGGGACGGTCTCGTCTTTTGTGCCTTTGTCTTAGAAAACAAAACATGCACAAGCCAGTTGGCCAACCAGAAGTCCAAGGCCTTTTCAGGAACGTGCCTTTATGTATCAGAAGCCAAACAGGGCATTTAGTCATGAGCTGTGGGGGGCGAATTTGTGCACTGATTCTGTGGACTGGGGAGCCCAGAGCAACTAAGAGCCCAGTGTGAGAACAACTGGAGGGCGTCCGGGGATGCAGAGGCGGAGGGAGACACGCTCTGGAAACAGCAGGCATTTCCGAGCCTACCTTCCCACAACCTCAGGAGCAGTCACAGCGGTGGGCGCAGTGCTTCGTGTCCTGCACAGCCCACCTCCGACGTGAGTCCCACCCTCCCAGGCTGTCCTTCCTACCACACATGCGGAAACCAGGCAAGCCACAGCCGGCCAAGGGCAGACTGGACCACAGACCAGGTCTCCAGGACACCGGTTCTGGCTGGCTCTGCTCCGGCCGCTATTCGCTGGGGCCCAGGGCTCAGCCCCCAGCCGCTCCAAGCCTCACGGGCCCTTGTATTAAGACTTGGGGGTCCCCTGTAGAGGCATGGTTTCCATCTCTGTTCTCGGAGGTGACTTGAGGGTCTCCAGGGGGTGGTGAATGGGAGGCCAAGTGGACCGTCTAGAGCCCCACCCCCACCATCAATTTGGGCCTCTCAACTCCTGCTATTTTTGACAGTGAGGCTCCCCGCCGGGGCCACGGGTGAGAGGGCTCTGCTACCCGGGACGGGGATGGACCTCCAGCTCGCGGCCTGAGGGATTCTCTCAGCCGCACCTGGTATCCGGGAGGTGTTTTGCATTGCCCCGGCCGGCCCCCCTGCACACGCCGATACCATCTGCTGATCATTCTCCCACTGGGGGCAGAGTCCTCCCTGGGGGCCCGCCCCACAGCCCCGGCCCGCACGTACCTACAGTGGACCACGATGGGCCCGGCGTGCGCAGGGTTGAGCGTCCTCACTTTTTTCAGGAACTTAAGCATGCCGATGGGGGTGAAAGGCACTCCGAAGTCGGGCCAGCTGGTGAAGTGCAGCTGGCAGACGAGCCGAGGGGCTTTGCAGCCGTCGGGGAGCTGCTGTGGGACACGGGGACACGTGAGTGGGCGGGACGGCCCCTGCTCCCCACAACACCACACTCTGAGGGTGCTTGCTCTGGCTCCCCCTCCGCCTTCCAGGAGTGAGCAGAGCCCCTCAGTGAAGGCAGGTCACCCCCGAGTGAGAGAGCCTGACGCTCACTGCCGGCTCCGGACACGCTCCACAGCAGCGCCTAAGGGCACCTGATCCAGGACTGGGCCAGGCAGGCCCCGGGCAGCCAGACACTTTCCTGCGGCTGGCCCTGTGGCTTGTGGACGCCACTGGTAAGCAGGGTGTTCACATTCTGGGTGCCGACTTTGTGCCTATGATGGTCCTGTGTAACTACTGACAGCACAAGCTTTCACTCCCAAAAGCATCTTAATTTGCAGGGGAGAGCTGTGGTTGGCCTACCCTCAGGAGACCTCCCAGCCCCTCCCTCAAAGCCTCTCTCAGGTTTTATTACTTGGAACTCAGGAGTTTGGTTTTCTGTTCCAGACCACAGAAACTTAGAGTATTTGGGAGTGTCTGTATATTCTGGGAGGGAGGCAAGCCAGGGACAGTAAAAATTATAAAACTCAGCCTCTTCCCCTTTTTGCTATGGCTTCTAGGAACCTCAGAATCATATGTTGTGATCTAATTATACCAATTACTCTACCTTTGATTATTGATAACATGACTTTCTGGTTTTTTTTCTCTGTTTTTTAAAAAATCTCTCTTAAATTTCATCTGCCTTGCATACAGGTATCTTTATTGAAGACTGCCTTAAATCCTATAGGAGGAGGGGGGCTAGGAGGAAATGAGTGTGAAAAATACTGAGATGTTCCAGATATAACTTTGAAACTGTTAAAAAAAAAAACAAACTCACTTCACCATTCCAGTGTTTGCAATAATGTGCCACTGAGTGGGGACCCCCCTAAACTCCATGACCCCCCAGCTGATTCAACTTCCTTCACCCAGAATGGTCACTGGGAGCCAGAAGCATCTGGCCCTGTCTCCAGACTCCTGTGCCCTGTCTAACATTTGCTCCTTTGGACTCACGTCTCCCACCCACTGATGACCCTTCCCGGCCCCGCCAGGCACCTCCTCCAGCCTCAGCCTCCACTCAGCAGAGCTGCTGCATGATTAGGGGGCAAAGCTCTTCGCGTTATAAAACGTAGTCCTGGGTTTACTCTCAACGCTGCTCTCTGGAAGGATCGCCTCTCCAGAAAGTCAAGAATGTCAAGTGCTTACTGACTGAATGCAGAACTTCCGGACGGTGTAGTCCACCAGAACCACGCAGTCCTCCACGCACACGCGGATGTTTCCGTAGGCCCAGCAGCCCTGGTCCGGCCAGTACTGATAGCACTTCTCCTACGTGGAACAAGCGAACAGGAACGTCAGGTCTGTGGGGGCCTTTGATCAACTCGTCACCCCGACCCTGGCCACTGACACAAGGCCTCACACACACCAGGCTCGAGGGAAACTGTCCTCCAAGCTGGGACGTGTGTTTCCATCTCATCAGTGGGCAAACAGAGACCACGCAGTGGTTAAGGGTCTCACTGAGACCAGAATCGGGCTGTTCGTGATTTCGACAACAAGCCTGTCTTGCTGACTCATCGATTCATTAAACTCACATCTTGATTGAACCATGTGTCTGAGCAGCTCCCTTCAGACCCCGGAACTTGAGCAGAAGTGGCCCCACCTGGGGCGGGGCTGCACCAAGCCCTACAGGAGCGTGTGCACCCCAAACACTGCCCACTGGATGCAGAGGGGAGCTTCTTCCTGCTCGGCGCTAAGGACAGACTTAATCTGCATCACGCCCATCCCCCACGTAGGGGTACTGAGCTTGTGGTCCACTGGGCGCTCCTGGCTCATCTCCAACCAGGAAGAGGCCGATGCAGGAATCTGCAGAGCTGGGACTGTGGTCACAGGCTGTTTCTCTGCCTTCCTTCCCCCAGAACTACAAATGGCATAAACACAAGAGGGTGGGGTCAGGGCGCCCCCAGCCCCTGACCCCAGGCCATCCTCCTACAAAGAGGACAGGAGGATGCACCTAAGGGGGAGACACCTGCTCTACAGCCACAGGAGAGGCCCTGGGGGTCAGCAAGCCATCCACACACCAGGCGGTTTTCCGTGGAAAATGCCAGAGAGCACAGCTAAGGGGTTAAGTCACGAGGATTAATCATCTTATAAACCAAGAGGCAGCTGGTATTCACCAGAGCTCAGAGCTTGTGTGATGAACCCACGGGACAACTTCCCCTCCCACAGCCTGGCCCTGGGCATCTCTGGAGGGACCTCGAGGAGAAGCCAATCCCTGAAGGTCCAGGTTTGGGCCAGGATTGGCCTCCAGGGGACCCTCCTGAGATTCTCACCTCGAGACTCTCACTCGGGGGCCCAAGGGCTGTTTCTCAGGCCCCTATAGGGCTCAGTGTGTGTGATGGTTTCACAGCCTCGGCCTCCCGTCTACACAGTGGACGCCGTCCCCTCCCTGCCGTCAGATCATGAGATGCCAGAGCAGCTGCATTTCACAACATTGAACCAGGATGTCGAAGCCAGGGAGACCACAACAGAAGTGTAAGCAATGAAGAAAAAGGGAACTCTATTGAGAAATGATTTCATCTGAAACAGTGAAAATCAACATACAGAAGCCAGCCAGCTCTGAGTCACAGAAATGGAAAAATCCAGTAGGAGGCTTCAAAGAGCCGTGAGAAACCGTCAAGTAACATAGCAACGGAATGACGGACGGGAGACAGGGTGCTCTGCGCCTGGCTGCCTCCGCACCGGTCCCATGTTCCGTGTTGGTAAACAGGCCCCCAGAAGCCTGGGCCCAGAGGGCAGCTGGTCCAGGGGAGGCGAGGCTCCAGGCCAGCCCCCTCTCCCAGGGTGGGCCTGCAGAGCATCCGCGCAGAGCGCGGGGGCAGCAGCCTCGCCCCCACAACCAGGGAAGGGTCCCCGCCTGGAAACCCCCTGCCTCCTGCCACTGTTTCCGGTGAGAGAGGGCGGCGGGGGCAGGATTCACACGGATGGGTGGCCCTCCCAGCCCTGCCCCAACTCCCTCGAAAACAAGAAAACCCCTCACCTCTCCCTGACCAGAAGCGGCGGTTGGAGCCTCTTCCTGTGCTTTTCTGCGCGGAACAAATTGGAGGTGGGGGAACGGGGGGCACTTTGCAGCTGCTCTGCCCGCTGGCTGCCTCCCCCGCACACCCCAGCTGAGCTCCCCATGGCCGTCACTGCCACCTCAAAGGGCAGCCCATCCCCGAGCCCTGAGCCCTGAGCCGAGCTGCCTGGGCTTCGCTGGGAGCCCCGTGGCGGTCAGAGAGGACAGAGGGCAGAGGTGGGGTCAGGCGCCTTCCGCCCACGCTGCTGGCCACCACCCCTGTTCTGGCCCCCAAGCTAGAACCCGCGGGAAGAACCATTCCCTGCCACCAGCAGGCCTCCCTCCAGCTCCCAATTCCCCTTTCATTCTGGAGAGTGAGCTCACTTCCTAAAGCACAGACCCCTGCTCACAGCTGAGAACCCCCAAGGCCCCCTCTGCCCACCGGCTCTCCCTGCCATCTGAGCCCCGAGCCCTGGTTCCTTGATGCCTTTCTAGCTGTCCTGTCCCCAGGCGCGGGCACCCTGGCTCCGGGGCCGGCAGACTGCTCCCAGCCTCGCGCACGTCTCCCTGACCCACTGCTTCTCTCCAGGTGCATCTGGTAACCCTGGCACCAGCTGGCACCACCATCAGCCCCTAATCGTGCACTCCTGCCCCGGCCCGGGCCCCGGCCCCTGCTCCACACCTCCAGAGCCACGGTCACGCTGTGTCCTGCTTTACTCCACAGGGGTCTGTGTCCCTCAGCTAGAAAGCGAATGACTCCGGGCATGGAAAGGCTGTGCACCCCAAGTGGAGCCCAGTGCTGGCGCACACCAAGCTCTGCCCTGGCCTTGTCCTCGGTGTGGCTGTCCCTCCAGGACCACCCCTGTCCCTGTTACTCTCCATTACATGTTATGTCACCTCCCGACAGAATCCACATTGATTTGCTTTGTGTTTGGCACCAGCCTCTCACAGTGGGTGGAAATGGCTTGAGGGGTTTGCCTGCTGCCTCCCTGGGAGTCCTGGGTGGGCGGGGGACAGATGCTAACAGTCCTTGCCACAGAGAGGAAATGAGCCAGTTTAACTTTTATTCTTCAGAGAGATTTCAAGTTCTTATAACGCACATGCATTACTCTTTGAATTAGAAGTGGCTGATTAAACCCACTGAAGTGACAAGCGAATAGTACTTTAAGATGCCTTGTTTTTCAAATGCATTTTGCTGGTCTGTGTAGGAGGCAGGAAATCTTTTTTTTTTTTAATAGTCTGCGGCCCAACGCATTATATGCCCAAGACACTAAAAATCTATATATCAAAATCCATCGCTCCCCCCGTGGAGGAAGGGCTGTTGGGCCAACCGGGGACGACCCTCGGCTGAAAAAAAGGAAGTTCTGGCAGCAGTTTTGTATCCTTGTCTAGGACGGTGGGATACTTGGAACACAGAGAGTTTATGTCAAAATAGAAGTGCCTGCGCTGCCGGGTGCATTCTGTCTCCTGCAGCGACAAGAAAGTGCAGAAGCGGAGAGGAAGCGGTAACCCCCCACCCAGCCGCACAGCGGCGGCCGAGCCGGAAGAGTCAGAGGCCAGCGGGGCTCACCTCTTTTCTTTCTTTCAGGTTCGTCAACATGACGATGGTCGCAGACTTCTGTTCCCAGATCATTCTCCAGAAGTCGTTGACTGTCTCCTGTTTAGGGCCTGTGAGGAGAGGACGGTCCCCAGGTCAGACAGAGAGGTCGCTGCAAGCCCCTGGCCCGTCACCCTGGCCCCCAGGGGACACCTGCTCCCGCCTTCCCTGAGGACGGAGATGAGGGGCCCGCTGGTCCATTTCATGCCCCACAGAACCCCGAGCGGGTGGCCAGCCTCCCCTGCCGTCCTGCCACTCTCCCCAGGGGCCCGCTGGGGCTGAGAGCCTCAGGAGCTAAGGAACTGGACCCAGTTGGGTGATTATCTTCACGGCAATAAAGGGTATGCAGACAGGAGTTGGGTCTCCAGCTGCCTGTCAACGTGGTTTGTATCCACTAAGGGGATTGTCAAAGTTTCGAATATGACTCCCCCCCCACCAAGAACACTGAATCAAAGTGTGTGTGCGTGTGTGTGTGAGAGAGAGAAAGGGAGAGACAGACTGACTGACTGCAGGCTGACAGACCCGCTTGTCCCGTCTAATCGCTTTCCTTTGCAAACATCTCTCCCAGCTGCCCTCGCTGCTAGTGATGCTGTCCAGGGAGATGTGGGCTGAAGTCCCTAGGGCGGGGGTGAAAAGACAAAGTGTCTCTGGAAGAAAATTCTCTGCTCTGTGCCCTCTTTCCTGCCTGAAAAAGGACACAATGTCTGGAGGTGCAGCAGCCATTCTGTGATCCTGAGGATGACAGATGCTAAGGAGGGGGAAGCAGGAATAAAAGAGGTCCCTTGAGCTGCTGCTCCAGCCCCCAGTTGCTTCTCCCTGGATACTTGCTTACAAGAAAGAAAAAGACACTTCTATTGGTGCCAGCTAGTGTTTTCTGACGATGCTAAGAGCCAGGCATTCTCCGGAGGTTCTCTGGGTGTATGCGTATCTCCCTGTTCTTTAGGGAATCTGCATTTTATACAAGCTCTCCAGGTGATTTTGATCTGTACTGAACTTGGGTACCCACTGTGCTGAAGATTCTTGCCTAGGAGTGAGGACATCCAGGGAACCTAGTTTTAGCTCCACTGATATATCCAACTGCACCAGCACAGCTCCTGGGGACGACAGCCCCTGGGTGACTGCTGGTGCGCTGGACTGAAAGCACTGCAAGACACAAAGAGCCTCATGCCCAAGGCCGAAGGGCGCGCTTTCACGGCTAAAGCACCCTTGTGGTTATGGCCTTGATCTGAAAAGCTACTCACTCCCCTCCCTGCTGCCCCTACGCACAACGGGGAGCCACACAGAGCTCAGCAGCTGGGAGACAGTCAAGGCTTTCTAATCAAGTATCAACACGCTGCAATGGCAGCCAGCAGACCACTGGGATTTGGGTTTAAATCTCGCAGCCGTGGAAACAGACAGGGTGTCTGTCTGTCTGTCTGTCTGTCTGTGTGGTGGCACCTCTAACATGCCTGTCACATGACAGAAGCCCTCGCACACTCCACGTCTGTCTGCGCCGCCCGCAGTGGGGGAGCCCGTGGCTCGGAGACCCCACCTCTTCTGCTCTGGAAGGCCTGCTCACCACCCCACAGGACTCTGCTTCCCAAGCCCTGCTGCGCAAAGAGCCCCGGGAAAGCTGGCTGAAGGGCAGGTTCAGGTCCAGCAACAGGTCTGGGGTGGGGCTGGCGCTGCTGCATCTCTGTGCAGCCCCGGGGATGTGACGCTCCTGGACAGTGGAGCAGCCGCGCTGAGTCCCAAGGCCGGGTGAGATGCGTGACACCTTTGAACCCGTGTGCTCCGGGAATGGACGGGCTCCACCCAGGTTACATAAACGCAGCAGGCAGTCCCCACACAGCCCGACAGAGAGCCGAGGTAAATCCTCCGACTGCTGGTATCAGATAAGAAGCAACAGCGACCCACGTCATTTTGTCAAAACCACATTCAGAAAATAACTCAAGGAAAAGCTTACCTTGAGCTGCTATGAACTTATTCTTCTCCTTATAACCCTAGAATCATAAACGCAGATATTTCAGAATTATCGTTGTGGAAGGACTGGGTTAGTGCTGTTGGGAAAGCACCACGTGTTCATCACGGAGAATTTGGAAAACAGAACAGTAAGAGGAAAATTCCCCAGCAATTTCAGAAATAACATGCTCTCTTTGTATAACCCCCTCTAGTCTTTTATTTTCTGTGACACACACAGAAGCAGACGCAGGACATTCGTATTTTTTTAATTGGTTAATAGGTACACGTTGTCTTATACTGCATTTTTATAATAATTGTTTATTTATATTAGATCACCTTTTACGGTTCAATTAAAATGGATTCTTAATAATCCATTGCATATGATTTTGCTACAACTTATTTAACTGGCTCCCGCTGTGTGGTTCTGTCAGCACTATAAATAATGCTGTGAGGAACATCCTTTGTGCTTATCTGCTTCTTGAGAACGAATCCCTGACGCAGGTGCTAATTCAAAATTCCAGGCACTTTCATGCTCTCTGTCCTGCAGCCAGAATGGCCAGCGTGGCCAGCGTGGCCAATGTGCCCATCAAAGTTGTGACAATTTCATCCTCGGCCCCAGAAATGAAAGTGCCCATCGGTCATGATTCACACGTAGCCCCCAGGCGTGAGCGTCATGCTGAAGGGGGTGCAGGGGGCATGCACTTACATCTATATATGAAGCATTGATGTAGTCTGAATACGGGGTTCCATCCACTTGGCTTAAAATCACCCTGGAATGATCATCTGCAAAAAACCAACCCACCAACCCGTGACGTTAGGTCAAGAGATTCACATCTACTGTAGGAAACACCACAGAGGACGCAACCAGAGGGTCCACGGGGGTCACGGGACAGAAGACGTTCTTCCTAAACATCCCCGCGAGACCCTCGGTGTCATTAGTGCAGGAGAGCGTCTGTTCTATCGAGCCTGGAATCTCAGCACTGGGGACAGTCGAGGCCCCAAAGAGCTGCCCAGGGCAGCCGTACAGGCTGCGAGGGGAGACAGGGGAGAATGTCGGTGTCCAAGAGTGAAGCCTGCCGGCTCCTCACGCAGACACAGGAGGGCAGGGGCTGCGGGACCCCTACTGTGTGAGGACCTTGTTCTCTGAGCCCCCAGATCGGGCCCTGATGTTGACAAGTGTGGGTGCATGCAGGAGCACTTCTGGGGTCCACTGTCCCAGGCCTTCCGGGGAGAGCACTGCTAACCCCCTGGACCAGAAGATCTGAGGGAGGCTCTGGGGTTTGGGACGGCAGACCCCGGCCCTCGTGCTCAGGGCGCCCCGGGGCAGGGAGCGGGGCCACACTCACAGGGCCCGCCGGACGCCGGCACTGCCTGCAAGGTCCTGGCCTGCGCTAGCGGCGGTCCCCCGGGGCGCGGGCTGAGCAGGGGTGCTGGGTGCGTGAGCGTGTGTGTGTATTCATGTGTGCGTGTTTGTGGCGTGTGTATTTATGTGTGTGTGGTGTGTGTGCTTGGGGTGTGTGTCTGCGGTGTGTGTGTATGTACACACACACACCAGGGAGGTTTCAGCCAGGGCCCCACAGGACTGACTGCCCTGGGCCCGCACCACTTCTGCCTTCAGGTCCCCTTTCTCCATAACAAAAATGTAAACATTCCACTTCGCGACTGCAGCAGCGGTTAGCAGTGGTAAGTGTGAGCCAGGCTGGATTAGGTGTGTACTTTCTTTTGATTCTAAAAGAAATGAGATGATTTCAGGTGTGTGAGCAGCCGGCCGCCCAGGAGCAGAACATACAGGATGCTGACCCCGCCCAGGGCCCGGAGCAGAGCTGCCGGGGGCTGTTACTCTGCGCTGGGCACAGAGCTTGTTACATGGGCGTACTTTGTAGTACTTACTACATTAACTAATGAACAGTTCCATGTCCTTGTCCCTGCTCTGTCCCCTTCTAGGCCCCAAAGGACTGAAGCTAACAGAGGCGGGTGAGTTTGTGGCGTGGATCTGGGGCAGAGCCCCTGTATCATGAAAGGCAGCTGGGCTGGCCGCGAGCTGGGGGCCTCAGACACCTGCTGCCTGGACATCGTACCACTGCTGCTCGCAGAGGACAGGCCAGTGTGGCTCTCAGGGGCGGTCACAGCCCACACGGGGCACTCAAGGTGTCAAATCCCAAACTCACAGCCAGCAGGAACTTGACCTTGAGACGCTCCTGCTCAGGGGCTGACAACCAGGAGGCAGAAACAAGTATGAAGCTGGCTGAACAAGTATAAAGCTCATTGAACATAATTTGCAACAATTTACACTTCTGAGGACAGCTATAGAAAACAGAGGGTAAAAAATAGCATTCTGGTTAGATTCAGAATCTTGCAGCTCTAAGAGCCTCCTGTCTTTTCATTCTAAAAAGTCACACTTCTCTTTCAAAACATTAATTCCTAAAATTATCATCTATTGGCGTTTTTCCAGAAAAAAATGGTGCTCTCTTGCCACTGGCCACGGAGCCCTTCCAGAATCCAGCCTTTTCACACACCAGACATCTTGATCTCCGTCCTCAGTCCCTGGAGCCACATACAGGACTGGACTCCGAGCCCCGGGGCATCTTGTCAGTCTGATAAATTCACAGCCACTCTCTGCTTGTGGAAGGTGGGGAGGGGCAGGGAAGGTGCACAGGGCTGTGCAACTCGGGCCCCCACCCTCTTCCTGCCTGCTGACCCTAACTCCACCTTGAGTACGAGCAGGGTCCTTCAGCCCTGGGGAGAAGAGGGGGTGCAGGCCTAGGGGCGCCCTGCACAACATCCCCGTGACCCAGTCCACTCCTGTCCTAGGCCCACAGCTGCCCTGGGGGCATCTCCGACCAACTGCTCAATTTAATCAGATACGCTTCTCCCATGTCTTACTGATGCCAAATGCCAGGTGCCACCCAGCTTGCCATCTCCGGGGCACATCCCAAGTGTCTCTCTGCCACCACTCTGTAAACTCATTCTCCTGCCACTGTGAAATGTTCACCCCCTGGCAGAGTCCCCTGGCCCTTGGTGACCGCCAGCACCCTCAGTGTCCTCAGTGTGGCACTGCTGGGCCAGGAGGGGCTGGAGTGGAACCTACACTTTTTTATTTGCAGGAACAGCCAACTCACTTCCCTAGTACCAGCTAGAGGACACGGCTCAGAGAGGATATGCAAGACGCAGTCCCTGTCCTTTCCTGTTGGTGACCCTCAGGGGAGGTGCTGCCCCACCCCAGGCCACCCCATCTGGGAACAGGGGCAGGTACCTGGCCACTAACTCTGCTCCATTAAGCTCCGCTCTTAATTAACAATGTAAATGTTACCTTTAAAAGATAAAAGGTTCAGTGATTAGGGAGAGAAATGCAGGCCAGGAACCTAGGAAGGGGCTTGGCACTGAGCACCACACAGACATTCTGCTGTCATTGCTGAAATTAATTAATTAATCTAATTAATTAAACTAATACTAGACACCAACTTCCAAATACCCTGACTGTTACTCGCCACAAATTATTCCCCAGGTCCCAGATGTCCTGCACGGTTTCCCTTTCCTTTGAGCTGTTCAAGCCACGTGACGGGCTCCCCCCCCCCCCGCCCCCGTCTCTGATAATCTGCACCCAGTCGAGCAGCAAGTCCTCTCAACGTGATCTCTGCAGTGTGTCCAGAACCTGAGCCTGGACAGAGCCCCCCCCACCCCCAGCCTGGCTGCAGGACTGCAGTAGCCTCCTGGCCTGTCCAACAACAGATGCGCTGGATGGAAGATTGTTTGGTGAGCTTTGAAAAAAAACTAACAAAACCTCCAAAAAAATCAACAAAAAACCCCCCACATACATCCTCTGCACACAAAATGGGAATAAACTGCTTCTATCAAGTGCTGAAAATCCAGAGACCACACAGCAGGCAGACCACAGCATCCCTTCACTGCAGAGCACATGAACGCAATTCTAATCCTAAAAATGCAACCAAGAGCCAGCCGCTGAGGCCACGGCACAGGCCAGCGGCCTCGATCCCATGGAGGTCCTGCCTGAGCAGGGAGGTTCCCTGGACCGGGGAGGCCTTGGCTTGGGGTTCAGACATGAACTCACCGGAGTCTCCGAGGCTGCCCTTCTGTTAGCCTGACGGCAAAGCTGATAGGAGGGTCCAGGCTGGATGAAGGATGCCCCTCCTCCGGCCAGCTTTCACGAGGACAGCTCGAGACTCTAGGGGTTTGTCTTGGTTCCGAGGCTCCCAAGGCACAGCCCATCCCGTGATGCCCCTAAACCGATGCGTCTGCTCCCTTGCCCTGCAGCCTCCTGGAGCCAACACCCCCCAGCCCATGGCCACCTTTAGTGGGGTGGTTAAGATGGGGTTGCATCTAAGCCTTCCCACAAAGCTGTCAGAGCCCAATGGCCTTCTTATCCTGTCACTTCTGTCCTGGGTACAGGAGACTAGTTGCTGGTGGCCAAGAACACCACGTTCGAGAAGGGGAGATGCCCGGGGCCACCAGGTGCCCGAGGCTGGGGCTCAAGATTGGGTCCAGTGGGAGGTGGCCTCCCTCCTGGCCCCTGCGCAGCCCAGGTCTCAATGGTGAACACAAGCTTAGCAGCCAGGCCCCCAAACAACACAGGGTTCACGGCCCCAGCCAGGAGACACACACTCAGACTCCCAGGTGCGGGGCTGAGCGCTGCTCTGACACGGGCCCTGTTCTCCCAGCACCTGAGCGTCTGCTGGGGGACAGGCACGGCCACCAGGAGCTGCAAGGCAAGGCCGAGTTTTGTCCAAATGCCATCGATCATGCCAAAAAAAAAAAGGAAAGTCTTACTGGGAAGAATGTTGGGATATCTGTTTTTCTCTCTGTTCTCTTCTTTATTGGCCAGTTCAAAAGCTCCTTGTACGTGTCCAGACGGCAAGGACTAGGAGAAAACGCAGAGCCAGCAGTAAACGTGAGGACTCCCACAGCGCGCTTCCCTCCGCCCCACTGCCGAGCGCGGGGCTCGGACCCCGGACCTCTGCGCAGACCGCCCCCAGGGCGCCGCCCGCCTCCCTCCCGCTGCCCGTGGACGCTCGGCCAGCGCCGGACAGAGACGCGAAGGAGGCACAGGCCCACGTTCCCCTAAGCGCCCCGTCTAGTAGGGCCAGTGGAGGTGTGGACAGAACGATGACCCCTGAGGTGGACCCAGAACTGCGCTAAGGCAGGGACTGGCCTGTGCGCTGCCACCAAATCCTCGGGACCCACAGGTCCTGGTCCAAAGCAGGCACTGCACGCGCGCGAGTGGCCCGGCCACGGCAGAGCTCTGCGTCAGGGGACCGAGGGGCTGAAGGACGAGGAGACTGGTGGGTAAGGGCCTTCCTAGAGCCCCGACCCACTGAAGACTCAGTGTGCTCTGTGGATCGGCGGGGGTTTCCTGAGAACGCGGGTCCCAGGCCCGCCCCACGTCAGCGCAGCACTTACCCGGACCCCCAGGGCACCTGCACGCGTGCCAAGGTTGAACGCGCCACCCTAATGCTCCTTCATCTCAGAGGAGGAAACAGCCGAGCGGCTCAGCTGAGCCCCCAGAACTGATGTTTGGTGTAGCGGGCGTGAGCCTAGTCTCCCGACTTCGAGCTCTTTCCACCACTCGGGGCCCCTTGGTTCTTGCAGGCTCCAACCACCCTCCTGCACTTGCTCGCTGCCAGGACCCCCTCCACACTCAGGTGGGCTCCGGGAGGTACATAGTGGGAAAGAGCCTTTCGAACCCCCAAATTACGTCTTTCCACATTCAACCTGACTGTTGGCTGAACCAGGGGCCACTGGAACTCGAGTAATTAGTATTAATGTTTATCAAGTGTTTACAATGTCCCAGGCACTGTGGGACCAGCCTTCACAGCTCACCTACCATTAATCGACATTACGAGCATCACCCTTGTTCTGCAGATGAGGAAGCAGAGCCCCAAGGTGGCTGCAGAATTGTCGAGTCACCTGGCCAGCAAGCGGCAGACACTGAATGGGGCCTGCAGCCTGCTGGCGTGGAACTGGCACCTGGGCCGTCAGGAAGGCACTCTCTTTTTTAAAGGTGGGGATAAGCCAGGGCTTCCGTGTGTCCTGCTGTGTGTGCCCCGGGGACTGGGGAAGGCCTCCCGGCTAAGCCTGGGATCAAAGCCGAGGCCCTGAGCAGGTCTGCAGCCCAAGGGTACCAGGCCTCCCTCTCCTAGGTCAGGAGTTCCTCCACCACAGACTCAGCTCCTGCCATCCGGTGTCCTCTTTCCGCACCAAACCTGATGGCCCCAGGCAGAGGCCCGGCCAGGCCCGGGCAAGGCTGGTGCGCAGTTCCCCGCCAGACCAGACCTCCTCCACTGGGAGCTCGAGGCTCGGCATCAGAGATGTTTTAACAGTGACCTCCCTGACCTAACCTCAGTGTGAAATTTGTGGCAACATCCTAGAACCTTCTCTTTTTCTACACCGAAAAGCTTTTTTGACCCCAGCCCTGAAAATAAAAACGTGGCATGATACCATAATGGGAGATGCGTGATGTTAGACATTTGTTAAAACCCACAGAACGGGCAGCCCGAACCCGGACCTCAATTTGTACTAATGAGTCAATACTGGTACATCAGTTGTGACAGGTGTAACACACTCGAGCAGGATGTTAACAACCCGGGAAACTGTGCAGGGAGAGCTGGGGTATGTGGGAATTTGGTACTTTCTGTACAATTTTTCTAGAGACCAAAATCTGCTCTAAAAGCTCTATTAAAATTAATAAAATAATAAATTAAAAAAAAAAACTTGAGAAGCCTCCCTCTTCCTGAGAAGGCGCGGTGGCTGCAGTGCTGGGGGTGAGGGAGCAGCTGGAGGGGTCAGAGTCGGGGGGACGGACCTGGCTCTGACACCCGCAGCTGCGTGGCCCTGGCACCAGCCTGAGCACCAGAACACGGAGAAGGGGTGGCGCTCCCTGGCTCCATGGGCAGCACAGAGGGTCACACGGGGTGACGGGCAAAGTGCTCTGTGCCCTGAACTTCTATCTCGTTTCCAAGTGCACAGAACGACCACCCACAGAGCCAGCCAGCACTTTCTCCTGCTTCAGTTACTGAGGGCTCGCATCCTGGGACGCTCTGATGGCCCAGGACAAATAAGAGAGCACGTAGGAGGGCTCAGCGAAAGCCGGGTGACCCCTGCAGGGCCTCGAGTGAGCCGTGCGTGTAGTAATGGGTCAGTAAATGCCTTGTGATTGACGGTCCCCTTACGTAAATTGGCCGAAAAGGATTGGTTTGTTTCAGGTGAGATTTCATTTCAATAAAAGTGCACAGGCACGTGCACACGCACACACGTATATACGTACAGGTGTACACTCACACATACACAGGAGCTACATTCCTTTCTCTCCCTCTTAGCGCTGGGCAGGCACAACCCAATGAGCAAAACAGACAAGCGGCCAGGTGTTGGCTGTTTCCAAAGCTCCAGGGGACCGTCCTGCTGGGCACTGAGCTGGGACCACTCCTGGAGGCCCCTCCCTGGGCCTTTGGGCAACACTTAGGACGGGGTCAGATCCAGGCACCGGGCCTGAAATAACCTGCCAGGACAGGGGCTGTCTGGAGAGGGCCTTTTTCTTGTCTGAATGGACTCACTGGCAGAGGTTTAACTGGGGCCCTGAAACAGACTCCGCGAGGTCAGCCTTCTACCTCTGCGGGTGGAGACTGCGGACTCTGGACACCCCGGAGAGTCGTCCTAAACAGGACGGCAGCTCCAGACTCCTCGTGTGCAGATCCTGGGCCCAGAGGGGCACACTCCTCACCTCCTTCCCAGGACAGACAGTCCTATGGGGACAGGCAGGGCCTCATCCCACAGGCGAGGAAACCAGGCGGAGGTTAAGTAGGTGGCTTACGTCTCCAGGCTGCCAAGAAGCACATCTGGGACGGGCCGTTGGGCAGGCTGCCTCTGCGCACGCCGTGATGGTGCCACTGGACCCATCCCAGTGCCGCCCTCCTGCTCCTCAGGTGGACCTCAGCTTCCACCAACAGAACACACATGTCCAGCTCTTTTGGATCGGCTACTTGGAAACACATCTGTCTCCCTGCACTCTTCCGGGAAGAGACGCTGAGGATGAAGGGTGAGAAAAGAGAGAAAAGGACCTAGAGCCCACCTCAAGTGCACCCGCCTGCAGAGCCAGGAGGGGGCTGGTGACGGTGGCCTGGGGGCTCCTGGACAGGCTGCCCCTCACTGGACAGACGAACAAACTGGGGATCAGAGGGTGACCTTCCCAGGGGCCCCCGGAGCCAGGACCGGGCGCCACGCCGCTGGACCCCACCCCTCGCCCCGCTCCCCTCGCCCTCACTGAGCGGACGACTCCAGGGGCAGCTGGGGAGATACTCAGTGGCAGGGCTGGGGCACAGCGGATGGTGAGGCACTTGCTTTAGGGGCAACGCTGTAAGAAGTACCCAAAAAACCCAGGAATCAAGAAAAATCACATTCAAATTCAACATCTAAAAAAGATCTAAATTAATGCAAAAAATCCAGGATGCTCGAAACATCAAACTTTTTAATAACGGCGGGGTCAGCAACGATGTGGTGACAGCCTGCAGTGACGCCCCATGGGGCTGTCAAGAAACAGCAGGAAAGCCAGAGCGGCCCTGTCTGTCTTTGCAGTTGTGCTGCTTTGTCCATCTTGGATGCTCACACCAACGCTGATATTTTCAAACGCCGCATGAAGACATTATTCGTTCAGATGACTGTTTCAGTGCCCCTTACATTTTGCCCCTGGGCAAGTGCCTCACCTGCCTGACCTTCCTCCCAGGTTGGCTCCCTCTGAGTCGCCCTCACTTGGAGACGACTCAGCCCTCCCTGAGCAAAGTCAGCCCTGAGCCTTCACGTGGAGAAACACGAGCGCAAGAGGAAATAGGACAAGAAAGGAGGTGGGGGAAATGGTCCTACAGCTGCCAACTTGGATAGTCATTTTGAAAATGGAGAATTAACTTCTCTTGTCAGGCTGAGAGATTGCAAAACAATGTTGCTTGGAGCTGTCTTTCAATATGACCTAATTTCTCAAAAAAGGGGGACACATTTGGAAACAATTAAAAGGAAGCAAGATAAAGGCAGATGAGACTTGTGTTAAAAAAATAAGCACAATTATGGTCTAAATGCGCCATCACCTTCCCACACCCTCTTAAGTTGCTTCTGGGCGAAAAGTCACTTGTCTACAACAGGATTCACGCTGTCTCCAGATACCACAATTGCATAATCCTTTGCTGTTTCAGAAGCCCATTGTCTGAGCCTCACACTGGGCCTGCGAGGTCGTTGAGGCATCCTCTCCACTGGCCCCCTTCACAGAGGATGGGGGCTGGTTTCCAGGAGGTTAACTGACGTGCCGGGGCCGGGGCCAAACAGCCAGAGCCAGGAGCAGGCAGCTTCCCTGCTGGAAACCTGTCCTCTTTCAAGCTCCGCACTCAGCACAGGGTCATACACGAGACGAGGAAAAGAAAACTCAAAACGGGACCAGGGATAAACCCTGAACAGCCGATCCAAGATGACACTTCCTGATGTGTCTGTCTGTCTGTCTGTCCGTCTGTCTGCCTGTGCGTCATGCATCTGTACCTGTCTACCTGATTCATAATTCACAGGACTTTAAATAAAAAATCAGCCACACAGGGGAGGCGTCACTGATGGACACTGTATTTTGTGAGAGTGATTGGGACCCGTTCGCTACCATCGGGCTGTACCACGTGGTTAGCTGTTCTTTGCTAGATTCATGGAGGGCGGGATGAACACGCTGACGTGAGCAGACACCACAGGGCTGTAGAGGCAGAGCTAGCGGCCCTCAGGGCAGCCCCCATGACCGTTTAATTGATGCTGTGCGGGGCGGCTGGGGCTCCTTGCTGTCAACACGAAGTTGTCATTCTGTGGTCTGCTCGGGCCCGGGTCCTGCGCATTCTCCAGATGACGGTGCTTCCGTCACATGTGATTTTAGAACGAGGCACTCAGAGCGCCAGAGCGGGAAGGAGCCTTTCGAAAATCTCGCTCACCCGCCTCATCGGATAGGTGAGGGGTGGGGGTCCGGGGAGGGGCACCACGGCAGAAACCAGGTTTCCTCAGAACCCATTTTTGGGACACTGTCACAATGGATGTGGACCTTCTGAGACTTTGGGCTAATTTATCTGAAAACGCAACAGCCCGCGTGCCAGCTTTCTTCCACACGACGAGACAAAGGGGCCCTCAGACTCACGTTGAACTCCTCCCGAAACCTCTTGCAGTCATCTGCCGATCGGACGCGGATCTCCTCCTCCAGGTGCCCCACGGGGATGGGGAAGTACTTCTTGGGCCCCGAGGGGGACCTGCTGAGAAGTGTCACTCTCTGCTGCTCTGTGGGATCAGAAGAAACCAGGGACCACTTAGCCATACTCCCGGATGGGGGACAGTAACCAGACTGACGGACAACATTCCCGGAGACACGGCTCAGCTGGAGGGGGAGTATTCCTCAGTTCAGGAGCCCCGGGGCTAAGCAACTGAGCGCAAGGCCTGCCTCCTTACAACACACCTGCGTCAGCCGTCGGTGATGCACCCCGGCCTGTGCACCGCTCCCGCTGCCCCAAGATGCCTAGTCTCCCCAGCTCTCTCATCCACTCTCCACTCCCTCCCTCCCACCCCTGCTCCTTCCACAAAGGATTTAGGTGGCTTCAGACTCTGACTCAGTTGTCCAGGTTTGAAACAGAGTAATTACAGGTTTCTGGGTACAAACTGGTAACAGATTGGGAATCGATTAGGATATGAAGTCTCCTTCGGCCTGTCTTCTTGGCCACAAATAGTCCTGGTTACACAAACCCTGTGCTCCAAGAGAAATAAGAGAAACCTCTCCCACCCCCACTGTTTTTTTTCGGGGAAAGACTGGGGGCTTTGAGAAGGAGAAGGGCCAGACAGCAAAGGAGGCCCCGGACAAGCTGCCTCCACAGATTCAGTGTGAGACAGCGGGAGAAATCCTGGACGAAAGTGCTGATGATCCCAGCAAGGTCAACATAACTTTCCTGTCACTTGCAGAAGGGCCTGTCCCCACCTGCAGAGCCGCTCTGAAGCCCGGCCAAGAACTCCCTCCAGGGCGCATTCCTCCCAGAGACAGACACTGACAGATGAGCGAGCCAGCCTCGCCAGCCACACCCTCCTCCCTCCCATCCCGGCTGCTGGGACGTGCAGGGCAGGGAGGAGAGGACAGGAAGGTGGCACCTGGAGGCCATGTGCCATCATCTAACCAGGGTCACGGCCCCCCAGTACTGCAAAACCGCCCTTCTGTGTCTGGCCGAGGTCCTCTGCTGTTGACCTTTTTTTTAAACTGTCTTGGATCGGTTTGGTAATTCGTCTGAATTCTGACAGCACCTCTGCTCCCCTAAACCACGGAACAATTCGGTAGCAATCTGCGTGGAGGAAGTTGTAGTCACTGGTGTGAACCCCTATTTTCAAAAGCCTCTGCCTCACACACTTTTCTCAGACATCTCAATGTGGGGGAAGAAAACCAACGTGCCTTCATAAGCAGCATTTCCAAGTTAGTAGCTGAACCTGGAACCTAAAAGAAGGGTCGGAAACGCCCCTGGAAGACTCCGAGCCTGCCTGTTGGACACGCTGGTACATCAGCTCCCTTCCTTGAGCTGATCCAAGAACAGGGTGGATTCAGGGGGCCCTTTAGGGAACTGTAGACTGTGAGCCTGCCTGTCTCATCTTAGAATGATCTTGAAGACTTACTGATGTTATATGTCAAAATCTGGTAAAAAAGACAGGATATGAACAGTGCCTCCCCAAAAGCCACAAACTGAACTGCCTTAAACGTCTGTTTCACACCAGAGAAAAATGAGACAAGTTCTGAAATGGGTTAGACATGTTACACCAGATGCAGCCAGATGGAAGTCTGGAAGCTGGAAGAGCTGAGCACTTCCAGGAGAAGGAAGGCAGCCCCCGAGCCGCCCCGGCCCCATGGTACCTTGCTCCTCGAGGATTCCGTTGGGCATCTTCTTGTCGTTGGTGCTGACCACCGCCTTCCTCTGCTTCCTGAACCTTTGAGACACAGACGTGTGAGGTGTGGGCACAGGGAGCTTCCTGAGAGCCCGGAGCCCGCTAGGGGATACCCACCAGGTGAGCCGGGAGAAGCTGCTCCTGCTGCTCATGGCTGAGCGCTGCCGCTGGCCACCCAACCCCGCGCCCTCACCGCCCGGGCCGCCTGCCCGCTCGCAGTCACAGCCTCCCGGCCTCACTTCCTCCTCCAGCAGGTCGGGGCAAGTCAGCGCCCCGGACACTCCTACCTGAAGAAGTAGGCGGCGAGGAGCAGAAGGAGGAGGCACAGCAGCAGCGGCAGCAGCAGCCAGGCCAGCAGGGGCTGGGGCGCGCCTGGGGCCGGAGGGCCTGGGGGCACAATGGGTCCCATCAGGGCGAGACATGGGGGAAAGGGGTCCGGGCAAGGACAGATGCCCAGCGCCAGACTTCATAGTTTGAAGAGCGGCCCCTCTTCCCTGATGCCAGACTCCACTTTACTGCTCACAAATGAGTTCCCCCTCCAGCCCACTGACCCTTCTTCCTGGACACCAAAACCCCACTTTACAGTTTGCAAACTCCCTCTTTCATCAGCCCTTTTCCTGGACACCAAAACTGTACCTTACGGTTTGCAAAGTAGTCTTCCCCTCTATCTGTCCCTCCTCCTCCATGGCAGAACCATACTTTACAGTTTGCAAAGCAAAGTCCCTTCCCTTCAACCCTTCTTCCCTGATACCAGAACTGTACTTCACAGTTTGTAAAGCCCCTTCTTCATCAGCCTTTCTTTCTGTACACGAGCACCCCACTTTTTACAGTTTTCCAGCACAGTCCACTGTCCTGGTCCATTGGATCCACAGAGGCCACTCTCCTTAGATGAGCACCACTGACAGTGAGAAGGTGCCATCCGAGGTCCACTGGTGCAGGGCCGTGAAGGCCCCAGACCCCCACGTGGCCTTCTTCTCCAAGTTCCAGAGTACCTGTCCCTTCCTCTACTGGGAGGTGGACAGTGGAGGTACAGACACCCCGCTGCTCTGTCCCAGGACAGATCGGGAGCTCCCAAGGCCTCCAGCACGAGCTCAGGGCACTGGACAGCAGCCTGGCCCTCAGGCCAGACAGACCTGCGGCCACGCAGTAACCTGAGCTCCCGGAGCTGTCAGCTCAGGATCCCAACCGCCCAGAGGAAGGCTGGTCACCAGGCACCCCCTTCCCTCCTTCATCTGTCCTTTCTCAACCAGAAGGTCCCACATCCCTGAACCCAACCTGGCCACCCTGGGGCTGCCCAGGACCTGGGCCACAAGCCCCAGTTCCAGGGGGCTCTGGTGGACGGGCTGCCACCCTCAGTCCCCAACCCTCTCCCGATGCTCTGATTCAGCTCCTGCCTCCCCAGATTGCCAGGCTGCCTCCTCCTCACCAAACCGCCAAAGGCCCCCTCTTCCTGGAAGCCTACACAGTTCCCCGGCCCCCAGTGGGTCCCACAGGGGCTCTGCCTGCCTTTAGTACAGACTGCCTTCACCCCTGTTGCAGTGCAAGCCCTCGAAGGCAACAACTGGGCCTCCATCACTTTGAGTCTCAGAGGCACCAGCATGGCCCCTGAGTTGAGTGGGGGCCCACAGCCCTGCAGCCCCCCTCCCCCGGGTAACCTACACCTCACCCCTGGCTGCGAGCTCCCAGGAGCAGGCCATCCCTCCCGGGCCTCGCGGGGCTCAGGTATGTGGGTAGCGCATACACCCCTAACAAATAATGAAATGTTACTGACTTGAGTGACTGTTAGACTTCAAAGTGCGGCAAGGGGCAGTTGGACTGCGGTGAGGGACCTGGTCAGGCCTGCTCCAACTGGCTAGCGATGGCCGCAGGCCACTGCAATTGTACTGTGAGGCCGGGGGAGGCCAGGCTGAGGAGCTGGAGGCTCTGCCCAGTCCCTCCCCTGGAGCCCAACCTGCTGCAGACCCCTCCTGAGGAGCCCCCCTGGCCTGAGGTTCCCCCTGCAGCTCCTCAGAGCAAACTCAAGCCCAGGCTGATGGGGGAGGCTCCTGCTACCGAGGGGCAGAGCTGCTTCATAGCCCCGACTCAGCTCTGCCCCTGCCGTCCAGACGCAGCCTGGGTGGGGCCCTGCTGCTCTCAGCGGGCATCCCCGCTGTGGAACATCCCACTTCTGCATTTGCTCAGCTTGAGCTTGGCCATGACTGACCGGCCAGCTCGCTGGGTGGACCTAGCTGAGGGCACAGGCTTGCCGGGAGCCTCACAGGGGCCCTGGGGCTGTGCACATGGACGGAAGCCCACCCCTGAGGCTGTCGGGGCGCCAGGGTCAGTCCAGCCTCCATGCTCACAACGCCCGGCTGGTCACAGATGTGGGTAATTCCCTGGCATGTCCTCAAGGCCTGGGGCTGAATGACCCAAGGCCCCTGGAGAGGGGCTGTGCACAGGGACGGAAGCGACAGATCACCAGGGCAAACGGGTTCCCCGGCTCGGACTTTCTGCCAGTGGTCAGCAGCTGCCTCTGTTCTGGAAGGCAGAGGTCAGGCGGGAACACCCAGGGGCTGACAGACCTGGTGGGGGCTCAGGGAACTTGGGGGGGGGTCCATTCCCTGCCAATGGGCTGCGGGGCTGGCCGGGTCTCAGCCCCCGCCCACTGGGACCAGGGAAAGGTGGACCCAGAGTGCTTAGCTCTTTCAATTTACTAAAAGAAGAAATCTATATTTTTATGTAATAATTATCTGATTTTTAAATACTGGTAAGCAACTCAACCTAAATACTATTCTGAAAACCAGCGTGGGCCAGAAGGAGGCTCTGCAGGCCAGGCTGTGTCCCCGGGGCACCAAGAGCTCTCGATGGGGACTCAGGGTGGTGACTAAGCGGAAATACGGAGTCACTTTCTGTTTTCACTTCACGATGATGTGGCTCAGACTGGGTGGGGCTGAAGGTCAGCGAAGGGGAGCGGGGGGGGGCCTCTCCCGGAGGTAAGGGCCCTGGTGGTCCACTTAGAGCAGCCTTCTCCCCAAAATCTCCCCAAATTCTATGCAGCTCATGCTGCAAGTCACGTGTGTATGGATGTTTGTGCAAATTTTTGCCTACGCACACCTGAGACGTGTGCATGTGTGTGCACACGTGCATGTGTGTGTATTTGCCTACGAGGAATCTGATCCTGGAAATTAAAAGACCCAGGCTGCTGTGTGAGTTTTGACCTTAAGTCATGCATCTGCACACTTAAACTCGAGTGGATCACCCGCTGTGCTGGAAGGCCCCACGAGGTGGGGGTAGGCAGTGCTGCGTGGGTCCCTCTGTCCCTGCCTCAGCCCTAAAGAGCTCTGTGTGAGGCCCTGCTGAAGTGACCTTCTTCTTGACTCTCCCCTTATAGAAAGGGGGCACCAGATGGTGTCCCTCCAATGCGGATCTGCTCTGCCTTGAGGGGGTCTCTGGGGGAGGGAAGAGCTGGGGCAGGCGTGAGAGAGAAGAGGATGAAAGGAGAGAAAAGGAGGGGAACACAGTGGGAGCAGCTGCGTTCAGAATGAGGGGATGGAGCGGAGGACAGGGTCCCTGCAGGACCCGCTGTTCACGGCAGAGGGCGCTTTACAAGCTGGCTCCTGCCCTGCTATCTTCTACGTTTCGCTGGGTTCTGGTCTATACGAGCAACATAGGGCCCCAGGCCTGTTGCAAAATGTTCAAACCAGACACAAAATAGACAGGGACTCGAGCCATCCCTCCTCGTTCCCAGAGTCACATGCTGTTAAACTTGTGGAGTGTATCTGCCCTGATGATTTTTTCTACACATTTACGTTCATAAGCCCACAGGTCTGATAAGTAACTAGAGTCCTGCTACTCTCTCATCACATCTGAGATTCCACGGACCGAAAGGTGTGCTCTTACTTTATGAACCACTAAGAAAGAAAAAAGCAATGAGATCAAGGCATCTCACGATACAGCGATGTGAAATGTGAGAAACAAAACCCAAACCAGATGCCATGCACTGTCTGGCAGCCCTGCAACTTGTCTTTCTCGTGGGGTCGTCTGTCTTGGAGAGTTTCGGCCTCAGTGCATGTGAGCCTCTTTGTTTTGTTTAACTGCTGCTTGAATTTCCACTTTTTGGATAAATCAAGATTTGGAAGGACATTCAGGTTGTTTCCAACATTTTTGCTATTATCTGCAATTCTGCATCTCATGATGGCATCTTCGCGTATCTCGCAAGTGCTGCGCAGGGTAGCGCCTGGAACTGGACGTTTGGCATCACTGTCCACACACGTTAAATTGTAATAGCAACTGCAAATCACCGCCTCCAAAGTTTCCAACTTCTACGCTCACCTTGGGTGTATGAGGGAGCCTATTTCTCCTGGATATTAGCGATTCTTTTAATTTTTGTCAATCTGATAAGTAAAAATGATACCATTTCAATTTGCATTTCCCTAGTTTCTAGAAGGTTACGAATCTTTTCATGATTCACAAACCTGATTAATTAGATATGCATATTTTCCCTGGTCACATTTTTTTATCATTTTCCTACTGTGTTTTTCTTTTTCTGTTAATTTTTAGGAATCCTTCATACAGTATGGACCAGAATATTTTGTTATACAATTTGTAAATACTTACCTTCAGTTCCTTGTGTAAAAGAACATCTCTTGATGATTATTTACCACATTTGGTTCGGTGAGCAAAGGAAATGATTTCCGGTTACTTTGGAAGGCCCTGGCGACACGCCGTTATCATCCCTAAGGATGCGTCATCCCTCTTTTGGGGAACAGGTGAAGTTTCAAAGGGCACTTCACACAGCCAGGTTCTCTCTGGAATTCCAGGCCACAGGAGTCTGTCTGCTCCCTGTAACGAAGGCTCTGAGGTCAAGCCGGCCTGGATACCCCGCTCTTGGAAGTGGCCAGCAGCCAAGCCTGCAGAGGCTGCAATGGGATGAGTTTCACGTTCATTCTGGTGGGCGGCCACCGGATCACACTACAGATACCCACGGCCATATTATCAGCCAATCGTTTTATTTTTAAGTGAAGCCCAGGGTGCCATCTGCAGGTGCGTCCACACAGCTCTAGTGATTCTTCCCTACTTTGAGGCAAAGGATGCTCTGCACGGTTGAATTCTTTGTTGAATCTTCCTGCAGTTGCTGGGCACTGGGTCAGCAGAGGCCAGCAGAGGCCAGCAGAGGCCAGCTCCTCTCTGCCCGGCACAGGGAAGCGCTGAAGGGTCCCAGTGACCTGGCTTGAAACCAGGCAGTGTGACAAATGCAGTTTCTATCGGCTGGGGTTTCTGGTCTTTCATTTTTGTGGTTTTGAATTTCCCTGGAGTTTCCATGTAAGAGGGTGTTGCTCATTGCACAAGACGGCCAGGCACCTAGAACTGCCCTCCTGGCTAGGGGATTACATCAGCGGGGAGGCTCCGGGGTTAGTAAATCATGTGAAGCCTTCGGGCTGGACGGGGACTGAACTCCTGACCCCAGGCTGCATGATACCAACTCTAATACCATGGCCTACCTTCCCCTGGAGGGAAGTTGACGATCTATGTTGTCCAGAGAGCTTGTGATGACCAGGTTGTGATGCTTAATTTCATGTGTCGACTGGCCATGAAGTGCCCAAATATTTGGTCAACATAGCCAAATGATATGGGTGTTTCTATGGGGATGCTGTTTGGGTGAGACTCAATGTTTGAGCTGGTGCTCTGAGAAAAGCCAACTGCCCTCCCCATTGCGGGTGGGCCGCATCAAATCTATTCAGTTGAAGATCTGAACAGAACAAAAAGCAAGAGCCTCTGGTGAGTAAGGGGGAATTCTTCCCACCTGACTGCCTTCCACGTAGGCATCTCTGCAGCTCTACAGCAGCCTGCCAGACTTCAGACTGAAACTGGGGAACTGGCTCTGCAGATTTTGGACTTGCCAGCCACCACCATCCTGTGAACCAGTTCCTTATAATAAATCTAGATCTAGCTCTGGACATATATCTTATCACCAAGTGACACCCCATCAGAGAAGTCTTTGAGTTTTATGTCTGGGAGTCGCCGGGGAAGGAGAGGAGAGGGGGGCAGCTGTGTGGGGACTCACAACAGGCCTGGGTCCAGGGTCGGGGGACCAGCCTCTGCTGGTTACAGGCTTTTGAAGGAGCCGGCAGACCCAGGCAGGCCCACAAGTCCACCAGGGAGGCATGGGGTGGCCCAGGGAATCCATATCGACCCCTTTGGGACCCAGAACTCACCCAGCTGAGCCTCCTTCTGCATCAGGCCATGTCTATGGAGACATCAAAAGATACTGAGAGCCAACTGTCAGGGCAGTAGGGGTCTGGCTGGGTGACAGGCCACCATGACACACTCTCTCACTAGCAACAAGCTGACGAGCCCTCTGCACCGCAGCACAATTATCCTTCTTAATCCTCACAGCACTGCCAAGAAGTGGGAGCTATTATCCCCTCTGTCTGCAAATGGGGACACTGAGGCACAGAGAGGTTCAGTGACTTACTCCAGGTCATTCAGCCAGGAAGCGGCAGAGCTAGACTTAACGCAGGTGGGTGATTCAAGAGCATTTGCTTTCGTTTTTCTTCTTCATCTGCCTCGCCTCCTCTTCCTTTTAACTTTGCATGGAATTTAATTTTACGGAGGTAAAATTTACAGACTATAAAATGCACCATCTAAGAGTACAATTCAACGAGTTTTAATCAATTCACAGAGGTATGCAGCCATCACGACGATCCGGTGTTAGAACTCTTCCACCAGCCCAGTAAGATCCCTCCTGCCTTTCTGTGGTCACTCCTAATCCCACCCCAGCTCCCGTCAGCCACTAACACACTTCTCCCCACAACGATTTGCCTGTTCCGGGCATTTCACACACATGGAACCAAACAACCTGTGTTCTCCCATGTCTGGTCACTCAACATGTTTCTGAGGTCCATCCATGTTGCCACATGTATCAGTGGACTCTTTTTCTCCTAACTTTCAAAGGGTACAAAAAGGTGAGAGATCAGAGTAATGAACCCCGATGTACCTGCGACACAACTTTCCTATGGGACAGGGTCAGCAGCGTGCAATGGCAGCCCTGCCCACCTCTGGCCCCGCCCATTTCTGGCCCCACCCACTTCCAGCTCCACCACTCACTTTCTCAAAGTCACTCCTGACATCACATCTCTTCATTCATAAGTACTTAAGTATGTGTCTCTAAAAGGCAAGTATGTGTCTCTATGTCTTACTGGCTTTACAATAAACCTAACCTCTATATCAATATCTCACCTAAAAATACTTATTTCTTAATGAATGTCATCCACTTATGACTTAATGTATGGCGTGTCAGCATTTAAATATCCCCTACTGACTCATCAGTGTTCATTCAGGGTTGGTTTGAACGGGGTTCCACACAGCCGGGTCAGGGCTGCTAACCCTCTGCTCTCCTGCCCCCACCGAAGCTGACAGCAGCTCTCAGCCCAGGTGGGGGGTCGTGCCTGCTGCTTCCTGGGTGCTAAGCTCTGCTCCAGTCAAGTACTGAACAACTTTCTCCCTAGCCAGCCTGCTTCACAGACATGCCACATCAGCAGCACACCGAGGAAGCCAAGCACACCCTCCTCCTCCTGCCTTGCCCGCCCATCACCCTGCAAGGTCCTGCAGGCTCGTTAAGAGGAAGAGACGGCGGGTCCTTACCTGGGCTCGTGGAGGTCCAGTTGCTCTGTGCTGTGGTGGTCTTGTTTTCCGTGAGAGCCTTGGCAAGGGGCAAGCTAACACCGGCCAGCAGGAGCGGACAGAAGGGCTCCATGGTGAACCTGGAAGACACAGGACAGGCTCAGAGACTCGGCCACCACACGCCGGGGGCTGTTTGGCCGCCACCGAGGCGGGAAATTCACGGAAGACACAGAGGGCTCGGGGGGAGAAACAGGGCGGGACCAGAATCAGGGTGACGGCGGGGACACTCTGGGAGCGGGGCTTTGCCAATCTGCCATAGGGAGAGAGCTCTTCGCATCGGCACGACATACACCTACACTTGAAAGCCAGTTCCACCTCGCAACAAGCCAGGTTCGCCACTTCACAGCTATGCTCAGGTTATGAAGGCTCCTGCTGTTCGGGTTAATTTCCTTTTTGTTTGCTTGTCTGTTTTCTGGGGGAGAAAGGAGGGGAACAAGGACTTGGAGGTCCCCAGGAAGGATAAACTCTGAAAACAGCACGAGGTCAAGGATTCTGAGAGGCCGCTTCACAGACCCACAAAGTGGCCCGGTGCCCATCACGTCCGGATTGCCGGTGAGAGTAACTTGTCTGACCATCCAGGAATACACAGTGCAGTACTTCTGTTTTGCATCATGACAGCTTGGAGGAGCATCAGAGAAGAGCTCAGGCTCAGGAGTAGGCCAGGTCAGTTGGTTCACGGCCACAGGGCTGGGGGCTGGAAGTGGGGGTCCGGCTGTGTGCACCAGGCCCACCTCTGCTGTCCCCTGGCCACGGACACAACCACAGCCCGGCCCTTATTCCGAATGCAGGTCTAGACTGCCCCCCACCCTCCCACTGGAGTTACAGGAGAAGGTCCCCTAGTATCTCCAGCCCCAGGTTGTCCACCTGCCTGGCCTACGCTCAGGAGTCCGATTCATTGCTGTAAAGCCCGGCGCAGTCCCCTCACTCATGAGGTGTGAACAACAACCCGGGGGGTGAGGAGCTGGGGTGATGTCACTGCCCCTCTGAGCCGAGCGCTTGGCCGGCAGCTTTCATGGGTTCTATCTTCACAACTCTGGGCTGCTGGCCTTGCTGATTCTGCTCCAGGCTGAACTCTCAGGGGAAGCGGAGGGGAGCTCCCTCCCGGAGGAGGGGCCTCGGCCAGCTTGCCTCTGATAGGCACCTCGGGGACGGAGGAAAGTGTTCCCTGCGTGCATGGATGGATGTGCTGAGCAAAAATGAACTGCAACATGGCTCAACACGGAGAAGGCTCTTCTGCCCAGGAGACCTGCGGGTGGTCACCTGGGATGCCCACCCTGCACTCTGTTTTGTCACGACACCAGAGATCCTTCAGAAATGCGCCAGTGACCTCTTGGTGGTACAGAAACCCCTCTCAGAGGGCTCACTACAGGTGGAGGTGGGATCTGGCACGGCTGATGCAGACGTGTCCCCCTCCTGCACACCCCCCCACTTCATCTGCCCAACCCCGTGCACCGCACGGCCAGCCTGGGTGCCCGGCCGCACAGGCAGCGCTTTCCTGCGCGAAGCCTCCCTCGAGGATACGAATGGACCGAAGCCAAGAGCACTGGTTCCTTGTAATTAGAGAAGACTTGTGAATGAGCGCAAAACATCCTAGTCATTTTTGAACAATCACCACTGTTGAAAAGAAGCCCTTCTGAGTCCATTATGATAATTATCTCAGAACAACTACCACGGCCACAGGCAACACTTTCACTTCCCTCCTCTTTTTTGTTTCCAAAGTACATTTTCGCTCTACAGAGCGAGCCATACACACACACACAACAGCCCTCGTTCCATGAGCACCCACGACGGCGCGCTAGGCCCTTCCTGGGGGTGTGACCCTCACAATAATGCCTCCAGGACTGAGAAACTGGGATGCTCAGTGGGGGAAGTGGCCCAATCCAGTTCAGAGGAGATGTGGGAGCTGCGATTCGAAACCAGGACCGTTGCAGAGAAAGGCCCTCAGCTCCTGACAGGCAGCTTTGCAAACAGAGCATTAAAAAAACTGTCACTGAGCACTGCGACGATGCTTTTAATGCATCTGAGTAAACTGCAGAGTCATTGATTGGGAAATATTAACTGGTTCAATACGACCCAGAGAGGTAGAATTCTTAGGGGCATTAAACAAATGCATTTCTCTCTCCAATGCATTAATTTAAAAACCCTCCTTTCCAGATGTTCAAGGATCGAAGATGAGGCCGGACGAGGGCATCCCATCAGGAATCAGACGCCACGAGGCCGGTTACGTGCCTCCTAGAGCGGCAGGTGGTTTGCCCGGTATGACCAGCAGAGGGCACTAAGCTTTGCCGAATTCAAAGCCATCCACCGTCTAGATAGAGTCCCTTCCGTCTGTATCACAGCACTGACGCCACCAGGCCATTGACCACTCAGCAGTCCCTGGCCATTCGCCCCCAAAGGGTCTGCACGAGCCACCTGATAAGCACAGACACGAATCAATGCAAACATAATGCTTCAAACAGCAACTAAATCCATACTGAATTTGAACGATTTGTATTTAATCAGTACGTGTGTGTTCAAGGGTTAAGCAGCGCGGGGGCAGAAAGCAGACTGAGTCTAGAACTGAGATGATCAGAACGGCTTGTTTCCTACAAAGCAGACTTTATCACACTCATCAAAAGTCGGCTGGCTTTACCTCTGATTACAATTGACTTTCTTTTTCACTCCATTTGATGCCTTTTTAATGCTATTCTTTGGGAAGTGACTCTGGGACAGGCAGCCCGCTAGGTCCTGGAGATGCAAAGATGAAAGCAGCCCCTTCTCTGCGCTAAAGCAGCTCCACTGAGCAGGAAGGGAGGGTGGGAAATGGCGCCCCCGAGACCCCACTCCCATGCTCTGCAGATGTGTGCCCACAGCGCCAAGGAAGGGCGGTGAGGGGGCAGTAACTCACCGGGGAGGTCACCAAGGCTTCCCCAAGTGCCGAGAGGTCCCTCCAGAACACGGAGGGGAGGGACAGAGGCTTAAGGGAGGCGAAGGCATGACCCATCGTCCACATAGTGGACAGTCTGGTCTGCTGGGCCACTGGATCGTGAAGAAGGCAGAGACAGCGAAGGTCGAGAGATGGGGCTGAGTTGAGAAGGCCCTCTAATGCCAAGTTAAAGAGCCTGATTTGGTGTTAAAGGCGCATTATCCATCAGCAGCCTACATTATTAGAACCACTGGGGGTATTAAACAAAGATGCCAATTCCTGGGCCCAACTCCAAATGTTCGAATTCTAAATACATGGGGAGTGATGGATTTACGTAGACTGAAGTTAAAAACCTTGACTGTGAGCAGTGAACCGCCCTTCAAAGGGCAGTTGTGAGGGTGAGTTCTGGAAGCCGTCGTGAGCCACCTGAGATCGGGTGTAAGCCTCTGAGGCCCCAGGGTGGCCCGGGAGCCTGGGCATCGCCTGGGAGCTCGCTAGGAATGCAGAGTCTTAGGCCCCACCCAGACCTCTCACCTCTTCAGAAGACCCCTAGTGGCTGCCATGCACATTACAGTTTGAGATGTGCTGGTCTAGGCAGCAGGTTGAGGAGGGCTGGACAGGCCAGGACAGCGGGGATGGAAGGGGGGCGGGCTGAGAGGGCTTCGAAGTTGGAATCCATGTGTGTCACCGGCTGGATGTGGCAATGAGCGGGTGTCAAAGATACTGGGGTTTCCATCTTGGGAGGTGGAGCGGGAGAGATGTTGTTCATGAGCTGAGCTGGGGAGACTGGGGGCCCTCGTCGGGGGATAAAGATGATTTCAGCTTGGATTAGGAAACAAAAATATAAGCTACCAATTCTTGAGCTCCTATGAGGTGTGACAGTTTAGCTGAGGTTCTGGATGAAGTACCTCACCAGCCCTGACTAAAATCCCACGAGAAATGTCCTGTTGTCCTTGCAGTGTGAGGACAAGTTGGATTCCAGAAGGCTGTGGCCCATTCCCGTGGAGACTGACAACAGGAGAGGGATCTGGAGCTTGGCTGGAAGGAAGGGGAGGGCTGGAGTTAACTCCAGGGGTATGTGGAAGGGGCAGAGGGGAGGTCGGGGTGCTCAGCTGAAGGAGGCCTCTACACTTAGGGACCAGAAGGGAAGCTGGGCAGGAGACTGGGCAGTGGTGGCCAGGGAACAGGAGGAGGATGGGAGCAGGTGGAGGTGGAGAAGCAGACGCAGGAGAGGGTTCTTTGCCCCCGCCCCCGCACCCTCCCCCAGCCCTCACTCACATGCCTCCCCTCACTGGGCGACCCCCTCTCTCCTTTTCCTCTACGGGGTCCCCTCAGATGCTGAGGTCCAGCAAGTCTGAGACAGACCCCTCCCTGGGGTCAGACTACCTGATGTGGTCATTGGGTGCCAAGTGTCCCCACCAGACTGGGAGCCTCCTGAAGGCTGGGGACGCCTCATTTCCACCCCAGCCACTCAGATGAATAGGGCCTTGGGGACTTTTCCTGGGGCGTGGAGCCTTTCCTGAGCTGGCGTCTTTGAGGGAGGGCTGCCTGGCTGACCCCTCCTGCCAGAGGGACCCAAAACTGCCCTTTCCAGCTGGCTCTGGGTGTCCTGATGGACTGAACCAGACTGCCCCCTGCAGCTCCAAGAGGGTAGTGCCTTCTTTCTGCAGCTCCGGCCTTCACGTGCTGTTAGAGTGCCTGGTTCCTTTGTGCTCAATTATGAAGCAGATGAGGCTCCTTCACAAAGGAGCAGGTAAGGATTTGGGAGCAGTCAAGCTCTGGACATAAAGCTACTGCACTTAAAAAAAGCCCTGGGAATGGCCCGTGTAACTTCTCATCCAAATCAGGACTCTTTCAGGAGCAAAGGAAAGGTAAAACAACTAAAGCTACATGTTTTCTAAAATATTTAATTATTGAGCAGCATTTTGGTCTTAAATAAAGGGACCTTTTTAAGTAGTTTTGTTCAAAACCTATTTTTAAAAATTAAGAAAAATTTCTAGGAAGTTTTACATCTTCCAGGTAAAAACTACAAAATTAACAAAATTTTGTGTCTTTACCATTTATAAAATTAACATATGCATGCACATTACAGCAATATTTTTACAAAAAACCTTTTATGTTGACTGTATAAAAATGAAATCAGAACATGAACAGAACACTTATTCTCTGCACATATTAAACTGCTCCATCAATTTCTTAGCCTTGTCTGTTCTTAACCTGTTTCACTTTAAATATCTTTTTCAATATCCTTAATATTTACATTTCTTCATAAAACTGACTGTAATTTTTTTTCAAAGTAGCATCTTGTGGGCTCTCATCACTTCATTTGCTTTATTCCATCGTTGCTTTTGTAGGAATAAATTTCTAATCTCTTTCTGTTTATAACCTATGTTTTCAGTAATTGTAATTCTATAACAGTTTCAAAAGCTGAGAGCTTTCAGTCTTATTTTGTTTTGTGATTTTTTTTTTTTGGTGCTCTATTTGTTGACTACGTCTATGAAATATTTCCGACTAATTTAGAACAGAATGAAACCAACACTGAAGTCCTCACTTACAGAAAAGTTCACCATCTTTGGACACTTAGATTGATTTACAAAGTAATTCTTTCGGCGGCTCAAACATTTCTGAAATCTGATGGTGGACAGGGAAGAGAAAACCATGCCACCAAGCCAGAGTATTTAAAAAAGTCCCACATCAGCCTCATGACCGTCCACTTTGAGCTCAAGTACTCCTGTAGTTATTTACCATCATTGATAAAGTCTTGACACCTACTGCTTGTTTTAACTGACGGAACATCCAGTTGGTTTGGACACAATTATGAATGATTTGTACACCACAAGCATTTCAAGGGTGACACATTTACCCCAAACGCTAAGCTTCACCAGCATTTGTACGCTTACGTTATCCTACGAAACAAATCATCACATCACAGGTGTTCCTGCATCTGCAGGAACATCAGTGATCCTGCCGGGTGCTCACCATTGACAGAAGGAACTTTCAAGTTGTGGCTGGATTCTATGAAATGGATGAAAAACAACAGAACCAATATTGGAATGAACTGTTTTTTCTTTGAAAATCACTGTGAAATTGACACTGATCTCAAACTGGCCTCTGACGGCTTGTGAAGCTCGTCTACTACCGGGCCGTTAGCAGCTCTCACTTCACCTTTGGTAAGTGCACAGTGGAACCTGGGGCTGAACATGAGCAAAACCGGCCCAGAAGGGCCCTTTGATCCAAATGAGAAGCCACGCTCCGCAGAGCAGTGTGTCCTGCATCTTCAATCGTCACCCTCAGGCCCAGAGTTCTGCAAGAGTCAGTCAGTACATGCAGATGCAGCGGTCGCCTGCGGCTCAGTGAGAGGCTAGCATGAGTGGCCCTCCCACCATCTCTCGCTGAGAAGGCGGCACCGGACGCTGAGGCCCACCCACCCCCACTGACCCTCCACTCAGGAACGCGGATGGCGGAGGAGGAGGGGACCATCTCTAAGGGCCGGGCGGCTCCCTGTCATGAGCCGGCAGCGGGCCAGGCTGCATCCACACACCTTGGATGAGACGTGGACTAAACTTTAGTGGCTGGGTTCACACACACATTTGAATTCAAAGAAACGAGTTTACTTGCTAACTGAGTGAACTCTGTAGACCTGCAACTATCTGTTGGTTTGATCATCTGCTCATTCATTCATCCCTCTTTCGGCAATGTTTACTGAGTTATTGCCAAAGTCTGGAAAGGCAACCAGCACCGCCTACCTCCCTCAGAGCTTGTGTTTCCGCAGGAGAAATAAAATAATTAAATAATCACAAGGCGACTCAGATGGGCCAGGAGGGGGACGCACATGGTGGGGTGGGAGCACCAGGCAGGGATGCCCACAGCCACCCAGACAGGTCTGAAAGGCTGCCTGGGGAGAGGGCTGTCTTCTCAGTGAGGAGTGGACTGGTCCAGGTGGGGAGTGGGAGGAAGAGGCAGAGAGGCAGCAGAAGCTGGGCGCGGGGTGGGGGTAGGGGTTGTGCAGAGAAGGTGGAGCCCTTAGGGAGCCCCAGGACCTTCCCAGGATAAGGAAGATCAAAGGTCTCTCCTGGCAACGCTGTGGATGGTTTATGTGAAGACCTCCAGTGAAAGCTTTCCAGTAGGGCTGCGTAAAAGCTAACTCCCCAGGCGGGATGTCCCCTGCCCCAGGGCTTCCTGAGGGCAGAGCAGCTGTCCTGCACATTTCCATCCGGCACAGGGGAGAGGCTTGGGGAACGTGGTGGGAGGAAGTAAAACCATTAGGCACCATGAGAGCAGATTCCTCCCCATCTTCCTCTGAGACTGAAGACCCAGCTGCCATCAGCATCTCTCTCATCCTCTCTCTCTCTGCTCTCCCACCCGCCCTCAGATGAGGGTTCTCCCCAGAACACTTCACCTCTCTGACCTTCCTTCCCAATTAGTAAAACAAGAGGCTCCAAGCAGATAATAAATGCGAGTGAATCTTGTTAACTGTCACTCATCAGACTGGCCTGGACCCCACTGTCAACCGGAGCACGCCCCGTGCTGCAGGGACACTCGGCAAGTGACCGCTGGTATTTCCCGGGGAGACCAGCTCCCCACGGCTGCTTCTGGAAGCAGCCAGAGCTGTGCACGGCCCGGGCGTGAAGCATCTGCTGTTTCCACGATGGAACGTGTGGTCCCGGAGCCGGGACCCCCACGGCTCTGCAGACAGCGTTGAGCTGGGACCGGCACCCCAGAGGAGACCTCGGTGACGGGTCTGCAGGGTGGTCCTGTGGTGACTGGCATGTCAGCTCTGGGCTCAGGCAGCAGGAGGAAAGGGTTTTGGCCTGGGTGGCGAAGCAGCCAGGCCCCTGGACAGCCTCCCACAGCCACCACCCGGCTGTCTAACTGGAGGCAGGCACCTCCGGGGCAGACAAGGCCAGACCTTTGCAGCAGAGGGCAAGGGGAAAGAGAAAGACCAGCCATCACCCCCTTCAGGTGACACCACACTGCTTTACAGACGCCTCGAGGTCCACCTGCGCACAAGGCACTACCGCAGGTGCGCGGATGGGGAGTTTCACAGCCCCCCACCCGCTCTCAGGCCCACACAGTTATGCGCACACCCCACCCCCATGTTTCTGGGTTAGCGGGCAAAGTGAAGGCCAGGAGGAGGAGCCAAACTCTGCCTGTGGACAAACCCACCCTGGGGCAGGTGGGGAGGCAGCTTTGAGGATGGTCACACGCAGGGCCCAAATGCTCCCAGGAAGCCAACCAGCGCTGCTCTTCACCTGTGGTCAGGGGCCCCCTCAGCACCCGCGGGGCAGCGAGGGAGGGACCTGGAGTGCCTGGCACCCTCCATCTGGCAGGCCGCCGGGAATGCACGCTGCTCAGAAAACCACCACCACCAGGCGTGCAGACAGACAGCGGACTTCCTCAGCCGCTCGCCTGGGGAATGGACTGGGAAGGGAGAACCAGTTCCCTGCAATCACCCCCGTAAGACAAGTCCAGCTCTGTCTGCCAGGCACGGAGCTGAGCGCCCCCCAGCCTCTGGGACCTCGCCAGGAAGCAGAGACCACTCCGAGCCTTGATTACCTAAGTGACTGCCACCTAATTCCACCCTGTCCACTTTCTATAAGACCAGAAAAATATTACCCATTGGGAAAAATTACTATTTAAAAAAATTTGTGGCGGGGTAGTTAGATTTATCTATTACTTATATTTTAAATGGCAGTACTGGGGACCGAGCTCAGGACCTCGTGCTTGCTAAGCACGCATTCTACCACCAAGCTACACCCTCCTTGCCAAATTATTCCTTTTGTACATATAGGGGAAGAAGAAAGATGCACTTTCAGGGTAAAGGAAAAAACAAATCCAGACCTTCCCCAAGCTTCAGGTCCGAATACACTTAGTGGATGGGAGATTTTAATAATAATCATACAAACCCCTTACGCAGTAAGATGTGCAGAGTCAGCTCGCCCCACGCGCACCCACAGCGGTCCTGCCTTTTCAGAGAAGGTTCTGCTTGTTAAAGAGGAAAGGATGCAAAGGGGTGCTTTTTATCTGAGCCGGTGAAGGTGGGAACTTAATTGCTTTTGAACAAAGCAATTGCACACGTCTAAACGGAAAACCAGTGAAACATCATTAAGAGGAGACGAGCACAGAGAAGTCCGTGTGTGAGGAGAGAAAGGGGGAGAAACGAGGCGGGAGAAAGGGGTGAGGCGAGGCTGCGCAGTGTCGCCGGGCAGGGCCCCACTGCCCACGGCGTCCTCCAGGGTCTCCCCCTCTGACGCTCCTCTGACAGCCACCCAGCGAGGCGGGCGCCACCTCGGCCTCGGACAGACGGGGACGGGGAGGTCAGGCGAGGAGGTGCCCCACCCCCGGCGCTGGGGAACGGGCACCCAAGGAGAGAGCAGAGCTGTGGGGCCCTCCTCCGTGGGGTCACAGGCTGGGAGCTCCCTGTCACTGCTGGCGCAGGAGAGCAGTTTGCCGACCTTTCCACCCTCTGGAGTTTTTGAGGACTTGCTTTCCCGGACCCTTCAGTCCTCACCCCCTATGTAAACACTCGCCCACCCACAGACAGCTCACATGCAACTCGGCATTCACAATGTACCCTCACTTCCGACTTTCTGTCCATCCTTGAAACACAGTCTCCCTGAGGTGTCAGGTGGTGTTAGGTGTTAGGACGGCTCCTCACTTTACAAAGGAGGAGGAGCTCAGAGACTTATGGGCACACGGCGGGTGGAGGTTCCCCACCCCGACCCAGGCCCGCACGCTCCACGCTCTGCTCCTTTCTCCATCAAGCCTGAGACCCGCCTCCGTGCCAGGTCTTCCAGGGCACAGTGTAGGGTGACCAACTTGCCCCAGGGAGCCCAGGACTGTCCAGCTTTCAGTTTGAAAGCAGGGAGCAGTACGGCCACGCCGGGCAGCTTCCAGGGTTAACAGCCTCGGACAAGGGACAGGATGGAGTTTCGATGTCTGGGGGGCTCTGGGATCCTGAGGACGTCGGCATCCAGGCAAGAAACAGGAAGGACTGGGGACGCATCGCAGTGAGACTGGAGAGTTACTTGGGAAGCAGGGTTGCCAGACAGAACACAGGACACCCAGATGTCAGTGCACCCCAAGTGTTAATGGGCACACTCACACTACGGCTTACCTGCTGTTAACTGGGAGCTTAAACTTCACTGGGCTTCCTCGGCCCAGTTTCAGTTTGCTCTATCTGGTTCCCCTGTCAGAATGTGTCAGAGTCGTAGAGAACAGAGGGGAGCTTTACGGAGAAAGTGACATTGGGCAGGAGCTGGTTTGAGGGAGGGGCGGGACAGTGGCTTCAGGGTCAAGTCTGCAGCCCTGCAGACCACCCAGCAGGTGATGTCCGTCAAGCAGGTGCGGGGCTCGGAAGGAGTGATGGCTCGAGGTGGAGCGTTGGAGCTGCCAGTAGGCAGGTGACCTTGGCAATGGATGAAGGACCTGAGAAAAGCGAAAGAGAGAGAAGGGGGCATCGAGTGAACGCTGGGACCACTGATGCCTAGAGGCTCCCAGAGAGAAGGCCACGAGGACTTCCCAGAAGAGTCAGACAGGTGGGGGAACTGGGGAGCCGGGGGAAGGGAGGGGAGGGGTGGCCAATCGCTATGAGGCCACGGGAGCCAGCAGGGCTGGCCCCAGGGTCCCCAGGTCCCCAGGGGGCACAAGTCCTCCCTCCGTGGAAGCTGTGACCACGCACAATTGCTGATGTCCCTTCTCCTCCAGTGGCCCCGGCGGCGGCGATTTCCATGTGTCCAGTCTGGGAGTTAGTTTGCTGTTAGACTTTCATGCTCCTTTAGAAAGCCCCAGCAGAAGCTCAGCTCATTCACCTGATGGGTCAGATTTTCAAGAATCAGGGTCTCAACGGAGTCCTGACAACTTGGATCCTTCCAGACACAAGGCCCCGTCTGCACAGTGCGGGCAGGAAACTCCACTGCACAAACACTCATTATTACCATGGCCACTAGTAAGGGGACCCCTGGCCAGTCCGTGGTCCTGAGAGCTCCCCTGTCCTGGCCTAGGCAGACACAGGGTCAGCTGTCAGACGCAGGCGCAGGCGGCCCCAGACCCTCAGCTGAGACTCTCGAGGAATCTGAGAGTTTCCCAGCAGAACTGGGGGTTTGGTCCCAAACATCACAGGCCCGGTTTGAGGACTGTTTGAAGTGAAATTGAAGTCTCAATGAGGAAACTTTCTGTTTAATAACGTCCATAGAATTTGTCATCGTGATCGGACATAGATCTTTATAACTTTTTCCTAAAAAGTGGGTAATTTGTCCTCTGTGATGGGGCAGTGGGTACATGACATTTAATTTCTCTCTAGTCCTTGGGTCATGCTGGTCTTCTCTGTGTTCATGAGGTTGGTGGCTCGAAAGAGACAAGGCGTGTGGGAGTCGCCTGTAACCGGCACGGATTCAGACAGGGCGAGGCTGGGTGAGGGGCTCGGGCCCGCAGGGAACGTGCAGGGACGCGGGGCGGGGGACCTGGCTTCCACCCACAAGTCTGCTGCTGACTCGTCAGTTTACTCCTGTAAACTGACCTTTACACTGTTCAAGAACAAGAACAGCTTGATTTGTTGAATGAACGGGTACATTCTGGAAGGAAGAGGGTATACAAGGGGGGAGACACGAAGCCTGAAAGTTCCGCCTCTACTCAAATTTGACTGGTCTCTTGGAAATTTAAGTTGTTAGATTGAGGTGGGGGAAGCAGGTGGCTTGGATGTGATGTCTCAGTTTACTCATCCATAAAGTAGGGCAATAAACCTATTTTTCCATCCTTGGCTGGCCGTGTGCTGAGCTTACCCGCTTAGTGAAAGGCTTAGAATCTGGAGAAGGCATTTCCCTGAGCAAAGGAGGGGCACCATCAAAGGAAAAGGCAGAGAATCCCAAGCAAAGTGTCCTCGCTGGGAGTTCCACCGACCCTCCTGCCCCTGATGCTGACACGGCAACAGAGCGGCAACTGCTCTTCAGAGAATCCAGGAAACCCACTGTGTCTGAGAATGAAAGGTGCTTTGTAATTCATCTCTGTGCTTTGTTACACACACACTGCTGAAGGCCTCTATGCACACTGGTGAATTACATGCTGAAACTGACTGCATCAAAGACTCTTTTTAAATCACCCGAAAAAGGTAAAGCCCCAACCTCTGACGCACTGGTCCTCCCCGAGCGCCCTGCCTGCCGACTGAGCGGGGCCAGGCGCTCGGGCAGGTCAGCACGGGGGAGGGGCACTCTGTCAGGCCACGAGGAGGGACGGGGAAGAACACTGGCGCGTCAGCGACTCTGTTAAGGGGTAACTGCAATTTCCTACGGGCCATGCACCCATTTGCTTATTTCCAATTATGTACCTGGCCCTCTTAAAGATGAAGAAAAGGTGAGGTGTTTACTCTGTAAGAAGAATGTTTTTCTCCTTTGCACTAAAGACGACAGAACCACAGAGAGCTCAAGGCCTAAGAAAGCTTCTCAGAAGCTCATTCAAACCAGCCCCAAAGCTGGACTTGAATTTGTTTGAACACCAACAAGCCCTTGATCAATCACCTGCTAGAGACCATAAAACTTTCTACGACTGGGGCCCAACACGACAGGAACGAACGACAGCTGGAATTTCATTGGATAAAATTTCCCCCCATTGAGAAGGAAACCAGCCTTCCTACCACAGCAGGACGGATGAAGGTTTGGCTGCCTAATCCCAGACGCTGCGAATGATGTCTCACTATCAGTTGCTCGCGAGCTTCAGAAACTACCGATAATTCATTTTTCCTGCACTTGCAGTGGCTGGACGTCATTGCACAGAAGATACACCACCACCGAATCCTTCATTCATTACAAATGACCCCCTCAGCAGTAAGGTAGCTCTGGTGGGACAGTCTTTGGATCTTACCAAAACCAAACTATTATTACAGAATAACTATTTATGATCCTGCAAACAGCATATTAATGCCTACAGCTATAAGGAAACAACAGTGAATAGGCACCAAGGATCCAGCCCCAGTACTTTCTCAGTTCCTGTTAGCTTTTCAAGCAGAAGTCGCTTGGCCCTGGGCGGGGGGCGCCGCCGATGTACACACAGCAGATCTGAATGGTGGTCTTTTCTCCCTGGGAAAGGCACTCTCACCACCTCGGACGTGAATATGCACGGAGGGGTCCAGGTGCTACCGCCCAAAGTGCCGCCGTCTCCCTGAAGGGTGACCCCGGAGTTGGGGTAGTTTCTGTCCATCTCAGCCATCATCTCTGGGCTCTGTCCACACGGCTCTCTGGGCAGATGCCACTCGCATCCTCGTCCACTTTGGCGTCTCACCCACCTTCAGGCCCCGCCCCTGCCACCGCCCTGGGCAGCCTGCTCTCTCCACCCCGGACCCAGGCCTTGGAGGTCTCCGCAGGCACGTGCAGCTGGTGGTCTTTGATCCATTTGCCTTCTTGTCTGCTCAACTTTCTGACCTTGAATGACAGCTCCTGGGAGTCAGGCCATCTCAGGCCGGGCACCGCCTGGAGGGGCGGGGAGCGCAGGGGGAGGGCAGAGTTCGCACCACCCAGGAAAGTTGTCAGGATGCTTCTGGGAGAAGCTCTGGTGGGAATCTGGGCCTCTGACCAGGGAGACAGCCCAGGGTAGGGGAGGACAGGCCCCGCCCCTTCTGAATCTGCTTGGCCACCTTTTCTGGACCCGAATTTCACTAGAAGCCTGACGAATGCTCGGCAGGGCCTTCGGGTCCCACCTGCCAGTGCAGAAAGGCTATTAGAGGCACAGGGGGCAGCCTCACTTGCCCTGTTTCTTCACTTGGGTCTCATCTAGGTCCTGCCTGAGAAGTGCAGCTGCAGGGGGCAGATGCCCTGGGTGCCCCAGGGGATGGAGGAGGGGATGGAGGTGTGCCAGGTGTGTGAAGAACTCTCCAGGGCTTCAGAATACGGTCAGAATACCTTCGAGGGGCTGCTCAGGTAAAGGCCACTTCCCCTACCTTGTGACTTTCATTTGCCTTTCATCTGGGCTGTATCAGTAAATCAATTTGTGACGTCCTTCCAACAGGGTCCATAAATAAACCAGCACTTCCACTCCTGCCTCCAGGGACCAGAAACCAACATCCTCCATCTAACTGCTTAGATACCCTTGCTGCAGCCGTGGGTTAATTTATCTCAGCAAATACGCCAGTCGCCTGGGCACACGCTCTGCCAGTGATCAATGGCTGAATGCAGATCTAGGATTGTTCCTGAAAATCGAGGCTGATTACACAGGAAATCAAAGCCTGTGGGAAAAACCGTAGAATTGACAAAAAAAGTCAAATAAAGAACGGTGACCCTTCACCTAAAAGCAATCTCAGGAGAATCAAAAGGGAAAAGATCCAGTAAGACACTTGAAACGCCAACATCATGTTTTTCCTTTCTTTGTTTCTCCCCAAGAGTAATTTCCAGGGTGTCTTTGGACCTTCACCCACCCTGCTGTAGCAGGCAATCTAGGTCCTGTGATGGGTGGCAAGATTCTCGAGCACAGTGAAACCAGAAGTGACCGCTGTGGAACCTAGGGCCCCGACGGGAGCAGGCGATGGAGCGCTGAATGACACTTGGCTTCGGAGGGGCCGTACGCTTGGGGAGGCTAGTAGCAGTAGTCTTACCTTCTTGCGAATGCTCTGCTTGGGCTAATTCTGGAAACAGCGTGTGTTCCCGAGCACCCACTCCCTGGGGGAGGGAGGAGGTGGCCCTGGGAGAGCGGGCGCAGAAGCCGCCCTGAGGCGGCATGCTGACACGGAACAAGGCGCCAGCCAGTCATTGTACTTCAGCTTCCACTGAACCCCACCTGCCTCCGTTCGTTCAGTGAGCGTCTTCCAAACATGCTGGGGTTTGCTCGCATGGAGGCTCACAGGATGAGGACCCCAGCCCCGCCCCGGGAGGTCAGGGTCTCCTCAGCGTCAGTGCAGCACGTGGCGGACGGATGCCCCTTGCACCTGAGACGTGGGGTCTCGGCACCTGCAGCAACTAGACGCACGTGCACAAGTGCTCTCCTTCAGGGAGACAGGGCTGGCGTGGCTTCACCTCCCATCAAATCACGTGGCTCCCAGTAGAGTCCATCACCCCTGTGGGCCCCAGGCTGGACCTTCACGGCCCCCGGGACGGACCCGGAGCCTCTGTGCTGTGAGCCCGTCCCACGTAGTGCTCTTGGTTATCTGACCCACGTGAAACCAGAGGGACAGGCCCCAGCGGAGCAGCCCCGGGGAGCACAGCAGGGCGGACCTGCAGAAGTGACTGGCCATTTTGTCCGTGCAAAACCAAGCGTGCTGGCTTCGTGTCAGTATCAGCCGAGGCAAGGATGGCTCCAGATTTACCCAGCTGTCCTGGCTCTGAAGCCCAAATGCTGTGCCGTGGTGAGACCGAGGCAGCTTGTTTAGCGCACTGGCCTGTCCCTTCAGCAGGTTTCTGTCGTTGGCGACCAAACGGCAGAAATTCAGTGAAAAAAACTGCTTGCATTTCTGATCTGATTATGTATCTGAACTTGGGGTCAAGAGATCAATCAGCAAGATCAAAATCAAGTAAAAACCGGATCTGCATTCTTGCCAGACGTAGTGCTCACGCCGAGAGCAAAGTGAGGATTTGCTGATGCACAAGTGTGCACCCCTCACATCTACAGCACATCGCTGTGCGGCTTAAATTCTGACATTTCAGTAGGAAGGGCCACTGTCAGTTACTAACGATCGATTATCCTGCCTCCGAGCATAATTTCTCCACAAGCGCGGACACACACACACACACACACACAGCCTCCACCTCCCAGCAACGCCTTCCGGGAACCAGGGAAAGCGTCCTGATCTCCCTGAGGGAGACTCTCGGTGCTTCTTTGTAACGAGGGTCCCTGCCCAGAGACCCTCACTCTGAGTTTGGGCAAAGCCAGACTGTCAGCCTCGCAGCCCATGTGCAGAGGGCAGGGGTCCTCCAAGGGCACAGTGGGTGCTGTCACCCTGCACCTCTCACAGGACCCTGGCCTGGGACGCCTTCCATCTCCTCTCTATTTACTACCCGGGCTTGGATTTGAGACCTCGGTCCAAGGGGAGCCTTGGGGACACCCCCAGGGCACACAGTGGGGCTCCAGGATGTCTGCCCAACACCCACGACCAGATGAGTGGATGAGTGGATGGGTCGGGCTGAAGCAGGACACTCCATCAGAGGGCCACAACATGGCAGACTGGCGTTCCAGGCTAACAGTCCCCGCCAGCTCTGGCTACTGAAGGCACATCCCACAGAGGAGCCTGGATGTCCGGTATTTCGAGAAACAGGAAGAACCTGGAGCGGAGTCCGGCCTGCCTGCTAGCCCTCTGGGTGCCGGCCACACTCCACGGCCACGTTCCCGGTGGGTCCTCACAGTGGCCCTGGTGCAAGTACTGCCACTTCCACTCTCCCGGTTGGGGACACCAAGGCTCAGGAAGGCCAAGCAAGGGACTGGGGTCGTGTAGAAGGTGGCAGGGCTGGGATTCAAAGCTAGACCTCCCAGGTTCCCAGGGCCCTGCTTGAATCCGGCACAGTCCTGCCTGGGAGGTGGCAGAGGGAGGGGCCCAGGGGGGCCCCCAAAGCCTGAGATGAAACACACCCTGCCCTTGGCCCTGCTGGAGTCCTTGGTTCAATGCAGTGTCTCCTTGGTGGAGCGGGAACATTAAATAAGTCATTTTTCTAGAAGCCCATTAAAGATGCTGTGTGTGTGTGTCTGTGGCAGAGAAAGACAGACAGGGGCAGGGGATGGGACACAGGATGGGGACTGGGTAGCCTGCAGAATGGGAGAGCCCGGGGCGCAGCACACCCTGAAGTTGAGGCCCCCACTTTCCAGCTGTCTTGGTTTCCTACTTCTCTGGAGGGACAGGCACCAGGGAGCTGCTCCGGGAGCACTGGGCAGGGGGCAGCTTGGGGCTCCGAAGAGACAAGCCTGGGGTGCCGACTGCAGACGAGATGCCCCCTCTCCTGCCCCCTCAGACCTGGTGGCTGGGGAGCCGCCGTCAGTGGGGCTCACCAACTCCGCCCCGTCCCACTCGACTTCTGGGAAACGAGCACGTCGCCAAGGACACGTGAACATAGATTTTGGCTTCATCAGTGAGACCTATTTTGATTAGCCCACGAGATGGGAGATTCCATAGGCAGGACACTGGGAGCTAAGACGCCGGTACCGTGTCTGACTTAGAGCCAGAAATGCCGCGCAGCCGGGTGGATCTGCTGCTACCTGTAAGGCCCCTGAGATAAGCGGCAGCAGGAGCCTGATGGTGCTTCCCATCCGGCCAAGAAGGACGGGGATTCAGATCCGCAGACAGGACGCGGTGGGTCTAAGAAGTCACTCTCCTGTTCCCCACCCCACAGCTGCGATCACCTCCAGAATCCACCTCCATCTGTCAGTGCTCTCTGGAAATTCCCAGAACATACTCTCAACCCGAGGATAAGGGTGGAGGGCAGCGGCAGTCTGCGGGCGTGCCGGGGTGTGAGAAGCTCCCCAGCCCGGGGCCAGACCTGCGTGGGGCAGGCCCTGCAGGGAAGGCAGGAGGAGGGCCCCCTGAAGCCAGTCTTCAAGGCTGCCAAGGTCTTGATTTTCACAAAGTAGAAATCTTGCTGCATCCTTCTCTTCAGTGGCTTCCACTGTCCCCAGGGTTGAGATCTGCCCTTCCAGTCCCCCCGCCCCACTGCCCAGCAAACATGCCGGGTCTCTTGCTGCTCAAAGGTAGGGGTTACCTGGCTCTCACCCACCGCCCCTGCTCTGCCAGGCAAACTCCTCTTGACCTTCAGCACCCTGATCCCAGCCAAGCTCTCCAGGAACCGTGCCCCTGGGCCCTGGGTGCTCCGCTTCCAGGCTGCCTGCTCACTGCCAGGCACCCCGGCTGACTGCCCTGTCTGTTCCCCACCTGCACCTGAGCCCCTTCCGTTCTATGGCCCAACAAGTACACAGTAGGTGCTCAATGGATGTGCCTGGATAGGTCTGCCTTCCATTTTCTCGGATGTGCGTCCTCCTCGCCCACATTCCCGGTTAAACCCTTGCAGAGTAAAGGCGGGACGTGAGGGACGTCACCCAGCGCCTGGCTGATGGATCTGGGGCAAAGGTGGGCTTTCTGCCCTGTGTCCCTGTCCCCTGAGACCCTAGCCAGCACAGGCACCTCAGTGGACACAGGCCCCCTCGTCAGGAACTCAAGGAAGGCTCATATGCCACTGCCACTTTGCTCTGGGCAAGGTGAACACATTCCTCTGCATTCAAAGAAAAGTCACAATCAGAGCAGTAAATTCAAATGGTACCCTTGCAGGGGCCATGGGGTGGGCAGCAATTGATGAGAGGGTCCCTCCTGCCCCCTTACGCCACATCACACCTGCTTGTGACGGCTGTGTTTCCCCACCTGGGGGCTGACGGTTCCGGGGATGCTGATGCAAGGGTAAAAACTCCCCGCAGCACGGAGGTCGCAAATGCAAGCCGGCTGACTCCATGCGACCTGCAGACAGTCTGGGTTTGATGTGCATTGTGTTCTAAAAGTTTTCCTTTTTTTAAAGATACAGTTATATGCAGTCAAATGCACATACCTTTGGAGTATGATCTGATGAGCTCTGACAGATGCATATCCCCATGCAGTCACAATGAAGACCATCTGCCATTTTTCTAGAAACTTCCTTCTTGCTCGCTCGTCCCTCATCCCAAGCAGCACACACGACTCTGGTTCCTATCTACAGAGACGATTGGCTCCGCTTGTCCTTGAGCTTCCTGTGAATGGAACCGTAACACTCCTGTGTGTCCAGCTTCTTGAATTCAACCGGTATTCAAGGCTCATCCACGTTGCCGTGGGCGTCGAAGGTCCACCCCTGTTCACCGCTGAAGAATTTCCCACTGCACGACTACCACACTTTGCTCACCCATTCTCCTCTTCATACACATTTGGGTTGTTTTCCAGGTTTTTTGCTATTACGAGCAAAGCTGCTATGAACTTGGGTACCAGCCTTTTTGTGGACAAGTGTTTTTCATTCATTTGAAATGAATGCCTAAAAGTGGAGTTGCTGGCTTCAAGGAGTAGGTGTGTGACGATGATTTAAAAGCATTTAAATTAGTCTGAGATATTTAAAAAGAGGGAGAGCCGACATAAAGTCTGGAGATCTGACTTCTCTTGGGAAACCAGGTCTGGCCTGAATTCCCGCCAGGCTGCGTGGGTTGGTCCCTCACCTAGAGCCTGGACGGGCGGCAGCCACGTGGTGGCCCTCACTCCGCCTCCTTCATCACTCAGCCTTGGCTGCCACTCCACAAACGGACACCTCACCCGGATGTCTGGATTTAAAGTGCCTCTCCTTCCCCAGTACTGTGACTCAGAACGCCAACAAAATGATTCCAGACTCAGGCTGGGGGGAGCCTGAATTTTTCTCCTGACTCAAAGCAAGAAGTTTTAGTAATTCCAAGTGAAACACTTCCTTTTCAGGCCACGACCATCCACAGCTGTGGGAGGATTTTAATTTGGTTCAGTCTTCTTAATATGCTGCAGATACCCAGTTTTTAATCTTCTTTTATTAAAAGTAAATCCACCCTCCTCACTCAGGTCTCTTGTGTAACTGTCTAATTAGGGCAGAAGCTTGGCCCAGCCCAGCAGAGCGGGTCGCTGTCCCTTAAGAAGGAGAGACTTCAAAGAATTGCCGGCATCTTCTGAAAAATGTTAATTGGGAAACAATGTGCATGAATTATTTAGCACCTCTGGTTCTTTGGAAGAAAAATTTGCCCCCAAATTGCAACTAAGGACTCAAAGAAGCTGCTTCGGACCCTCCCTGGACACCTCAACACTACACATGGTGGGTACACAATACTACGTATCCAGCGGGGACACAGGGCCAGGATCCCTTCTGAAGGTCTGGCCCATTTCATGCCCGAAGCAAGGTCATCGGGTATAACCTACATAAGTCCATTGGAGCTTCATTCATTCAGCTACTTACTGGCGTCTACTGTGCAATGGTACTGGGGCTGCCTGTGTACATGATTGCTTTTCTCTTCATGTTGACTTCCATCCAAAGTCAGCCACCAGCCCCCAGGGGCACTAAGAATTGTGACTCTCCCTCCACTTTTAAATTATACCAACAGGTTTTCTAAGAGAGACGCTGCCTGCTGTTGCTTCAGACCACACGGACCCTGCAGGAGGACTCCGTGTCTCCTCTCCTCACAGTTCTGGGGGAGAACATTCTCTCTGCCATCCCCAACTCAGCTAATTAAGTGTAAGGCTAAGCGCTTTAAGTAAAGTAGTTCCAGGGTTACATTTTTCTTTATTGATGCTCTGTTGGTAAACTACAATCAACACCACATAATTATGGAGAATTATAACACAGTGCAGCAGCAAACCGAAAAGTTACCCCTTGGGAATATTAATAAATAGATACTCTTCCCTTTAAGAGAAAATTCATGCCTATCCCTTAAAACGCTTTGCTCTCACACTGGGGCACTCATGAAATTTTAAAGAAACGTTGATTTTAGTACGGCCGGGAGCCAGTAATACAGAATTGTCTGTGTGTTTATTCATTCAACAAATATTTACTAAATGTCTTCTGGACACAGAGCAGAGAAGGAGGCCTTGTTTAATCTACGGATTAGACAGAGATGCTGCCTTCGAGGAATTTCTGCCCTGGCCAGGGACCAGCCCGCCCCTCGAAAGAACTTCAGTGGGTCCAGGTGGGAGTGGGGAGTGACTGAGCTGGGCCATTTGAAAGTTTGCTTCACTCCTGCATTCAGCATATATGTCCTGAGTGCTCAAGAAGCCTCAGGGACTAAGAGCCCATGCCTGCCTTTGGGAAGCCCCCACGGGCAGGAAAGGATGCCTCTCCCACGCCTCGGGCATCATCAGGACCCCTGAATCGAGCAGAAACCTGGATGGTTAGCAGCATGGCTGTCGGGAGAAGCTGATGTGCCAGCCCCTCCCTGAGGCTGGGGTCTCTCCCTTGGTGAGGAGCTTTACGTGTGGTTTTCAGCAAAGGTAGAAGGTAGCAGTGGCTATTTTGACTGCTCTTCCTGGAGAACCTGCACCTGCTGTCATGGGCAGAGGGCAAAGAGAAGTTGGGTTTATTGGCCAGGAATCTGCTTGGCTCCTGAGTGACCACATGGCAACTGTCCTAGAACAGACTTGTGACTTGCTGGGGGGCCCCAGGAGGCAGCCAGCCTAGTGGAAAGGGCCCCAACAGGCGACAGGTGGAGCTGGCGTCACACCTGGGCTCCTCCGCCTGTCACCCCAGCCAAGTCTCCTGCCTCTGGAAACTTCTTCCTTCTCTGTGATCTGGGGGCACAGCGCCCGCCTGTTAGGGCCCACGGGGACACAAGTGAACTCTCTGGCCCAGGTTCTGCTCTGATCAGGTGGGAAGAGGCAGCTACAGCCCCACCCCTCCGCGTTCTGGGTGCAGCCTCTGTGCTGACAAATTCGAAGCACCCACCCACGGCTGCTGAGAGCCTCCTGGGGCTGTGCAAACCGTGGTGCCCTCCGTGGGTGCAGGGCACCCCCAGGATGCTCACAACCTAGTGGGGCAGACAGACACATAAAAATGAGCGTGGAGTTAGAAAGAGGAAGCCCAGACGAATAGGACTGTCCAACAAGGGGCCTTCAAGTGATTCAAGTATTATAATTTCAATCTTTTTTTACAGCTCAACTTGCACCTGAAGTTGGAAGCATCAAGAATACAGGCGGGGGGGGGGGGGGGGGGCTGCTTTTACGCATGCGCAGTCGCTGGAAACCTGAGTGCAATAGCAGGGACGACCAGCAGGTGGCGCATGCGGGAAGGCCAGAGAAACGTCCAGCTGCACCTGCCTGGCGCTCCCAGACCCCAAACCGGAGTGTTCCCCACTCCCGCCTTCTATAAGGTCAGGCTCTCACTCGCTCAGCCTTCTTCCAGGATCACTCCAGAAACGGGCGCCTGCACTCCCCCAAACAAGACAATTACTTGTTTTCTAACCCTTTTTTTCTCCATTCATATGCTGAAGTGATTAGCAACCAGCCTTGTGGGATGCATCTGAATTCTCCTGCATCGGCACCCTCACACCTATTTCCCAGCCTGGAATTCTAGTTTATAATCTGTGGATACTTTATCTCGACCTCAGTCAAGAAGCTTAACACTTGAACCTCGCCTGAATGACAGAAACTATAAAGCAAACCACATGCCACGTTCAGGAAATTGGCTTTGCTCCCACCTCAGTGATTCTCCCACACATGCTAAAATTAATTACACTGGAAACTGTAACTCAAAGTATGTTCACATAAAGCGGTGGACAAGGGCAGAGGTGGCAATTGGTTAAGACGGAAGACTTCCAGGACAGGCTGGCCTGTGGCCTGCCGTCCACTTAATGGATCAGTTATCAGTTATTTAATAAAGCAACTGATGACAAGTGCTTTGACATTTGTATTTGGGAAAAAGAGAGGGAGAGAGCGCCTGGGAGGGCAGGGAGGAAGGGAAAGGGGGACTGTGTGAGGAGGGAGGCCAGGCGCTGCACAGGGTGGGGACCATTCCTGTGCCCCAGGGATGGAGAGTGGTCTTTTGTTCTTCAAAGGAAAAATGTCAGTTCCCAAACCCAGCTGTGCCCAGCTCTCTCTTGCCTCCCGGCTGAGCGTGCAGCAAGAACGTGCCTTGGGAGCCCCCAGCCCTGCCCCTTCCGGCGAGAGCTCGCCTGTCAGGTGGGAAGTCATCTGCATGCGAGGTGCAGACGAGGCCAGGAGTGGGAGAGATGTGCTCAGGCTGCGAGCCCACTGGGCTTCCAGGCTGGCACGTGGGTCTGGTTCAGGACCAGCAGCCGGCCTGGTGCCTAGGGGCTGCCTGATGAATGCCCCTGGTGACTGTGAGCAGAGTGACCACACGCCCTGCTTGCCCAGGGCAGTCTCAGTTATGACCGCTGCCAGCCTCATTTTCAGTTGTGGCCTCTTTCTCTGTCAAAGCATCAGGGCTTGGATGACCCACTGTGTGCCCACCTGACTAGGAGAGCCGGACGGAGGTGAGGCCACCATGCTCACACGAGAGAGAAATTTGGGTGTCTCAGTATGGGACCTGACCCAAGAGAAACGTGCTGAGGAAACCGCCTCTCAAGTGAATTAATGGCATTTCAACAATTAGGGAATTGGAGAATCCCAAGTTTTAAAACACCAAATGAGTTAATTCCTTTCAGTATCCTTTAAATCACAGCTGCTCTCCCGGAAGCACAGAAAGTACTGAGAAGAGCCTGGGCCACCAGTTCAAGGCGACCCGAGCTCCGGCCACGGGCTGTGTGGCCCCGGGCTAGCTCCTTCCCCCTCTGAGTCTGTAAAATGAGCAAGCGGTGCCCTCAGGGGACTCTGGGGAGAGTCTGCGCGATCAGAAGAGAGCCCTTCGCGCCCCTTCTGGAATGTGAGTAAGCACTTTAAAATTTGTTCGACTCAAGGGCAACTGAACAAGAAGCAACAGAGTCAATCTTACTTCTCTTACTGCAGGCCGCTGCTGAGTCGGGGAAGGAAGCCTAGAAGAGGCATCAGATTTCAGTCCCTGAGACACAAACCCCCGGAACGACCGGGCGGCCCCGGGACAGGGGAGCGTCGGGCTCACGCCCCCACCAGCCGCACTTACGGAGCGCAGCTGGGCCCGGCTCTCACCGGACGCCCGGGACCCTGCCGGGACAGCACACCTCCTGGATGCCGTGGGCATTTCCAGAAGCACAGTGAGTTGTGCAGAGGAGGGACAAGTGACAATGCTGATGGTGACGGTGACATTACGGGGCATTCGCTCTGGCTGAGGACGTGGGTCCGTGTACTCTATACGTAAACACACTTGACCCTCACAGCAGCTCTCTGAGACAGTCCAGGCTCTCATCATGCCTGTCTTGTGGCAGAAAACTTTGAGGACCAGAGAGGTTAAGTAACCTGTTCAAGATCACACAGACATGAAAGAGTAGAGCCTGATTCAAACCCAGGCAGTCTCCAACAACCAGACTTTACAAAACCATGTCTCTGTGCTCCAAGTGAGCTTAGCAGACCCAGGAATTATTCTGAAACTCTGCAAGACGCTATCAGGACCAGCATGGGACGCCATCGAAACTGGAAAACATTTCCTTTCCAGACAGGTGGACACACATTCTGTAAATTCCAAACACTCGCTGAAAATATTTACTTTAACTCCATCCCCACCAAGAAAAAATACCCTTGAATTGCTTTGGCACTAACAGATGTTAGCATTTTGTGGGTCTGGGATTCCAAACATATCTGCTTAGAAACTTCCCTTTATCTGTCATACCTGGGACGTGCCCTTGCATCATAAAATGAGTACGTAGTAAGTATTTGTTTGACGAGTGAATGAAATGGCCAGAAAGTTGAGTTGACCTTTATTTTCCCCAACCTATTTCTCTGTAAACACCAGTTGCATCTCCTCAAATAGTTATCAATACAGCATCACAGAATTTTTTGTCCTTTGAGAGAGGTTCCTTGTTCTGCTACAAAAAAAGAAAAAAAAAGAGGGGGGATAAAAAGAAACCTCAAAGGAAATGGATGTCACAATCTGCTAGGAAGTCAGGTAACAGGAAGACAGAAATGGGCTGTGAGAATCTGTTTGTGTTTGACTTGTTTAGAAACGTCCAGGTCAAGTAGAGGCTGATGGCTTCGAGCACAGCAGCACTGGACTGGAGTCTCTTCTGAGCAAAGAGCATCCTTTTATTTGAACTCTGATGACGATGAGAAGGAGGCAAGGAGCAGAGAGGAGAATGCTTTAGGGCAGAGCCATCACAGAAATGCTTTATTTCTGGTGAAAGAGTCTTTCATGGGACTTGGTGCCGTCTCGGGAGCTTGGGAGGGCCCCCTCGATGCCCCGGTGGAGGCTTCCTTCTTTCCTTTCTCTCCCCCAGTGCTTGCTGACCTCCTCCCTGCTGTCTCCCAGGCTTGGTAGAGTCAAGCAGACAGAAAGAAAAGATGGGAGCCCTGGGAGCCGTGGTCTGCATGGACAGAGCATCAGTGTCGCTCTGCCCCCCTTTTGCATCCAGAAATGGTGTGAACAATTCAGCAAGCAGGAAAGACTACACACTACACACCTCCTGATTTCTGTTTGGCTCAGACCAGAGGAAACAGACAAACTAAGCGGTGATTTTCAAGTCAAAGTTAGTTAGGTACCTAAGGGGCCCCTAGAAGTTGATTGTCTGTAAAATCCTTGTGCTCGTTTACCCTTGCCTGTGAGAGTCTGCTTCCTCCGTGGTCTGTGAACGTGCGCTCAGGGACCCCTAGGATGCTGACCCCAGCTGAGGTCAGAACTGCAGAGAGAAGGTCCACGGACTAGCTTTGGTCTTAGGAAACCCAGCAGTATCATTACCGCCCCCAAGACCTGCAGTGGAAAAGGACAGATGGCCAACCTGCGCCAGAAGCTGTACTGGGCGGAACTGTGTTCCTCCCGGTTCATGTCCGCCTGGAACCTCAGAATGTGACCTCTTTGGAAATCGGGTCTTTGCAGGTGTAATCAGTTAAGGTGAGGTCATGAGGGATCAGGGTGGGCCCTAAATCTAATGAGCGGTGTGTTTATAAGGAGAGACGCACACAGGGAGGAAGGACGTGGGTGATGCTGTGATTTACAATGTGGAACATACACTCGATCTTTGTCCCGGCTCCTCGTACCCAGCTCCTAACGCCCTCAGAACTTCCTAGGTGGTAAGAACACTTGGAGCATCTTTCCTTCTAATGTTTGATCTTTGACCCCAGTTCCTGACACAGGGTTCCTTTTAATGCCTGGGTGGTGGGAGTGTCTTTTGCTCTAACGAGACAACTCTGGGTGGGCTCCTGGATGGGGTCTGGTCACTAGAAAGACCAAGCCAAGATTGGAAGCTTGGAGTTTTCAGCCCTGCCCCCTCCCCCATTCCTCTCGAGAAGGCAGAGGGCTGGGAAGAAGTTAGTAACTGATTATGCCTATGTGATGGAGCACCATAAAAATCCAATAGTGCGGGGATCAGAGAGCTCCCGGGGTGTGAACGCATCCACAGACCAGGAGGGTGATGCCCCCAACCCCACGGGGACAGAAGCTCTAGTCTCGTGGGGCTGGGCCCTTCACATGTGGGATCTAATGCCATTTCTGGGTGATGTGAGAATTGAGTTTGCAGGACACTCAGCTATTGTCATGAAGAACTGCTTGGTGGGGGAAGAAAACCTCCACATGTTTTGTGACCAGAAGAGTCAGAAGTGAAGTGTTCTGTGTAGACATAAAGGAGACATACAGCAGGAAGGAAAGACTGAGTTTTTTTTTAACACCATGTGAAGGTGGAGGCAGAGGCTGAAATAACGTGGCCACAAGCCAAGGATTCCCAGGAGCCGTAAAAGCTGGACACTGTCGCATCTAACTGAGCCTCTCTCTCTGAGCACAAGGAAGGGTCTGGAAGGGGATCAAGAAGGGAAGAGTGTTCCCCTTCATGATTCAAGTTTTTCACTGCTGTGCTCTGTTTCCGCCTAAAACCATCTCAGGACTTCCGTGCATCACAGGCACTAGTAAGAAAGTGAACACACCTCACAGAACGGGAGAAGGATTTGCAAATCATACATCTGAAATGGGTCTAGTACTCAGAATACACGAAGGGCCCTTACAACTGAAGAACAGAAAGGCAACCCAGTTAAAAACAGATGATGGACTTGAGTGGACATTTCTCCAAAGAAGATATGCAAAGGCCCCACAAGAACATCGCTAATCATCAGGAACATGTAAACCAAAGCACAGTCACATGCCACTCCTGCCCACTACAATGACTGCACTTCAAAAAACAGGAAAAAACCAAGTGTTGGTGAGGATACGGAAGAACCAGAACCCTCAAGCCCTGCTGGTGGGCCTGGGAAACGGCGTGCTGCTGTGGAAGACAGTCTGGGGGAGCCCTCCGACCGGCAAACACAGAGCCACTCTGGCGGCAGTAATCCCACTCCAAGGCATAAATCCAACAGAACCCAAACCAGGTGTGCAGTAACTCGTGCACCAGTGCTCAGAGCGACACTCTTCACGGCCGTCAAGAGGCGGAACACAACCTCAGTGTCCATCCACTGATGGACGGATAAGCTGGGTGGGACTGTGGAACATCCACACGATGGGCCACTATGCAGCCATGAAAAGGAATGAGGCGCTGACACCTGCTGCAGGGTGGGCGACCCTCAAAAACATATGGCTGAGTGAAAGAGGCCAGGCAAAGCGCTCACATAACGTATCGTTTCATTTATACGAAATAGCAACACACATCAGTCAAACGAGGCAGAAGGAAGATGGGTGATCGCCACGGGCTTCGGGGGGTGGGGACGATGGCTTAAGGGGTTCAGAAGGTTCCTTTTGGGGGGATGAACATGTTTGGGACTAGGTAGACACAACAGCTGGCCAATACTGTGAATGCACTAAACGCCACTGAACTGTGCTCTTTAAAATGGCTAGCTTTACATTATATGAATTTTACCTCAGTAAAGACAGAGCATCCCAGGACCAGCACAGCCTACGATCTGGGACAAAAGGCACCCTCCCCAGCCTGGCATCCAAGATCCTCGTGAATAACAACATTCACAAAAAACAGAGCAAGCGACCCTGGTTGAGAGCTGTGCACCCAGGGCTCTCCTGATTCACTCACCTGACCCCCACGACAGCAATGACAGATTGGGACACTGTCACTCCCACTTCACAGAAGAGGAAACTGAGGCACAGGAACACTGAGTAACCGGCCAGAGCCACGCAGCTCAGTAGCTGGCACAGCTTCTCTGGGGCGGGGGTGGGAGGGGAGCTAGAAATGGTGCTGTAGACAGACGACCTCCGCGGACACGCGCGGCCTCCACACAGCCTTCCAATCTCCAAACTTCATCCGCTTCTGCATTAATCATACCTCTTGATTAAATACGAGTCCTATATTCTGCGGGTCCCATTGTGCTAAATTACATGGTGAGCGTGCATTGCAAATTACACTCATTATTAGAAGTTACACGGCAACATTTATACTAATTAAGTTGGGTCTCATTTCTTCAGCTCTAATTTTAAAACCCTGGCAGAACTCCAGCGCCTTATGTCCGCGCGTGAACTGCCGCACAGAGATGGGGTAAAATGCACTTTCAATTTTCCAGCTATTTGAGGTTATTTTAGACTGAAAAACTGCTCACATTATTATGCCGCCTTCTTTTTTTTTTCACACAGTTATTGGGATGAATGTTAAGAGTGCAGTTCAGAAACGCAAGCTGTACCGTGTGCTTCTAACGTCCATGGTGCTAATTTTTTTTTTTACTGCGTTAGAAAACATATTTGAGAGTTTGTTTTTCTCAGAGCATGGATGACTTTTTAAATGCGTTTCCCAAAGAAATACACATGACTGACACCCAGTGCACTAAGGACACAAAGGAAGAAATAATAGGAAAACAATAAAGGTGACACTTGATGGGGCCGCTCAGAACCAGGCAGGATGCTTAGGGCTTTTCAAGAATCATCTCATCTCGGCCCCTCAGCCACCGAAGAGGAAGGTGCCACCTGACAGGTCAAGTCACCTCCGAAGTCTCAAAAGCGAGGAAGTGACAGGCCAGGATGGAAACCCAGCATCTGATTCACAGCCCGCAACGCTGTTCCATCCTTCAAATCATGCAGATATGCATGCATGTTTGCAGGGAGACCAAACACATCACATGGAAGATGATTTGCCCCCGAGTACTGCAAAACCAGCTGATGCTGCTTCGTTCACCAGCTCACGTTCACTTATTCAGAAATGACCACTTGAGCACCTGCTACATGCCAGGCAGGTGCCAGGAGCGGGGAAGACGAGGAGGAGCAGAAGCATCGCCCCTGCATCCCTGGCTTCTGAGACGGCTGGGCTGTCCCACTAACCCGCCCACCATAGCGTTTTCCCTCCTTGGCAGACCTTCCCCATCGCTGGGGCCCCGGGGGCACAGCGAGCCTGCTCCCACCTTCTCCTGGGGAGCACTGCTCCCTCCGGGCTGGCCTGCCTGGGGCCACCGTTACACGAACCTCCTGACAGCAGTGTCGTCACCCCTGCCCGGGATGGGCTCTCCCGGCTTCCCCGCAGCACAAATGGACAAACGGGATGCAGTCCAGTCCGAGGAGGGGGCACTCACACCCTGTTACAGCACAGCTCTCCCCTCAGCAGACATATAAATCTGGATTCTGGAGGGGGTGAGGGCTGGAGGCGGCCGTCCAGGGGCCCAGCCTGGAACTGAAGTCCGAGGCAGCGGCTGGCCCTCCAGCCTGCAAACATCAGACAGATGGCGATGCCAGTTACCCTGCTTCTTTCCACAAAAGGGACAAGGGGGTTCACTTCCAGGGCCCAGGAAGAGGGGAAGCCTCACTACAGACGAACATCCAACTGCCTCCGTCTGCCTTGCCATCAGGGACTGACTGTCACGGATGCCGTGTGTGCCTCATTCTCAGCACTTTCCCTCCGTTGTCTCCCCAGAGCCTGTCAGCCCCACTGGGAGGGCCCCAGGGGCAGGAAACAGAAAGCATCCTCCTCAGTCTGCCCCTGTTTTGAAGGCGGCTCCTCAGGGGATCGGGCCCTGAGCCACCTCGGATCTGGGGTCTGCCTGGGGGACAGACGCCGGCCCCCCAGGCCACCTCCCAGCCCCCACCGTCATACGGAGAGCGGGAGGATTTAAATCCCACCAGAAGGGAGTAAAATCTTACAAAATGCCCAGAATTCGCCCTGCACGTGACTGGGGGGAAGAAGCTCAGCTTCCCCTTACTGTGCGCCCTTTCCAGCACACCAACAGCCACGTGCACAGCGGCGCGCAGGGCCGACTCCCACAGCAGCCGTCTCTGGCTCCGCTCGGTGTCCGGCCCCCGCCCCCACGAGCGCACACTCAGGCTTCTCTCTGACAAAGAGCGGCCGCGTGGCGCCCGAGCCGACCGGGAGGTGGCCGAGGCCCCTCACGTAACAGCCAAGCGCGACCATGATCACGCCGGCCTCCCTAACGTGACGTAGTCCAAGGTGCCTTCTTAGTGCAAACCACAAGTAAAACTGGGAGTGACTGCAGATCCCATCAGCGGTGCGTGTGGAGGCCACAGGCACAGGGATGCCCTTGTTACAGGGCGCCCAGGGGAGAGGAGGCCAGCCCTGGCCGCCTCCAGAGGCGTGACCCCACGTGAGCGGGTGCAGTCCTTAAGGTAACGCTGGGACGACCAGGCGTCCTTGAGGGGAGCACGAGGGCTTGGAGGGGCCCCCTTACTTTGCAGGGAAGGGCTGACATCCCAGGATAAGCTGATTGAAATGAACCATCTCACAGGATGCAACCTGGTGGTTTTTTTCTCAGCAGGAAGCCTGTTCTCACCGTACGTATCAAAACTAGTTCAAGGTGAGTTGTATCTGAGTTCACCCACAGAGTAGCATTCACAATTGAAAAGTAATTTGAGCATTTATCAAATATACAGTCTTTCTGAGAAGACGCAGCTCAATATGGTGCAGTCTCACAGTCACAGCCAGAGCAGCAGGAGAAGGAAGGATGGAAGGGAGGGAGGGAGGGAGGAAGGAAGGAAGGAAGGAAGGAAGGAAGGAAGGAAGGAAGGAAGGAAGGAAGGAAGGAAGAGGGAGGGAGAGAGATAGGGAGGGAGGGAGGGAGGAAGAGTCAGGGAAAACAGCGAGAGTGTCTCTTCTTCCAATTTTTAATTGGTCTGTCAGTTTTCATGTCAAATATTTCCCAAAATGCCTTTATAATTTCCACGTCAGCTGAAACATGCATGCCCAAAATTTTAAGCATGTTCTCTTTGCTTAAAAAAATTCAGATATATTTTCAGAAAGAGAAAGTACTTACGTCAAATAGCAATTCAGTGCACAGGAAAACATAAAATCAGCATAAATCATTTGTACAGAACTGCTCACCCGCCAGCAACACCATTTCACAGGCTGGTGGAGTAAGCTCACACACAAACTTGGCACAGGACAAAACTGCTGTTGACATTCCTAAACTAACAGTGAGTAGCAACGTTAGGTATTAAACTTTAAAAGCTGTTGGAAAATGCATTTTTCTCACAACCCACACCAGCGACCCAGAGAACGTTCCAGGAATCCCTTGTCACGCCTATGTCCTGCATCCACGGATACTTACAGAGCGCCGCTTCCTGAGCAGCCCCTAGGTGATCAACTCGTTTACACCCATGTCCACAGCCCTGCGGTCTCGCTGGCTGACCATCTGAGCATCTCTGAGCAGGCTACTGATGCGAACGGCAGCACATCACGTATATGGGCATTCCTCCTGTCAGCCTCCTCCCGAGGCTAGCGGCTGTGGGTACCCAGACTATGTCATCAGAAACCAGAGCCAAAAATCCACCAGGGGAAAAAGTATCGAAGAGACGTCTCATCTCTCGTTGAAATAAACACTTAGAAATAAATTTGCAGTGATGCAGTGGCTTTTTTTTTTTTTAAGTTTAAAATAAATCAGTCAGAAAGGTGGCAGAGAATCAGTCTGGCTGCTGGAAGCAACCCAAGCTGGCTGCTGGCTGCTGCATCGGAGGTCCCGGCTGGGTAATCACACCCTTTCCATGCACTGCGCTCGGAAAGGCAGAGGAAGACAAAACGTGCAGCCCTGGGACAAGCTGGGTTCACGGGCTGCAGAGGGCAAGAACCGACAGGTGCAAGATCTATCGCCAGGGCCCCACGCTTCAGAGGTAGTTTTCCAGTAAAGTTACTGCCAATGTCTCCTTTCAAAAAAATTCAAGGCAAAATTAATTGAAATACAAGGGAAAGTGAAGCAAAGGTGAAGGAAAGCTCTTCAGCACACATATGATGTGCACCTTCCCTCAACAGGGTCTAAAAGTAAACATCTTTTATCCCAGAGCTTTCCACTCAGCTTAAAGAAAATTCTATTTCACAGGCAGGAAAATTCTATTTCAGGCATGACGTTGCTTTGAAGAGAGAAGTTGTCATATCAAAAAGATCTCTGTTTTCTCCCTGCAGTACTTCCTCAAATAAAAAGGGAAATGTCCCCCCAAGCTTTATTCTCTAGTCTGTTATCTGAAAACCTGAAGCTCCCACGGCTGCCTGCTCTCACCACATTCTCCTCTTGCATCAGAGTGGAAGATGTTTTACAGAGCTTCCTTGTTTCACATTCTGTGGGTCGAGCCGTACCCTCAGAATGTGGGTAAAGGAAGCGCCCTTCCCCGTGGACGTGGTTATCAGCGCAGGCGGCACGAACTTGTGCAGATGGTTCTAACCAGTGACACATCTTGCGGGAGGAACCCCAGCACGGATGCGCCAAAGCAGCACGTGGCGTCTGGAGGATGGCTTGCTGCAACGTCTCACTTCTGTTGTTGTTGTTGTTGCTAATACTAGTACAGCTCCCGCGACCAGCCCCAGGCACGCAATTTCATTTCGTCCTGAGAATTTGATTCGAAGCACTGTTCACTGCACACTTCCCACGTGCCAAAGACTGGCTTTCATTTAATTCCCAATTATTTCTGCCTCCAATGAAGGAGAAGTCCAGACAGAAACAGGGAGGCTATGAGAGATGGCAGCACAGGGCAGCGGCAGCCCTGCAGAGGAGCTGTGCGGCAGGACCAGCGACCAGGCTCCCCGCAGCTCCCGGAACAGCAGCGCGCTCGGGCTGCCCTGGACGCCTCATCGTGGGCTTCTCAAATCGCCACCCCGCCTTCCCCGGTGACTTAGACGAGCACATTCGTTGTCTGCAAATCCATTTGTTTTCTGAAAGCGCCACTTCTCGTTCATCTTCTGTTGACAAGGAATTTCTGAAACAATCATCGCAAACCATCTCTGCTGCAGACAGCCGATGCCACCCGCCTGCAATAGGGCTTGAGATCTCTTATTCCCGAAGGGGGCCATTATTTCCACCGGTTGCCATGGCGATGCCGCAGTATCGCTGCTGTGGTTCGACTGCTTCCCAGCGCAGCCACCGCACACCCTTAAATCAAGCCATTTGTCTCACATGGCACAGGTTTTGGGGAAAACAGACACCTGGCTCCGTGAGACTTAGTTGATCGAACTCAGCTTCGCCTCACAGTGGTGCCGAGTGGGGACAACTGAAGGCGTCTGGGCACGCCAGCGCCAGCGTGGGCGGGATTTCACACAGGGAGAGCAAAGAGCCAAAGATACCTTACCTCACTCCCCTCGAAAATTTAAGGCGAGATTACTATTTCCAGTGACCTGAGAAATGCGTTTCAAAAAGCAAAAGTAAGAAGTTTGGGATTAACAGATACGCGCTACTGTATATAAAATAGATTAACAGCAGGGACCTACTGTGTAGCACAGGGAACTGTATTCAATAGCTTGTAATAGCCTAGAATGGAAAGAATATGAAAGGGAATAGACACATTCTATGTGTATAAGTGAATCACTTTGCTGTACACCTGGAACTAACGTAACACTATAAACCAACTGTATTTCAATTAAAAAACAAACTAAACAATGGGAAAGAAAAGATGCAAAGCGGTCAGTCTGTTTACACTGGTACTCTGTGAGTGTTTGCTGAATGCAAAAAAGAAGAAAGAAAAGTAATACAAGTAGAAATGAGGAACTGTGCGGTTTTTATTGCTTGGAGTTCACGTTATCTGAACCTCCGATATATTCATTCTTGAAGCAACAGCATAGATCCCCTATTTGTGCCTCTCCTGTTTTGCTTTTATTTGTAACTAGCTGATCCCCAGACACAAGTACAGATACACTGATGCCTATGTATTAATTTCTGAAGTCTCTCACCTGTGAAGTCTGGCTTAAATAAAAAGGATGGATGTTACTGCCTGGGCTTTTCAGTCTTCAAGCCCTGATTTCCTACGGGATGAACTATTCGAGTGTGGAGCTGACTCTGGACTCAAAGATGCTGTCCTCTGAGGTGCTAGCTCTGAATCCGGGCTGAGGGAGGGGTGTCCACCCCTCGGCAGCCTCGCAGCAGAGGAGGGATGTGGGAAATTTCCAGGAACGTGGCAGGTGGGCGCCTCCCTTTGGAGCACAGGGACTTCACCACGTTTCCTTCTGAGTAAACACAGTTTATCCGGACTCTCAGGGCCAGGAGTCAGCTGTCCTTAGCTCCTATTACAAATGGTCGTGAGAGCCGGCTTGGACTCCTGACAAGACGGGGTTAATTGAAAGGGGAGAAATCAAATCCTCTGGATTGGACTTCAGAGGCCATTATTTGGAAAAGGCAGGTCATTTACTAAAGCCAAACTTCCAGGAAAATGTCAAATCTCAGTCTGGCCCCAATTCATTAAGTTAACCTGACTTTAATTCACGTTATCTGTGCGCTCTGGTCTTTTTCTTCTGCTGTTGTATTTGTTTGGTGTTTGCTTTGTTTTGTCTTTTTAAATTTATTTCTGGTTTTCGCCAGACCGCTGAGGTTGGCCAGATACAAAGCTCAGAAGCCTGGTTGTTTTAGGGACAGAAAAAAAAACTCTCTCCACGTAGGAAGGAATGCTGCGGGGGCCTCAGACACCAAGGCTGTGGCAATGAATAGACATACTTCTCACAACGCCCACTTCACGAAGAAATGAGAGCGGCCACACTTCCAGGGACTCCCGACAGCCAGGACGTGTCCGAGCGCAGGGTGTGTGTGGTCTGGGCCATCCCCGCACATCTCTGCCTCCTTCGTGGCAAAGAAGAGCCCTCCTGAGCTCAGCCGGGACATGAAAGGAGGCGGAGGGCGAAAGCTGAGACCTGGGAGGGGTACCGTACGGATGGGATCCACTGACAGGGGTCCATACTGAGGCTCCACAGTCACACACTGAGAAGCATCAAACGCACATGTCCTGAAAAAAATTCTTGAGCTGGAGACCGTATGGTTGGAATCCTGAGCAATTAGAATATACTCTGTCTAAAGTGAGCACGGTGCAGGAGAAACGGGGCACCGCTGTCCCCTTCCACTCTGTCCCCTGCCTGCAACACGCGGCCAGCCCCCATCCCAAGTCCCCCCTTGGGTGTTTCTGTTCTACCATGGAAGCAATGATTTTAATGGGGCAGCTGTGAGACTGCCCCCTTCTCTATACTGTCATATGGGAGCGCCTGCCTTTGGTGAAACAGAGGCAAAGTTACACACTGCAGAGCCACGGAAGCTCCTGACATTGCACGTCCTTCTTAGAAGAGCTCGCTCCCTGCCAAACAATGAGACGTCATTCCCTGCTCCACTTGCACACTGGGAGTAACACACGGGACTCGACAACATCCTGAAGTGAAAAGTGAATCACACAGGTTCCTGGCAACAAGATGTCCATGATGTGAATTTTCCCAGAGAAACCAGACTACTTAACACCAGGGCTGGCAGCTCAGACAGGAGCAGGTGGGGGAGATAGCTTGCTGAACTCTCAGAGAGAGCTCCCTGTTTCATGCTAACACACTTTTTAGAAATAGAGGTCAAAACCATGTCGTTCAAGGTGGCCCGGGATTTTTTTTTCCCAGTGTGTGTGCACATGTGTGGCGTGAGTACCAGCACGGACAGAATGCTGAATGAGGCACAGAAGGATGAGTCGGTTCTCCTCTGATGCTCAACAAATTCACCACAACTCCGAGCAATGCTTAATCCAGTCCTCCTGCCGTGCCGTCCAGAGAACTAATCGAAGATTGCAGCGCCACTGGGAAGCAGGGTTTCCGTGTAGGTGTTTATAACTGTCTATGGCACAAAGCCTTTTATGAAACCACACAAGCCCTGGATACCACCAAGTTCCAACCCCGCCTGCAGGCTCTGGGCCATCAGCTCAGCAGCAGCTGGGTAATTCCGTGGTGCTATGCTGGATCAGACCCCGAGAATCTGGGGGCCTCTGGGGCCTAAGCCCTTTACATGGAGGTCCTGCAAAGCACATGACCCTGTCGCTGCCAGGCAGCCCTCTAAGGGCAAAGCTGGTGATTGAACTTGGTCTCTGGGCTGTGACACCGACATTCTGGCAAGTCCCTGCTCTGCGCCCTCTCTTCCTGGAGGTGAGCCACCATGGGCTAACCTCCTCTGTGTCAGGAGGGAGAAAAATGGCCCCATCCAGTTCAGGGAGATTTCCAAGAACTAAGGGATAAGCCCACTGAGAAAAGCTACCTACTTAGCCTTGAAATTCCGTGTCTTGGAAACGGATGTGTTTTTTTTTTAATTGAAGTCTAGTTGATTTACAATGCTGTGTTAGTTTCTGGTGTACAGCATAGTGATTCAGCTTTATATATATGTATGTGCATGTACACACACACATACATATATATGTACATACATATATATATATATGTGTGTATATATATATATATATATATATATATATATATGTATATATATATATATATATTCATTACAGGGCTAACATGAAGCAGAGTGAGGTTGTCTCCTCCACCACAAAACTGGTCAGTTCGGGATAGGATGATTTATTTTGCACATTCAGGTCTTTTTCACCCAGTGTCCTTGCACTTTCTTCCCTCACCCGAGTCTCACCAGTTCCCCCAGGACTGGGAGGGTAAGACGTGATCCAGCAGCTTGCTGTGGGAAGGCGAGGATCAGGGCTCCCAGGCTCAGCCCTGCCCGCCTCTCTCACGGGGTCCAGCTCTCACGCCCCACTGTTTGGGCCTGGGCAGGGTAAAGGCACCAGCTCCTCTCCATGGTGATGTGCTGGACTTCAACCTTGGTCATTCTCAGTGTATAAAGCCTAGCGTTGATAACAGGTCCTCATCTTCGACTACACCTCTACTAGGCTTCTCTAAAACATACCCCTTTCCAGACACGGAATTTCAAGGCTAGTAGGTGGTTTTGATCGAGGAGCAGACCCTTAGCTCTTAGGAAACCACCTCAAATGAAGTAAGGGGTTAGGGCGAGAATTGCCATTCGTAACCCAAATGGAGCTGAAACGCAGAGCTCTGGCCAGCTTGGGGACCAGTGCAGAACTGGAACACTGCTCTCCCTTGGATTCAGGCAGAAATTGGGCCAGAATTACCAGCATGCCCACCTGACATTTGCTGACATATGGTCACAACACAGAACAAAACCAACTTGGCCTCATCTGTGGAAGAAATCACTGAAGCCACTCTGGTGCTGGCCAGAGGCAGTCACAGGGGATTACTGAGACTCTTGGGGCATCAATTGCCTTCATTTATTTATACTCCTCTTGCTCCAAAAAGGGGGTAAAGCAGTGTAAGGAGGATTACATCACAGTCACTCACTCATGTGTCAGCACCTGGGGTGTGCGGGGACAGAGGGACAAGGTCCCTGTCCACACGGGACTACATTCCAGTAGGGGAGAGAGGACAAATGCAACTGTTCCAAACAAGTGTTTCCATGACAATATAAAAAAAAAATGAAACAGGGGGCAGAAAGTCATCTGGGACTGGGAGTCAGATAGAGGGGCTGGGATGGGGGTTGGGAGGGAAGACCTTCCCAGAAACTAATGATGGAAAAAGGGAGAATGAAAGGTCTAACTGAAGATGGCTTGTCTACCCAGGGGGAAAAAAACCTCTTAATGCAAAACACCACAGAAGAACATTCCAGTGCTCTGACCATAATGTCTCATGCCAGGGCCGCTTCAGGCGTGAGACCAGAGCCTCAGGGGCTCAGCGCCTGGGGCTTCACGCTGCAGCCACTGTCTTGAAATTTGTAAGAATTTTATCTCTGAATCTGTGTTTGGCAAGTGACTTCTGATGGGACAATTCTGCATTGTACCGGAGGCTTGGGGCCTCGGCTCGCTCCTTCTGATACCTTCCCAGGACGGGTTCTTGAAGAGCCACTTCCTGACCCCTGATACGTGCACCCTCCCTGCCAAGTCACAGGGCAGGTGCTGGGCACCTCGAAGAGTCTGCACTGCCTGAGCGAGTCCTTGTCCCCATCCCCCAAGAAGCATGACATTAAATGGAGGGGATAAAACACTCTGGCAGTTCTGGAGAGAGACCACAGAAGAAAACAGAAAGCATTTTTTTCCTGTTTTTTTTTTTTTTAACAAGCAACAGAGCATCTTGTGCAGCTGGCCCTGGTCTTGCTAAGTGCTGCCCCAGGCACCGTGGAGCAGGCAAAATGGAGTTTTCTTTCTGCTGACAGTCTAGTCTCCCCTCTGTCTCCACGCCAGTCCATTCATTCATTTACTCATTCGTCAACTGTACATGATCCCCGCGAGGTGCCAGGCCACTGCTGCAGATTCAAATTAGGACATCCACTGTCCTCCAGGAGCTGACCCATCCCCACATGTCACAGTCAGCAGGGAGAGCCAAATCGATCGTCATCTGTCCCTCTGCATGGATCCAACCAAGCAGTAGTTTCCCGTGATGTGCCACCCATTACATAAATCACAGGAAAAAGTAGAAAACAGGAGTTTTTTTTTTTTAAAGTATGCATTTCCTATAGCTGAACAGATTGCCCTACAACAGATCATTCTCTGAATTTGACTCTTCATTCCCCGAGATTAGTATTTAATCCTCTTTTCAATATACCCTTTCAGAAAGCCCTTCCTGTGGACTTAAACCTGGGGAGTACCGCCAGGACGGCCGACGCGCCCCTGACACGGCCGCTGTCTTTCTCAGAATCTGGCGGCTCAGTTTCAGTGAACCTTTTCTTCCATCATCTGTTCGCCCTCGATCAGGTCCACTGGGTCCGTCATGAGGGGCAATTTCAACTGTTTTCAGATTTCCCAGGGACAGTGATATGTGCCTCTCTCTCTCTCTCTCTCTCTCTCTCTTTCACACACACACACAGTTTTATAAAATGCGTTTCACTCGGCTGAAATAAAAACTTAATTTTTTTTTAAACTTTTAAGTGAATTTCTGAAAGGGGGCTCACCACGGTCTGGTGAAAAATGAAGACTCCCATTTGTACCATTATTACAGACGCCCAGACATGGCAGTTGATTTCCTGATCAGGCACTTGGATTTCCGACGACATTATGTGGATGTTGGGTGCGGTACCTGGACATTGGCTGCGGTACCTGGACGCTGGATGCGGTACCCGGACGTCGGGCTCAGTACCTGGGAGTCGGGTGTGGTACCCGGACGTCAGGGGGCGGTACAGGTACGTCAGGCGCGGTACCCGGACGTCGGGGGCAGTACAGGGACGTTGGGCGCGGCATGCGGATGTCTGACGGCGAGGCAGCGGCAAATGGATTAGCAGGGGCTCCTGATTCAGGCCTGCAGTTTGACTCTTATAGGGGCCGGTATTTCCCGGGCTTCACCAGGCCTGGGAGCAGCCACTCTGAAGAAGGGGTGTCTCCTGTGCGGGAAGACAGCTCGGGGAAGCCCTGAGCCTGGACCTTTGATGCTAGTTAAAAGCAGATCGTCCCGAAAGAAATGGCCCCCAGTCACGGCTTCTTGCATTTTCTAGTGTCCTCATCTCCAACACAGATGACCTTTGTGCTATTAAGTTTGCAGTAGAATTTTTTTATTTCTTCTGGGCTCCCATCTTAGGTGAACAGAATTCTGGAGTCTTGCGGAGGTGGGCAATCAGGGAGACAGTGCCCTTAGGAGGTGGTGACCTGATTAAAGCCATACAGCCAGCTGGGACAGACGTGGGCCCCTGACCCCTAGGCCAGGCCCCTCTGCTTCTTTCCGGGTCGTGCTGTTCAATCAGACTGACTTCACGGAGCTGTTCCCCTGTCCCTACCGCACTCCCTTTTCCTTTGTTGTTGTTCTCTTATTCCTACCATCTCCTACCGCCTCTTTTCTGCTGTCCATGTTTCCACCTTGGTGCACACCCATCTCCTCAGGCAGCACCAGGGACATCCCACCAGGCGCCCTTGGTGCTGGGTGGAGGGCACGAGCTTGGATTGCGTGTCTGGAGGCTCCCTGATCTGCCAGCCGGGGTGTGCGTCACTGAAAGATGAATGGTCTTCACTCCCAACCCATCTCAAGGAGCAGAGTTGAGGTGCAAGGAGTGAGCCTAAGACGGGAACAAAACAGTTCTGCTGCCAAGACGACCCCGGAGCTATTGTCACTTCAGGTGATGGGCCGGAAGGGGTTACCAGACCCCAGCTGGGCGGACAGAGGCCACTTGGAGCAAACAGCAGGGCCAGAGAGGAAGCTGAACAAACCCTGTGTGGACACTGATCTATTACTTTCTGTTAGGGGAACCGACCTCCTGGCTTTCCAAGTGGAATGGATTTGTTGCAACATGAAAAAAAAAAGTTTAAAAAATTTACACAACTTTGAAAAACATTATCATAGAAATGTTTTTAGGTTTTTGATGAGACTCAGTCCCCTCTGGTGGGAACACCCACCACAGGATGACATCATCACGGCCATCTCATAAGAGCCGGGGGAGGGTAAAGGCCCTGGTCTTACTCAGTGATGCTACTTGGTCCCTTCATCTCAGATGCTCTGAGTACCACATTACTTAGATTATGTCAAAAATAATTTTAAAAGGAAACATGATTTAATCTGCAGCTCCACAGGAGGAAAACAAACAGCTATGGGTAGTGAATCACTCATTAAAAATTAAATAAATCCACCCACAACGGGAAACAGCACAACAGACTGTCGGTGTTGGGTTCACATTGGAAAGAAGCCAAAAATAGGTCCTGGGAATGGTGATGCCTCTGAACTTGATCTTGCTCACATGGTGTGCGTGCGGGATCGCCAGCTTCTCAGCGACACACACTTTCCAGCGTGTCTTTGGCTGAGAACACCCACGAGAAGGGAAGCTGAGCGGCACTGGGGGTTTCCATGTATCTGACAAGATCAAGCCCCCGGCCTCCCCATCAATCACTTCTTTAGGTAAAATACCCCATCACACAGCCCCAGAACCGTTTGCCAGGATGAATCACAGAACAGTAAAGAAAGGACTCTTGTTTCATTAACTAAGGTTTCTGTTTCATGTTGTAAAATTAAAACTCATGATTCCCAGCTTTTACTTCCTGCATGGAAGCAATGTCATAGAAAGAAAAAGATTGCCTTTCAAAAAATGTTTTCTGTGGATAAAACCCTCCTTTACAGGTTCCCACTCCTTTTGCAGGCAGTCAGGGAGCAAATACAAGTAAGTGAGCAGGGAAGAGAAGGCACCAAAGACAGCTGCTTCCTTCTCAAAGCGAAGATTGTAAAACATTTACATCATGATGTACAAATTTCATCCCAGAAACGGGGGCGATGAACATGACTGGCCCCGGACACGCATGATGCCTGGCAGTGGTTACTTGAGGGGCATCTCTGCTGTTCACTCCAAGTCCAGAGAAGCACTGCCATCAATCCCAGGACTTTATGTCTGGAAGGGATCTTTAAAAAATCCTCACCCAGCTCTAAACTTTTTAGACAAAGGTGTGACTCAGGGCATGAAGGGACACGTCTTAAGTCATTCTTTCTAGAACTGAACTCTATTTCTGTCCCATCCTTCTGCTGAGCAAAACTCACAATTAGACTTGCTAAAGAAAGGACTCAAATATCGGCCCTACAGGCATCATTTCCTGAAATCAGAACTAGGACCTACCACCGCGTTTTTAGGACCGCGCACAGTCATGAGCCTGCCGGAGACACCTGATAAACGCTGGGCCCGTGAATGGACCAACGAGGGGCCGCCCTGAAAGGAAATCTGGCAAGTGTGTGGGAAGAGATTAGAAGACTGGATTTGGTCAGCAGATAACACACGGAAATAGTTTGGAACGCTGGCCAACATCAGCTTAAGTGGTCATAAAATGGTTCCAAAACATAATTATCTACCAGAAAACTGTTTCCAGAATCCACAGGATACGTTCTTAGTAACGAGCCCTAGTACTTTTGTAACAGCTAAATCATACTCTTCATAATGGAAAATTTTTATTTATTTTCTTTTCAGCAGGTCTGCACCCCACCTTTGGAGGTGGTAATGAGAGCCAACTGGCTTTCAGGTCTGAGAGGAACCCAGCTCAGGGCTCACGGCAGACCTGTGGGTCCCTTCCCATGGGCATTTCTCCACGCCCACCTGAGCCAGTGTCTCCTCATCTTTAAGGTGGAGATGAGAATGCACACCTAGGCTGCCTCCAAGTATCTGTGAGGCCCAAAGGAGATACAGATTTGAACGTGCTTTGTAAACTGTAAAGTGCTCTACATGCAGGGGGGTTATTATAAACACAATTTAGGTTTTCAGCATAAGGCAGTTACGTTATCTGGCAAAACAGGAAATAGAGCAAGTCCTGTTTCTTGCGAATAATTTCCCCCCATGTGACATTTAAAAAAATTAATTTCTCAGCAGCAACATGATATTTAAAGAAAAAAATTTATATATCACCTGAACACACATCTACACCATCCCTTACAGCAGATCAATCTTGGAAGAATTGTTTGAAATCAGTTAAATTCCATCAACATATTTTTAAAAAGTGGTTAGAATTTCATCAGCCTCCATCATAAAATAACACAGATCCCAGTTCAGTTTTAAGCTTATGTTCATTTCTATTCAAAACAGGGAGAAAAGCAACTCAGAGAATCCATTATGTGACACGTTCTTGTTCAGCAATTCCACGGGGATCTTTCCGTTCCCAACATTTTAAATAGTTTATACCAAACTCTGCATTGTAAAAAGCAGTTTTAAAAAAGTCACTTCAAATTGGCAAACTTTAAACCGAATGCCCCGAATCTCCTGTTGCTGAATGTCTCCATTCACACAGGGATGGGACATCCCCCAGTGTATGGGACTGCAGCTGGCGGCGAGTTTCTGTATCCAGTGGGGACTGGTCCACAGTCCTCCTCTTTGGCAGCAGAACTCTTTCCTGACTCTGCGGCCCAGTGGGTCTGAGAACACTCTCTGTAGGTCACACACCCAGAGGTTTTACGTGTCTTATATTCTTTCCCCAAGTGTGAGTGATGCCACTGGCCAGGCAGTCGGCACGGATCTGCAGCTGATGATGCCATCTGTTCCCACCACGTCAGCCACAGGGATGGGAGAACTCTGGACACGGACCACCAGCCCCGCCTCGTGAACCCAAACACAAGCTCCATGAAAGACCGGCTCACTGCCCAGCCGCCCAGGTACTTCCCGCCGTCCCAGAGCATCATGTTTCACCCAAGTGCCCCTTTACAAGTCTAGCTGCTAAGGGAAATTCAGAGGGCGGTTTTGGTTACAAAACTAGGAAACATCCAGCTTAAAATGGGTGGGACTTTGATGTGTCATCCAGTGAACCCAGGGCCCCAACAATAGCTGGGGACTGTCTTCCCGACAAGCGAGCCGCACTGGGCTTCCTGGCCCTCTGACAACCCACCAGCCGCAGAGCGGACCGCTCCTTGGTGCCATCCCCACGCACTCCTGGCCGGGCCGCGGTGCATTGAAACGGCTTCCTGAAGCCTAAGTCCCAGATTTCCTGCACAGGGCGGGACAAAGCTAACTGAGGGGCTCGCCCGCTTTCATCGAAAGAATGCCTCCTGATCATATTCTTTGACCTAGTTTTTAAAGCCCTGAGGAGCTCTGTGACACACATATAAACCACGACACAAATCCCAAGCAGCAAGAAAGGCTTTCCTCTCAGCTTCCCTTTACCTCTCGTCCCACTGAGGTGACGCCGGGCAGCCGGCCTGGCCTGCGGGAATCCATGTTTTCCTGTCAGCTGGAAAAGAATTTCTAGAAGAAGGATTCCAGCTCTGAACAGGCGCTGCCGGGAGCGCGGCGACGAGACAGGAGTTTATATAGGAGAGCTGTGCTCCCAGTCCCTCTCAGTGGAAACTGTGAGTGTTCAGAAGCCGAGCCTCTGCTCTATGACAAACGATTACCGAGCAGACTCTTTTAGGAAGCACTTCTTGGAAGAATGCGGAAACTTTCCTGGGGGAAGATGGAGATGGAAATGGAAATAAATGAGGAATTAATCTGTTTGTCACCATCAGATCCAAAGGCAGCATTCTTCCAACTTGCTGCCAGCTTCTAATTTCAGATTCCGGGAGAGTAACTGCTTCACTGTGGGAAGAGTAGCACTTTGCTTGAATAGGAAACCTGCAGAATCCAGGGATGCTAAGAAAATCCCAAGAACATGGCAAAGGAAGGAGAGAGAAATCAAGTCTCTCAGAAAGTTCCCAAACTTGCAGACTAAGAGCTGGGTTTTCACTGTGCATCGCGCTTCTCTGTTCTCCCAGCAGATTCAAAAACCAGCGCAGGACGTGTGGCCCCAGCTGCGGTGCCCTGGAAGGTCAGGGCCCTGCTCTTGATGTAAAAACCTGCAGAGTCTTCTTTTCTTTCCCCCTCTCTGCCATGCTGGTGGTGCAAACCAACACCGAGGGAGAAGAGTGGCTTGTAAGAGAAAGCAAACAGGGAACGAAACTGGCAGAGGAGGAAGCAGAGGTCCTGACGGAGGACAGGCTAGCGAGTGAATATTCTAAGTTAACTTTTAAATTAAATTCACTGTTACTTAATATTGGCACTTCCATTTAGTTCTCTGGTATTCCTGTGGTATTTCCACGAACCAACGTGAAACAGTCCAACTGCAGAACCATTTAACTTCACTTACTGGTGGATACCCCTTATAACAGTATAAGACCTCAAAGAGCCTGGAGGGAATATTTAAACCTTAATTACATGTCTTCCATATATTCTTAATTCTGAAATTCTACCTGGTTTTTAAACCCTGTGCAGCTGAGAGCCGCCGAGCCGCAAGCACTCTCCAGTTGGGGAACTCTTCGTCATATTTGATGATCGATACTAGCAAGAGTATTACTTCCCAAATCTATTTTTAAACACAGGAAAAAGAAGGAGAAAACTCTGAGAATGGGTGCCTGTGCTTAAAAAGACTCCTCCTAATCCAGTTTGAGAGAGGAAAAATTGACTCTTCTTTTTTTAAAGTCAGATATGAATATAGAGTGTGTGTTTTGAAGTGAGAAATCGGGCACTGCAGGGCTGAGGGAGGCCTCTGATGTGCAGTCTAGGGGCGGCATTTACACCACCACCCAGCGAAGTGCCTTCTTTAAACTTTCTGTGGTGACGTTAGCAGTAACGGTTTTATGAAACGCTTACTCTGGGTCATCTCACTTAAATGTCACAGTAACCCTAGGAAGAGACGGACAGATGAGAGAAGAGGCAGCTCAGGGGGCTGGGAGTGGGGGGGCGCTCACCCCTGCTCTGGAGCCAGCGTGCCGCATGTTGACAGTGGCCTGGGACAGCCTCCGACCTCAGGGTGCCGACTCTCTCCTGCTCCGCCCACGATGAGCTATTCATTTGGTTCTAACCGACTCAAAAGCAAGTTTCCAACCTCACGAATCAGAAATCAACTCCTTTCTGTTAGCTGACCTCCTGAAGCTCTGGAATGAGCCTCAAATGCTTAGCAAAGGAGTTGCCATAGGCTGAAAGACTGCTGTGATGCCCTACGACTCCAGACACAGGCCGTGCAGAAGGTGGCCACCACGGGGGAGTTCGCGCTTCCCTCACGTCGAAGAGAAAGAGTCTCGAAATCCAAAGCCGTCTTAGTCTAAGGCCTCACAGCTTCCTAAGTCAACTACTTTCCTATTGAAAAGGAAGCCAAGAGTGGGACCAGGTAGAGGACGATGCTGCCCAAAGTCGCTGTGGCTGCCAAGCCCTGCAGCGGATACAGAGGTGAAAGGTCAGCTCCTAGATAGATGCTCAGTTGCCTTTGGATGGGGTCTGAATCTCTGAATCTGTGGCTGGTTTGAGGCAGCGGGAGTGGGAGCTGGGGCAGCCCAGGGCGCAGGCTCACTCACGGCCAGGCAGCAGGTCAGCTCACTGAGAGGCCGGGAAGTCCTTGAGCAGGTGGACGGCGACTGGGTGTGGAGGCGCCGGTGCTGAGCCGAGAGCCGGGGAAGGCAGAAGGCAGAGACTCCCAACACATCATAATCCGTGCCTTGCATTTCAGGAGGAGATGAGTCTGCAGGACCTGCCCTTGGGTACTTCATCCCAGCATGGTCGGCATCCGCTGGGATCACAAGCAGCATTTAATATCCATTCCAACCCATGTGAACGAGCAGTCCCTCTCAGTGAGGATTCTGAGATGATACGAGATTGCAGACTTCCTATAATTACATCTCCATCCCATTAATATTATTCCACGAATGCCCCTTCTCTGCCATCCCACCATGGATCTGCCTGAGGAAGGCATGTGCCGCAGAATCCCAGCACCCGATGATGACGGGATAAAGACGACGGACGGCAGAATGTTTAGCCGGTAGGATGTGGACGGCTTCCTCTCTGTCTGGGTAAGTAGTTGACTACATTCAGCATTTTCGAGATAAGGAGAAACAGTCCATATAACCAGAATGCATTTGATCACACCGGGAATGACCATAAGAATTTATGCCCCCGGTAAAAGGCACACCCCCTAAAAGGGCCAGCTGGCACAAAAGAACCCACCCATTGGCCTTAGAATAATCATGAACAGAGTCGAGGTATTTCAAACAAAGTGATGCATTTGAGAAATACAACTTCCTAGCAGTCCACATCCTGGTTCCCTCGCCAGAGGGGCGCACCCCCCCCCCCGCTCCCAGCAGACCGCGTGCTCCCCGGCCGCAGGCTGCACCCACGCCAGAAGCTCTTGGAGGCCTTCCCGCAGGTTCCTTAGGAGGCTTGACAGCCTTAAGTCGAGTCTAACACAAAAACGGGGATGGTGTTTCTCTTCCTAAGTCCTAGGACATGGAGGCCGGGGAATGTTGCCTCAAAAGGCAAAAATTACGTGATGCCAACAGTTTTTTTTTCCTCACTAAGTGTGCAATCCAGAAAAGCTCCTTTTCAGCAGTTTTCCCCACAGCAGATCCATTTAAGGAGCAATTACCATCAATGCAATTATGTGCCACCGCACTCCCTAATAGTCCCCGAGCGTGCGACTGAGATGAGGCAAGGCCCTTTCAAAAGTCAGGACAAGTCAGTGAGAGGAAAGCATGTGGAGTCTGTGTCCTCAACAACGTGTTTCAGGAGACCGAGCAGCTGAACCTGATTCTAAACGCAAAAAAAAAAAAGAAGAAGAAGATGTCACAGAAAGCGTGACATGAGCCTGTTCGAGCAAGTTACGGCTTCAAATTCACATACGCAGCACACTGACCACGTGGCCTTGTTCCTCTAGGAGATGATGTCTCTAACAATGAAAGCCCACACAGTTTTTTCGCTAGTTAACTACACATCAGAGGTAATTTTTCAAGAAGGTTTGTACTCACCAAGGGAAAACGAAGGCTATAGTCTGAAAGAGAAAAAGAAAAAAGACAGGGTCACTTTTCCGGGCAACAGGTGTTGCAAGTTTTAGTCACTGCTTTTTCTATAGCACGAGTGGAATGTGCCCATTTTTGCTTCATGGCTTGGGGTCTTCTTGAGGCCTTTTTGTCTGGATAATAACTTCTTTTTGCCTCAACCATCAGCTTTTAAAGGCGTCCTGCCCCAAACGCTCCTCTAGGCTCTGGCTGTGTGTTGATGGTGGAGCCTGGTGGCTGCCCTGGATCTGAGGTGTTGGCCTGTAGCACCCAAGGTGCTCCATCTGTCAGCTGCTGCTCTGTGACCTACAACGTCCCCTCCCTCTGAAGTTGTCCCTCCACCCATTTCCCCAGAGATACCCTCTTAAAACCTCCATAGGACACACCCTCTTCACCCCAGTTTTCCAGCTTAATCATTATCCAGATTGCTCATTCTGCATTAATTTAGCGCTCATGCTTTTTTTTGTTTTTAACAGCTTCAGTGAGATACAATTTATATACCACAAAGTCCACCTGTTTAAAGTATACAATTCAATGGTTTTTCACATAATCACAGACTTCGAGACCTTCCTTATGATTTAATTGTAGGACATTTTCATCATCCCCAAAGAAAGCCCATTTGCTCGTTACTCCCCCAGCCCATCCTGTCCCCACCCAGCGGTCCCTGGCAACCACTAATCTACCTTCTCATATGGATGTGCCTATTCTGGAAATTCCATCTAAACGGGATCCTATAGCACGTGACCGTCAGAGACCAGCTGCTTTCACTTGGTGTGTTTCTGAGGTTCACCCACGCGGTGGCCTGTACCAGCACTCGTGCCTTCCAGTGAGTGGACACTGTTCCGTCATATGCGGAGACCACCTTTGTTTATCCATTCTCCTTGGAGGACTGACATGACCCCCTTGTTCTTGTGAGAGTGGCCAGCAAGGCAGCCTCACGCCAGGGCTCGGAGCTTGCATCTCCTTGTGGCTGGAGACCATGCCCTGTGGCCATCGTGTACCCCTGCTGCTGGATGGTGGACTCATGTTTTGAGCATCACTATTTTTTATATTTATAGCTAATGCAGTATGTGGCATTTTCCACCAAAACAGACTACTTATCTAGGTCATGGCCAGGCTAGATATGTTAAACCAAAAGCTATACTCTACAGAGCACAATTATAACAAGTTTTTGCACTAATGAAAAAGTTGCCTGTGAAGTAGGTTTGAAGCCAAAGCTGAAGAAATGGTTCTAATACTGACAGATCTTAAATCTACTTGGGCAAGTCTACAGCTCACATTATTCTTAATGATGGAAGGCTGAAAGCTTTTCCCCTAATACTGGGACAAAGGCAAGTGTACCCGCTCTCACCACTCACATTTGACACTGTGCTGGAAGCCATAGTCAATGCAATAAGACAAGAAAAATAAATACATAGAAATTGGAAAGAAAAAAATCAGACTTTATGCTCAGATGACATGACTATGAACATAGAAAACTCTACAGAATGTACAAAAAAGCAACAGGGACCGATCTGTCAAGTGGTGTATAAAGACAGAGTTCCCAGAAGACAGAGGAGCCCAATGGAACACAAAGCAGGTGGCGGGAAGGTGAGGGGGGCACTGAGGTGAGGGGGGTCATCAGTGGTTTGGGGGACTGCTTTTTTGTAGAAATAACTTATTACAAGAGTCCACTCCTTCTAATGCCCCAAAAGAATTTGGGAAGATGCTGGAAAGAGTTACTTGTGGTGTTTACCCAGGGCCAGGCAGGGGCAGAAGCCAGAAGTGCAAGGAACCCTTCATGTTTCAGGAGGAATCCCAGAAACTCAACACCGTCTTCCATCACAATACTGAGTCATTTTAATGTAAAACAAAACCCAGTGATGTGCAGAAGCATATCCTGTGCAGAAGCAGGGCTGCCGCCTTGAGTCAAGTCACTCTAAAAACCACAAGGCAAAAAACCAGTCAAGTGCAGAAGCAGCTGGGCACACCGTCAGAGGGCGGCTAAACACACGAGTCAGTGTGATGGACTAAACCCCAAAGGAACCCAATTAATAATTTTGAGTTAAACTTTAAAGTAATTTTTTTTAAACAAAGCAAAAATACATGAAACAGTGGGCACTACAAATAGATCACATACTATACTGGCTTGAGGCTCACAGATGTTAGCATGAAACCACAAGCATCAGTTTCTCTGAAGAACAGAATTAGCAAAAACCAAGCCGCCAGAATAACCTCTAAAGGCAGCCTGTATCCTGTGAACACGTCCATTAGCCCGGGGCCCTCATGCACATGGCTGCTGTGATGTTGAGCAAAACGTTTGAAAAGGTAAAATAAGCACATTAAAAAGTGGGGGGGAGGGGACCCCGGTCCCTGTGGACAGATCCACTCCTCATGGGAGAGGGTGTCAGGGAGGAGCTGGAGCAGGGTGATGTCACCGCTGGGAAGGTTCCTGGTACAGCACCATCCTCCAAAAAGGAAAGGAGAGATGCTACCGATTGATTAGGCTTGTCCAGGCTTTGGCGGCCCCTTATGGTGTCTCTCCCATTGCCTACAGCCAATCCTATGCGGCAAGTCCCATTTTAAGGATCAGAAGACTGAGGCTCGGTGAGCTCCTTGACCCAAGTCACGCAGAGCAAGGAAGCAGGATGCTAACCCAGGGCTGCGGAGATCACTCTTGGCCAGGCCGCACAGGGGGACCCAACCTTCACTGCGGTTTATTTTTGTTTGTTTGTCTGTTTTTCTTTCTTGTCTCCATCCCAACAAGCTGAAATTCTTCCAGGGACTGTCTCCCTTTCCTTTACATTCCTCGCATCTGGGGCACCGCCTGCCAGCAGGAGGGCCCATTAAAGTCTCTTCCCTGTCTAGAAGGAGCCCCACTGGGGTCTGTGTGCCAGAAAGATCTGGAAGGGCCCAGGCTGGCCATGTCAGTTCCATGGGAGCAGCGCTGGCCCTCTGGCTTACAGAAGCCCGGGCCTCCTGAGCACAGAAGTTCAGAGGTCCGTCCCCAGGGCACACGAGGGCAGCTGCTTCCAGGCAGCAGGGGCGGGAGGAAGCCCAGCTGGACCATGGGAACGGGCCGTGCAAGGCCAAGAACAGGGGAAGTCCACCCGGGGGGGCGGGGCGGGCCCTCCCACAGGAAGCCGCCGGGCTTCAGGGTTTGGTCCTGATCGCTCACAAGATACAGAGAGACCCAGGGACGCTACTGTGCATCCAAACCTCCAAAGAAGAAAAGAAAACTGTACCATTTGGAATCCATCCGCCGGGACCGTTCTGCTTAAGGGAGAAATTGAAATGATTCTCACTTGCCAAGCTCGGAGATGGACAGAGGGGAGCAATCTTTCCAAGCTCAGACAAAAGTAAAATGGCCTCCATACACACCCCGGGCCTGAAGCTTTTTCAGCATCTCGTGGGTGGAATGCATGTCCCTGCGGGCGTACCCACAAGCTTTCCTTTTAAATGGGCAGCGGCATTTAAACAATTCTTGGATGCACGTTGGCACTTTATTTTTAAATATTTATCTATGTATTTCTACATGTACAGGATATCTATGCTGTGAACTTTTTACTGAAATACAGTTGATTCACAGCGTTGTGTTAGCTTAGGGTGTACGTCACAGTGATTCAGTCACACGTGTACATTCTTTCCCATTACAGGTTATTACAGCATGTTGAAGGCTGCGCTGCACAGTAGGACCTTGTTGTCTGTCTATCATATATATGGTGTGTGTATGTCAATCCCAAACTCCTAATTTATCCTATCTTTCCCCTTTGGTAACCATAAATTTGTTTTCTATGTCTGTGAGTCTGCTTCTGTTTTATAAATAAGTTCATTTGTATCAGAAAATGTGAACTTTTAATGATGGGTTACAATTTTATGAAGCAAGGGCACACACATAAGGACCTGACACAGGCGATCAGACCCCATGGGCTCTGGCCTCGATTGGCCTCGCCAGCAGCGAGCAGAGCCCAGAGCGAAGCCCCTGCACCCCCGCAGCATTCTCTGGGGCTCCCGCGCTCCCCGAGACATCGACTTCTCCAAGCCCACCAGTCAGAGCACTTGGAACAGAGGAAGCGTCGTTCACTCTCAGTCCCAGTGACCCCCAAGCATGACTAGGACGGGGAGTGCGGGTGGGGCTGAAGAGCAGGAAAACCGCTCCCGGCGGGAGACCCCGCCACACACCCCAGAGGCAGGGGACACGGACGAGCCCTCAGCATCCTGTCCAGGAGCAAGTTCGCTCTGCTTCCCGGCGCTGATTCAGGCCGGGGGGAGGGCGCAGGACGCCTCTGAGTCACCGGGCTTCGCTCCCTCCCTGATCTCGGACTCTGCCAAGTCTCTCGGCCTCCTTGTTTACCTTCCGGGCGTCAGCAAAACTGTTAATTTCTGTATTTTCTAATGCACAAAAGAAAGGCTGGAAGATGCTGCTGGGGCAGGAAGCCTCCCTGAATGATGAGGAGTTTGGTAGAATCTTCCTCTGCCCACCGCCAGAAAGCGCCAGTGGGGGAGCCTCAAAACGGTGTTCCCAAGGCAAAAAAAGATCCGTTTTCTCAGACACTTGTTCTGTCAACCTGTGGCCAGCCAGCTGGACTTCTAATATTTGGCAACTTGTAAGAATTATTCATGGGCAGCTGCTCAGAAGATCCAGGTGCATCACTGCCTGCTTCTCGAGACTGTTTCTGAAGCACCGCACCTCCCTAATTACCCCACAGTTGGGGGGGGTCCCCTCTTTGGATTAGGAAACTATGCAAATTCTCAGGCTAACGACTCCACTTTTGCAAGTACAAATGGCTGCTGGTTTGCACTCTCTGTGTCTGTCTGTGCCATTATCGCTGTGGAATTTAGGAACACAGGACTTGGATTCTCTGTGTTCTCTTCCGAGGTGCAGGGCTCCTCTCCCAGCCCCAGAGGGACGGAGCCCTCTGGCTCGTCAGCAGGTGATGCCGCTTCGATCGGGCCACCACCTTGGAGGTCCGCCCCTCCTTCTGGGGTCATCTGTGGGCCCTCTCCTCCCTGACCCCTGTTTTTAGTTACACACCTGGGACCAAGCCTGCTTCACTTTGCACACTCTTCTCACGAGACAGGGTCCCACCCTGAACCCTGGCCCCAGCCCTCTTGCTTCCTGGGTGCTGGCTCTTGTCCCCTGTGACATCCCACCAGACTGCAGTAAACCGAGGCAGGCTCAGCCATGTCCCAGCACAGTGCTGGCCATTGTCTGCTCTGCCCCTGCAGACCCGGACCTGGTCTGTAGGATGGGCACCCAGGCTTCTCACGTGTGGCCAGGACTTTCAACTAAAAACATCCAATGTCAGCATCGCTTTCCAGTTTGCAGAACAATAAAATCAGTAGATTAATTTGATAGTTGTACTTTCTCTCCACTACAGCTTCTGTGCTGGTAAGTGCCACCCGGAATGAAAGGACTGAAATACAAATTAACACTTAATGGCCCAGCCCTCGTTGGTTGAGTTGCTCCTAGGGTCCCCAGAAGTTCTGGCTGGGCCAGCTGCAGACTACATACCCTCTGTGACCAGAGATGGCCCTCGGGCGGGGAGAGACAGGAGGCAGCCACCACCTACCAGGACTGTCTGCAGGGGGCCTCTGGGTGGGCCGGGGGGCTCTGAGCACCAGCAGTGTTTGCTCCACCCTCAGAGCTGCTCTAAGCAACAGCGCAGATTTGGGGGAGAAGACAGACTTTGGAGCCCTCCAAGGACGAGCACATAACCTCTAGTACGTCACTCACAAAACGCTCCCTGAGCCCCTGTCAGGGGCCCAAGTTCTGCTGTGTGCACGGGGCGGTCCCACACGCTGTAGCAAAGCCCACGGGCAGAATTCGCCACCAGGGGCTGCTCTGTGCAGGAGAACGAAGTGCTCATCCACCAGAAACCAGGACCCCTCACCCATGTTTCTTAACACACTCAACTCACAGCCTTTCCTTTAGACTGGAAAAGACCCCGGACTCCCCCCGAGACTTTAGGGTCAGCAGGGGATGGGGCCTGAAACAGAGAAGAGGGACGAGCGCTGTAGCCCTGGGCTAGAACCTTCGAAAGACCCTCAAAGGGGCTTGGACGCCTGGCGCTGGAACGTGATGGTCTCCCTGCTCATTGAGATTTTACCTTTCAAAGCACACAACCTGACCCTTGTAAACCGCTAGTGGGATTATAAAATAACAGAGCCACTTTGGAAAACAGCATGAAAAAGTTTCAGGGCACAGTTATCACGTGACCTAACGGTTCCACTTGTAGGTATAAACCCAAGAGAAATGAAAACACAAGTCCACGCAAAAACTTGCATTATTTATAACCGCCAAAAGTGGAAACAACCCAAATGTCTATCAACTAATGAATAAACAAATAAAAGATAGTATACCCATATGATGGACTATTATTAGGCAAGATAAAGGAATAAACTTCTGACACGCTGAAACAGGAATGGACCTTGAAAACATGACGCTAAGTAAAAGAAGCCAGTCACAAAGACCAGGTTCCACTTACACGAAATGTTCAGAACAGGCAAATCTGCAGGCACGAAGTAATTTTAAAAAATTTACATGCGTTTGTTTTATTCTATTCACACTGACAGTTGTCCTACAACCTACACAAAGTACAAAAGGCCTAATCCATTTTCAAATATCAGGTCAGGGCCAAGGCGCAAAAACCTTGCTGGGGGGGATCCATAGCGGGACTGAGGAGAGACTCACTTTGGGTGGTGGAAACGTTCTAAAATTGATTGTGGGAATGGATACACAACATTAAAAGCATACTACAAAAACACAGAACGGTACACGTTAAAGAGGTGAATGGTGTGACATGTGATTCATATATCAATAAAGCTGTTATTAAAATCAAACCGAAAAACCAAAAATTAATATAAAACTATAATTAATATAAAAATTAATATAAAAATCAGAAAGCACGGTTGGTCTCTCAGCCTGTTTCAGCCTACTCACGCGCTGGAGACGTGACTTTAGGATGTGTCCACAGAGCCATATTGTCGCTTGTAAACTCAGGAGAAACAGCCCGTCTGCCGAGGACTGTGCCCGCCTGAGGGAGGTGTCCCGAGCCCTTGGGTGAATTTCATGGCGCTCTGAAGGAGACCGCAGATAATGTGGCTCTAAACTCCCTGCTGCCCTAAAGTGTCTGAGGACCAGTCTCACCTTTCAGGTGATTCTCTCAAATTGAGTTACCCTCGAGGTTGGCGTGAGGGGCCAGGCATATGTAACACGGCACTGGTAGAGTATACAGGGGTCCCAGTGACATGCCCTGAACACACCTAAACGTCTCCACCAACTGAGTGAAACAGGGGGGAAGGTGGGCTAGAGGGTCTGCTCAGGGTGGGAGTGAGACCTCACCAGACAACTGCCCGGACTGCATGCCCTGTAGGATCTTACTCGCCTGTGCCAGAGCCTTGATCACGCTTTACCTGACACTGCTGCTCCTAGCTCAGGCAAGGTGGATGAGGCTGCAGGGGGGCATTCCTTGAGACCAAGGCCCGTTTCACTCCTCCCACTGGGCTCAGACTGTGAAAGGTACTCAGGACAGGCTTGATGAGTGCCCGATGCTCATGGTAATAACTGAACACTTTAAGTCCTATTCGAAAGATGTTCTGCACGGTCTAATTAACGTTCAGTGAAGCTCAGAGAAAATGACTTATCTCTAATATTTAACTAGTGAATCAGTGTTTGTAGGTGTTATCTTCTGGAGTATCAACTTGAAACGCCCCAAGCTTTCACCACATGGCCCCGGGCCTGTGACAGGCTGCTACATGTGTGTGAAGGTCCTGGCTGGTAATACCCTTACACGCAGCTGAAAACAGCAGCAAACTGCAGAGTCCCCGGGCAAAGCCAAGCTCCCCAAGGCAGCATAATGGATGCGCCTCGGCACTGAGTAATTATTTGGGGAGACCGTTATTCCCATGGACCCAGAAGGGAAGGAAACTTAGAACATGCTTCTTAATTTAAAAATGCCCATTGTTGCTGTTAATTAAAATGCTAGTTACCAACGATCGTATACAAATGGCAAAGGGACGAGGTAAACGGGCCACTCCAATAATAGTAATGGATGTGGTTTTCTTATTACCTAATAATGACTGTTGCTAATGAATGCAGGCAACAGCATTTCTGCTCATCACATCAGCATGGAAAACACGAGTAGAATGTGTTGGGGAACAACCTATGGACTGCTTAACAGCCTGGAAGTTCTCGGGGAAGAGTCTCAGGACGAGGAGAGGCCACAAGTGACCGGAAGGTGGTACACACACACCTTCCAACTTGGGGGCCCCCTCCTACCTCTGACTCCAAGCTCCCCTTTCAGGTGCCCCTCCAAAAGCCAGAGTGCTTCCTCTCAGTGGGGTCCAGGGCAGGAACTTTCTAGAGGCCCCTCACCCACAGAAACCGCGTTTTACCCTCCCCCAGGCACACCAAACTCTTCCCACGTCATGACTTTCCTCACACGGCTCTTTGACCCGGAAAGCTCCTCATCTCACTCAAACCTACCCGGTTCTCCCCCGACCCCTGGAGCCTGACCTCCCCTCTGAGCTGCCCTCTACCCTGGTCTTACCTCCTGCTGCTCCGGCAGCACAGAGCTGTCCCGTGCTGCGCCCCTGACTGTCTGGGTCCTCCTTCTCCAAACACCTTCACAACAACACGATACAGAGGACGGCGGGTTGAGATTAGGCCACCTTTGCTGACATCCCGGCTGGCCTGTGACGTGGGCAGGCATGGTCTACACTTTACAGACGACAGAAGCCAGAACAGACGTTCTGTTCTGTGCGTGGCTAGTTCGGTGCTTTCTGAACAGAAATCCTCTTATCGCTACCTTGAACTTCTTTATTATAGACGCAGCTCCACGCACACACCGGGAACTCAGAAAATACGAGTTAGAAGGATGAATGAGTGCACTAAGCCAGTCACTACCGCTCATCAAGCAGCCACTTATGGGCTAATGTTGTGCCAAGTGCTGAGGATTTCGAGATTAAAAAAAACCACATGGACAGAAGCTGCAGGTCTTTAAAGGAGTCCAGGGACACGGTTGTAAAGGGGTCACTCACTGAAACACGGAGGGGAGGCTTATGATCGCAGTGAGCCCAGGGGCTGTGAGGGACGAGAGCAGAAGCCCCTAACCCATGTTGGCCAAAGTCAGGGCATCTTTCTCAAGATTAGCTTCCCAGACAGATGCCATGAACCAAGGCTAGGAAGCTGGGGAGCACACGGAACATTCTGGAAATCGCAAATAATCTGAGTCCTGTCTTTGACCTTGGAACAAGTCACTTAATCTTTTTGAGCCTCAGTTTCCTCACCTGCAAATTAAGGACCTTAATCTCTACTGTGCTGGGTTAAAAATGAGATCGTCTACATAAAGGACACAGCACTGGACTCCACAGACAGCCAGCGAATCAGGATCTGGAGTATGAGACCCACCGGGCCTGGGAGGCTGCAGGCGCATTTGGATTTGGGTTGAAGCCACGAGGAGGCTGCACAAGTCTGCAAGGCTGGACGTCACTTTCTGTTCTCTGCAAGGGAGGTCGCTGTGGTGGCTGCAGGGAGGTCAGAGGTCGGGGTGAGCTCAGCGCGAATGGTGGACCCCTGAGAAACAAAGGAGCCATTCCGATGGTCCAAGTGAGGGATGGAAGCTGCTCCTGAGGGCAGCGGCAGCAGTGATGGGGCCGGCTCGCAAGGGGAGGCGGCTATTTAAAACTCAAGGGTAAAACTCAAGGGGGCAGAGGCCGCTAGCCTTCGGGAATGTATGCAAAGAGGAAAGAAGGGGAAGGAAGAAATCAAGAAGACCTTGGACCTGGTTTGGCCACAGAGTGAAAGGTTTGCCATCCCTGAAGGTGGGGTCCTTGTCTCAGAGTCTCCAGGAGGTGTTGTGTACGTGCATCCCTCACAGACCCCCAGAGGATGTCACCCAGAGACTAGGAATATTTATCAGCATCACAGGAAAAGGAGGAAACTTTCTGAAAATGGCACAGTTCTTTTCTGAGTAACGTGGCACCCACAGCAGAGACGTTTGATAGTTATTTCCCAGAAAAACTCTGAAACCCAGTAAACTGGATAGCTGAAAGATCTACTAATCAGCCAGTTATTTTGCCAAAAACCCTCAAATATTTTGGATCAATGATTTTCCCCCACCTTAACTGGTTGACCTGACCCATCTAAACTAGTTCATCACTAACAATCCATGGAAAATGCACGGAAAAGAGGCTGGTTTTAGAAGATGAGGGGAGAGAAAACACCTCAAGCATCCGCAGTATTGTCTCAAAGAGGAAACGTGAGATGCCTGCGTGTAACGTGAAGATCCCAGTGAAAGGTGAGCCCCCGGGAAGTCTGCACTGAGCTATTAGCAAGAATGTGCCCAGGCTTGATTTGTGTTTCTGAAGACAAGCACCTACTTTCCCCCCGGCTGCCACAGAAAAAGTCCTGTGAACTGGGAGCGGGTCCCTCCTCCACACGTAAGAACACTGCTGCATTCATTTGAAAACAAAACCAGCATTGTAACCCAAATCTGCAGCGCTCCATTCTGGAACAATAAACTGCCACAGAAGTGTCATGTTGGACTGGCATTCTGTTTTGTCTACCTAGAAAGGTCAGTCCTCCTTTTCCCCTGGAAGGCAGCGCCCCCACCATCCTCAAGGAAAATGATTTTCTTTCTTTACAACATAAGGAATCCTCTGAAAATGAATGGATTTGAGATGCTTCCACAAACGATCTGTATGGTCCCAGGCACTGGGGGAAATGTGGAGATGTCAGAGGTGAAGGTGGGTGGGGACCCCAGGGCCCTCCCCTGCCTCACGCGTGGCCAGCAGTCCGCCCTGTAATCCACAACGGAAGGAGGGAGGAAGCAGAGGGTTACGCCCCCAAGCCAGGCCCCGCCCACTGCCACAGGGGAAGGCGGGTGACCTTCCTAGCGAAGTGACCTTGGGCCGGCCCCGCATCCTCTCTGTACTTCAATGGCCTCCATACATGAGGTCAACGGCAGCTTCAGATGATGATCCAAGGACACAGCGTTGTGTGAATGTGCTTGTAAACTGTGTGAGGGCAGGTCAAGGTGAGGGGTGGCTCAGGACAGAGAGGCCACTGGGGGTGGAGGTGGGGTGAGGCCACATGCACAGGGGTCAGAGCGACACTGATGGCCTGTCAGGCACCACGCTGGACACCCTCAGTGCAGACGCTGGGCTGTCTAATCCTCACTATGACCTGGAAGCCAACTGCACGAGGTTACATGGTCAGAAAGAGGTTGGGCCGGAAACCAAATCCAGGTGGACTCATGTTCCCCACCCCCAACGTAAGGGAATCACGCTGCTTGCACATCTGGACCAGGAATCCCTTCCTGGAAGACACACCCTCGCTGCCCTTCCATTGCTTGGTGCTCTTGGTGGCAGGTAGCAGCACAGTTCCTGAAGGCCCCAGGAGGACAGGGTCCCCAAGAGCCTTGCTGTGCAGTGACCCCGACCTTTCACAGCTCCCTCACTTCTGCCTCTCCTAGTCCAGAGTCTGCATGTGTGTGGTGGGCTCCCAGGCCACCGGGGGCCAGGGAAACACTCTGGTTTCAAACTATTCTGTGTGTGTGTGTGTTTGTGTTTATTGGAGTACAGTCAGTTACAGTGTGTGTCAGTTTCTGGCGCACAGCGCAACATCCCAGTCATGCATATACGTACATATGTTCATTTTCATAGTCTTTTTCATTAAAGGTTATTACAAGATACTGAATACAGTTCCCTGTGCTACGTGTGTGTTTTAAGTTCCTCTAGGGAAAAAAGAACTCTACTGCAATGTTTTGAGCCAACTAATCCAAGTTCTGAGTTTCCAGGCAGGGCAGAGGAGACACCACGCGCCCTTGACGCAGGCACCTCCGAAAGGCTCCTGCCCCGGATCCGGCGCCCGTGAACCCAGAGCCCCACCTCACGACCCAGCACGTCCACAAATGCGGAGGACAGTGGGCAGGAGCTCACTGGGGTCTCGACCCACCGAGTTCACACTCACTGCGACTCGGCAGACCCCCGTCTGATCCTCTCTCTTATAGATGCACGTGCCAGGAGCGTGCCCGGCACTGGTCCGGACGCTCGTCATCTCCTCCATCCTCACAGCGCCCCTGGAGGCGTGAGAGCACTGAGTGACCGACCGGAGGGCTCCCTCCTGCTCCTCCAGGCTTTATGCCCATTTGCTTTATGCCATTATCATGAGCCCACTGAAAAGCCATGGTGGAAGAATTGGAGAAACAGAACTTACTGACTCCTCGCGCCAAGGTATTAGCTTCCCGTACTTAATGTAGTACTATACCCTCGGGTTAGTGTTTTTTAAATTGAGGGATTAACACATGCCAGAGAGACAGAAAGGGGATTTCTCCATCTTCGGGGGAAAAATCTTTGTTGCAAACCCCATCAACAGATGACTCAGGCTTCCAAAGTTGTCTTAGAATCAGGCACCAGGAAAGTGTTTGTATTTCCTGAAAAACTGGGAACATTCTTTTAATCAGACTAGAACAATACAAGCCATTGTGTTTCCATTTTTGCCAAGTCAGCCAGGAAGCTTAGGACCGAATTTAAGGCACGTTTGTAATCGTATCTTATCTGCAGGGGAAAGGGAGCTGGCATTAACCGAATGCCTCTTGTGCTGAGTGCTTCCACCAAGTATTTCAAATTGAATGCTTGCAACTGCCCAGTTATTTTTCCAGCCTCACGCAGCAGCAAAGCAGAGTTAAAGAGGCAGAATCAGGGGCTCATGGTGAAGGCAGCCGCCAGCCCCAACCCCCTCCCGAATTATGAAACCTCTTGACAGAATGTAGCCTGCCATCCCCAAATTGCCCCAAACCCTTCCTGGGAGAAAAGAGCACAGAGTACCAAGAGGAAAGTGTGCTAATGCACGCCTGCATCGGACATGACGGACGTGTCCTGCCCTGGGTGCCGGCCGACAGCTCCCTGGTCTGTAGAGGTGGCCCTTGCAGGTGGTCAGGATGGGCAAGCGCTCTGTTGGGTAGACCAGGGGCTGTGAGGTCTGTCCAGATGGCTGTGCCTTAGCTGGGCATCAGGTCTGTGGCAGCTGCCTTGTAAGACAACTTGTGAAGGCCACCTCCCCTTCCCTCCACACCTCCCAGCGGCTGCCTCTCTTCACCATCCCAGCGTGTCTGCTCCAGCCCAGACTGCAGGTGAACTCAGTGTTCCAGAAACTTCCCAGCAACACAGAACCCAAGGTACTCTGCTGAATTCATAGTTACACCGGAGCTTAAACGACGGATTCAGACAGCGGCGACGCCTCCCTGAACACACACGTTGCGTGAGCGGGTTATCTGGTGAGTGTGGTCTCGGAGGACTGGCCGCTGAGACACCTCCATGACCTCCACAGGGGCTCACGCATCCGTAAAAGCTGACTGGCAGGCAGCCAAAGCCAAGCCACGGAGATTCTCTGACAATCCGCACGTCATCCGTGTTTGGTAAGCATGACAAAAGGCTTTACACACCCTCCACGACTCCATTTGTATAAACGAATGTGAGGGGTCAGAAGTGGGGAGAGTGGCTGCGGGAAGGGAGGGTGAAGGAATCGGGAGACAGAAGCCGGAGGGGAATTCAGGGCCGGTCCCGTCTTACTCCTGGGCCGGCGGGTTCCTCAGGGGCTCACTTTGTGAGAATCCAGGGTTCTCCGCATTCCTCCTGACTTGTGTGTACTTTTCTGTGTCTTAATTTGATCCACTATTTTGGATAATTGCTGGTATTGCTTTTTATCCTGTCTAAATAAGCAAACAAATTAACCGTGTCGAAAAAAATCAGTTTGCAAAACCGGTCAACTGAGAAACATTCTCGCATCACCTGCCCCTCACCCGACAGGGCGACAGAGGACCGTCAGCCTGAGAGACCTGAAGGGTCGAAGGGCACGGCGCCTCTGGCCTGACTACATCCTTCTATAGGAAATCAAAGCCTGATTTTTTGGAGAACACGCTTGTTTACTTTTAGGCAGGAACTTTATTTGAAAATAGCTTTCTACTTTTACCATAATTTTTTTTTGTTCAAAAGGCATTAAGGAATCCCCAATTTGCACATAAATTTTCTTACGGTGTTGGTCCTGCGAGGACCTCGAGCCCTCAGTCGTGGGAGGCACTGCCTCTCATGACCTGATTTGGTGCTGCAGTCAAAGCATGTGGATTCAGACCCACAACACATCGGTCCTCCTGCTGGGGGAGGAGCCTGGCCAGGTGAGCTCACATTTCTGAGCTGCAGGCTTCCCGTTTACAAAATGAGGGGAGTCTCCCTTGACCCTGGAGACATAGGCAGGGTGACCGACGAGCCCTGCTTTGCCTGGGACTTTCTGGTTCTACACTGAAAATCCTGCAGCCCGGTAAACCCCTCACTCCTTGGCAAACGGAGAGGCTGGTCACCCTGCGGGGATGTGACTGCAAGGTCACGTTCACAACAGCCCTTCTACGGTGTCTGGGACGTGCCATGTGCCCAATAAACACAGACTCCTTGTCATTATCAGGACCACAACCTTCCCCAAACGCTTCCCTCTGGGTGTGTTTTGGCTGTGCTGTCTGTCGATGTATGACACCTGAGAACCCTCCCCTCGTCGGACCTTCCCTTCAGTTTCCTGACCCACCTCAGAACATAAATGATGGGTAAGCTGCTAGCAATTCGTATCAGGACCTGAGTGTTTAGAGAGCTCCACACACCTGCTGAGAGGAGCAGACGCTGGTCAGAGGCAGCGAACCCTGCTGACCCAAGATTCAGCATCTGTCTGGCCTCCGAGTTCCGCTCCTTCTGTTAAAATGAAGATGAGATGCTGCAGGTTGTTGGATGCAGAGGGAAGATCTGGTGCACCTGCTCTTGCCGAACTTATCCCCCAGTGAGTTCAGTGAGCGTGAGAGCTGTCGCCTCACTCAGCTGGGAGCGCCTGCAGATGCCATGGGGACCAGAGACCACACACAGAGACATCTGGGGGCCAGGGACCTCGGCATGAAGGTCAGGGGATGGGCAGTGTGGGCAAAGGGGCCGGGGACCTCGGCATGAAGGTCAGGGGATGGGCAGTGTGGGCAAAGGGGCCGGGCAAAGGGGCCGGGGAGACCACAGGGTCCAGGGATGTGTTCACTGCCGGTGAACAAATTCTGACCTGGAGCCAGCCAAGGTCTGAAGGCTCTGCAGTGGGTACAGGGCAGAGACAAGATTCCTGGGCTCAGACCATCGCTGCACCCAGTGAGGAAGCCCCCTTCTCAGCTCAGATTAAGCCAGTTTTATCACCTAATGTCTGGCCACTAAAATACCTTTATTTTTTTCTTTATCGAAGTGTAGTGATTTACAAAGCTGTGCTAGTTTCTGTGTCAGTGGACAGCACAGTGACTCAGTTCTACACACGTACATACGTATTCTTTTCCATATTCTTTTTCATTACAGGTTATTATAAAATATTGAGTATAGTTCTCTGGGCACATAAGCTGTACGAAGGATACAAAATGAAACTGGTTACGTACTGAAGTTTTAATATAAACTGCAAAAGAAATACAAAGGAAAATCGCGCCTTCTTCCTAATTTCAGGAAATGTGAACACTTCTGATTAGTCTGGCTCTTCTATTACAAATGCCTGGGGAGGGATGGAAAAAAGATGATGGTTTATAACCGAAACCCCCCAAACTCCCAGCGGAGTGGACGAACTCAGCCTACGTTCTCTTCACATATCCACAGGGATGTAAACCAATTTAAGTACTTAAAATAGCCAAAGACAGGGGTGGGGGGAACAGCTCAAGCTCTGTTAGTTACCATGGGAATTACTAATTGAAGCTCTTCTTTTGTTTTTTTGAGAACCCTGCCATTCCTGTGACATTTAGAATGATAAAATTAAGGGAGCCAGCATCTATTTTCTGCCATTTAATGATTACAAAAATACCATATGGAAGTTCAAATTAAAGAAGCTTCTTAAGACGGAAAACTCACTAATTGTTTTAGTGACACACTTATTAAGGAAATGCATCTTGGACTGAATTCCCCAAGTCGAGTGCAGGATCTTCAAAGGGTTCTAAGAAATCGGGAAAAGAGACTTTGTTTAAATCCCAAATGCTTCCACGGCATTTGGGTGGGAGAAAACGTGAAAGGCTGGCTGGCTGGCCCCTGTCACTCACCCAGACCGCAGAATCCTGCAATCCAGAGAATTCGCCAACCTTGCAGCAAAACACCAACCTCTATGAGACTGCTGCTAAGCCTGTCTTCTGAAAATTATACAACTGACCGCGCGTGCTTATTGAAAATGAAACTCGTCGTGGCATTCATTGGTGCAGAGCGCTGTCTGGGTTTGTTTCAATCATTACTTGCACAGAGTTTGCAAGTAATATTCCCGAATGTTACCAACCTGCGTCTTAGCAAGAAGGATCGGCCTGTAATGCAAGCACCCTCAGAAGATGAAAAGGATTGCCCGGGCACTGAGGTTTATGAATAAAGATGTAAAGCTTTCCCTTAACATTGAGAATTGTCTACCGTAAGCCACGGGCTGAAGAAATGGAATGAAGAACTTCACTAATTCTCACAGACGGCCAGAAGTATCATCTATAAAAATGTATTCCTAAAAGTTTAAATTTAATAAAGGAGAAGGACACCCTGCCAGGCAGGAGCAGGTAATGGACTGTAATTACTCTGGGTTCAACTTCAAATTAGCTTTGCAAGGAACGGTCTCGACAGGAAAGAGGCTGGCCAATTCCAGGAGGAAGATTTTAAAACCCAGGGGCCAGTGTTAAACCTGACGCTTGCTTTAAGAAAATAAAACTGAACCCATTTACCAAAGGATGAGAAGTAAGAGATTGACGGCACGGGGCGTGGTTTCTCCTCCCAGGGGGAGAACCTGTCTTTCCGTCTTGGCACACAGGGGCAAGGCAGCTCAGGCAGCAGGGGCCGGGGACGGTGGCCTCGGCCGGCAGCAGACTCCCCTCCCATCCTCTTGCAGAGCACCTTTCCCCCGGGGCCCAGGTGTGCATGAGCCACGGCCTCAGGCGGCGGGAAAACACCCCAGCCCCGCGGCTCTGCGCCTGTGCGTGCACACACACACACACACACACACATGCTCTGCTCCTGCAGGGGAGGCAGGAGAACACCCACCTGAAGTCACCCTGAGTCTCCCCAGGTGGGAAACGCTTCCCTGACCCACTTCAGATTGGTCCACTGGGTTCTGCCATACAAGTGTTGTAAATAGGACCGTCTCTTAGTTACCAAGGACAGAGTGCACTCGTTGATGAAACATTTTCTGAGTGCCAACCACGTGCTGGGCTCTGCTGATACCACAGTGGGCCAACTCAGAAGCGTCTCTGACTCTCAGGCAGGTTACAGGGCAGCGGGGGAGACAGACATGAATCATGTGTTCATGCGAACACAGTTCTTTGCAAGCCGACCCAGACTAGCAGTCAGGGAGGCCTTCCTGTAGGAAGCGACCTTGGTTGAGAGTTGAAGGCAGAGTGAGGGCTAACGAGATGCAGGGGCTCTGAGAGAACATTCCAGACATCTCATCCAGCCAGTGTGCGCACAGTGTGGAGAAAGGGCCCACGTCACAGGCCTTCGGCTGCGTCTGCTCGCCCCAGCCACTCGGGCGGGGAAGGACCCCGGGCATCTGGGTTATCTGCATTTCCACATGCCTCAGTGGGTGTGGGGTCTAGCTGCCTTCTCAGCGGCTGCCCGCCAAGGACCCCCCTTCCTCAGACACATCCTTCCTCTAGCCTCACCCTAGACACTCTAGACACACATCTCCACTTCCACGCAGGAATCTGAAGGCACCCCCATCAGGTGAGACACAGACCCCAAGCTAGCTCCTCTCCCAGGCCCTGGTTTCTGTGGATGGTAGGCCCCCTCCCTGTTCACCTAGACATGACCTCAGCCTGGGGTTTCTCCACTTTGGCAGGATGACATTTTGGACCAGGTAATCCTTTGTCACAGGGTCTGTCCTGGGCACTGTGCAATGCTCAGTGGCATCCCAGCCTTTTACTCACCAAAGGCCAGCACCACTCCTCCCCGCACCTCCCCAGGCGTGACAATCAAACACGTCTCCAGGGAACGTCCGCTGGGCAGCAGACCACTTCCCCCCAGTTGAGAACCACTGCCTGGGCCGTCGCACTGCTAACCCACACAGCACGCCCTCGGCTCCACCCACCGCCCATGAGATCGCTGAGGGTGACCTGTCCTCCACCACCTCCGGTCTCAGGTCAGCTCTGCTTACGTTTGTCTGGATTTAATCAAATGCGTCACTATTTCCAATTCATCCTCTAGAACTCAACACAAGCCCTGGTACATAATTAATGTTTAACAAATGTCTGTGTGATGAATGCTCTCCTGCGATGGTGTCCCAAATAATCGCCAAGTCTCCTCTCCTCTTGGCCAGTTGCTATCTTTAAAGGTGCAGATCTGATCATGCCCTGACCTTACTCTAAAACATTCTATGGCTCCCCACTGACATCTCAAGTTGTCAAGCTGACAAAATGCTTCTCCAAACCATCTCTGACCCATTGCCATGTTTACCCTGAATCGACCTTAAACCAAAGGAACTACTGCTTTTTTGCCAACACACCTTGTCTTTTCCCCATGGTAAATGCTTGAGATCCCAAAGAGAGCTCAGGCAGTGGCCTGGAACCTATTTATGGTCCAGCGTAGACTCTCACAGAGGCTTGACCCCAGAAATCAGATTATAGGGGACCAAAATCACCTTCTTAATAACTAGCATCCTTAGTCTCTCAGGGACATTGATGTGAGCTGTCAGAGGGCTTCTGGGAACAGGGTTTCATTCCTTCTTCCGTTACAAAACGTGAGGAGCCCTAGCCCTGAGCTCACACCCTACCAGGCACTGGGGCAGGTGGGGAACCCAGAGACAGGGCCTGCTGTGTTTGCCCCAGGGCACCCGATGCTGGGCCTTGACCAGGCATGTGACCTACAAACATCAGAAGTTGTCACTTGACTGCAGCTGATTGTAAAGGCAGGGGTCTCCCCGTGACTGCAGCTGGGGAGCAGCACGCAGACTATGCAGGGGAAGTGAGAGCGCTGGTGAGGATGGGGAGGGAGGCCGGCTGGCAGGCTCGCCCCGCCCCCGCCCTGCAGGCGCAGCATCAGGGCACGGCCCCTCCCCTCCCCTCCAGATGGGGAGTGGGTCTGTGCCCTGCAGAGCAGAGCAGCTGCAGGCAGGGGATGCATCCTGGCCGTGGGCTCGCTGTCCGGTGAGCAGAGCCACCGGGAACAAGTTCCCCCACCCTTTGGCCTGGGCTCCCTGCCCTGCCTCGTGGTGCCCTGAGAGTCCCGAGAAAGGACATGTGAGCTGGCATGGTGCCTGCGCGCCACTGGTGTCCGCCCTCCTGCAGGTGTGGGGGCCACCTCCCCCGCAGGACCGGAGCCGTGTGCCCTGGGCGGCTGGACTTCCCTCGACCCTCGGGCTCTGGCAAACGAGGACTGGATGTTCACTGTGTTTCCCTGTCATTATCTAAAACTTAAAAAAAAAAAGGAGGCAATAATTGGTCGTTGTTCAATGAAATTTAAACAAGCCAGTAATACGTGAAGGAAAATCACGGGTCTCTCTCACCTCCCAGAACGAGCATCTCCTAGAGGCTTATTATCCACCAGGCATCGCACAGGTATTTCATTCTTGCTTTTCTTTCACTCACTCACTCATTCATTCAGTCAGTCCGTCATTCCATCATTCATTCATCCCACAGGTGCCTGGGCCTGGGCGTCCCACCTGGGGACCGTGTGAGCCAGACTCCCGGCCCTGCTTAGCGTTGCTCACAGTCTCGGGGTGGGGGGGGCAGGAATAATTACGTTCACACACAGACACGTGACCACCAACTGCAGTGACAGCTCAGAAAGGACAGATGCTGGTGGAGACAGCCACACGGCCGCAAAGGGCAGCCTCCCAGGGACCGGGCCTTCTCTTGTGGCGCCCGGAGCACCTGACGGCAGGTGTCCCAGAGCTGATGAAGGGGCACATGCCTCAGTCAGGATGCATCCACCCCGCAGAGGTGTGCCCGCCTCAGTTCATTCTCGGGTTCCAGGCCACCCCGCAGCCTCCAGGGAGAGTCCCCACACCCCCGCTGGATGGGCGGTGTGTTCCCTTGTCCCCTGGGCAGAAAGAGAAGCTTCCTGAAAAGCTGAGGCTGCTGCTGGCCTTTTCCGAGTCCCCCCTTCCAAACTCACCCAACCCCCCAGCCCCAAAGAGAGGCCTCTGAGGAAGCATTTTCAATTCTCCCCGCCGGGTGCCTGACAAACATCTCCCCAACAAGTCAACACTGTTCTCACCCGCCTCCTGCCACCCAGCTCCAAAAAGGGGAGGCTGTCACCGATAATGATATAAAATAATCAGACTGCAGCTGGGACGTTTTGCTGAATGTCTAATCGTTTTCATTTGTGGGAGCTGAAAAAAGCACTAATGTGCCCCGGGAGAAGGCCCTGAGGATGCGGGGCGTGTGGGGGGCGAGCAAAGCCCCTGCTAAAGCTGAAGGTTCTGCCCCGACCGGCCGAGCTGCTGGCATCATCTGAATGTGCAGTCAGGGAGGGGGAGGGGCACGGGGACCACCTGTTCCCAGATAAGAAGTCTCTCATCTGGGGGTGAGGGAGCCAAATGCTCGTAAATTCAAGCAAGGTCTGGGTGACGGCAAATCACACACATTGACAGAGTTAGGGGTCCAACGTGATTGGACCCCACTCCAGGCTCCAGGGACACAGAGCTGCAGTTGTGAAAACGTGTGTGTGTGTGTGTGTGTCCAGGAGCTCAGGGTTAGAAGGGACCAGGTGAATTCGGGACCACATCCCAGAGAGACAGGACTGCCGGAGCTGAATGCAGACGAGCAGGAAGGAATCCTGAGAGCCCTCAGTGATGCCAGAGGAGTTCTCCAAGGGCCCAAAGCAGGAGAAGCTGATAAAGGAGCTTCTCAATGTGCAGATAAGAAAACTGCGCTTCCCCTTGACTCTCTTCTCTCCCTGAGATCCAACTCAGCGCCGGCTTACCCTGTGTCTGCTCGCCGGAGCACAGAGCAGGCGCTGTGGGCTGCAGGCGGGGAAGGCCCAGCCTCGCTCTCCAAAGTCACCTTCAGATGCCACATCTGACCACCCAGCGCCAGGCACCCTGAGTCCAGCACACCAGCGAGCCTGCCCACGCTGGGGAGGCGGTCTCCTCTCTCGCCAGCTTCGGCCGTGCATTCGTTCTCCCGATCTTTGATCACTTTCCATCTTCTCAACCTTCGCTCCGTCCTAGCTTCCCACGCAACCGTATTCTCCGTGAGGACAGGCACTTTGCGTCCCCTGAAGAACTGAGGTGTCCCCGGCGTGTGACTTAATAAATGAGAGAGCTACCACTGGCAGCCTGCCCGTGTCGGGCTGGAAGCTTTATTACATGGTCTCATTCATCCCCACAAGCAGCCTGCAAGGTTGGTGTTGTTCTTTGCACTTTACAGGTGATGGGAGGGAGGGTTAAAGTGCTCAGGAGACCATTCCAGGTCTCCCTGCTGGCGAGGGGCTGAGCCAGGGTCACTCCAGGTGGCTCTGACTTTACCCATGTCCTAACCACTACAGAGAAAGTCATCTAAACACACACACCTTCCCAGCCAGGGACTTAGGCTTCTAGTTTGCCTGAGAATCACCTTCTTTGCAAATTCAGGAAGGTTGCCTTCTGTCAAGCTAATTTCAATGATTATTACAAAATATAAACTAATTAAGTCTAAATTATGGAAGATGTGTAGTTATAATTTAAAAACAAAAAAGGTAAGTAATTCAAGGCATAAGAATTGCATATGCCGTCATCTTGAGGCAAGGTTTATTTCTGTTCAATAGGTTCAGTGGCTGTTGAATGAATGAACAAATATGAAAATGAGTGATAAATGAGTGAGTGAGTGAATTCAGGAACTGGGTAGCCTTTCAGGACACACACGTACATAATTCTCCTCTCCCCTCAAGCCCTAACATGTCATTAACCTGGATTTCTCTTGTTAAAAAAATTAGGGAATAGATAAATTGAATAGGATTGCATCTATTAAAGAGATTGAAACAATAATTAATAATCTTCCAAAACAGGAAGTACTAAGGACAGATGGGTCACTGGTAAATTCTACCAAACATTTAAGGAAAAAAATCATACCAACTCTACGCAATCTCCTCCAGGAGGCAGAAGCAGAAGAAATATCTCCTAACTCATTCTATGAGGCCAGCATTACCCTGTTACAAAAATTATACAAAGACATTACAAGAAAACTACAGATCAATATCCCTCATGAAAACAGATGCAAAAATTCTCAACAAAATATCAGCGAGTAAAATCCAACAATGTATAAAAAGAATTTTACACCATGACTAGGTAGGTTTTATCCTAGGTATGGAAGGCTGGTTTGACACTTGAAAATCAATGAATATGGTCCATCACATTAACAGGCTAAAGAGGAGACATCCCACGATCATATCAATAGACACAGAAAAGTGATTTGACAATATACAACATCCATAAATAATAAAAACTCTCAGCAAACTAAGAACAGAGGGGGAGCGTCCTTAACTGGATAAAAAAAAAATCCACTAAAAAACCTACAGCTAACAATACTTAACAATGAGAACTAGAAGCTTCCCCACTAAGATCAGGAACAAGGCAATGTCCCCTCTCAACACTTCTTTTCAACACCACACTGAAAGTCCTAGCTAACACAATAAGACAAGAAAAGGAAATAAAAGGTATACTGAATGGGAAGTAAGAAATTAAACTGTTTCTGTTCACAGATGACAGTAATTATTTATGCAGAAACTCTGAAAGAATTGACAAGGAAAAAAGAACTCCTGGAACTAATAAGCAATTATAGTAAAGTTGCAAGATACAAGGTTAATGTAAAAAAGTCAATTGCTCTTCTGTATACCAGCAATGAACAAGTGAAATTTGAAATTAAAAAATACAATACCATTTATACCATTAATAAATGGTCCCATTAATACCATTTACAACACCCCCCCCAAAATGAAATACTTAGCTATTTCAAACAAAATAAATTACAAAATCTATATGAGGAAAACTACAAAACTATGTTTAATGAACTCAAAGAAAGAAAGAAATAGATATTGCATGTTCGTAGATAAGAAAACTCAACACTGTCAAGATGGCAGTTCTTCCCAACTTGATGTATTGATTCAGTGCAATTCCAATCAAAATCCCAGCAAGTTATTTGTGGTTATTGACCAACTGATGCTACATTTACATAGAGAAACAAAACACTCACAATCACCAACACAATATTAAAGGAGAAGAACAGAGTTGGAGGACTGACGCTACCTGGACTTCAAGACTTACTATAAAGCTGCGGGGATGGAGACAATGTGGTGTTGGCAGAAGAACAGACAAGTGGGTCAATGGAACAAATCAGGGAGCCCACAGAGAGACCCACATGAATGTAGTCAATCGATGTTTGACAAAGGAACAAAGGCAACATGATAGAGCAAAGGTAGACTTTGCAACAAATGGTGCTTGAACAACTGGACATCCACAAGCAAAGAAATGAATATAGGCACAGATATCACACCCTTCAAAAAATTAACTCCAAATGGATCACAGTCCTAAGTGTAAAACTTAAAACTATGAAAGTCCCGGAAGATAACATAGGAGAAACCTTGGGTACGGGGAAGACTTCCTAGATGCGACACCAGAAGCATGACCCATGAAAGAAAGAATTGATAAGTTGGAGTTCATTAAAATAAAAAGTTTCTGGTTTGTGAGAGACAACGTCACGAGAATGAGAAGACAAGCCACAGACTGGGGGAAAAGAATTTGCAAAAGACACATCTGATAAAGGACAGTTATCAATAATTATGCAAAGAATTCTCAAAACTCAACAATAAGAAACAATCGTATTTAAAAAGTGGGCAAAAGAGCCAAACGGATACCTCAGCGGAGAAGATACACAGACGACAAATCTATTCTACATATACGCCATCAGGGAAATACAAACTAAAGAAACAATGAGATTCCACTACACACCTATCAGAATGGCCCAGATCCAAAACACCGCCCACACCAAACGCTGGTAAAGATGTGAAACAACAGGGACACTCATTCATTGCTGGGAATGCAAAATGGCACAGCCACTTTGGAAGATAGTTTGGATTTCCTGACAAAACCATAAACATAATTTTATCATGTGATCCAGCAATCACGCTCCTTGGTGTTTACCCAAATGAGCTGGAAATGTATGTTCACACGAAACCTGCATATGATGTTTACTCATAACGCCAAAATGTAAAAGCAACAAAGATGTCCTTCAATAGGTGAATGCACAAACTGTGGTACGTCCAGGCAATAAATCACTGTTCAGCACTGAAAGGAAATGAGCTGTCAAGCCACGAAGAAACATGGGAGAACCTCAAACACATGTTACTAAGTGAAAGAAGCCAACGTGAAAAGGTTGCGTGCATGCATGATCCCAACCATGTGACATTCTAGGACAGGCAAGATGATGGACACAGTAAAAAGGATTCGTGGTGGCCAGAGGTGAGGAGGGAAGGAAGGACGAACAGGCGGAGCACAGAGGATTTGGGGGCAGTAAAACTTTTCCGTAGGACACTACCATGGTGGACACATGTCATATGCACTTGTCAAAGGCCACAGAATGTGTAACATCAAGAGGGAGCCCTGATGTGAACTGTGGACTTTGAGCAACAATCATGTGTCAGTGTAAGTCCACTGATGGTCACAAATGTACCATCGGTGGGGACTGTATGAGAAATCTACCTTCCACTCAGTTCTGCTGTGAACCTGAAGCTTACTAAATAAAAAAAGTTTACTAAATAAAAAAAGAAGAAGGAGGCTCTGGAGTGTGCATGACTCCAAGCTCAGGGCTCTGTGCTGGGCTCCCGAGTCTAGGCCCATCCTCTTCCACCCACTCTTCGCCTGGGCTCTCCAGGTCCTCCCAGGTGAAAACCCAAACCCTGAGCATGAGAGATCCTTCGCCAGATGGTCCCCACTTATTCGATGGCCTTGCCACCCTCCCCCACACCATCCCCCTGAACTCGGGGAACCTTGAACTTTGGTCCACTGCCAACCATGTTTTTCCCAATCCTGGCTCCAGGGAAATGCTGTTTCAGTTTGTGTACTAGATTTTGAAAGTCAGGGACCATTCTTGGGCGGATGTGGTCCAGGACAGACACGTGATAACCTGCAAGGCATCACTGCTCATCTCTGGGCCTGCACACAATTACAGACAGACAGGTGCGCACAGGTGTAGGCTCTGGGGAGAGGTTTTTCTCACTCAGGAAGCATCGCAGAAACCCAACCTGTCAGCCCTGAGGTTCGCCTCTGAAGGGCTGCATGCTGGTCCACGATGCAGAAGTGAAAGCCGTCTTTCATCAACCTTTCCCTATTGGTGGGGCATCACATGCCTGATTTAATTTCATTTTTTTGCCACAGTGAACGCCTTTGTGCCCATGTCCTCACTTATTGGCCCTGAAATGAGGACAGAGAGCCCAACATCGCATCTCTTCCCTGCAGTGGCCCTGAGCAGGGCTGGCCACGTCGGATGCGATCGATATCCGTCCATCAGTATCGGCACCAGTGACCACTCACCCTCCACGCATTTGGACACGTGTTGTCTTGGTGCTTAGGCCCTGTTGCAGCGTCTCCAATTAAATAAACACATCACTCAATTTGATAATGAAACTAAATGAACACGTACATTTGTTTTTCATCACTTGGTGATGTCAGTGCCTTCGGCGCACTTATCCTTTGACATAAACATGGACTCATTTAGAGGAGACCCTGGTCTCACTCCCACCCTCTCCTGGGAGCACGGCGTGGTCTCCCGGCGGGAAGCCCAGCAGTGCTACACCTTCGGGATGGCACGTGGACAACACGGGCATTTCTTCAAAGCCGGATAAGAAGTTCAAGAAACAAGGTTTTACGGTGTGGGTCTCCTCGGAAGGCTCTGAGCATGTGAACTGGGCTCTGACAGCGGACGGAGGCCCCTGGGCGCGGCTCAAGGTGGGGGTGACCCGCCGGCGCCCCTGACGGCCTCACAAGTGTGGAAGGAAGCACACTTTCCGGGATAATGTCAAGAAACGGGAGGTCCCTCTTGCTCCTGTCACAGCTCTGCCGTGCCGGCCTGAGCCCCCTCGCACTCCGGGCGCTGGAGGGGCCCCGCCTCCTCCTGACTCTGGAAGGAGACCCCCGCCCGGCCTGTCAGGCCTCGCTGGGCCTCGGGGCCGCGAGTCTTCCTCCAGCCTCGTCCCTGGCCCACTCGCGTCCATCCTGGGCCGCTGTCCCCGCGAGCGGAAGGCTCCACACGGCCAGGCCTCTCTCAGAAGGGGCTGCAGGGGGCCGTCCACAGAGTCGCCCCAGGTCAAAGGCAAGCGGCCCCCAGAAGGGACTGGCCACCTTCTCTTCCTCAGCCACACTGGGGGGCCAGGAGAAAACCCGGGGGTCAGCAAGGATGACGGACAGAACAGAGCATGCATTTCCACGTCCGTCCACCTCAGGGAAGCAGATGGGGGTGACGAATCTTGGGGAAGGAACCGCATGGCTGACAGGAGAACAAGACGGCTCCCGGCCTCCACCCCCTGGAGCCGTGAGACGAAGGAAGCCTCGCTCAGCCCGGACGTCTCACACTCGTCGGCCTCTGTGACCGTCCTGGGGACACGTGACCCACTCCCCCAAGGACGTGTCCTGAGAGTGGGTCTCTGGTCACTGCCAAACCCCGTTCTGTAGAGGAAGGTGGCCCAAGCTGTGTCCCCTTCTGCCTCCTCTGCAGCGAGGCCGCGCTCGGTGTTGGTGACACTCGTCGTGAGCGAGGGGCCTCCTCAAACAAGCGGCTGGAGCGGGGATCGAGGCCAGAGCCTATGGGCAGGGGGCCGAGAGTGGCTGGCAGGTGGCCCGGGCTGGAGGCACACAGCCAGACACGGGAGCTTCTCCCCAGTGACCTGCCAGTCCGGCGAGAGGCCCCACCGTGTACCTATCACAGGAGCCGCACAGCAGGGTGTGCGGTGGCTTTCAGGGACTGTCTAATCCCAGCTCTATGCCCACGGGTTAGTCCAACTTCAAACAGCAACCGTGTACCAGCCCTGAGCCAAGTTCTGGGGAGGCGGGAAGGGGTGTGGAAGACGCAGGGCCTGCCTTCAGGTCCAGCAGAGGTGGCGGCTCCCGGACAAGTCAACGCCACCCAGCCTGCAGGCGCTGTGACAGTCACGACAGACCCCCTCCCCCCAAACCTGACCCTCTGCCTTCCTCCCGCCCCGATGGTAGGTGCTGCCGTCTCCCCAGCTGTCGAAGCAACTGGCGGTCGTCCTGGAGTCTCCCTCTCACCCCAAATTATCATCTCAAGGAACAATATTTCAGCTAGTCTGGACTCTCCATCAGCCTCTCATGCATATGGAACCAGAGGCCCTTTCACACATACAGAGCTCCTGCTTTAACTTTGAATAGCTTTCCGCTCCATCCCCAAGCTCTTTCGAAGGCCCTCATGATCTGATCTTTGCTGACCTTTCTAGCTTCATCAGCCTTTCCATCCATGGGTAATTCACCCGTCTACCCATCCACCCACCAATACATCCAATCAATGTGCTGCACACCTCCCAGAACTGCCCCTCTGGCCCTGACCTCTAAATGACCCTCCTGTCTTTGTGACGCAGCAGCTAAGGTCTCCCTCTCAATCCTGCATCCTGCTTTATCCCCTCGCCTGGTTCCAGGATCCCCACCAGGCCCTCTGTGCACCCTGGACCTCAGCCTTTCTGGCAGGAGGGCCCTGATTCGCTGCTGGCCTCCACCCTGTCCAGCTGACTGATGTTCCCCTGATGGCAACACCCCCACCTGCTCTTGAGTTCCACCGTGCTGACTTCCCCAATTTGTTGAGATGGCCTCATCGCTCCTAATTAAGCCCTCCCAGGCCTGATGCCCAAGGGAACCACTTCTCCCTCCCTCCCCAGAGTCTGCAGCCAGGGCAGCCCACCCTCCACATGCACACACCCCCGCCCCAGCCACCACTTCCACCCCAGTGGGCAGCTCCAGCTCTGGGCATGGTCACTGCCAGTCCACTCATCCAACAGGTCTGACCAACAGGCCTCCCCAGCTCTGTTTGGGGGCTGGCAGACATGAGGGCTGGGAGAGCCTGGAATTAAGAGTCAGGGGAGGCCAGACAAAAGCCCTGTGGGCAGTGCTGGCCAACTGCAGAACACAGTGGTACCAAGTCTCTCCAGCTTCACCTGCCTGGATAAATGAAATCAGGTGCCCCTCTCCTGCCGGGGAGGCCTCCGGGCCACTCCAGGCTGCAAGACTCCTGGGGCTTCTGGTCTTGGTGTGTGTGTGTGGCGGGGGGTCCTCACCTGACTGCAGCCTCGCCTGGTGTGGGAGGGGCCTTCACAGCGCCTCCTCCAAGCAAGGACTCTGAGGTGGGCCGCTCCCAAACCCACCCTTCCTTCCGTGTGGAAGGCACGACAGAGAACTTCAGGAATCAACGGCTGGAGGAACCCCCAGGCCCTTCAGGCTAGCAGGAGGGAAGGTAGCTGTGTGTTACTCCCCAGTATGGAGGTGACAGGGGAGCACAGACCGGTCAGGGACAGAAATGAGACTGTCTGGATAGAGTCCAGACTTTTAGAGGTGAACACATCCCACTGCAATATTTGAAAAGACACACATTTATAAAAAGTGGACAGAAACATGAACGCACTCCGCTCAGAAACACACGCACAGGGACGGCTTCCTTCGAGACCTCTTTCTGCTTTAAAGAACCTTATTGTTTTCGTGAGCATAGGATGCGATGACGCCTGGCAGAGTCACAAGAGAAGGACAAAACTGAGCAAAAAATCAGTGGAGTTTCTGTTAGACTGAAGAGGTAAGAAGAAAATCCTCAAGTTTCCTGGCCTGTGTGACAGGAATGACTTCCAAGTCTCAAAGACATCTTGGCCTCGCGATCACAGATGCCAACCTCAGGTTCCCGCTCTTGCAGGATTTTTTAAGATTGTGGTTAAAATATACTTAACACAAAATTTACCAATTTAACCTTTTTTGAGTGCAGAGTTCGGGGCATTAAGCACATTCACAAAACAACCTTCACCACGATCTTCTCCAGAACTTTTTCATCCTCCCAAACTGAAACTCCCACCACGAAGCGACCCCCAGCCCCCTCCCCAGCTCCTGGTAACCTCCGTTCCACGTTCCGTCTCTGTGAATTTGACAACTCCAGGGGCCTCGTTCGAGTGGGATCACACAGCATTTGTGTCTCCCTTTTCTCACCGAGATCACGTCCTCAGGGTTCGCCCACGTTGCAGCTGTAGAACGTCCTTCCTTCTAAAGACTGATGCTCCGCTGTCTGGATGGGCCCCGTTTTGTTTATCTATTCATCCGCTGATGGATGCTTTGTAGGACCCGATTTTAGGCTCTAAAGACACAGGATCAAACTGAATTGGATCCAACCGACCTGTCAAATGTGTAGGCTTGTTAGTTAATTCACTTTTTAAAATCAAGGATATCTTACAATTTAAAGAAAAAATTTTATTTTATAAAATTTCATGTTAGACAGGTGGATACACAGCGCCCCAACCCCTGAGTTCCCCATGTCCTTGGTCCTCCTCCATTCTGATGGTTTTCACAGCCTCCAACCACTAGCAGGTGGAGAGAGAATCCTTGGTTCCCTTTACTTAAAAGGCCCTCCCGGAACGGAAGGCTCTCTCCCACGTCCACTCAGCCTCATTACTTCCGACCCGGTGATCGCAAGCTCCCTGGCGTGCCGAGTGGCACATCTGTGGCTCTTGGACTGCAGGCGGACTGGCCTGCACTTGGGATAAGGCTGACCTACTTCTTCCCTGTGAGATATCACGACAACCAACTTGGCAGAGAAGCATCAACATTTTGCCCGTTTCCTTTGCTTTTTTTCCCACTGGTGACACAGTCCACCATCTCGCTGTGGCTCTGCATTCGGCCCGGGAGGGGGGCCGGGCTGCCCTGTCGCCTTACCTGGCCCCCACTCTGCGAACCACCTATCTGTAGGTACGGGCTCCCAGGTCTGTGTCCATGAACCCAGGGAGCCTTGACATAAAGACAGGCTGCCCACGGGGACGTGGCTCACGTGGTTTTAGCGAGATGGAGGAGGAAGAGCTGTGCTGTGGAGAGGGCAGAGGGATGGATTTCTAGAGGTCAGCAAGTGAACCCAGAACCCTTCCAGTTGGGCTGGAGGGCGGACTGCCCAGAGACCAGATGCAGCCAGGAAAACAGGCTGTTCAGCACACCTGGTGTAAAAGAATATTTCATTCGGTTGTCCACAATTTTCAAATTGTAGCATTTTACCAAAAATGTAGATGTCCAGCTTCTCCTGAAAAATCAGATGTGCCCAACGGGGCTGCACTGGGCTGAAGCTGAGCAGGGGCGCCCCCTGTGGCTGCCCCCAGCCCGGCTCTCCTGGCCCCTGGACCACACCTGCCGGGCACTGGCCGGCACTGCGCCTCCTCCTGGGCTGCTGCTCCCGAGCACGGAACGGAACACGCATGTGGGAAGCCTGTGTTGTCCCCACGACCGCTGAATGCTGGCTGTCCCGGGATCCCAGGATGGGGAAGAAGGAGGCTTTAGTCGGAAGGAAAGTTTAATCTGAAGTTCTTGGCTTTAACATTTGGCAACATCCAGAATCAGTGCACTCTCCTCGGCCTGGCGCAAGTTCAGCCTTTCCAGTGGCACTGACCTTGACCTCTCAGACACCGCGGGGCCTCCTGCTTCCACCAGCCCTGCCGCTCCTTCCCTCCAGCCTTGTTCAGGGAGCGCCTGAGGACAGACCCCTGCCTTTGTCAGCTCAGCGCCTCCTCCCAGTCAATGCTCTGCTCTGCATGGGTCCTTCATTTGTTCTTTCCCAAGCATGTGCTGGGCCCCTTCTGGCTGCCAGGGGCCGTTCATGAGGAGGGTGCCTGGTGGACCGTGGGATGGGCGGTGTCAGAGGTCAGCAGGGGCCTGGCAGGGACCCTGTCCCTGGGGCTAAGCAGATGGGATTCTTGCATGAACATGACACGGAGCCTCCAGAGTGTTTATTCAAGGAAGTGCCAGAGTCAGGGCAGAGCTTTCAGAAGATGTTCTGGGGGTGTGTGGACAGGATGGCCCAGAAGCACAGATGAGCGGAGCGCCCGCCACCCCAGCGCCTGCCTCTCCCTGCCTCTCCCTGGGGCCCATCTCCGCCCTCTGCTCCTCCAGGCGCTGCCCTGACCCTGGCGGTGGGAATACATCTCCATGGCTGCTCTACCACTTCTCGTGTGTCTGAACTGCCTTCCCACCAGGACTGGAATGCCCATGAGGACTGGGCCATGCTTCCCCTACCCACGGATCCCCCACAGAGAGATGCAGTGACCTGCACTCACCTGAGTCTCCCAACGTGTGCACTGCAGCAGCCAGTGACCACAGACAATCTTGTGTCTGGGGCTCTACTTGCTTTTTTCTGGAATAACTAGACCTAAAATGTGAGATTCCTGTTTGGAAAATTGCACCCTGCCGTCATCTTCCAAAGATAAAGCTTAACATGTCCTGAGTGTCTTTGCTATAGGAAAGAATATTTAAAAGTAAAAGAATAGAATTTTAAGACTGATACTCCACTGTAAAAATAAAGACAAATGAAAGAATAAAAAAATAAAGAAGGATGAAAGAATTAAAAGAAAAAAGATTCCAAGAATTCTGTAACTGATGGGCTGATTCCCTTCTGTTAGTAAGAGAGAAAAGTTCTAAAGTTATATTTTACTGAAAAAGCTGTAATGTGAATCACAAGCAAATGAGTTCACTTGCTGAAACATCTGGAAAAGCATTTCACTGGAATGTTATGCTATTTAAAGATAATGAATGATGGGGATTAGTTCACAGCCTTTGTTCAGAAAGGCATTCATAAAATTTTCTTCCAAGAGAAGGAAACATCCCTTTGCAATATCAGGCTTTGCATATCGCTTTGCAGAAGCAATGATACTAATGTTATCAATTTACACGCTTCCTACTAGTAGCAAAAAAAAAAAAGTATTAAGAGGTAATAGCATGTGAAATGTATTATGAAGCTGTTTTTAAAAGAAAGTAAAAAAGTAATATCAATCCAGCAATTCCAGTTCTGGGTAAATATCCAAAAGAAATGAAATCATTATCTCAAAGAGATCTCTACACCCCTGTGTTCTCTGCAGCATTATGGCCGAGGTGTGGAAACAACCTAAGTGTCAACTGATGGGCAAATGGATAAAGACAATGTGAGATATCTATATATAGATATATACAGATACAGATAGATAGACAGATATACACATATATAATGGAATATTACTCAGCCGTATAAAAGAGGGAAGTCCTGTCACTTGCAACAATAGGGGTGGACCTGGAGGACATTACACTGAGTGAAATAAGCCAGATACAGGAAGACAAACACTCTGTGATCTCACTTACATGTGGAATCTAAAAATGTCTAATCATAGAAGCAGACAGTAGAACGGTGGCTGCCAGGGGCAGGGGGGTCAGGGACATGGGGAGGTATTGTTCAAAGGGTGCACATTTTCAGTTACAAGATAACTAAGCACTGGGAATCTAATGTACAGCGTGGTGACTGCAGCTAATAATACCGTCTTTGCACTTAAAATTTACTAGGAGAGTAGATCTTAAGTGTTCTCACTATGTGTGCACAAAAAAGGTAACTAGCAGAGGTGAGGGGTGTGTCAATCGGCTGGAATTTGGTAATTATGTCATAATGGATACATGTATCAAATCATGTCTTACAAAGTAATAGCAATTCTAAAAATATTCTGAATGGAAGAAAATATGATTACTTTTTTAAAATGTCCATTGAGGGGGAGGGTATAGCTGAGGAGTGAGGCACATGCTTAGCATGCATGAGGTCCTGGGTTCAGTCCCAGTATCTCCACTAATAATAATGATAAATAAATAAATCTCATTACTTCCCTCCTGAAAAAAAACAGGAAACAAAATGTCCATTTAGCCAACAGTTAGAGTAACGACTGAGCCGGGCTCATGATGAGAACCTGGCGTACTCCAGCTAGACGGTGCGCTGCCCCAAATTAAGGGGCTGCTCGCTCACATCTGTTATTTCATCGAGAGACTGTGTTTGTCAATTCCGGTCACAGTGAATAAACTGGGTCCCAACAGGAAGAAGGCAATTCTGCACACACCAGTCATGGCAGGACAGCAGGGCTCCTGACTTGTAGCCAGCTTCACTCCCTAATAGGCTGCTATTCTGAGATATAGGGGAAAGAAAGCTATTTTAAAAAACATGACATAGTTTTATCTACTTGAATATTATTCACACATATTTATTATTATATCTAACTGACAGCCATGGAGTTTACACACATACACACGTCCACAGACTTGAATGTACCTTATTTTAAAAGGCATACACGAGGAATTCCCCTTTGTTCCTCACGGAGATATTGATTCTTCTGGATGAGAAACGACCCTGGGACCTCTCTCTCATCGACAAAATGCCATCTCTGGTCTGATAATTCCTAGAACTACCTTTCAGCCCGGAAACTCCAGGATTCTGATTACAAATTACAGTCGTGGTTTAACATGGGCAAGTGCAGAGTCGCAAATCACCTGCTTTCCAACTCTTCCAGTCTGAATGAACTGTACAGGGTGCTGGAGAGGAATTCTAGCCAAATGATTCATGGTGAGGTGCCTTTGATTCCTTAAGGAGGTGGGGGGAAATGCAGACTTTTTTAAAAAGGCATTGTCATCTGAATAAATTCAGTTTAAGACATATTAAAAACCTGAATTCCATGAATAAAAATCTGGCAGCCATGTCACTGGAATCAGCACCTTCACTTTGGCATTTGGCTCGTTTTCCAGGCATTTCCAGGAATAAAAATATCAGAGTCCCGTCTGCAGGAGGCCGGAGGCGCCTGTGGAGGGCGGTGCACAAGATGCAGGGATTCTGAATCTGGCTCTCAGTGCCCCTGGCAGCTCCTACACGGGCTGCGTCACTGTACCAGAATCACTACTGACGCCTTGTATAGGACGATGACAACAAACACTTGTCATCTTTAAACTGAAGTGGAATTAGAAATTCTCAGCTAACTGCAGCAAGAATATCAGTCAGGGAATGATTCTAAACCGTCGGCAAGTTGCATAAGCGGTCCTGGGGGTTATAACACCCGCCAGCCTGGCTTTCTGAGTCAGCTCTGTCTTCAGTAGGGTTACTGACCCAGGCAAACCCAGACATGTGCGTGCGCGTGTGTGTGCGTGCATGCCACTATTAATTAAATACCATAAAAATATCAAATAATGTCAAGTTTCAAATTACATTTTTATGTAAAAGACAAACTCTAAATCCATACCATTTATGAAACAGTTTTGACACAAGCTTCACTATGGGATCGCCTCTACCATGCTGTGATCGGTGAGGTCTATAAAAGTTTCATTTTTATTGAAGCATATTTGATTTATAATGTTGTGTTAGTTTCTGGTGCACCATGCAGTGATTCAGTTATACATACATACATATATATATATATATTTTCATATTCTTTTCTATTATAGGTTATTACAAGTTATTGGATATAGTTCCCTGTGCTGTAGAGTAGGTCCTTGTTGTTTATCTATTCTGTATATAGCAGTGTGTATCTGCTAATCCCAAACTCCTAATTTATCCCTCCCCACCCTTTCTCCTTTGGTAACCATAAGTTTGCCATCTATGTCTGTGAGTCTGTTTCTGTTTTGTACATAAGTTCATTTGTGGCCTTTTTTTAGATTCCACACATAAGTGATATCATATGATAGTTGTCTTTCTCTGATTTACTTCACTTTGTATGATGATCTCTAGGTCCATCCATGTTGCTGCAAAAGGCATTACTTCGTTCTTTCTTATGGCTGAGCAGTATTCCATTGTACCCCATCTTCCTTATCCAGTCATCTGTCGATGGGCGTTTGTGCTGTTTCCATGTCCTGACCATTGTGAATAGTGCTGCTATGAATGCTGGGGTGTGTACATTTTTTTTAAAGTGCCACACAGGATACAGCACTGTCACCATTTAAAAGACAACATCAGATACCCCTGGGATATCCTAGAAACACAGAGTAATTTTCAAATTTAAGAAAGAAACAAGCGGTGTATAGTGTTCAGTGAAACGTGAAGGACTGGGCTGCAGTCCGGGAAGCTGAGGAAGAGCGTCCACCCCCTGCCCCCACTATTCTGCCACACCTGGAGGGTGTGCCCTGGAAGCTGCACACACCTGAGGCTCAGAGCCACGGCCGCCTGCACGTCGAGGAGGAAGGTGACTGGGATGGGGCAGGGGGACGGTCTTGATGTCAGACACCAAGGAGTCTATGTTTACTGTCGCAGTAAGAAATTACGTGGTTTCAAGTCTTAGTTTGAATGACTGACACCAGGAGCTCCTTCCAGGAGCTTCTTCCTTGGTGAGGACCCTGGAGGAGGCCCCTGTGACTGTCCGGACTCTTAGAGGACCCTGTCTTAGAGGGAGGGAGGGAGGGAGACAGGAGGGAGTCTGCAGCCTGAGACTGCAGGGGAGGAGGGGAGAGAGACGGCAGCCCCCAGGGGGCTGGACACATCTCCAAGCCAGGGTACTCTGCAAAATGCGTCAGAGAAGTGCCCTTGGGTGGAGACGGAGTGTGTCCACTAGGAGAAGGTGAGTCCCCAGGGACAGGACCAAGAAAAACAGATGGAGCTGAGGGGTCCAGACACTGGCTCAGGGGAGGGGTTGGGGTCATAAACCTTTGTGCCACGGGGGCATGAAACTTCAGTCGCCTGGGCAGGGAAGGAGAAGGGGAACCCTACATCTGACAGCACCCAGAGGGCTGCTCCAGGGGAAGGACCGCAGTCAGTCATGTGTCCCCACTGCCAGCCTCTCCATGGAAACCGGAGGAGAAGGCCAGACACAGATGGGAGTGCTGCTAATCAGAGGGTTTGCAAACGCCACAGAGGTCCGTGGAGGCGGCAGTGGGGAGGGGGAGGGCAGAGTGGGGTCCAGCAGGGCGAGCAGGAAACTCCCTTTCAGGAAGGATGCTCAGTGTGGGCCCCAAACGCCAGCCCCCCGCTCAGCACTGCCAGCGGTGGACAGAGCAGCGCCCTCCTCACTGTCTACAGAAGGAGGCCTCCCAGCAGGTGCTGTCCCGGGGCCCCAGCCTCAACAACAGACAGCGGGCTCCTTGCCGAGCCCCTCGCATGGGAGACACGCCAGGCTCCTGCTCCCTGCGCTCCAAAGCCTGGACAGGACCGGGTGGGGGTGACCGTCCTCCTCCCCATGAAAACGAACACAGGACACAGGTGTCTTGTTCAAGCTGTGTCACAACAGTGTCACCTTCTGAGGCTCCTAAAGCAGGGCTGAGCGAGGGAGGTGAGGGAGGTCTAGCACATTTCCTAAAGATGTGCTCATCCCTGAGGAAGGATGCAGCATTCCGCCGGGAAACCGAACTGTCACCACCAAGCCAGCCATGGAGCAAACAGGGTTTCCAGTTAGCAGAGACAGCCAAGCTCAGTACACAGCTAGCATCTTATTCCTTGAGGCTGGATTTCCAAGACATTTCCCACGAGGCAAATGTGTGTGACTCTCTCTCCAAAGCAAATAAATGTTCTAACACATTACAAGCCAAGAACCCCCTCTGAACATAAGAGCTTCACGCTTTGGTCCTCAACAGTGAAGCAGTGACGTGGACACAGGGAGCTGAGGTCTGCAGGGGCGGCCAGGCCGGCACCCTCCCTCAGTGAGCCTGCTCTAGTGCTGAGAAAAGGGAGTCAAACCTCACCTTTTTTGCTTTTGATTCCAAGATTATTCCTGGCAAATACCCTTCCATTGAGAAACCTCATCTAGTCTATGGTGGCTCCAGAATGTGTCAGAACACGTGCCAGAAAGAAAGGGGAGTGGTTTCCAAGTTCGTTCTTTTCCTCTCTCCTCTCTCTGTGTCTCTGTCTCTCTCTGTGTCTGTCTCTGACTCTCCCTGTCTGTCTCTCTCTGTCTCTCCATCTCTCCGTTTCTCTCTCTCTCTCTCTCTTTGCTTATTTAACTAGCAGGCGTCTAACTCTTCCTAAATTACAAATTATTTTCTTAGATGCTACTTCATTAACTCGTAGTCAGGACTATCATTCCCAGATGGCAACACTGATGCTTGAGAACACAGAACTTGCCCTAAACGGCCCAGCCGGGGGTGGGGGCGGCACTGGAGAGAGAAAACGGAATTGAAATCCTCTGGCCCCGGCCCCTGCGCTCCGCCAAAGGAGGAGGTATCTTTCCCCGGTGACTGAGGTCGTCCCGGGCAACCCCATGGAGGAAAATAACGTGTGTTTAGGATTACTTTCTCTGCTCAACCCCAAAAACCCTCAGATACATACTTGATATTATAATTCAATAGCTTTTTATTATTAATTTGCGATTATACTTGCAAGGAAATTCCTGGGAAACCTAAAATATGCCATCCATTTGAGCACATTTGCATCTTTCCTACTTCAAAATTCTCCCAGAGTTTCATTTGGCTCATGGTGTAAACAATTTCTCATTTTCATCCAGAATGTGTGGCATGTTGCTATGTTTTCAGGAAAGAGAAAAATCATCTTAATTTATGTAAAGAGTATTCCTCAAGATATGCATAATGGAGTCTGCGAGGCGTAAACACCAAATGTGTAAATACTGCAGAACTCCCCGGCACATATTGTCTGAGAAACGGAAACAAATCCCTTCGCCGCAAACAGCCACTCAGGAGAACCTTAAATTTTGTCATTTTGCCGTTAATGTGCGTGTGCAGGGGGGCTGCTAGGCAGAATTCTAAAGATAGCCCCCAAGATTCCCACCCACCGAACTCTAACCTGGGTGCTGCTGGCAAGGGACTTTGCCGGGGGGTTAAGGTCCCGGGGAGATGGACTTGGAAGCGGACTCGGGGGGTCTCCAGCCAGGAGCACAGCCCCGCTCATGTGCTGAGTTCCTCCTGGGAGGCGCCCCGCGCAGAATCCGCAAGGGGGAAGCCCGCCGGGGCTCCTGACCCTCGGAGCCCGGGGGACACGGGGACGGGTAGCTTTCAGCTGCTAAATCCGCGCTAATTTGCCACAGCGGCCACAGGAAACTCGTAAGGGGGAGTGGGAGCGGGCCGCGAGCACACACGTGTGCAGATGAGCAAAAGCGCCTTTTCCCACCCTCCGTTCCCTAAGAGAAAAGCAGAGGGGTGACACTGAAACACAAACTCCCCGACGGTGCCCCTAGGTGAGATGCACGGACTCCCCGGCGCCTCCTCGTAACTGTCCCCGTCACTTTACCCACGTGGCTCTTCATTTCCCTGGAGGGACTGTGCATAGATGCGAGGTAAGAACATTTTTTAATGTCTCTGATTTCCCAGATCATAAGCACTTAGCTTACATTTGCATACGCTAAGTGTGCCAAATATAAAATGCAGAGCATCTATTCAGCACTAAGACTCATTCTCAAGCAATAACTAACACACGGCAGAGTCCCTCACCACGGCACGACTTTTTGGTGTGTGTGCCAAACATTAATTCTCAGTACATACATTGCATTTGCTTTTCTTTTCCAATTTTTTTCTTTCCAATGGGGAAGAAGAGAATCCTAAATAAGCCCTTTCATGGAATTAAAATGGAACACTACGGCACCACATTTCTGAACCTTACTTCTTCCTTACATTCCTTCATAGAGCAGCCACAAAGCAAAACTGGTAAACTGATCATAAATAAGCATTTGGCTCCTAAAAACATTCGCCACACTGGAATTTGACTCAAAAGATTCAGATATGACAAAGTCAATATTCAGCTGTCTACTTAAAAGGGTCCACAGAGACTTTAAAAAAATAGCTCAACTAGATTAAAAAAAAGGTTTTTTTTCTGGGAGATGAGTATTGGTGGGAAGCTGAGATAAAAAAAAAAATAACAGAGCTTAGGCAGAAAAACATGTCAGTCCACAGCGTTGTGGAGATAACCATACACAGCAGCAAGGCACACACTCATCCTTTTATCCTGCTTTCAGAAAGAGCTCTTGATTAAAAAGGTGGACCAGGACCATCCTCCTGGAATATGTTGGTTCACATTTCTTCTGCAGCTTAGGATCCCTTCCATTTGGGTAAAGAATCAAAGAGGGCCAAAGAGTTTCATAAAATGTGAAGAGAAGAAATGCACCGTTCACTGCAGAGGAGGGAGGCATACGGGACCTCACCCACACGGGAGAGCGATGTTGTGAAATGTGGTGTGGCAGTCTTCCAGCAAGGTAGCTACCCCACAAGAAAACGCAAAAACGCGAACAATGAAGACACTTTAAAGCAAGTGTGTCTCTCAACGGTGCTTAATCTTTTTGGTGACGTCGATCCCTTTGGCCATCTAGTGACGCTTGTTCTCAGAATCATGTTTTTAATTGCAGATAATAAAAAGTAGAGGACAGACAACCCAGTATCTTTAATGGGCATAAGATCTGAAAAGAACGACCAAAGAAGACGGACAGCTGGCAAATACGTCCATGAAAAGACGCTCAGCCACACCGGGCGTTAGGGAAGAGCAAACTAAAACCGCAGTGAAACTGCTCTCACCTACGAGGATGGCAAAATTGGGAAAGCGAAAAACAGACCACAGCAAATGTCAGCAGGGACGCAGAGCAGCTGGAACGCTCACGCACTCCGGGGGAAAGCCGAGGTGACACCACGACAGAAGCGAGTCTGAAAGTTCCCTATGAAGTTAAACACGCGTGATTCAGCAGCCTCACCCCACTTACCTACCCGAGTGAAACGAAAACCTAAATCCCACCAAGACCTACATGCACATGTCATAGCCACTGCACTCACAAGTGTCCCCAAGTGGGAACAACCCAGTGCCCCCCCCCAGGGAACCATTAAGCACCACTGCGTACCTCCATACGACGGACAGCTACTCAGCGACACTGATGCACACCACAACGAGGACGACCCTTAAACCCGCAGGCCACGTGCAAGCAGCCAGACTCAAAAGGCTACATGCTGTATGATTCTACTTACAGGACATTCTTGAAAAGGCGAAATTACAGGGATGGAGAACAGATCAATGGTTGCCTGAAATTAGGGGCGGAGTTGGAGGGGCTGACTGTAAAAATACAGCAGCCGAGAATTTTCAGTTGGGAGGCAAGGACTGTGTCTTGTCTGCGGTGGTGGCTACACACCTCTACGCATCTGTCAGAACTCGTGGAGCTGACTTTGTGCGTAAATCAAAAAAAGAATTCTGAAAAATCTTTCAAAAATTGTTTCCACCATAAAAAATGGTTTTAAGGTATGAGGATATAGGATTACAGAAGAAGCCAATTGGATGGAAATAAAAGTGTACGCTTTTTCCCCATCTACATTTACAGACCCTCTGAATTCTATCCATAGACTCCTGCGGGCTCCCAGGTTAAGAATCCCAGAGTGCAGACCAGCACGCTCAGGAGAGGAGTTCCCGTGGCCAAGACAGTCTTGACATGCTGGGGCTCCCCGCTCCTTCTCAAGGGACCCCTGCAGCAGCCACAACCCTCAGCACCAGCCCATACCTGACCGAGAACCTTGGGGGGCATACACCCCGGAGAACTCTCTGGAAATACCGTGCTGGATTAGCGGATTCTTCAGGACAGTGACCATGGCCTCCTGACTTCTGTGTCTCCAGCACCGGGCCCAGGTAGAGACTCGGTAAACACCTGTATTTCTTAAACAAGTAAAATACCTATCTTTGCTGATCACCTTAAAAAAAAAAATCCATTTTACCTATTTGCCATACAAGTCACACTTCCAAGTAATTTACTTAAAATACTTCATTGCATTGATACTAAGGATTTATATAATGATTTAAACATAAAACGGGATTTATGACTTCATTATTTACCTAATCCATCATGGAAGAAATTAACCTGAAAAATTACAGTTGACAGAATCTAATTGCATAAGGCACCGTGAATGCGAAGGGCCTCCTGATTTTATTTTGCAATGCATATTAAACTCCTTCCCCCGAATACAATGGCTCAATGCTGTAACTTGAAATGTAAACCAATCCAAGGTTTAATTTTGCTTTTAAGATTAAGTAGCACATGTGTAATTTAAAAGTGATTTGAAACGGCAAACAATGTCATTGGGCTTACAATTAATGAGGTTTTGACAACGGCAAACAAATTGGATGCATAAATCTATTCACAACAACCTCTGTATTTAACAGACATGTCACTCTGCATGACTATACAGTTAATTTTCGTTTTCCAGTTTGATAGCTGATTTATGGCGACCTTGACCTCTAACACTGCTCTCAGTGTTTTGTTCTGCTATAAAAGTTGGGCAGGAAGAAGAACACTGTGAAACCAAATGCTATAATTTTTTTTTCTGAAGTGACATCATCAGTGCGCCCTTATCTACCAGCCCTCATCTTTCTAAAAATGTTATTTCATAGACAGATACATTTCCAGTGCACACCTCCAGGTTTGTACCCAGGACAGGATGCTTCCTATCTACTCAGCCAGCCTTGTAGATGGATTCAGCATCAGACAAGCATGCTGCTCCAACCCAGCACAGCAATCTGTCACCCACCCAGAACAAATGTTTCTAGGAGCACAGAGGAAAAGCAGTAAAGACGGGGGTTTGAAAAAAAGGGAATGGATTGGCCCTGGAAAACTTCTAGAAGGACAGATAGAATCAATACAAACCAATGATCCTGCGTGCATTTAAAAATGGTTAAAGAATTGCTGTATTTGCACTAAGTTTTCTACTGTTTCCTTCCTGCTCAGACATTCCAAGGAAACAAAAACAAGCCTGTCAATAGCAAATACGATTTACTGAAAGAGGGAGCGGGCCAGGAAGCGAGCGCGCAGAAGACCACAGGGACCCAAACAACACAACTCAGAGGACACTTTCTTTGTTAAATTAAAGGAATTTAAAAGTTTGTTTGGATGCTGCGTGAGATAGGCTGGAAAACGAGTACAAAATGGCAAATCTCCCAAATAAGTCTTCTCTGAAGTTTCGCTTTACCCCTTAAATCTGAAGGCTGCCACTAATGCAGTTTACGAACCTTGAGGAAAAAAAGCAACTCAGGGCTACGGGAGCTAGCAAATCAATATCCCCTCTAACGGTTTTTGCAAAGGGCATTCATTTTCTTAACCAAAAATGATGGTGCTTTTGTGTTTTATACCTAAATACAATGTAAAATGTGGAAAAACCCGTTTAAATAATAATAGTATTGAATAATCATGATCAATAACACACCAGCTAAATGCAAATGACTATTTCTCTTAAAAGTCAGTGCCATCACAGAATCAGAATCACCTTGTGTTCTGATACAAATGACTAAAATCACCCATTCAAAAATATTACTTATTGTACTCTCTTTAGCTGCATATTCAAAGATGTGACCATCTCGAAACCATGGTCTGGAATTACAGAAGGAGGCGCAATGCCGGCTGCCCGGACTCCCAGGCGGCAGCCCCTCCAAGCTGTTCCGCTCATCGCAGCTCAGCGAGCAGGTCTGGCGACAGGGCCAGCTTGGGAAGTGGACAAGCCTGGGCTGAAAGCCCAGCTCCGCCATCTTCGAGGGACATGGGCCCAGAACAACGCACGTTACTTGTCCAAGCCTCAGTATGTCTAACCATAAAATGGGCTGACACCTTCCACACATTAAACTCAAGAAAATGCAGCCACACTAAGGGAATCCAAGCAGCCTCATTTGCGCCTCATGCTGTCATTCATCACGATTTCCACCTGTGCCCTCTCAGAGGGGGCGCCTTGGCACAACGGTATGGGGTATGCTTCCAGCATTTAAAGGAAGCTATTTGTAAATAACACAGCCCCTGGGAATGTAAGTCGTGTCAACCGAAGACAACCAGGGGTTCCAAAGCTGGAGGAAAGGGTAGCTGCATCAGTGTTACTGAGACAGTAACACACCCCAGGTCTCCAACGTGCCACCTTCCTACAGGTGTGTGACAACCTGCCCGGGGCGGAGGCCACTCCAGTAAACCCGCCCGTTACCTGTGTGGAAAGAGACAAGAGCGATGCGGGCACCTGACGCCTGGAGGTACCTGAGTGGCGGCTGGTATCAGTCTCCACTCTCTCTCTCTCTCTCAGATTATGACAGCAGCCTTCCCGTTCCTCACTGGCTGGTCCCCCTCACTCCTGGGCCACCAGGACTCCTCCACACACATAGAGCCTGTCGCCAGACGGCAGAGCAGAGCCAGCCTCTCATCTTGCTCCTTGAACCCCTCCCATCCACTCTGTTAACCAGAAAACGTGAAAGCAGCTCTAGGAGATGGAACCCAATACTCCTGCTGTGATGTGAAAGCCTCTTGGAGAAGGAAAAAGAAAAACGAACATTAAAGGGGAATTTTGCAAATTTGACTTAAAGGCGAATTTTGCAAATCTGATTTCCCAGGCATAACAACAAAAAAATGCTTGTTTCTTCATTCACTGCTAAATATGCTCCTATTAGACAGTCCTGCGGGTCAGAGCAAAGTAAAAGCAAGCTCTTTAAAAACTGTAATAGCCTGTACTTCCTTCCAGAAGACAATCAATTACCACGGAAGAAGAGAAATGGAAAAAAAAAATCCCTCAGTGTTTTTTTTCTCCCACACAGCAGGAGACACGGCAAGCGTTATCTATAAAGCTGTAATATTTCTTCACTATGAGGAAGAGAGGAGACCTAAGTGTTGGATACTCTACCTTGAGAAAACACAATATATAGCCTTGATCTTGAAAAAAATCGTTAAGAAGTGATTATTTGTTCTCTAAAAGGATTAGCTGCTTTACAAAAGGATCATCTGCAGACTTCTGGAAGGTATTAAGCTTAGCCAGTGTATATAAGCCACAATTCAAATTAACATAACTTTCCAGGAATATATTTCTACGTAATACTGGGTATGCTTGGAGGCAAAAATAACCGTTGAGCTCAGTACAACCCAGGCAGAGTGAACGCCTGCTCTTTGGGGACCCCTCTCTGCAGCCTCATCTCTCATCCCTCATCCTACTTTTTGGCATCCCTCTTATATGTCCCCTCAGTGGTTCAAAGCACCCCACCTGCCAGGGCAGGACCTACCTGCCCTGCAGACCCCACCCTCCATGCACCTGCAGCCAGACTTTGGCAGCGAGGTGATACAGGCTCCACCAATCGATCCCACCCAGGACCGATGCTCCATGGTGAGTCGTGGATCCAGGGATGTTCTGACACTGCCTGCAGGAAGTCCGGTGGCAGCAATGCCCAGCAGCCTCAGCAGCCATGGACCACAGGCCACATCCTCACCGGCAGCTTCCTGTGGCCTGGCCTTGGCTCTGGTTCAGGCTGAGCACCTCCTGGGTTCCTGTCCCTTTTGTGACCTGGTTCTCCAGCCTTCCAGTTGATTCTGAGAGCTATTCAGTAACCTCCTGTCCAGTTCCTGTTCTCAGTTTGGTGGTGTCCAGCTAAAAGCCGCAACACACACAACCCGGATAATAAAAGAATAGAGGTTCCTCACTGACACCTGCTCTTTGGAAAGGGCGGGTCATTCTTCTCTGCATGAATAGGGCGAACCTGAGTAACCAAAAGAATATTGCATCAAACACCAACTTCTGAGGCTGGGTCCTAAAAGATGTTACCGCTTCTGCTTTGCTTTCTCTGGGACTCCTCTCTCTAGGGGAAGCCAGCAGGCATCACAAGGATGCTCAAGCAGTCCCATGGATGTGTCCACACGGGAAGGAACTGAGGCCTCCTGCCCACAGCCAGCCAGGGAAGTGGGTCTTCCAGCCCCAGCCACACCTCCGAGGTGCCAGTTTCCGACAGCTGAGATGAGACAAAATTGCCAATTCTGTTCTAGAGCTCAGAAAACTGAGGTCTGTGCTAATGGCTGCATTTGCTTACTTAGTTCACAGGACAACCCCTTCAGGGCCAGGGAACGTGCATTTCAAAGTCTCCCAGGGACTTCTCTGCTCAAAACAGAAATGGGGCTGATGGCTGGCGTCCTCTTGCCTTGCTCATTCATTACCATGTCTACTTTCTAGCACGCTCAGCCTCCATGGTGCCAACACTCCTTAACGTCTAGCTTGAACAGTTAGACATTATCAAAGAGTGCTTAGGAAAGATGAAAGCACCGTGACAACGAGGGCCCGAGCCGATGTCTCCGTGTTCTGTGACCTGATGGGACCCTATGAACGTTTCACCCAGCTTGTTCTGGTTAGTCTCACAGTTTTATTGCTTTGGGCATTAAATATTCCCTGAGCACAGGCAGGGAACGTGGGCAGAGGGGAACATACTGACCGTGGGCTGGTGGTGAAACCCTGCTGACAATCACACATCTGCCCAGGCTTGTGTCATAAAACCACCTTCCCCACCTTCCCCTGGCCTTCCTGATGCCGGGGACCCTCAACTCACCCCCAATTTAGAGCACAAACTCTTGGTAAAAACGCTTAAGAGCTTGTTCCCGAGTGATCCTTTAGTTTGCTCAGACACCCAGTTTCTCAGAGACACGGTCCGCCTCACACCGTGGCGGATTTTATTTTTTATGCATCTTGACACAGTATTTAAGCCTCCACGCAAATGCTCCTTGTACTCGTCACGGAGATTTTCCAGCTTAAGCCTTCGGCAGGGAAATCGGCCCCCTCGAGCCGGACCAGACAGCGCGGCGTTCGTGCAGATTTCGTGCGGATCCGTGCTGCTCCGTCAAGGCGCTGAACTCCCACCAGCCGGAAACCAGGCAGCGGGATACGAGCGGCAGGGAGCGGAGCCCCACAGGAAGGTCAGCTCCATTCCCAGACTCATCCAGATTCCGCCAGAGCTACCCAGAAGTTAAGTCCCTGTGGTTTGGACACCACATTAAAGACAGATGGTGACGCCAACACTAGGGTATCTTGATAGAATTTTTCCCAAAGTAGAAACTCTCCATGGAGACCTTGAAACTAATTCAAAATGATTTCTGATCAGGAGCTGTTGGGCAAATCATTCTATCATTCGGTTCTCCCAGACCTGCAGCCCTGGGTCCTGCGGCTCCCTGGGCCTGAGTCAAGGTCTCTCCGCCAGCCCCTGAGGCAGCCCCAGGTCCAGGAAGGCTGCCTCCCGCCTCCTCACGTGATGAGGCAATCGGATCTTTTTATTCTTTGGAGACTGGGCAACAGCAGGGAGGAAACACAGGCATTTCTTGGACCAGCTTTGCTATTACTCATTTCGAAAGAATGGCATGCCAGCTACTCTGATGGTGAAGTGGCAGCTCTCCAGGCCTCTGGCCGGGGCAGGCGCGCAGTGGGCGAAGCTGCCAGGACGCGAGGGGGCACAGCCACTAACATGGCCACTGCCACCAAGTGTCCCCACTGCAGGAGGGTGAGCTCAGCGGGACCTGGGGTTCTGGGCAAAGAAGCCCTAGTGGTGAAGCTGAGATCAGGGAAACAGAGAGCAGAGGGGGAAGACGGGGTGGGGGGCCCTGGGAGAGGACAGCTGGGCCACAGCTGCTGGGTGACCGTGTGCCCGCTGCCCTTGGCCTTACGGTCCAACCTCCTTCGGATGTTAAGGTTAGAGACAGAGTCACAGGAATAGGTATTCACTACAAGATAGATGGACTTCTAAAAGAGAGGCTGGCAAAACTGCCCCCATCTTGGCTTCATCGCCTTTAGCGGCTGTAGTTCTGGGAGGGGCAGACACTCAGCCACAAACACCCAAGTGGAAACAGGGCCCCTGATGAACACACGCTGTTCCAGATTTGCAGAGAAGTGGGCACAGTCTCCAGCATGAGGAGCCCTCTCTGTCCCAAATGGATGACGTGAGGACCTTAGGGCGGCCCCTTCACTGCACACGGTCTCCAGAGCAAGGCTGGGCTCGGCACTGCCCGCCTCTGGCCAGACAGACAGAAAGATGCAGGAGCCCAGGCCCCAGGTAAAGGAGGCAAGGGCAGGATCCGTGGAACCCCAGCACACAGTAGGTCTCCCATTCCCATGTTTTGCACAGATGAGTGAATAGACATAAGTAACTGACGTATGTAAATGACTGTGAGTCCCCGGGGCTTAAAGGCTGCCGCGGGGACCCTCCATGATCACCTTCATGCTGCCAGCAATCCCATCCTCCACCGTTCATTTGGTTTAGCCTCCTCGTTCCCCAGCCGTCGTCTTTTAAACCCTTGAAACTGGCCCTGCGTGAGTCCCTAACACCTCGTCATGGATTAGTCTATCCAACAGATTCCGTGAGCACAGGAGGGGCCGGAGCAAGGTGAATGGGGGGCGGAGCACAAAGCAGGTTCATCGAGGATCCACGTCTCCCCAGGGAAGGCACTCAGGACTGGTCCCTGCGATGGTTCCAACTCCGTCCTGAGAGCCAAGGGTACCAGGTACACCTCCATCCCGCTGTCGGCCCTGTGAGGCATCGGTGCCTCTTCTCCGCCTGCCAGGGCAGCCACCTTGCCGGCCGCTCCTCCTGGGGCACCCTCCGCCCTCCCCTACCGTGGCAAGTCCCGACCTCATTCCTGGGCCCCTGCAAAAAGCCCCTGACGTTTCCACCCCGGCCACAGGCTGGGCTTCCTGGGGAGCTTTGTGGAAAACGCGGCTCCCAACCTCACTGCATGCAGGGCGCCCTGCGATGGCCCTGGGACTCTGATGCATGGCCCCCTGGGGGTGTGACTGAGAGCCTCTCCTGGTCCCCAGTCCCCCTCATCAGACCTCCCCGTCAGCACTTCCCTTCCTCAGAAGTCTCGTTCGTTCGCCTCCCCCAGCCCCAAGATGGAGCCAAGTCCCTCCCCAGATGCCAAGACCTTTCCCCGACAGGCCCAAGGGTCCTCTCATTCTGCTGCCTGAGGGACCAGACTCTTCCCTTGTCCTGAAGGCCCCGTGACCTCCGCCCTTCCCCCTCGACCCGACACAGTGGTTTGGAGGGAGCTGCTCCATCCCCAGACCCCTGGCAGGACACGGGGCCCAAGCCTGGACAATCAGAACAGCGCAAGTCCAGCCACAGTCAAGCCCTGGGGATGTGGCCAAGGCCCGGCTCATCAGAGCCACGGAGACTCCCTCCTGAGTCCACGGTGGCCCCTGTTGGGAAAGGCTGTCTCCTGCAGGGAGGACAGGACGAGGGGCTGCTGGAGACCCTGTGGGGAGGAGCCTGTCGGGGTGAAGGAGGAAGGAAGGTGGGGCCTTGATGGCAACGTGGAACCACTGGGTCCTGCTCTTCCCGAGCCTTCAGTTTCGTATGTCAGCGAGGCCTCTTGTGAAGAATCACGTTTCCACCTCTGACACCCCTGAGATCCCTGACAACACGGCACCCTGCCTCTCCCAATCTGCAGGGGGGCACATCACAGCTTCCTCTGCACTGAGACAACCTGCCAAGGCCAGCAAGGAGGTGGAAGAAGAGGGTAGCTCTGGACTCAGGGACAGACCGTCTAGCAGACCCTCCCATAGATGGAGCCCCGGGAGCCCTTGGCTCAGTCAGTAACAGGAGTTGTCCCCCCACCCCGCCACCAGGACCCCCACTTACTAGCCCCGTTGACCAGAGGACTGTGGTGGCCACAAGGCAGCTGCAAACCCACCAGGTCCCTGGGGATGTGTACCCTGGTGGTGGGGGGGGCACAGTGGACCCTCCACCAGACTCCACGTGGAAGCAGTGAGGGGCTCGTCCCAGGAGACAGACCCCCCCACAGGTTCTGGGGGGCCCAAAGACCCCTCCTGTTGGGGCCTACCCTACCCAACGTCCTGTATCACTGGTGACGGGGTGGAGCCCCATGTTACCAGACACCAATCACTCCACATGTCCAAAGCACATCCCGGCCATCCACTGAGCCCATCACACCCACACGGCCACGCATTTCCCACCCAGCATCAGTCAGGCCATTGCTCAGAAGTCACCCTGGGAAGCCTGGCCATGTTCCCTGCCTTCCGGGCCTGAAAACGGACGCAGCACACGGAGCCTGGCTGCTCCAATCTCCAAGACGACAGCCACTGAAGAGGACGCAGTCTCTGTAAAACTCTTACAAGTCACCGCCATACCGAAACAAAGCAAGACAACAAAAACGCCACCACTAAGTAAAATCACCAGGACTGACGTCACTGATTTCTGCCCAGCACTGCCCATCCATTCAGGATGTGCGTTCTAATACAACAAATAATAAATCATTTGCTAAACAAAAGCACGCTGTGCACAAGAAACACACATTCGATAGCTTCCTAAAATACCACCTACACACCACCAGCCCAGCAGAAACCACACACGGCCGGGGGACAGGCCGGCAAGACTCAGGCCAAGCAGACAAGAGATGGAGGCACAGCAGTGAAGTCACAACTTCTCACCTTCAGGCCCCGCTCAAAGCTAGAAGGTACTGCGATCCAAATGGACGGGTAAGGTGGGCTTTCGTGGGAGGGAGGCAGACGAGGGGCCTCCATTTCCCGAGGCCCCAAAACATAAACCAGGTGTCAAACACGGGAGGGAAGATGAAGGGGTCAGCCCACCAGGACAGTGAACAGAAAAAGGATGCTGATTCCAGGCTAGGACGTGGTCCCTGGACAGGACACGTGACCCTGGGCGAGTCGCAGGCTGCTCACCTAGAGCAGGTGACATGCTCAGACTCTAAACAGGGAGATCACATTTCCCCCCAAACATCCCAGGAGCATCCAAAGCAAAACAGCAGAACTGGCTTTGGTTTTCGGCAAACTGAAAGCCTCATGCAGAAAGCGTATTTCCAGTTACCTAAAAACAAACGAGGAAGGCTACTGAGACACTAACCAGAAATTAGTAAAAGTGCTTCCTTTCTTATTTGAGGAAAGGGGTGACTCTTCAGTGTACAATGAATTCAGTTTCCTGACCACAAAAATACGGCTGGATTGAACCACATCTTATGTCCATCCTGGGCGCTGTTCTGCACAGAAAGGTAGCTGGACCCGGCTGGACTTGTAAAATGAAGGGAGAAAGTGAGTTTTTACGGTGATGCAATCGGAGGCATCACCATCGTTTCTGACCTCCGGACTTCTGAGGGTGTTTTACAGCCCAGAGAGCACTCAGGAAAACTCTCCTCTCCCAGAATGGAAGACAGAACTTACAATTCCCAGTCAGGTGGGTCCCCTGAAATCTCAAGGGAAGGTTCTCACTGGAGAATCGGCAAAGACACTCAGCCACGGTCAGAAGTTCTTCCTCGGGGGCAGCCCGCCTTCCTCCCTCTTGCTCTAAGCGAGCATCTTTCCTCCCTTTCTGCCGAGGGTCACCGACCGGGATGCTGGCCAGCCGGGGCCAACTGCATGAAGCATCCCTGGACCTGGTTTGCATACGCGCCATGGTCGTTTTCACCTCTGCCCCAGCCGCTGAGTTCCCCTCGTTCAATAGCTGTCATTGTTTCCATGCGGATTTTCTCCACTGAAAAGAGAAACAACAAGGTCCTGCTATACAGCACAGGGAGCTGCACTCAGAGCCTTGTAATAGCCCGTCATGAGAAAGAACACGAAAACTAACACACATACAAACGTGTGACTGAATCGCTGTGCCGCACACCGGAAACCAGCACCACACTGCGCATCAACGAGGCTTCAGCAACAACAAAACTGAAATAAATAAATGAAAAGGAAATGCAGAATGTGGTGCTCCAAGCCAGACTGAGGTCTGCAGGACGAGAGTCATGGGTGCCAGAGGGAGAGAGGGGTGACTCTCGGTTTGCACCAGTCAGAGGTCAACGGGGACCACGTGGACCTTTGTGAGCCAGCTCCCGCCACAACCCTAGGAGCAGGCTTCTCTGATGACAACAGCCACCATTAAATTTTCCACTCCATATTATTTTATTAGGAATGTCGTCCAATCCCCAGTGTGCAGTGTGCACTGCAACCACATTTTTAATAAAAAGAAGGAGGCACAGTTCGCCCAGTGCTGCACGAACAGCGTCACTACTGTTTTCAAGACGAAACACTGTCCTCATGCCTGCTGGACAGACTGTCCTTAGTAGAACCAACTGCCTCTGTTCACCAAATTCCTTGGCTCCCCCAAAGGCACCACAAACTGAGCCCACGACCCGGGCTCAACATCGTCCCTTAATCCTGCATCTGGTCCAGATGCATGCTGTCTCCCTAGCAGAAGCCTCGGGGGCTTGGTCAGGCAAGACTCTCCTGAAAGTCTAAAAAACTAAAAAACAAACAAAAAAAAGCAACCGTACACACATGCATTTTTCTACAGAATGGATCCATGGTCTTCCTTAGAATCAAAAGAGGACGTGCTCTCACACAAGTTAAGAACCACCGGTCCATCGGACAGGATCCAGACTCTTACAAGTGTCGGGGGAACCCCAGCCTTCTCCACCGCTCTGGTCCCAGCCAGAGCCCACTCTGACATCTGCTGCTCCCCAGATAGGTCATGCTGTTTTTTTTACCACTGGGCAAGCACCTGGAAGTCCTTTTGTCTGGAATGTTCTAGCCCCATTGGCTACCAAGGAAACATGCTTGAAAACCAAGCTTGCTCTGGTGAAGCCCTTCCAGGCACCCCCTTCACAAGCCCACCTAGGCAGTTCTGTCCCACCTCCACGTTACACATGCCCTGGAAACGACACATTGTGTCCTCCTCTGGGTGTGGGGCACCCACAGGACAGGCAGGGTGACTTTTTCACAATACCAGTGTTAAGTACAGTATGAGTATACAGTAGATACTCAATACATGCTTACCTTCCCCATTTGTCCCTTCTACCTGACCTGACAGACTCTTTCAAATAATACCGTTGATGAAAACCAAGAAACACTCTTTGAAGGAATATTGTTGGCTAGCTAAGGACAGGCCTAGCTAGGCACAGTTCCGTGCAAAATTATTAAATTTCTGGCTCTTGCATGTTTATAATAATGTTGGGCCGAAATCAGGACTTAGCTCAAAGGAATTTGAATGAGCAGACTGATAGCATCTCCAATAGATGAGTGAACTTTAGCTGATGTTGGCAACACTGGTGAAAAGTAATTTATTGAATTACTGATGCACTTAATAAAGCCGTGCCCGCCAGGGCCCGGGGGGTGTGCCTCCTGAGTCAGCCATGCTTCAGCACGAAGGATGGGAAACTGTCTCAAAGGATTTTCATGTCCAGGCTTTAAACGTTCAGCTGTTCATAAAACTAGGAACTTTTGGAGCCAGTAGAGCCACATACTGAAGAAAAGAGTTAATTACAAGGAACTAGGAACACTTTTACTTGCAGTAACCATGCAGGTTTTGAGACGACTCGAAATAATTTGACTGCAAAGGAAAGTTTCTTCTGATTAACAAACGTCATAGTGCACATGAGACGCGTTTATTTTTACGTGTTTAAGAAGCTGAAATATTTTAATCTCTTTGGAAAAGCATTTATGCATTTTCTAAGAGCATTTATGTGTTTTCTAGTCATTAAAGCCGGCGCCCCAAGGCAACATTTTGCTAGGCCAGATTGAGTTACTGCAAATCCCTGAACGTAAAATGAAAGAATTCAAATATTCTGGCTTTCTGTTAATTCATGCTGATTCCCCAGCCCTAGCCCTCTGTAACTGGGAGAGAACTCTGCTTCAGAGAGTCAGTGTCGGGGCCTAAATGTTAGCGCTACGCCCCGCGGTAAGCAATGGGCCACCCCTCTGCCCTCCGAAACGGTCTCAGGCTCTGCCCTGGTCCTCAGCTCCCGCCTCTGGGAACCGAGGATCCAAGTCTCCCGTCTGGGTTAAAAGGAGACGTGGAGGCCTCCGCGGATGACAGCCCCTGGAAGACAGAAGCTCAGCACCTGAGAGTCTGTCTCCGTCTCCGTCCCTCTGTTTTGTAACAAGTGAATTAAATTAGTACAGAACGGCTAAGAGCAGGCCGGCCCTGGGAAAAGCTGTGATGTGAGAAAAACTGACCCCTGGTGTCCTCAAAGCCTCTTCTCAGCCCTTTTTCAAACAACGAATGAAAAGCTTTACCCCGTGACAAGAGTCCAGACAGACTGGTGAGGCGGGTGGGGAAGGCCCCAGGGCTGTGACAGCAAGTCATGTAAGTGGGGGTCGCCCTTTGACGCCAGCCTTTTGAACCAGAGAAGAAAGGGAGGCCGGAGATCCCACAGGATCACCGGCAACCTGCCGGGGCAAGAGCCACCCCCGCCGGGGTCTGCTCCAGCCAGCACACCCAGCCCAGCCCAGCCCAGCCCAGCCCAGCCCCAGGGCGCTCAGGCCTGCTGGCGAAGGAGTCGGAGCCAAGTCTGCTGGAAGCCAACTGATCTGCAAGCCGACCTCCTGAAAACGCCAAGTCCTTTTGGGGTAAGAGGCAAAATGAAAAGGCTTAGTGCAAAGGTCACTCAGGATAACACATCGTGACCAACCAGCTGCACAACGGGACACTCAGAACTCTTGCGCTGAGAAGAAAATGGAATTAATTTGCTCCCGAGTACAAAAATCAGTGACTAATGTTCAACTGGAAATGACCAAATGGGCTTAAGGACATTAATAACGAAAAATGATGCTTGTGTGTATAGAGTAGAAATTAAGCAACTTGCCTTGAGGACAAAGCAAGTGTGTCGGAGGAGGAATCAGAGCTCAGATCATCTCAAGCCTTTTAGTGCAGACTCGACACCCCTGGACTCCTGGACGCGACAGTGGTACCAGTGACTGTCGAGCCAGCACGAGGCTGGGCTCTCACACGTGACCCTAATTCATGTATAGGACAACCCAATTGGGAAAGTGTCATTGTCCCCATTAGGAAGAGGAGGAATACACTGGGAGAGGGAAGTCACTTGTCCATCCTCAGTGTCAAGAGCCCCAACTTGACCCCAGCTCTCTGCTCCCAAGTCTGTGCTCTGAGCCCGGGGCTGGGTGCCTCCCAGGGAAAAGGGAAGCTGGGGACTGTGATTCCCTACTGGTTTTCAGACAGAGTAAAACTCCTGCAGGGAGCGCCCTCTGCACGCGCCCTCCGCCACCGCCCTGGACCGCTCGCACTCAGGGCTGGCCCTTCCACCCTCCCTCTGTCCCTCTGGTTCACTTGGAAGAGTGGATGCCCGATGAGCTCCAGGTACCTGACGAGCGTCCCTCCGTCCCTGGAGAGGATGATGCAGCCACGCACCTGCCTGGGGAGCACGGCTCAACGCTGAGCATTCATCCCAGCACCAGCCTTTCTGCCAGATCATATTTATTGTCACCAGAACCTAGGTTGGGGTCGGGACGAGCTTTCCTGTCAAGGCTTCATTCCTCACCCAAAAAACACTAAAGGCAAAACACCTGCCCGAAGCTCAGCAGGTTTGTACCACATAACCCAGGATCATTTTCTCCTCCAAACTCTTCTGTGCCCCCAGTGGAGTTTACATTTGTTTCAGGAAGAAAGAAAACGTCACCTTTTTGGCTATCTCATCCAATACACGTTCACTGGCTATATTAACTGGGCGTTCTTGATGGTATTTAGAACCTATTTTAAAATACACATTTAAAAAAATGTTTACCTGGTTCTCATTTCATTGGGAATCAATATAAAAAGATATGTCAGTTTTCCTGAAAGATATTGTTAACATTATTAGTGCATAAGCTTAGACAATTCCTTTGAAGTGTTGGCGGAGTTGAAAGAAAGATGTGAGGCCCGCATTTCTGGCTCTGCGCCGGGAGCTGTGAGAGTTCAAAGAGGCCGTGAACCACATCAAAACTCCCCAAGTAGAACACCTGGATGGGGCGGGCCCTGGGGGACGAGGTTTGGGGAACAGCAGACAGAGAGAAGAGGAAGCCGGCTCGGTAATCCCCAAACCCGGGATCTCCCGGCCTGAATCTGGCAGGAGCTTCGCCCTGACTGTACACCTGCGTCTGTTGGAGGATTAGCGGAGTTCAGAGAAAACCCTTTCCCTCTGGCGCGGCTGATCCAAAAGCCAACCATCTAGAGTGCTGTCCAGCACTCTGACAAAACAGTGAGATGTTAACTCTGAAAAAACAAAATCCTTGCAGTATGTGTTGAGTCGATCTGTAAAATGAACAGCATGCTGAAGGTCCCCCTGAGCGTAATCTCAGTCTGGGTAGATCTGGTACCCAGCACAGAGAGAACTCCAGCCCAGGTGATGAGCCAGGGACAGGTGGTAACTCCAGCTGTGGGTTCAGCCGGGCGTGGGGTCAGCAGCACTGCCTGGACCAGGGTGGACAGGGTGAAACTAGTCAGCACGCTGGGGGCCAGAGGGGCTCAGAGATGGCCTGTTGCCACAAGTCTCTCTTTTGAGGGTGTCGGGAGGCGGTCCATGGAGACCATTCTCTTGCCCCTGGTCCACCTTGGTTGTAGACCACATGACTCCTTGGCGCCAGGTTTGGCTCACTTGTGCACGTGGCCTGGTGTAACCCAGCCCATGAGCCCAGGTTAATGTGCATAAAAAACTGCATTTCCGCCTCCCACACCACTGTAACATGAAGGGTCAACCGTGTGTGTTAAAGAATGGGTCTGCCCATGGAGCACAGGTAACATCATGAGATTAAAACATTTAACCACGCAAGATTTCCATAATCATTTGAATAATCATGCAAAAAAAAAATCAAGTTACCTAGCCTGTCCCATCATACTGACTTGATCTAGCACTTTGGATAACACACACAAGGTATCTATTAATATGGAGTCTGACTCTAGTTCATTTACTCATTGAAACTTCACTGCTTCTGAGCACATGCAGCAGATAGCCTCATGTGGTGCAGGGACCTAAAAACCACAATTCGCTGAGTGCCAGCCCCGCACCTCACCCTATGCATGCACCATCTGTCACTCTCACAGCAGCCTGTGAAGGAGAGGTTATCAGTCCCATTCTCGAGGAGAGAACACTGAGGCGTGTGAACTTTTAATGACTTAGCCAAGGTCACACCAGAGCCAGGATTTGAATCCATTACCTGAACCCAGAGTCCAGGCTCTCAGAGACACACCTTCTACCTGAAAGCACAAAGGAGCTGGTAGAGGAGATAAACAGGTCAACAAGAAATCAAAACAGAGTCTGACAGGTGCTCTAGGACAGGCACAAACACCGCTCTCCGGAAAGGAAGAGAGCTTTCTCTCAGCTGCAGGGGTTAGGAAGGCTTTGTGGAGACTGAGGCATTTGAAATGGGCCTTGAGATACAAGTAGGAGTCCCTAAGATGGAGATAAAGGGGAGGGAGATTCAGGGCAGGGGGCTGAGCAGGCTGCTCTTCCGAGGATCTGGACAACTTGGGGGTGCCTTCAGGAAGGACAAAGCCACCAGATCGCTAAGAGATAGCACACCAAGAGAAGGATGGAAGATGGTCTTGGAATACAAAGTTTTTTTTTTCCCAAGGATAATCAAATATTAAGAAGGCCAGTCTTTATCCTAATGGATATATTTGTTTCTCTTTTGACAGCAGAATTTTTGTAAGTGTAACTCAAACATCATAAATGAAAACAACCTGTCAGGTAAAGGAAGGGAGGGCAGCTTCCATGGTGTCCCCTCACTGCTCCCAAACCTGCCTCCTTGGGAGGTCATCTGGGGTTGCTCTGGTCTGGGGCAGACAATCATTTTAGCAAGAAAGTTCAGCATCTCCAGAAGAACTGGCAATATGATGCCTAGACAGACCTCTCTTACCTTCCCAGGATCCAGTTTTCAATCAACGTTAAAAAAAAAAATGTGTGGCTGCCAATCAAGCACAATGGACATCTGCTAAAAAGACACAAACTATATATATAAGCAGACGTGCTCCTAAAATGTCCCGATTTGTCACTTGTTCATCATCCAATGACAGTCATCAGAGCCAACTGCCAGGTACCCGGCTGGGCGCCGAGGACACAACATCATCCTCAGGGAAATAACAATCCAGAAAATCTTTCCACAGCAGGGTGAAGGCCGGTGCGAGCAGACGGATAAAATGTTAGGAGAGTGTTGGGCTGGGTGGGCAGAGGTCACAAGTTTGATCTGAGACATGTTGAGCTGGGGGCATTTGACATCTCAGGAGAAAGGTCCAGTGGGCGTCTAAGCCTGGGAACCGCCGAGGACTGGATGGGGCTGGGACATGCCTCTGACCTGGAAGAAGGGAGTTTTGATAGAAGCGAGTAGCTTGGGCTGGGACGGCGGCAGCAGCAGAAGTGGACCAATGGGGGCATAGTTTAAAGGAGTCACATTTCAGTTTCAGTACAAACCAACTGTCAACGGCTGTCAACGCCTCACACGTCTACCTCCGGCAGTCCCCCTCTGACTGAGCTCCAACCCCACCCCACAGCCACTGCTACCCCTCTCAGGAGTTGACAATTTGCACACACGCATCCCTGGACGGGAGGGGGTCACACATGAGAACATGGAGCTCCAAGAAGCTTCTTCAGGCTTCCTTGGAGGCACCAACCTAGGACATCTCCAGGCCGGCTGTCCCTTCACAGAGAAGTGGCCCCTCCTGCTCAGGGCTTGTGGTCCTGACCACAATGCTTCAGACTCACTCCGTGCCTCCACAGGGGTCCCAGAAAGCATCACAGGGACAGTTAACTTCCTCATCCACTTCCCACAACTCATTTGGCTGGGGGAACTGAGGGATGGTTTTACATCTAAAACCATCTGGATTCATCCAAAACCTGGCCATCTGCAGGGACAAATCTAGCTCTCAGTCAGCTCTTGTTGACACATGGAAAGTCTGGGGCCTTTTTTGGGGGGGGGCGCGGTGAGGGTGCAGCGGCTGGTTCACAGGCATCACTTACATCAGTGAGCAAAGACCTCAGCCCCTGAGGTCACAGTCAGAGGCAGAGCCACACCTGGGAAGGGCTAGGTGCTGCGCAGGGCCCGCTCCATGTCACCGTCTGGCCTTTTGCTCCCGGAAGGCCTGGAGCCTGTGCTCCGAAAGCCCAGACCCCAACCCGATTCGCACACAGAGCTCTGCGCAACACCGCGATGGCTGAGTGGCCGCGGCAGTCTGGAGCCAGCCTTGGCTCATGCCCCTCTTTGGCTTAGTGCTCTGGTTTTGAAAAGCCACGACCCCTCACTCCCGCCACACACAGTTTAAACGGGCCTGGGTCTTTATTTGGCAGACGCAGAATTTCACTGACTTTTGAGACACAAAGACCTCCAGGTACCCCAGGTCAAGGGGCACCTGGGGTCAGTGGTTGAGTGGACACGGACACAGGGACTTCCAAACACGTGACCATCCTTTGCTGGTTTTCATCCAATGTAACCACTTTCATTCTCGATACAAACACACACAGGGCCACATTCCTCTTTCCTTGAGTTTCCTGGGTGGAAACTGATAGTCAGTCCAGCACAGATCAAGATCATAATTCTGCAAGAATAATTGTCTAACCTTTCCAGGAGGGTCTGCCATGCCAGGAAAGAATTTAGGTCAAGTCCAACAAATCACTCAGGGCCTGGCTCTGTCTCCATCCTGAGGGCTGTCTGGCCTTTCCCAGATGGTCCCAGGGAGCTGGCAGGCGTGGCGTTGTGCTGACCTCTGGGCCAGGAGCTCTGACTGTCACTCCACTGACACCGAGGTCCGGCCTGGGCCAGCGGGGACCTGCTCACCTCCTGGGTGTCCCTGCCTCATCTCTGAACCCCCTAGAGGCATCCTACTGGGCTCCCCTCCCCTGGAAAGGCAAGGGGCACATGGACAGAAGTCCATGCCCCTCCCGGAGTTGGTGCAATTCAGAGTCACTTTGTTAAAAGGCTCCTGTCTGCGCCCCTGAAAGCGGTAGCCCCCAACACACCCGTTGGCACCCTCTCTCCATCTCGCCTGCTTTTACACACGTCCTCCCTGTCGCTGTCCCCCTAGTACTGTCGCCACCCGCAGACACACACACACACTCTGCTGGTCCATTTACCAGGAGGGAGCGCGAGAGCTGCCGATGTGGTCGCCAAGTTGGGCTGCGGGCCCGGGGGCCCGATGGCCTGGGTCGCAAGGTCCCCAGGCGCTGGCACCGGGCACGCCGCCGGCCGGCAGGGACCAGCTCGGGGACCCGGCACCCCAGCGCGGCCCCTCCCTCCCTCGGCGGAGGCGGCGTCCCCGGCCTGCTCCGGCCGCCCCGGGGACACGGCCACCCGGAGGGGCGCGCGGCTCCCCGCCCGCACCCCACGCGCTCTCACCTCGGAGGGGACAGTCCTGTCGCGCCGATCCCGCCGCCGCCGCGGCGGCTCCGCATCTCCTGGGCGCCCGCCCGCCGCCCTCCGGGGCGCCCCGCCGTCCCCGCCGGGCGCACAGGAGGGTCGTGGGGACGCGCGGAGGCCGCGGGGTCCCGGCGCCGCCTGCGCCGCCTGTGCCGCCTGCTGCCGCCGCACCCGCGCCGCCCGCGCCCGCCGCCGAGCAGGAAATTTGTCGGACCGGGTCCCGCCGCCGCCTCCGCGCTCGGCCGGGGATCGGCGGCGGGGGCGGGGGCCCCGGCGCAGCGAGGAGCCGGGGCGACGCCTGGTGTCCGGCGCGGGGAGCGCACCCGGCGCCCGCCCCGCTTGGAGCCGCGGCCCCGCCCCGCAAGGATGACCCCGAGGCAGCGCAAGACCCGGCCACGCTGGACGTCCACTAACCCAGGCTCGTGACCCCACCGGGGAGACCCTGGTCGGGCCCCCGCTGCCCGGACCCAGGCGTTATGCAGGGTTCCCAGGTGTGACAGCCACTTTTACAAGCGGAAGAGGCCCTTCCTTCCCAGCCTTGGCCCTGGACACCAGGAAGTGACCTGGCTGGGGACAAGCTCTGGGTCATGCAGTCGGTCCAGCAGAGCGGAGGGCGCCCTGTACTGCTTCTGGTTCGGGGAAGTAGGGCTAACTGTGAAGTCTGAGCTGGTGTCTTCCTGTGCAAAGAGGGGATAAAGCCTCCCACCTGGTGGATGTTGAAAAGGGCTTGCCTGTCATTAAGACAGCACTAGGCACGTTAAACACACACGGGCGGACGCGCACACGGAGGAGGAAGAGCCACAGCTAGGAGCGGTCTGGACCAGCTGATCTCGGGAACTTCTTTCCAGGTGACCTCCTGCAAGCTATTTAGGGAGGTTTCAGAGTAGAGGAAATTCCATAAGGATGGGCGGAAAGGATACATGTTGCCTCATCTTGGTTCTGAACCTTTGTGCTGTGCCCGGCAGGTTGGTCCAAGGCCCCTGCCCTCATGAGGAATATTGCATCCCTGTGGCAGTGACCTCACTCATCAGGGCTGGTGAATGAAGGAATCAATGGTGAGAAGGTGCATTCAGGGTATGTTACCCAACCTTGTTTCTGTAGCCAGCAGACAACTCCTGGGACACTCACGACCTGTTCTGGACAAAGCTGATGATCCCAAAGACCAAGGAGAATGGCTTCCTACTGGCTGAGACCGTCCACAGTGCAACTTCCCTTCCACAGGGTGTAAAGAGTAGTGAAACAGTGGAGAACTTGAACTCAACTTTTCTGCCTTTGCTGTTTCTGGGGTGTCTTGTCCAGCACAAGGGCTCTAAATACCATCTATATCCAGGGACCTCAGAAAAAAAAAAAAAAAGCCCAGCTCATCTGGCCCCTCCCAAGCTCCCTCCTCTGTTTGTCTACCACTGTGGCCCCGAACTCTTGCTCCAACTCCGTCTCCCTGCAGGCATCCCTGTCTCTACCTCTCCTCTCGCTCACTCCATCCCCAGGTGCACTTCCTGTCCAACTTCAAAACACCTCTCAAATGTGTCCCCTCCTGTCTACTCTGCTGCTTTCATCTCCCCAATGACTTGCAGTGGTCCCCCAACTTCAGACTCACTCTTTTTGGGGCACTCTGTTCCTCACACATCGTCCAGGGGGACGCTTACAAATGAAACCAGGTCAGGCCAGTCCCCTGCTTGAAAAACTTCCATTCAGAATAAACCCCGAACCCCTGGGAGCCGCTGCCTGATGTCTCAGCTGCTCCTGAGCCTCTCACGCTCCTTCTTCAGTGTCAGAGCCCAGCGCTTCCCCATCTGGGACACCCCTGCTCTGTAACTGGCCTGCACCTTCTTGCTGACTGCTTCTGGAAGATCACCTTGCACCCCTCCCTTCTGCTCCTCTCTCACAAAGGGTACTCATTTGTTTGGTGTCAGTCATTCCCTGCTCCTTCCCCCTCCCTCCTAGCTGTGAACGCCAGTCCAGGCTGCACCTATCTTCGTCACCTCCCCATCTCCAGCTTCTGATGCAACCCAATAGCCAGGAGGTGCCCCATAAAAGCCTGTAGGCTGACAGATCAGAGGAGGAGGGGCCCCAGCTGCAGCGCCAGGCAGCCTGGTCACCCTGGAGCCCAGCAGGGCGGGTGGTTCCCTCCTGGGCGTGCCCTGGAGGAACAGCCCAGGTTGGGTGGGGCCAGGTAGCCCAGTGACATCACCCCGATGTCAGTCTCCCTGCTGTGGCGGTGTACACAACCGGGCTTCTATACAGAAGGCAATCGTTTCAAACTCTGATGAGCACAGTGCTGCTTGTTCACCCTGCAGGGCTGCGGAGGCAGACTGTGAGGCAAGGAGAGAGACACAAGTTGCCTTTGTCAGACATCTGCTGTTGGAAAGTCAACAGCCCTGGGAACAGAACGAGGGGCAGATGGCGCTTCCCTCCCGGTAATATCTTCTCTGTTGGACCCGAGTGATTCTTCCTGGAATTAAGCAATATCCTTCAACCTCTAAAGTCTGAAGACATTCATCATCCGCACACAAAAGCATGCTGTCAGAGGCATCGATGGCTGGGTTGTGCAGATTGCCACTCGGAAACCCCTTCATCCTCCATATCCATCTTCCTTCCGCCTCCTGGGGGCTCAGGGCCCCTGCTGACATCAGAGCCAATTCCCTGATTCTCATCTTAGGCTCTAAGGACCTCCCCCAGCCTCCTGCCATCCCGAACACCTACACGCGCCCATCTCTTAGGACCCCGGGACACAGCCCTTCTTACCTCCAGTTTTCCTCTGTAGCCTCCTTAAATGCTCCTCTTTAATCCATCTTCACCTCACATGTGCCATCCTCCCGCCTGGCTCCCACCTCCTCCCTTTCCACCAAGCCACTCAGCCCTTTTCCTTTAAAACGCATCTGGGGGCAGTTTTCCCGTGACTGGTAATGTTAACTGCAGTCATGTGTCTTGTCTTCCATTTTACTGGAGGACTGGACCTTCAGATTTCTCTGCAGTCTCCCGAATAATGTTCGTCACGCTTTAAGGGCTCAATAGATGCCAATTAAAATTGAAATGCTGAGGCCAGAATTGGTCTCTAGAAAAATACTTTTAAAAGGGCAAAATTGGTATGTAGAAAGCAAATCAGAATTTGCTTTTAAGTGCTGTCCAAAAGCATTAACATAAAATCACTCAACTTTAGGAGATAAAATCAGGTCTTGGGGATTGGTTGGCTCTCAGGCAGAACAAGGAAGGAAGGACCTGTCCCCACATACGGGAGACTCAGGATGGCTGTTCTAATCTCTAGAATGTGCCAGAATGAATAACTAATGGATCCAGAACTTTCTATTTTTACATTACCCAATTATCCTTCCCCATCTTTTTTTCCCAAGTTATGCCTGAGCAATAAAATTTACTTCAATTAAAAAAATACATTAAAAGGATTATTTTTTAAAAATTTACTAACCAGTGGAATCATAAGGACAGACCCTTTGCTGGAAGATTCCTTTATTATCCCTGAAGAACAGATAATTGTCCTCTCTTCTGGGTCCTCACAGTATTTTAACCCTTTTTTTCTTGAATTACTTTTCATTAGTGAATAATATGTCATGTATTATAGAGATCCTGAGTACACAGTTTAATGAATAAACACAATTGCATCTATTAAGATATTCCACATTTTCATCACCCAGAAAGTACTCTCATGCGTCTTCCCAGGAAATCCCCTGCTCTAGCTAAAGGCAGCCCCAGTTCTGATGTCTGTTACCACAGACAGCTTAACCTGATCTAGATCATTACATAAATAGAATCATACAACACGTACTTTTATTTTTAGCTTCTTTCACACAGAAAAACCTCTTTGAGTTTCCTGGTTAATTACCTATATCAGTAATTTAGATAATGTATCTTTTTCTTTCATTGCTCTAAAGCTTTTTTTCCTTACCATTTTTTTTAAATAAATTTGACTAAAATATGTCTTAGTGCCGTTTTCTTTGCCCCTATCATGCTTGGTATTGGATGTACTTCTTAATTTACAATGTATGTAATATAGCTTATAATACCAGTTTCTAGTTTTCATCAAATTTGGAAATTTTTCAGCCATTATTTCTTCAAAAATGTTTTCTGCTGGCCCCCATTTCTGGGACTTTATTTATATGGACATGATATCTCCTAATATCGTCCCATAGGTCACTGAAGCTTTTTAAACTTTTAAGCCACTTTTCTTCTTTGTGTTTCAGTTTTTATTGCTGTATATTTAAGCTTGCTGATTTTTTTCCTTCTAGAGTGTTTAATCATCTGTTAAGTCCATCCAGTGAAATTTTCATTTCAGATATTTTATTTTTATGTCATAGGATTTTCATCTGGTTATTTTAAAAATAACTTCTATTTCTCTGCCAAGGTTCCTCTTATGTTTGTTCATTGTATTCAGCTTTTCCTTTAAATCCTTCAAATATTCATAATAGCACTTCTAGTTCTTGGCTAATTTTAACATGTGTGTCATCGTTGAGTGTGTATCTCTTGTTTTTCTGTCTTGATTATTTTCCTGCTCCTTTGCGTGTCTGATTTTTTAAATTGTTTGCTGTATGCAATACTCTTGAGACTTTACATTGGCTGTAGCTTTTGTTACAATGTGTCTGTAGAAATCTCTACTCTAGGGCAGGAGTAGCCCCAGTTTTATGACATGCTCCGTGAGGTTTCATGTAATGTACAAGTTAGTGTTATACGGCAGACTTCAGGGACCCTTATATAGACCACGAGGGCTCCTCTTCTGCAGCTTTATTCTGCTTCGGCCCCCTGCGTCACACATTTCAGCCTCCTCAGTATCCACAAATTGGATTTCTGTTGCTCCACTCAGAAATCAGTTGCTTTCTGTTTGGGATTTACTTCTCAGCTGCCGTGTAGAAAGCTTCCCCAGGCAGAATGCCGGGTTTAATGTTGTAATCATGTCACATGTTTCCTTTCTGTCAAGGATCACAGCCTTCTATTGACCAAAAAAAACCAAAAACGAAAACTCTTCACCACATACGCTTTTCCAGTTTTACACATTTTTATGTAGTAGGAAAGTAAGTTTGGTACTCATTACTTTGCCCTGGCTGTAACTGGACTTCCCACTTTTATTTAAAATATTTATTGCATTGTTGTTTAATTCTTTATATGAATCCATTCTCCCAATGCTGAGTCTAAGTCATTTTTGTATCTTTAACACTTAGCAGACACCTTAATAGGTGCAGAGTGACTGATGTTTGAACTAATGAACTAAACTAATATTATATACATATATATATATGTATATATGTAGCAATTCAAGTTTCAGCTTATGTGCTGTTCAGAATTGCAATTAGTTTAGTAAGTCAATGTGGTTATGTTATTGAAATAGTAGTTAACTTTGTACTTAAAAAACACATGTATGTGGCTCAAAATGAAAAAGGTTCAAAGAGTGACACTGTGACAGATTTAAGCCTCGTTGCTTCCTTGTTCCCTAATCACTTCCCCTCTCCTGAGACACAGTTACTCACCAGTTTCTTCTCTATCCTTCCAGAGGAATATTAAGGATTGGCAAACAAATATATATATATATATATATATATGAATTTTCTGTTACCTAAATTGCAACATACGGATATTTTTCTGTACTAGCACTAACAGACATACCTCATCTTAGCCACTGAGGTCAGTATGTGGTTGCACCAAAATGTATTTAACTATGCTTCTGTTGTAGGCTACGTAGGTTATTGTCAGTCATTTTCTAATACAAAAAAAGCTGTGAAACACAAAAATAAACTCAAAATGGCTTAAAGACTTAAGCATAAGATAAGACACTACAGACCTCTTACAAAAACGGCAAAGCATTATCTGACATAGATCTTAGCAATGTTCTCCTGAAGGCAGTCTATCCAGGCAATAGAAATAAAAACAAAAACAAACAAATGGGGCCTAATTAAATTTATAAGCTTTTGCACAGCAAAGGAGACCATAAGTAAAACAAAAAGACAACCTACGGAATGGGAGAAAATATTTGCAATGATGAAACTGACAAGGGGTTAATTTCCAAAATATATAAACAGCCCATACAATTTAATCATTAAAAAAAACCAATCCAAAAATGAGCAGAAGACCTAAACAAGCAATTCTCCAACGAAGACATACAAATGACCAATGGGCACATGAAAAAAGGGTCAGTACTGCTAATTATCAGAGAAACGCAAATCAAAACTACAATGAGGTATCCCCTCACACCAGTCTGAATGGCCATCATTAAAAAGTCAACAAATGATAAATGCTGGAGATGCTGTGGTGAAAAGGGAACCCTCCCACGTTGTTGGTGGGAAGGTCGTTTGGTGCAGCCATTATGGAAAACAATATGGAAACTCTTCAAAAACTAAAAATAGACTTACCATATGATCCAGCAGTCCCACTCTTGGGCATATATCCAGCGAGAACTTTAATTCAAAAAGATACATGCACCCCAAGTTTCATAGCAGCACTATATACAATAGCCAAGACATGGAAACAACCTAAGATGTCCATCAACAGATAAACTGGATAAAGAAGCTGTGGTATATTTGTATAATGGAATACTACTTAGCCATAAAAAGAATAAAATAATGCCTTTCGCAGCAACATGGATGGACCTGGAGAATGTAATTCTAAGTGAAGTAAGCCAGAAAGAGAAAGAAAAATACCATACGATATTTCTTATACGATATGATAGGCAGATACTAACTACTATATATAAAATAGATAAACAATACGGACCTATGTAGAGCACAGGGAACTATATTCAATGTCCTGTAGTAACCTATAATGAAAGAGAATATGAAAACAAATATATGTATGAGTATGTATGGCTGAAACATGCTGTACACGGGAAATCAATGCAACATTGTAAACTGACTATATTTCAATAAAAAAAAACAATAAAAAAATCGATGAGGACTATCCTTGTACATATGCCATTCATATGTCATTGCAAGAATATGAGACTATATGTGAATACAGAATTCTTGGTCACCAGATCCAGGTTGTTTTTAAAAACAGATGAGCAGTACATCTGTGTGTGTGTGTGTGTGTGTGTGTAATTCTTCAGAGGTAAGTTGTCACATATGTGAGTAGGAATGTAGGTGACCATTCCATTTATGACAAATAACATTAACTACTTCTCCTCTTCTTTAACTAAGAAAGTTTGATTCAATCCCTTAAGTAAACTGACACCTAGAAATCCCAGTAAACACCATTGGAAGGCCAAATAATAAGACCGTTCAGCACCTTCCATGATCTGCTTCCAGTGGTGTGTGGAATTCCCTCCTATTCCTCACGCAAAAATCACAAGGTCTCTCGGAAAGGTTAATGCTTTGGCCAAAGTATATTTTCCTTCCACTTCTTTGAGAAACTGTAAGGCCTTCAGTAGATTTCTGGCAGAGTGAAATGACTTAATTTCTTTATTTCTAACCATGAAATTAGTGCCTGTGATCCACAGAATATTATCACGTGTGGAAAAATTTATCACTCACTTAGTTTTTGCTTTGTATATATTTTCGGTTTGCTTCAAGAATTGAGGAAAATGTTGGTAATAAGATATGATGCTGCTCTGAGATACCAAGGAAACTCTCCTGGGAAATAGGAGATAGCTAGTTCCTATCAGTTAGGAAAGCAGGATAGAAATTTAGTTTTTAAATGTTTAATTTCCTGAAGCATCACAATGTTAACAAAGGCTTTTATGTATTAAAAAATTGCCTTTTTAATGGAAAATTACACTCATATCTAGGCAGTTTTCCTATTAAAATGATTCCAAAGTACACACAAGCCACATACATTTTGTAACAAAAGCAAAAATGTACATGAATTAATTAAAAATAGCAAAATAAAATCCCCTTATATGCTCTAGAGCTCTACGTGCTGTAAGACACATATTTGTGATTTTTAAAAATGCTCACATTTAATAACCTGCATGGTAAACAGAAGAAGAAATCAGCTGCCTCAAACTGTAGTAAAAAGCGAAAAAGCTAACAGCTTGTCCCAGTGCTTTCTGATTCTTCACATCAGCCAGACCAGCCCTTTCCAAGGTAGGGCTCCATTAGAAGCGATCAGCGTGGAAGAGGTCGGGGATGGCGTGGACAGTGGGTAGTACAGCGCTGGCCGCTTCAAACTTTCCTATATGAATCGCATACTAATCTTCAGGTATTTATTTTCATGTTTGTACATCATCTGAGATTTTATTGTAACTAGGCTAATGCAGATAGTGTCATACTCAATTAATTTATAAAAACAGTAATACAGAAAAAATTATTAAGACAATAGAGATGAAGTTTCACACACGTCAGAAACTGCAGCAGCGGGCCTGCCATGACAGGACCGCAGGCAGCCACGAGGCAGAGCCTCCTCCCAGCTCCTGGTGTGAACTTCATCCCGGACTTTGGCCTTACTCTCGTCCCGTCTATAAAGACTTTGTGTTCTGGGCCGTCTTCCCTTTGCAGTGGCCTCTACAGCACAGGCTCTGGCGTCACTTTCCTTTGGTGTCCAAGCCCAGCTCTGTCTGTCCCAGCCCATCCTTCATGCAGCCCCTGTTCCTGGAGGAGCCCCAGGCCTCCTTTCACTCTTGACAGAGGGGCGAGACAGTCTCCAACGTCATGCCCTCTAAGATTTCCAAACCTAGCAGGAGAAAGTTCTTGGCTTGAAGCAAGATCACAAATTTTGCCTCCCCAGACTCAAAATGAATCCAAAGCATTCCAGTAGCAAGACGTTCTCCCTGCAGCTCTAGGATGTGGATGTGCGACAGCGTTAGAGCTAAAATAATGTCCAGAGATTTCTGGGCAGGGTGGAGGCATGTGATTGTTTTTTGTAATAACGTAAAGCTGAGAAAATAGAAGTTCTGGACAAGGGAAAAAGTCCATGAAGTCAGGAGCAGAGCCAGGAGAAACAAGCAGGGCACGGCATCACGCATGGGGCTTCCCTGACCTGGTGCGTGTGTGAGCTTCAGTCAGCCTGACTCAGGTGTTTTGTCAAAGCTGAGCACATGCTTTCCTCCTGGATGCGTTCAGGTGGAAACTTGAAAGAAAGTCATCCGGCCAAAAGCTGAAGCTTGGGGAAGATGAGACAAAGTGAGCCCAGATCAGGTAAGAAGGATGTAGGGAGAACCACTCACAACGAACTGGAACCAAGCAATGGTTGGACAGAGCTGGCAAGGCTCAGCAGAAGCAAGATAAAACGAAATGCCGAAGGGACGATGTAAACATGCAGCAAAGGAAAGGGACGTGGAGGTGCTGGATAAGCACCCAGTGCAACAGAGGCGGTTTCCTCTGCGTGTGTTGTGTGCGAGGGCGTGGAGTAAGGAGGATTTATTAAAATAAGAAGTGAATAATGAGACAGTAAAACAATAGAGAGGACGGGAAAAAGAACTTGAAATTCCAAACCACACAGTTTCAGATTCAATACGTAAGTTCAAAAAAGACTTGATGAGTTACCATCACAGAGGAAAGTGAACGGTGAGTACAGAGGTTAAAGACAGACACCAGAGCAAGTAGAGAAATGGTGGAGACGGACGTCAAAGGTAGCCCAACGCAGGAGTGACCGGTGTGCCTAAAGGTAAGATTTCAACAAGCGGAGCTCACAGTACAGAATAAGATACGCAAAAATGTATCTGCAGTGAACCCAATGTGCAGATTGAAAAGACTGAGAAAAAAATGATAAACTATAATCTACACAAAACGTATTCAGGTCAAGTGACTGTGTTTCACGAATAAAGACTTTTATTACTGTGCTATCAGAATAGAAAAGTCACAATCAGAGAGAAGACATAAGGCTGACCTCAAGACTCTCCCACACCAACATTCAATGTCAAAAGACAACAGGGGAACATATACAAAATTCTGAGAGGAAGCAGATGTGGTAATCATGCTGTCATTCAAGAGTAAATCTGACTGCCTCCTCTGAGCATGATGGAGGAACAGGGACCAGACTGGCCTTCCAATCATAAAACAGTCACAAAAATTACATATAAAGGAAAGGTTTCTAGGTCCCAGATATCAGGCTGCACAGTGCTTTAATTCCTGAGAGAAATGAAACAAATGAGGTGAGAGTGACCCCCGTGCCAGGGAGTTCCCAGGGAGGAAGTGGCACACAGGCTATGGTGCAGGAGTTGAAGAGGGAAAGACCAGAGTTTGGGGAAGCAGGAGTGGCTATAAGTGATGGTGCAAAGTACCAAAGAGAAGTTGCTGCACAGACGAGCTCTAGAGATCTGCGGATTGCAAATCTTTGGTTGAAGGCTGGTCCGCACAGGTGAGAGGGCGCTCTCTGAGGCCAAGGGAAAAGAGCTGCGGGAAAGAGACGTGACAAACAGTTCCTGGAGTTTACACAGGGTTGGGAAGAAAGACCTTGTAATAGAGAATCCAGCAAGAGACCTACACGAATGCGGTCATCTGTGCTGCCAAGGCAATTCATTAAGGAAGGGAGAATCCATACAAGAAATCAAGCTTAATCTATTGCACACCCTCATGTGTAAGAATGAACCTCAGCCCTTACTTCATTCCACATATATTAAAAAAAAACCCCTCAAATAAGCAAATAACGTTACGTGTAAAAACTAACATTATAAAACTTCTAGAAGAAAACATAGGAGAAAATTATCTTTCTGATCTTGAGTTAAGCAAAGTTTTCTTAAATACGACATTAAAAGCACAACTCAAAATAAAAACAATTGGTACTTAGACTTCACCCAAATTAAAAAAATTTCTTTTCAGAAGACACCGTAAAAAAATTAAAAAAAGATAAGCCAGAGCCTGGAAGAAAACAGATGCAAAACATATATCTAGTAAAGGACTTCCATGCAGATATGCAATATAAAGAGCTCTGAAAATTCACCATCAAGAAGACAAGCCAATTTAAGAAAAGAGCAAAAGATTTAAATAAATACTTCTACAAAGAAAGTATGTAAAAAATAAGCACGTAAAAAGATGTTCAATATCATTAATGTTCATGGAATGCAAACCGAAGCCACAGTGAGATACTACTAAGCATTCATTATAACAACAAATTTTTAAAAACTGATAATAGCGAGTGTCAATGAGGATATGAAACAACTGGAACGATCACACACTGCTTGTGGGAACGCACATGGGTACAGCCACTTTGGAACACACTTTGTCAGTTTCCTCAAAGGTTAGATACATTCACCACATGCCCCAGCAATTCCTCTCCTGTATATTATCTAAGGGAAAGAAATGTGCACATCCACACAAAGGCTTGTACCCAAATGTTCATAATAGCTTTACACAAAATAGTCAGTAACTTGAATCTACCCAAATATCCATCAACTGCTAAATGGAGAAACAAATTTTGGGATATTCAGAAGAATCTCAAAACAAACCAGATAAGGAAGACTATATACTATTCTATGAAATTCTAGAAAAGGTTAAACTGCAGTGACAGAAAAGTAGATCATAGAATTGTAACATAAATGCAATACTACCTATAAAAATGGCCATAATTCAAAAACTTAATAGCTAGCATTTTCCAGCACTGTAGGAAAGAGTGCTTTCTCATACACTGCTGGTGGGATTATCAGTTGGAGGCCAATTTGAAGGACAATTTGGATTTAGTATCAAAAATCTACAAATGTCTGTTTGAACCAGCAATTCTTCTCTCTTCTCTAGGAACTTATCCTAAGGCTGTAATTTACAATTTGTATTCAAGCAAGTTTATATGAGCAAAAAAAAAAAATCCAGTAATATGCAAAATGTCCAAAAGAGAACATTGTTAAATGAGTGATGGTAAGTCCATAAAATGGAATATCATCAAGTGACATAAAATGTTGCAAACATTCATAAAAGTAGGTTATCATTTGATGACAAAAAATTGATAAAATCCAGAGTAAATACTGTAAGATCACATCCTTTGTTTAAAAGTATAGAAAACTAGAAGTAATAAAAATGGAACTGTCAGATAATTATTTTACAAAATAGCTCCTTAACGAGGAAGAAATAGTTTAAAGATTGAAGCCACGTGAGTGCCCACAGTAGTGGAGTATTGTGCATATACCTCCAGTAACTCTTTCAACAAATATTTGCAGAATGTCTGCTCTCTGACAGACCCTGGGAGACCAAAACAAACACGTCCACCTCCTGGAGCCCATAGTCCAGTTATTCTAGAGGGAAAGACAGGCACTATCAGCTCATTCCACAAAGAAGTTCGATGCTGTCCAAGAAAAGTACACGATGAGAGTGTGCATGTACAATATTACTTTATAGTCAGATAAAGGATAAATAAAAAGTGTGCACAATGTGAGCATCTATTTATTTTCTTGAGCAACTGTCTGCTAGACAAATGGGGGAGCTTCTCTGAGGGCCAGAAGTGATCACTCAGAAGCTATTCGCTACTCAACAGAGCGGGTGGACAGGAGGCACAGAGACCTACAGTGGGGTGTTCAGGACCACTTCCATCAGAGAACCAAAGAGAAAGCAAGATGGAACCTCTCGATTTAGGCTTACATAACGTGTAGGTATGATGCAATTTGAAAGAGGAAATTTGGAAGGTGTATTTCTCTAACAAGGTTTAAAAGTAAGATGCAAACTTTTCCCTTTCCACTTCACAGTACCCTTAGCAAAGTCTTCATCTCCTTAGAGTTTCCTTTTAGAACAGTTTGTTAGGGCCAAGTCATTAACCCTTGGTCATTGAGACTCTATGTTGTTGGCTGCTAGAATCAGCAACTTTTGGGGGGGGGAGGTACAGATCCATTGCTCTCTCCTTATTTAGGAATTCTAGCCCTGTGCTGACATGGTAGGCTGAACTCGCTGCTAGGGCACTTGAAAAAGAGTTACAAATTAATTGTGTGATTGAGGAAGCCTTGGGAGGATCATGCCCAGCCCTTGCTCAGCTGGTTGGCTGTAACCATAGCAACCTCTTACTCTGGACCAAAGTTCAGGTGCTGTAAATTTTTATGATCATGTTCATAGTTTACCGTTCATTTGTGTAGCTCTTCCTCATGGTGAGCAAGGTTTTATATTTTACAAGAAGCTGTTAGACTTCTTTTCTCAATACTGGACTCCAAATGAGAAGGTCCAAAAATATTACTAAAAAATCTTCGCTTTTTCACCCCTGGACCCTTATTTTCCTGAGAAAATGCCTACAGCAAAGAAGACATGCATGTTCTTATCCAGCTTTCTCACGAGCTTGGGGGCTTTCATCGTAATCTGCTCCATTCTTGCGACTAAAGAATGGATCAGCAGTACCATTGCCATTAGTGACTCTTCTTCGAACGGCAGTGTGATCATCACCTACGGACTCTTCCGTGGTAAGAGTGTTCAAGAACTGAGTCACGGACTTGCAGAATCAGACAAGAATTTTGAAGGTAAACGAGAAACTAATCTGAATGGGCACAGTGGGGCTGAATTAACTGGGTAAGACTCATCCTGTAGTTGGGCCAAACAGCCATTCAACAGTAATTTCCTTGTAAGCTTGGAGTTGGGCTGTAAATATGAACACGTATTTTTAATTTTGAAAATTCACCATATCATGATTTCAGCTTCCTCAGTTCTGGCTGTGTCTATTAGCAGAAGAGTCTAAATCAGCCGAGCAGAGGCTATGTTCAAATGGTGCTACCAAGTTTATTCAGTGAATAGGTAGGTAGAGATGTGGAGCCCAATATGGCATCCAACAGCCAGAAGGGTCAGCATTTGTAACTGTACTGACTGTGGAGTTTTAGCTGGAGCAAGAGCCTCTGTCCAGAACTTCATTAGTGGCAGCTACACAAGGGGAAGATAAAGTGGAAAATATGGGCCCTGTCTTATTTCTGTACCTCAAGTGCATTTCTTCCACCTGCAAAATACCTCACTGCTGATGGAACTGATATTACATTTCCATAAATTCTATTAATTGACTATTTTATAGGAGTTCCTAAATTTTTTTTCTGATTTCTTATCCAATAATACCCTTATAAACGTACATCATTTTCTCCCTTGTACACATGTAATATTTGGTCCTCATGCAATGCTCAATGGTGGAGTTGGAGACTTGACATTAGCTCCAAGTTCTAGCTCTAATGTGTGACTTCATTTTTTAAAAAAATTTATATTTATTTAGTTTTGGTTTGTTTTGGGGGGGAGGTAAGTAAGTTTATTTATTTATATTAACTTGTTTTTTAACAGAGGTACTGGGGATTGAACCCAGGACCTCATGCATGCTAAGCACACACTCTACCACTGAGCTATACCCTCCCTCTGTGATTTTATTAATGAAATGATTTCCTTAAATCCAGAGCTATGTAGTTACATTTCCAAATTATAGATTTGTCTTTTAGACCTTAGGAAAAGCAGCATCCCCCTCAGGGGCTTAGTAGCGTTAACACTTCTCCCCTGGTCCCAGCCTCGGCTCCTCAGAAAAATGAAGAATATTCGCTTTGCAACAACTAGAAACTAAGATTTTCAAAGATTCAGTCACCCTTTTGGTTATGTGAAGAGCATTTTCAAAACCAACACTAATACTAGTTCCCGAATTTCCAGACACAGCTACATTGTTTGAAATGTGAGATAACACCTTGTGAAGTTTTTGATTTTCATACAGTGTCTGTTTGGAACCATTGATTCCAATTTGAGTTAAATGGCTTCCGCGAGATCCCTGGCTCCCTGCATCCAGGGGAGCTCGCAGGAGGCCTGGGTTGGTCAGCGCCTGGCTCTAGGGCCCTGGGGGAGGGACGTGAGCCTGGCGGTGTTGGGAGGGCGGGGACAGCTGGGTCAAGGACAGCCCCAAAGGCGGCAGGGTCTGGTAGGCACTGCAGGGCAACAGCAGGCCCCCAAGGAGGTGGGATATTTGCATTTGCTTTTCCTACTCTTACTTTTATCCTTTGTTACCGGAGAGCCACCCTCCAACCACAAGTCACCGTCTCCAGTCAGTCCAGACGCTGTTGAAGATAAACCACCTCCTGGTCACAGAGGGGCTGCACAGTTGCTGGGGCTGATATCTGCTGGGATCCCTCAGAACCCTGGAGGTTTTCAGTGCTGATGGTTTTAGCAATCATTGAGCTGAGCTGGGAACACTTGCAAACAGTCCTCTCAGAGAGGGAAAAGTCATGCGACTTGAGTGTAGATGGTGGTTCGGCTGCTGCAGGTGCGTGGATGCGGTCCCTGGGGAGCAGAGCCGCACCGCTGCAGCCAGACAGGGCTGCTCTCCTGCTCGGGTCTCACGACCACACGGGGCTTCTTTCCAAGCAGATACCAATCATTGGCAGGACAACAGAATCGGGGTCAATGCCCCTTTCCTGCCCTGCAGGGACACATTGCCTTTACATATGGAAAGTTAACCCATGTCAGTGTCTCAGCTAGGGTGAGGTCACACTGAAATCTCCAAGGAGTCATGACTATTGCAAGCTCTGCTACATTTCTGCATAGGATTTATCACCTGGTGCCCTTTTGGGGCTAGAGATTTTGAAATGAAAGAGCAACGTGAAGTGATGATGGATGAGTTTGTGTTAAAATAATTCAACCAACAAGACATCAACTGGTGGGGAAAATAATCAGTCAGACCCAGTGAGGACACCCTCCATGGTGTCAGTAGATTATCTGGGCAGCTCAGACTGAACTGGAGACCTACCAGCCACGTTCCCAACTTATCCAACGTCTAGAGGAAAAGTGCTCTGTGCCTGCCACTGAGCACGCTGCCTTGCTATCCCCACAGTTCTGGATACATAATTTCAGTTCCAAAAACCCTCCATGAGCAGCTACATGAGTGAGGGGCTTGGCTCCTGAGCAGAACTGCACAGAGCTCCTGCCTGGGTGGACTCACCATCTAGTCTTTCTAGAGAAGGACCCCCTGCCCCCTGGCATCAGTTAAATCCAATAGCTGGCACTACTTGCAGGGCAAAGGTGCGTGCCGGTCGCTGTGAGCACAAGGGGGAGTTTCACCCCAAACCTGCCTTTCCCCTGCCCACCTGTCTCTTTTCTCCACCCACACTGTTTGTTCTCAGGGAACTCTAAGTTGTGCTATTGGCTGAAGCTAAAAATAATGAGGAAAGTGAATCTGCTGCAAAAGTAAATTAATTTCAAGAACGATTGAACTGAAGAACACAGGAGGTTTATGTCTCCAGAATTTGCAAAAAGCCCCTTCGTACCGCTCTGACCTGCCCACCTCCACCGCACACCACCCCCCATACTTTTCCCCAGCGAGGAGAGGCTTATCATTTGCCCCCCGAGACATGACCGCACTGGGAGGTGGCGCCTACGGGGGCAGAAAAGGCTTCCCCACCCTTCTCCTGGATAGAACCCTGATCAATCTCCCTGAGGTTGCGGGCATCTGCTGGGACATCCTGGGGGAGCTCCCAGGCCACACCCCGGGATCTGTGCAGTTAATGAGCTCATCTAGGGATACGCTGTGGTCCAGGGATGGAGGAGCCCCACTGAGGCCCCTGGTGACTAGATGCTTCAGAAGAGGGTGGAGGCCATTCCTGCCTCTGCCTTCCCACAAAAAAAGCCACCAACTCTCCCTTCATTTCTGAGGACCTACTGAAAACTGGAGCTAGAAGGGCCGGGTGGCAAGTGGGGCTCGAATATAAATATCTACGCACAAGAAGCCCGGGTGCCCGGCGGACCCCACTTCTGCACGTTGCAGCCTCCCAGCTGCGGGAGCCGTGGCCTCTCTCCTGGGGCTGCCAGAATGCAGACAATCAGTTCCAATTGTGGGATGGCTTTCTCGATTCCAACGCGTGGCCCCTCAAAGGAAGAAGAAAAGAGCAGCATGTATTTGCTGATTTTGTAGGCAGAGAGCAGCTGTCAGATGCTCTGGGGGTTGACTGTTCTTTCATTCTTGCTAACTCTCACCGAATCCCCAGCTTTCAACGTCTGAGTGCTGAGCCAGCAAGGGGAGGGGGATGTGGCTGCCATACCTGTGTGGCAGGGAATTCGGGGTGCTGAAATAGAATTTTTAAATATGACAGTTCAAATTAAGTTAAATTGTCACAGTAATTCATAGAAAAGCGTGAGTCAGGAGGCTCCACACTGACTCCCTTTTGAGAACGCCTGTCTGTTAGCTCTCACCAGCAGTCACCAGCAAACTTACCCTGATCGTCACTTTCTAATTTACTCTGAAAATGTGGAACGTTCACCACTTGCAAATGAACATCCGTGTATAGCGTTTATAAGGAAGCTCCCCCAGGGCGCTTCAGGTGCCTTCGGCACATGACATTCTTCCCACAGTGAAATTTTTATTTTCTGGTTATGTATTCAAATTATTTCTCATTGGCTAAGGACAGAGCTCATTTCGTCCCCAGCAAGCCTGTGATTCGCTGCTGGAGTCTCCTCTTTCGTGCTCCGGGCGAGGCTAGGTGACTGGGGAATGGGGAAAAAGTCTTCCCAGTGGTGACTCAGTTTTGAAATATCTGCAGCCTTTGACCCTGCACCTCCGAACAGGTGTGTCCTGTGTATTGTTTTTCCTACTCTGGTGTCACCTTCCACTAGTTTCAAAATAGATGTGTGCTTGGTCACAGCCGTGCCAGTCCCCCAGCCGCCGCATCTCCACGGTGAGCCAGGCGAGGAAGCAGGAGCTGAGGTCAAGCCCCAGGAGCAGCCCAGCCCAGCGGCCCCTGGAGGGCAGGCGGCCCGTCGGGCCCCACCCATCGCCACCTGGGCAACAGGGAGGACCCCGTTTTCAGTTTAACACATAACCAAGAGGGCCCTGCTGAGAACTTAGCCCTGTCTATGCGTCATTAACAGAAACGGTGACGGGGCCAGGCTCCTCTAGGAGGCAGCAGACTGGACGTGTGTGAGCCGAGCTTTGCCCCCAGGCCCGTCTCTCACTGAAGGGGCAGAATGTTCTCTAGCGGGGACGGTGAGGTCATCGCCTCCATGCTGCTGAGCGGTCCCGCCGCTCTGTCCTCTCCTGCCTCCCGCAGGGCTTGGAGGGCTGAGCTCACATGGGACGACATCCACCTGTCCTTTCTCCTGGCCTTTCTCTCTCCTGCCCGCTTTCTTCCCTGTGGGCTCTTGCCACCCAGCCCTTCCTCTCAGCCCTGTGCTCCAGGCCTGGTGTCCTTGCTCGGTCTGCGGACGCTTCCAGCCCTGGGCATAGCCACGTGGCACGGCCCTCGGGATGAAGTCTCCCACACACGAGGGTCTTCGCGTCCAGGACGTCTGAAGGCAGACTTGCTGACCACATCTCTTTCATGCCCATCCTCCCTCTGAGGACAGGAGTTCTATCTCCCTCATAGAGTGCTGCTGATGTGAAAAGAAAAATATCTGAACTGATAACATTTAGTTGTTCAGAAATGCAGAGAGCGGATGGGGCCCTGCCTGGGTAGTGTCAGACCTCACTGGGAGAGCTGAGCCCCTGGCCAGGGCGCTTGGGGAAGGAGGGTCAAACTAAAGTGTGTGCGGAGCCGGGGCCAGGCTGACAGGAGCTTTGGAATCATGTCTTACAGAGAACATGTTGGAGTTCATTCCCCTCTTCAAATATAGGGAAAGGCTCCCAGGCAGGAGAGGGGGAGCGGATTCTGTGTTCCTCCAAACGCAGAATTCGGATCCAAGGAAGTGTCATGCAGACGCAGGATGGAGGACTCCTAAGTGACTCAGGTGAAGCAGCGACGGAAAGGGCCGCCTTGCCGGGTCTCAGTTCAGGAGGGGACTCGGCAGCTCCTGTGCTCGGCACCCTGGGGCCTCCACCAGATCCCAGGGCCCCGGACTTTGAAACACGCCGTCCACACTGGAACAGGGAATCTTCCATGGCCGTCTGGTTTCTGTTCTTTAAGGCCGCTCTGGGGTGAGGATGCGAGTGTCTCCTGCAGGACCTGAGAAACAGGAATGGAAAGAAGGAAGCTTTCGCCTTTTCTTCCCCCCGCCACCACGGTTCTACACCTTGCTGTTCCCGGTGGCGCGGTCAGTGTATTCCTAAGGGCTCTGAAGTCTTTTTCCCGCCTTACTTTTCCCTTCTGTCACTGTGACTTTCACAGAACGTCTTGGTAAACGCTTCATTTAACGTGGTGGCAATCTCCTAAGGGCCCAAAACACACTGGCAGCTCTTGGAAGGGCTTTATAAATGCACGGCTGGGTTCACAGGTGTGAGTGGGGACAGTGCGCCTCGGAGTCTGGTCATTTTGTGTTGTGTGCAAGGGAGAAAGCAGAGGAAGCGGACGCAGAGGGAGGTGGTGATGGTTGGAAAGAGGAGAATGGCCAAGGGGGGACTGACGGCGAACGGCCCAGGGCGTTTGTGTTCCCTTTTATACAAGCCTGGCGCTCCGTGCACTTAAGAAATAGGCAAATCGTAAGAAAATGCCAGCAGTTTCTAACCCAAGTGCCTAAGCAGGTAGATGTGGAGAGAGGCTGCGGGGTGGGGGGGGGCAGCCTTTTGGTCCAGAGTTATCTTTGCACTTGGCGCCGCATCCTTACCGAACATTGTTTTAGTTTTAGGGAAACTGAACAATTCTTCCCAAAAGACTCTGCACTCGGTGGTCATCCTGTTCCTGGTCCTCAGTTTGCTCGCTTCGCTGCTGAGCTCCGGCTTCACCTTCTACAACAGTGTCGGCAACCCCTATCAGACGTTCCTGGGCCCGGTGGGGGTGCACACCTGGAGCGGGCTCAGCGGTGAGTATCGCCTGCAAGGCGGGCGCCCGTGGTGCAGACGTCCTCTCTGTCCCTGGCCCTGGCCTCCTCTCTCCCACTCGTGAACACGTGGGAATGAGGAGGCCTTCCTGTGTGCTGAGCCGCGTGCTGGGGGCTGGGGTTTGTGTTTGTAAGCCTACAGCATTTCCTCAGCATCTCTGGAAATAAAATTCTGTTTTAGACGCACTCGTGAGAGGCGAGGAGCAGTCTGAGGAGGGCGTGTTAGGTGCTAAAATATACGACACACCCAGTCTTCGCCTCTGAGCATCTAGTGTAAGGAGTTACACAAAAAGCACATAAATCAAAGAAAGGTTCACTGGACCCTTGCTACGTGTCGACTCCCAGTTAGGCTCCATGTGGTGCACAGAAGCACACACGTGCACACATGCACACACACGCACACATGTGCACACATTTATTTAGTCTCCTCCCTGCCCCCACAGAACAGCAGTCAGCTTGGCCTACAATCTAACCGTGAGTGTGCCACAGAGAACCACAGAGACTGTCATTTTGGAGAATCTGGGGTCAACGCCCTTCTTGTGGGTGACCTGTGAGCCCGGGTGTCGCTGAGTGGGGCTGCCCGGCTGTGTTATGTGTTTGTGGGGAAGGTGTGGGTGGGGGCTGGGAAGCGGATCCCAGCTTGAGTCATGGTATTTTGGACTGTCTCTGGGTCCTCAGGGGCTCGGCACCCACCACGCCCGCCCAGACGCGTGGTCAGGTGGGAGCCCGTTGCCCCGCCAGGCAGCCGGGTTTGGTTTCTCCTGCTCTCTCGCTGTCTCCCTCTCTCCACCATGAAAACCTGATCTCCAGATCAGATCAGAAGGAGCCTGTCCCACTAACGGGACGGCTCTGGAAGTGGCCTCTCGTCAGTTTCAGGTGGTACATTTTAACACAGATCAGAAACTTTGAGGGACAAGAAAGGTGCTTTGCATATTAAGGTTCAGGAAGTATCGGCTTGGAGAATGAACTCTGGGCAGCTTCCTCCTGTCTTTCTGCAAGAGGCCATCCCCACTGTCCGGCGCAGGTGGCTGGAAGGGCCCGGCGCCTGCGGGCTCTCGCAGTGGTGTGCTGAGCACCCAGCTCCTGGGGGAGGGGAGGCCCGACTGCAGCCCTGGCTGGTGCGAGTGTGTAAACGCCTCCACTGAGGCCTTTTTCAGATGAATGGTTGAGAAGCTGTGTGAGCCAGCCCCAGTCCAGTATGGATACGAGGGGGAGCCATGCAACGCACTGACAAACACATGCAATTTATAATCACTGATCCAGGACAACAGGGAACCTGGGGCTGGCTGCACACTCACCTCCCAACTCTGAGCATCTGGGGTCAGGCTGGTTTAGCCACATCCTCACAACACCTTCCCTCTCCTTTCCTTTTGGGTTTTATTCCCTGGTGGTAAAAACAAACACCCACATTTAAAGGGCGTCTGCTGTGGGCCAGGCACAGCCATCCTGGGGAAAGGATGCGCTTGTTCCCTGTCTCACGGCACAGCTGAGGCCCTTGGTTCCAGACTCAGAGACCCTCATCCAGATGCCAGCGCTCCTTGCCCCAGGCTATTTCTATGCCTGCAGCTCACCCCCGTCAGCCAAACCAAAGGCAAGACTCATTGGCACTCATTGCCAGGGTGAAAAATAGATTAATTTTTGCTTATATGATTAGGAAGCTATGGGAAGCAGGGGCTTCAGGTACAGCTGGGTCTAGGGTCTCAATCTACGCTGTCAGACCTCTGTTTCCCTCTAGTGTCCCCTCTGTCATTCAGCAGCCAGGCTGGTCCTCTTAAAGGCAAGATTGCTGCCAGCCCTTCTTGGCGCATCACCGTATGCGGCAACCCCAGGAGAAAAGACTTCTTTTTTCTCCTAAATCTGACTCTCACTGAAATTGCCCTTGTCCATCTTTGGAGCAGCCTCTGTGGCCGGCAGGACTGAATTCACTGACTGACCCACCTTGGTTGAGGACACTGACCACCTTGGAGCTGGGGCCGAGGGGGAGTGGCTCCAAGAGGAGCGTCAGGCACTAGTGGCAGAGGGGAGGGCTGGACGTGGGGCCAGCAGGACAAAATCAGCCCTCTTTGCTCTGTCTACAGTCTGCAGGGTTGGAGCCCACCCCTTATCTCGGCAGGAAGGAAACCCTGTCTTCCAGTCTCTGCGTACATGCTGGCTTTGCGCAGGGCAGAGGCTGACGCACGTTTGTGGAGGAAAACATGAAAAGGAGGCTGGCAGCCTCCCCACCCACCAACTTCCCAAGAATTGTTTGGCAGGAGCAAGTTCATGCACATTCCGTTCCAGGCTCCGGGCAAGTTCTGACACACACAGAGGCGGGGAGGTGGGCAGAGACATGGGCAGAGACATGAGAAGAGACTTGGATGTGTGAGGAGGGGATTTGCCTCTGGCAGGGGCCCAGGATGGTCTCTGTTCAGGTTTGGCTTTGCCTCCGAACCCCCTCACATCCTCTGGATCCCAAGGCTCCGATCGGCAGACTTGTGCCCTGAGTTTGGCTGGAGAACTTCATGAAAACCTGGTTCACAGGAGGCTCAGCCTGCAGAAGGGTTTGTGCACAAATATGCCACTGCTGTATCCTTGCCTCGGGTCACCGTGGCAGGAGGGCAGGGCTCCGGCTCACCTCAGGGGTCCTGGAGGCTGCAAAGCCCTGTCCAGGCTGGGCTCGCACACATGCTCCTCGGCTGCAGGAAGAAGAGGGAGTGAAGGGACAGGAGGGGCTTCTCCTCTGAGGAGAAAAAAGCAGCCATCACCTCCCGGGCTTCTGTGCCCTCTGACCCTGGCCTGGCGTGTCCCGGCCCTGACCACAGGGGACAGAGCTGGAGACTGAGAGACGATGCTGGAGCCGGAGAGACCTTTGCAGATTGTCTGCTCTGACACACTTGATCCTCAGCCCAGGAACCCGAAAGCAGAGGGTAACCCGGTAGGTCCGATGGCCCGGTGGAGAGAGGCCAGGGCGGGAAGCTGGCATCTGAGCCTTCGGAGGTTTTCCTTCTCCCATGGGGCTTCCTCCAGGCCCTGCAGACCCTCTGTCCCAGAAGCCAGAGAAGCAGGCAGTAAAAGGCGGCCCCATCCGTGTCCATGGGGACCCCCGATTTCCATCGGAGCCACATTCCTCCACTTCAGAAAGTGTTCAGCCCTTCCCCATCCTGCCCTGGTATGACTCAGCCCTCGTGAGGAACTTCACAGGAGCCAAATGAAGGGTAATGAAGGGGTGTGAGCCACACAGCGCACAGAGGAAGGGGCTTTTGTGTGCACCCCCTGCTTTTATTAATAAGAAATAAAACTATTACTGTGAGGATGAAAGCCTGTCATCACGGAGAGTGAAACCCTCGCACAGGAGCCCTCTAATCAGGGCCTCTGCAGGGCCTCCCCGGGCGCGGGCTACGGCCAGGACACGTTTGATCCCAAAGTATCTGTCTAGTCCTGGGTAAGCAGCAGCAGACGAAGAGTCACTGGGCCTGTGTCCCAAAAGACTTCAGTCCCGAGTTTCCCTGGCAGCCACCTGGCATGCTCACCGGACGGCTCAGCGCAGCAGCATGAGCCCGGGATGTCTGCCTCCTGACCCTCCCTCCCCTCCTTCTCAGGCAGCTAGGTGGAGACAAGATTCACGCGCCATGCAGTTCACCCACTTAAAGCGTATACTTCAATGATTTTTAGTATATTCACCCAAATTCACCCAAATGTGCAACCATCACCCCAGTCGATTTTAGAATATTTTCATCACCTCAGAAGGAAACCCTCCCTGCAGCCCAGCCCGGCCCTAAGCAACCAGGGATCTACTTTGTGTCTCTGGCTCATCCCCTTTGCAAGATGAAGAAGGCGTTTCAGAGAAGCTCGTTAAATGTCCTAAGGCCAACGGCTGGCGCCCCGGAACCCTGCTCTCTCCGACTCCAGAGCTATGTTCCTTCACCAGACCAAGGGGGCTTCCCAAGTCAGCCCCAAGGAATGTTCTCCAGTGGAGGACGTTGTAAAGAATGAAAAGGGGAAGATGAAATCTTTAAACGCTCGTCTAAAATGAGTTTAGGAAAGAGATCCTTCCTGGTTGAAAGCTGTACCCCACTGTGTGTAGAATGAAATGCCAGCTCCTGAGCCGGCGTTCAGAGCTCCTCAGTGGGGCTCATCCTCTGTGCCCGTGCTTAGGACGCCCAGGACCCCCCCCACCAGCTGAGCTTGTGTCGCACGGACGCGGATGCTCTGAGCTCGCTGCCCATCGCAAGCCTTTGTCCGGCTGCCTCTGCCATTTGCACTTTGTCAGCCTTTCCATCCCAGGGGCCCCCTCTAGAGAGCCTCCCTGTTGACCCTCGTCTCATTCATCTCTTCACTCCCTCGTTCAGCAATCCTGCTGCGTTCGTTGCCCAAGGGAGTGGGCAGAGCCGCTCTCTCAGAAAGGGTTTGAGCCCAACATTTGCTCCGGTCACACACTGCCCTGCACTGTCATTAGCGTTGCGGACCCAGCATCTTGCTGGTGTCCTACAGTTACGTTCTCCCTGCTGTTCAATGATGAGAGCAAACCCCAGTGTAGGTGTTCAGAGGATACCCAGGGAGCACACGTCTGATAAGGGAAAAAAGTGACCTCTAAACACGTATCACCATGTCGTTTACGAAACGCATCTTCCTTTCAGCGTCCTTCGTGTTCGTGGCCATGGTGCTCTTTGTGGGGAACACAGAAGCCAACGGTCTGTCGGGAGAGCTGGCGCAGCAGCTGTACCCGGCCTACCCGGCCTCCACGCACCGCGGGGCCACGCACAGCTACGGGTACTCCTTCTGGCTCACCCTGCTCGTCGTCCTTCTGAACATCGCCACCGTGGTCATCATCGTCTTCTACCAGAAGGCCAGATACCAGCAGAAGCAGGAGCAGAAAAAGCCCGTGGAATATGCCCCGAGGGACGGAATTTTATTCTGAATCCTGTATCCCCGCTGGGCCGTTAGGTCTCCTCTGCCGTCCGCCAGCTTCCCGAGCGGTCGCCGCCTACTTACCCAGGCAGCCATCAGGGAAAGGGCAGTGCTGCTTGCCTGTCGTTCTGTGACAGTTTCTGTAGCTCATGACACTGTGTTCTTCATCAGTGATGTGTCCTTGAAAAAGGGTTCTTCCCACGAGGGCGGGGACGTGAAAGGGCCCTCCGGTCCGCAGAGAGTTCAAAGCGGTGGGACCATCGGGAGCCCGTGACCCCTCCTGACCCGGCCTCACTCTCTTAAGTAATAAAGGTTTGTGCTGCACACCTCCCCTTTGAGTTGCTCGAAGCGCTTTGCACCTGTGATCTCATTCTCCTCAGGAGGGGCTGTGGAGTTTTATCCCACTCTGTGAATTAAGATTTCCAGGCACAGAGGCACCAGAACTTGTCTTTCCAAGACCAGGTGTTGGAAACAAAAGGAGAGACTTAGGGATGGATGCCCTGGTCCTCTGGACCCTCGACCACTGACATAGCTCAAACCCAATGGTGGGCAGAAATGCTGATAGAAAGCAAGAAGACGAAGGAAAGATAAAAATTTCAGCCCTGCAGCCTAATGCTAAGAAGGCTAAATATATTTTTGCTTTAAAAAGATTGTGGTGAATTCAGTCAAAATAGAAATGTAACATTGCAGCAAGTTTTAAAAACCACAGCCACCCGCCCTGGGCTGCGTTGCTGCCGCGCTGACACAGGGGCAGGTGGTCAGGTGGGAGCGCGTCGCCCACAAGCAGCCCCAGCCGCTGGATAGTACTTCACTGTCCTAAAACTCTTAGTAAAGGCGTTCTCTGACGTCTGTTGTGATGGAACCACTTGAAACACTGTTTTGAAGGGGTCCGAACTGTTCTGTGAAATGAGGATGTTTCAGGGAGCATGACATGACCCCTAGTGCCCTGACGCGGTCCTGTTCCGATGAGCTGCGTTACCATGGAAAGCATCTTGCTGTTTGGTTTTCTAAGAACATGAGTCTGTGATAATAACTTCGGGGAAGACAGCGCTTTGCACTACCGTCAAGGTGACGAGGCTCCTCCGCTGGGCTGGTGCTTCCAAAACACGGCAGGAAACGGGGGTGACCTCCAGGGAAGCTCTGCTATCATCATGACAGTTTTATTTGATCAGCTCATCAAAGTGTGTGGATCAGACAGGGCAGGGGGGTTGTCCCCTTGGATATGCCACTTCTCTGGGTCTAAGTAACCGGCCCCACAGGGCCATACAGTACTGGCACCTGGTAAGTGACATGTGACCAAACAGGTAGACATGTCAGCAGGCTCCTGCCTTCTGACGGCTTCCTGGAAGCCCTAGGAACCTGCAGGTCAGCAGAGTGCAGGCAGGTGCCAAGCAAAGTTCCAGAGCAGGAGCCCTTCTGATTCTGAAATTCCAGCTTGTAAAGAAGCCAGGTTCCTTGGCCCCAGAGCCCCACAGAGCTCTCCTGACCCTGGCACCCAGGTCCACCAGCCAGGGGCATGGAGGTTGCTGATGCCTCCCTACAGCCGGGGGTGGGATCTGCTCTCTGATCCTCATTCCCTGTCCTCAACCCATCTCCCAGGACATGGGGACATGGGGACACAGCTGGAGCTCCGTTTACAGGCTTCTCTGACATCTCGTAGGCAACGTCACTCCTCTTGCTGAGCTTCTGTTTCCTCGTGACAAAAAAGTAAGTAAGAAATAATAGACATGGCAACCAGTGTGGGACTGAGCCAGGAAGTTCTGCAGTCAGGATGCCCGGGGTGGAGAAGTTAACCTCAGCAAGCATCTGTGAAATGGGCTCACAGTACCAGGCTTCTCTCAGCGCCACAAGAATAACCATGAGCAGGGAGGTAAGGTGTGTGGGGCCACCCCTCCCTTACAGAACAGGAGCAGGCAGAGCTAGAGGGTGTTGCCCCTTCAGCTATCACACTAAGAATTATTTTGTTCTGTAAACGAGCAAGCAACAGACAACTCAAACCCAGGGAGGTTAAACTCGCCAGGGCATCCAAAACTGGCAGGTGGCAAAGCAGCACAAAACACCAGTCTCTGAGCTCTTGTTCTTTTTTACCTTTGTTTGATTCAGTTCCAGAAACATGTTGCCTGCATCTGGCAGAGGATGGATCTCAGGGACTGGTGTCGGGGGGTAGTGGGTGAGGTTGGGGTTCCCTGCCCGTGAGCTCTGCCCTGCAGGCAGCGTGGTCTTCCCGGGGTGGCCCCGGGGCACTGAGCACCACGCTTCACTGCACTGTGTGTCTCACCGTGGACTGGGACCTGGTTCATTCAGAACGAAAAGGAGCGGCTTGTTCAGGCAAGGGCCCTTCATTTGTTTCAAATAAATCGTCAGCCGGACTGGAGAGGGTGGGGTCTCCCCGATGTGACCCTCCTACCCACACCCAGATGGGGCAGCGGGTCCCATGACCAAAGGACTTTGTGCTTCTTAAAATAGAAAGGGAGGCCTGGTTACTCACGGTGATCTTTGTCACTGGTTTATTACAGCTGAACCCAAGGAGGAGTGGAGGCAAGTGGAGCTGCGGGACATTTAGTGCCCTGAGTGCTCTGAAGGACACCCAGCCCTCCCCGCTGTGTCTTCTCACGCTGCCCAAAGACTCGGAAAATTATTACAGCACCAGTGAGAACTCCAGACAACGTCCTGGGTGCCAAAAAAAAAAGTGCTAGTGGCCTTCAGACCATGAAACTCCAATTTTCAGAATGTTTAGATGTTTAATGAGAAATAAAAATTTAGATAGAAACACGTTGTATTTTATGACCATGTGTTTTAATTAATTGAAGTACAGTCAGTTACAACGTGTCGGTTTCTGGCGCACAGCACAGTGTCCCAGCCATGCAGGCACATCCATATATTCATTTTCATATTCCTTTTCATTAAAGGTTATTACAAGATATTGAATATAGTAAACAAACTACTTAAGAAATGAACACCCCTCTTGCCCCCCATCGCCCCCGCCTCACCAAGACGGGCAGACTGGGAATGTGTACGCGTGAGCGCCGGCGGAGCGCCCTGCCCCGCGGGCTGTCCTGAGGCAGGGCCCTCAGCACAGTGGTCAGCGTGGAAATCTCCCTTCCGGAAGCAGGAGCTTCTCCTTTTCTAATTCCGAGCACGGATGGAGGGTCTTCCGGAACAGGGCGTGGTCACGACCAGCGTCACTGTCTATGAGTGTGAGCTTCCCCTAAATGCTTACAGGTGAGAGTTCGTTGAATCCGCTCTGCAAAAGCACGTGCTGGTTTATAATTAACCCCACTTTACAGATGAGGACCGAGGCTTACACTGGGTGAGTGCTGTGTCCACACTCCCCCTGCAAGGGAGGGGCTGAGCAGAGATTCCAGCGCAGACCCTCTGTCTGCCATGTCTCCCGTGGGGCTGGGGGCTGGTAATCTCACAGTGGCCCCTTGCGTGTGCGTCAGAGGGTTGTAAAAAGTCCCAAGTGCACGTCCAAGCTCTAGACCTTGGCCTCCATCATGTGTCCCCCTGGTATGTGGCACTTGGGGTTAACTGAGTTTGCTGGATTCCTAAGTGCTTAATCATTCTCTTTTTGCTTGAAAATCTAACTGTTTTCACCAGACACCACACACAGCATGTTATCTTTATGTACTTGGGACTGACCAACCTCTCCTTGATGGCCCCGTCACCGTGGTGACTAGAGATTACGTATTCTACTGAAGGCAGGTGATAAAGTGCAGAAGGCACAAGCCGATGTATTTAGAGACAGGTTGCAGTGGATACACTGAACAAGAACTTATTGAGCGCTTACTGTATTTAAGTCAGGAGGCAGGAGCTGGGAACCCAGCGATGTACGAGGGAGACGTGAGTCTGCAGTGCGGCTGGACAGACGGATGCTGAGTCCACCAGGACGAGGCTTTCAAGCAGAACGTCTTTGGGGTCATCTCAAAGGAGAACCTGAGCTAATTGAGAAGGCTCCTCCAAGAAAGGCGTGCCTTAGCCCCACCCCCCAATGCTGTGACCTTCGAGAGGAGCTGATCTGACCCACGGGTCACATGGAGGAGCGGGGAAGCTCAAATACAGCAAGCTAAGGGCTTCTTGTCTCTGCTTCCTCATTTAAAAATAAGAAATAAAAGGGTCGAGGAAGATTTAGGAACCTTTAAGTTCTTTTTTTTTCTTCTTAATTTCACTAAGTTTTGCTTAAAAAAACACTTACACAAACACAGAATGTGAAGAGGTCAAAGTTCCAAGTGTGCAGGACGTATGTCATAAGTGTTTCCCAGGGAACATTCCTGTGAAAGTTGTATTTTCACGAAAGCTGCTGCTCCCCTGCGCGGGACGCGGTGGGTCTGCTCTGCGGGGTCTTCCTTCGCTGGGCAGTGTTGCTGAAATGTTCTCTTCAGCTTTTGCCCAACAAAAGCCAGCAAATGAATGATGATGACAATCAGGTGAACTTGACAAGACAATGAAAATTTCATCGTGTTCCACAATGAGGCATTTGGGGAGAAAAAGAGAAAAAAAAAACTTCTGTTTTCCAGACTCCTCCTATTTTTTGTTTACAAATAAGCAGCCAGGAGCTGGTGGTGCACGGCTGAGGCAACTCCGAGGTCCTGCGTCTGGGAGCTCTGTGGCTTTTTCCTGAGCATCCCCACCCGGGGATGTCCCATCTCCTGCTGTGAATGCAGCTCCTTTGAGAGGGCTTCCTGGCTATACTGTAACCCACGTCAGTTAATGGCACCCCCAAGTGATAAAATCCACCCCCTCCAGTGTTGCTCTAGTTAAACGTTAATCTCAACGCCTCCGTGAAGATGTGGCCATCATGGACTTGTTCCATCAAATAAAAACTTGTAGAGAATTTTAACAGCAAGACAGACGATGTAGCACTTCTTCAGAGGGTCGTAGAGGCAGGTGGCATGAAAGATGCTCGTGGCTGAGGATCAGGAGCTCTCAAAACCCTCGGTCTCAGGGGGACCCCCGTGCACTCTGAAAATTGGTGGAAGACCCTACAGAGCTTTTGTTACAGCAAATGTCTGTGGATATTTATCATATTAGAAGTTAAGACCAGTTAAGTTTTCACAGTGATCATTTTTTATTTATTACATGTTACTATAAATAACATATTTTAAAGAAAAATAACGATGTTTTTAAAACAAAAAAATAATTTTACAAGAAGAATGGCATTCTTTTCTATTTTTGCAGATTTCTTTAATATCTGGCTTAATAGAAGACAGCTGGGGACTCACGTCTGCTTCCATCTGTCGTAAGTTGTTTCGGTTGAAGAAAATTCCACTTCACGTGGAGAAATAGAACAGAGAGGAGTGTCTGATGGCCCTTTTAGATAATCACGGCTGTTCTTTGTGGATTCTCCACCACAGCGTGACGAGGGGTCTTTGCTTTAAGGCCAGGTGCAATGAGGAATCTGAAACTATGTGAGTGAATTCTTCCTTCTCTGTTACCCTGAAACACTGCATCGCATTGGTCTCTTTTGGACAGTGAATGGATCGTGTAACCACGCATGATTTTGTAACTTCGAATATGGATCACTTAAAAAAAAATGCTGGTTCACTGACTTACGCAGCTCTTCCAAATGTTGACACATTCATCAGAAACACTGAAAATTCACACTTGTTAATTTTACCACCAATCTCATCAGGAGAGTCTTTAAGGACTGGGAAGCTGGTAAGCTCAAGATGGCAGATACAAGTTTCCCAGAATTCTAATTTTTTTTTTTTTTTGCTTGAAAGCTCAAATTTTATCATTGGCAGCAAATCATGTCAGTTGTTTTCCTTGAAGTGACAGACTCACTTTATTCATTTTGGAGAAAATGTTGCCAAATACTCAACACTGAATAACCCTAGTATGTCAGTCATTCTTTCAGATAGGAATGGAGTTCCATGAGAAAGGCAGTAAGTTTAGCTCACAACTCAGCCAGCCTTGCAAGCTCTCTGCCTGGAGACGATCACAGGACGTCTGTATGTAGCCAACAAGCCGGGTGTATATTTTTATTTTGACCAAAGGTGTTCCTAACTAAAACTGGCTTTCTTCCTACTGCAAGTGCCTGGCGGTGAACAGCACGGTGACGTCTGGTGCCTTGGTTTGTGCTGAGGTGCAAGCCACGTTCCCACCCTTGCAAACACCAGCCCCATTGGAAAGGGAGATCACATCTTACTATTTTGATGGAGATCGTCTGACCAGAACACAGAACTCTATTGGAACCGTATTTTAAAAGGAAGGTTAGGATTCCAAGACAGATTTCAAGATGTAAGTGAGAGTCTGTGTCTTAAAAAAAGCCTCAGAAATGGACAGCCATGTTTCTAAGAGGAGTGACAGTTACGGGGGATGAAGATGCGGAGAATGTAATTATATCCACCAAATGGGACGGAATGAAGCAAATGAAAATGATGATTGAGAAAGAAATGTGTACAAAAAATGTCGTGTGGAAAAGGCAGGATTTTTACTGTTAACAGGGGTACCTCCGGGTAGGGAGGGGGCACTGGGTTCTATCCTGTCTTACATCCTCCTGTCTTTCCTTCAATTGGCATAGTCAGAAACAAGCACCAACATTTTTTTCGTTCTTTATAAAAATGCAGAGAACAGGAAGTAGGGAAAATCAGTCCATTGATTGTGGGGTCTTCAGGTCTAAATGTTATAGCCAGAATCATAGCAAAAAGGTAAGATCCAAGTTGTGAAGCTTGCCGAGCCTGAGTGCAGCGACAGACCTGGGGCAGCATATGACAAACCCACCCCCACCACGGAGGGGAGTCACCGTGACGGGAGGGCGTTCAGCCCGGGGCTCATCAGGCAGACGTTGGCCGTGGCGGCTGCAGAGGCTTATTGGTAACATTTGTAGCTGTCACGGCCTCCCATGTTTATCTGCTGCAATCCCCAGTGGCGAGAGGGACAGTGAAGGACCACGCAGCCCCCATGTGAACCATGCAGCCCCTCAGCTGACTCATTTTCGATTAGAGTCTGTTGGAAGGGAGGTGGGGAGGACAGAGGGAGTCAGACGTAGAATCAGGGGCTGGGCTCTGAGGAGCAGGGTTGGCCTGGCATCACTGGGAGAACAAGGAGGGGCTGACCGAGGAGGTGGGGGACCATCTGCAGACCTCACTGCTGAAGACCATCATGCGAGCTCACTCCAGACCCCAACCACCGAAGGGGTCTCTTCTCCTACATGCCTGTGGGGATGGGCCATGGAGGCCCATGGGGAGCGGGGACAGAGATGCACGAGCAGGGGCTCTCGGGCATTAAGACTCTCTCTAGTCATCGTTCTGTTCGATGATGTCTTGGGGGACTCCAGAGGCATTGCTGCAAGGACAGGGAGTGAATGAGCCTCCTTCTCGGGAGGGGGGCTGTGTAGGGGACGCTGAGGGCTGAACACCTAGTGAGAAACAGTGCTGGATTTCCCAGCAGGAGCAGGCAGAGCTTTCGGGGGCAAGTGTGTCCAGGCATCATCCTTGCCCTCTGAGGATTCACTGTGTATAAATACTTTCTGAAGCAAGATAGTAAACAAGACATTTTTAAACAGAAAAATAGAATAATGTACCAAATGCCCACGAGCCCACCCACTCAACACTTAAAACGTTAAATGTCTTTGCCTGACGTCGTTAATCATCAGAGAAATGCAAATCAAAACCACCCGGAGATACCACATCTCCCCGACTAGTCTGGTTGGAACCACAATCAGATACTAGTGAGTGAGTGATGCTGAACATGTGGAAAACCCAGAATCCACATGCACCGCTGGTGGGGATGTGAAATGGTGCAGCCGCTTTGGAAAACAGTCTGACAGTTGCTGAGATAAGCAAATAGAGTTACCCAGGACCCAGCAATTCCAGACTGGGTATATATCCAAGAGAACTGAAAGTGTATTTCCATATAAAACTTGCACATGAATGTTCATGCAGCCTTATTTGTAATAGCCCCAAAGTGGAAACCACCCAAATGCTCATGCACTGGCGAACAGATAAAATGTGGTGTATCTACACAATGGAATGTTACTCAGCCATGAAGAGGAGTGAAATACTGACATCCACTGCAACAGGGATGGACCTTGAAAACAAGGTGCTCAGCGAAGGAGCCAGACATGAAAGCCCACATGATGTAGAGCTCCATTCACATGCGATGTCTGGAGTAGAGAGACCAGGAAAACCAGAAAGCAGACCAGCGTTGCTTGGAGTTGGGGAGGGGAGCAGAGGATTGAGGAGAGACTGATAGTGGGCACAGGGTTTCTCTCTGAGATGCTGAAAATGTTCTATAATTTGAGTGATAGTTTCACCTATCTGTGAACACACTAAAATCCACTGAATTGTACATTTTCAATGGGTGAGTTGTATGGTATGTGAATTATATCTCCATGGAGTTATTTTATAAGTCTGTTACAGTCTCTGGGGGAAGGGGATGAAAAGGGATAAATTTGGGAGTTTGAGATTTGCAAATGTTAGCCACTATGTATAAAAACAGATTAAAATTTTTTCTTCTGTACAGCACAGGGAACTATATTCAGTATCTTGTAATAATCTTTAATGAAAAAGAATATGAAAACGAATATATGTATGTATCTGCATGACAGGGACGTTGTGCTGTGCGCCAGAAACTGACACACTGTAACTGACTGTACTAGAATAATAAAAAAGTCTGTTACATTCTCTTCTAATATTTCTTTACATGAAATAAATAAAATATTGTCAAGAATGTGGACGTCTCCCTTCTACCCTCCCTGGTTCTGTTCCCCTTCCTCCCTCATGAGACAGCCACGAAATATGACCATGGTTTCTGTCCTTCTGTCTGTGGTTTTATGTCACTGCCCCGTGAGCCTCTAAGCATCTTGTATTTTCATCACCACAAAAGCTCTGGGAGCCCTTACTGTTACTACCTCCACTTGACAGATGAGCAAATTGAGGTCCAAAAGGTCAAAATTGAGCTGCCCAAGATCAAAAATCCAGGCTGACGCCCCGCCGCACGCTTTCGTCCCACCTTCATCTTACCAACCTGCTTTCTCATTCCCTATTTTTCCGACAAGCTTCTTTGGCAAAACCTCACAAATAATCCCATGAATCTGTTTCCATGAAAAGAACGTTATGAATCATATTAACAGTGAATACGTTACACGCAGACGTCTCAAAACATCTCCAGGATTTTCCAGGAAATGTTTTCACAGTGCTAAGGTGATTTTATAAATCCTTCCATAAAAGGTGAAAATTGCTATTCTGAACAGCTCGAGCAGACAACCTCGGTTTCTTAAGTAGAACTCGACTAATTCTCACCTGCTGGACCTGCAAATGTCACAAATCTTCCAACAAGCCTTGAACGTTTTACAGCTTCTGTTGGCAAAGCATGAGAAACAGAGGGGCTGAGAGGCTTTGCGTCTCAGACACTCCATCGTGGAGAAAACGTACATGTTGTGCGCCATGGAATATCTGCCATAAAAGGGATGAGGAAAAGAGAGAAACTCTTCCAGAAGCTGAACATGAGGAGTCCTGACCACTCCCACCCCAGCACCCCCCACCGCTGCTCACAGCCACTGCACCTTGGACGAGCCACTGTACCCACTGGTTTTCACAGGGCCCCCAGGATCTGCGAGGCACTGTGGGCAGATGCAGAGATGGATAGTATGTGACCCTGGTCTCCAGCGCAGTGTTATTTATTAACTGATGCTGACTTGCTTCTTTTTAAATGCTGACCCCTAATAGTGAGAAATAACTTTTAAAGAGACCCTTTATATCCAGGAACAGAGACGCACACATTGTGCAGATGAGCCCGAGGCCATGGAACCACAGCTCCACTCAGGGCAAAAGCTCTCTGATTATGTGTTCAATTTGTCCCCCAGAAAAATGTGTTGTCATCCTAATCCTGGTACCTGTGAATGTGACCTTATTTGCCCCGGTCTCAGTGGGTCCTTGCAGATGCAATTAGTTAAGATGAGGTCATATTGATGTACAACAGCCAAGACATGGGAGCAGCCTAAATGTCCATTGACAGATGACTGGATAAAGAAGTTGTGATATATTTATACAAGGGAATACTACTCAGCCATAAAAAAGAATAAAATAATGCCATTTGCACCAGCATAGATGGACTTGGAGAATGTTATACTAAGTGAAATAAACCAGAAAAAGAAAGAAAAATACCATATGATATCACGTATACGTGGAATCTAAAAAAGAAAAAAAGGACACAAATGAACTTATTTACAAAGCAGAGACAGACTCATAGACATAGAAAACCAACTGACGGTTACTGGGGGAAAAAGGGGTGGGGAGGGATAAACTGGGAGTTCATGATTTGCAGATACTAATTACCATGCATAAAACATAAACAAAGTCCTATTGTATAGCTCAGGGAATCGTATTCAGTAACTTGCAATAACCTATAATTTAAAAAAAAGTGTGTCTAACTGAATCAATTTGCTGTATACCAGAAACTAATACAACATTGTATATCGACTATACTTCAATTAAAAAAATATAGAGCAGGTCACACTGGATTAGGGTGGGCCCTCAGTCCCATATGGTGTCCTTAACAGAAGAGGGAAATTTGGAGAGAGACGCACCCAGAGACAAGGCCATGTGAAGACAGGGCCACAGGGACAAGACAGCCCTGTGGAAAGGAGGCAGAGACTGAAGAAATGCGGCCGCTGCCAAGGAACGCCTGGGGCCACCAGGAGCTGCAAGGTCAGGGAAGGAGCCCCCTGGAGCCTCATGGGGAGGCTATTCCATCGCCTCGATTTTGGACTGCTGGCCTCCAGGACTGTGAGATGCTAAGCTTCTGTTGCTTTAAGCCACGAGGACGGTGGCCCTAGCAGGCCAGGACCCTCAGTGTCTCCGAACCCCCGAGGCCCCCTCCCCTACTCCCACGGGGCCCTGCTCCTTCCCTGTGCACAGCACAGGGTCCTGGACTTGTCTCCTTCCTGCCCCTGTTCTTCTAGGCTGTTCCCAACTCCTGAACCCCGGACCATGCCCTGCCCACTCTCCATGACGCCTGGACATGGCCCGGCTTCCCAGACCCTGGGCCCCTGGGCAGGTGCTGAGGCACGGTTAGGGTCTCAGGAGTGCTGCCGCCAGGGACCTCTGGGTCCCTCTCTGAGAGGCTCTATCAGGGATGGGTCACATAGAGTTGAATCTCTTAGCTTCCTGATTAATCACAGAGTCTAAATCCAGGGTCCAGATAAGTCTTCCCAGGGCTGTCGACCCTGGTCTGCTATTTCCAGGAACCAAAGAGGCTGGTGGAAGGTGCCTATCCCCTGGCCCCCAGGAGCCCCTTGCCTCTGCCAACACCAGCCCCTGCTGGCCCCTCTCTACCTTCCCAGGTCCCCTGCAGCCTTCTCTTTCCAGGAATCTGACTCCAGAGCCTGCCCGGGTCTCCGAGACTGAGAGGGAATGAGGAGCCAGGAAGTTGGGGACTTTTGGCCCCCGCCCCGTCCCTCAGAAGAGATGTGGTTCCTGCCCTTGGTGAGCTCTCATCTGGCGGGAGGCTTCCCACCTGGGACCCAGGCCCTTGCTCACCTGATGGGGCACATGCAGGATGCGCTGAGAGATCTAGCGGGGCTGAGGGTCCCCGTAACATGGGGCCAGGAGTCTGTGATGCCCCAGGGCCACTCCCCAGGGGACACTCCTCCCCAGTGGAGCAGCAGCCAGTGACTGTGTTGGCAAGACGGCCGCAGCCACAGTACGTGGGCCAGGGCACAAGGCCCTGGGTCCCGAGGTGACAGGCCCGAGACCTCAGGGGGCCCGCGAGCCGGCTAGGCTGGCCCTGGAACTAACGCTGCAGCCGGCTCTGCAAAGGAGCTGGAGCCCAGAGTCAACACGCGCTCATTTCGGCCTTGGGTCCCAGGCTGTCTGTTCCCAGCCCAGCGGGAGGCAGGAAGAGGGACTGAGGATGTACAGGCTTTCACAGACGTCTGACAGAGTGACTTTACACCTGTTGAATCTGATAATACATTTTACATGTCTCTTCATTTTACCTTCTAGTGTCCCTGTTTATTGAATTTTACAGAAGTGTCAGTCCACCACGAACTGAAAAACAGAAACAAAACTTGTCCTTAACCACAGAGAGTCTGGGATGCACTGGTCTGCATCCTGGCCCGGCAGCGAGCAGACCCTGGAGGTCTGGGGACGCTGGTGGTGCAGCCGGGGGCGCCTGGCCCCATCGGGCACTATGCTCTGGCTGTGATGTTGACCACCTGGTGCTGGACCCATCCTGGGGACAGAAACCACAAAGCAGATGCCCTGGGGAGACACAGAGACAAATAAGAAAGACCGAGAGCTGCCCTGCATGACTGCTGGGGGCCTGAGAAGGCGTACTGTCTCGTTGTGGTGCATTTCTGAGATAATGGCTGTGCCCTTGGGAGGTCGGCTTGGCCAGGCGGGAAGGCTGGGGGAGGGGGTGGGCAGGTACGGGGTAGGGGATCACCAAAGGTTTGAGTGAGTGAATGAATGAATGAACACTGAGTGTCAGAGTGGGATGGAGGGAGATTGGAGGGGCCTGGAGGTGTCAGAGCTGAACACAGCTCTTTTCTGTGCACCCGCCCACCCCTCACCATCCCATCCAAACTCCCCCCCCCCACACACACACAGCTGAGGAGTAACCCTCTCTCTGAGTGACAGCCTGGGGACTCGGGGGAAGGAGTCAGGTGGGGCAGATGGATCAGGGGACTTGGCTTTGCTCCCACTGGGCCAGGATCTCACTTCCTAGCCTTACCTGGTCTCTGCCCCTGCCTCCTCGCCCCAGTGGGGACCCCCGCCCCCCGCGAAGTTTCCTTATCTGCAAGCTGAAGCTCTAGATCAGGGTTCAGCAAACTACTTCCCGTGAGCCGGATCCAGCCAGGCACCTGCTTTTGTGATCACGGTCTTACTGCACACAGCGTGCCCACGTGCCTGTGCACCTCTCACTGTTGCGGCGGGGGTCCCCGCAGGGTGAGGGGCTGCTTGGGACGGACAGCTTGTAGCCCGCAGAGCCCTGAACGGTCTCCCGTCGGGCTCCAGGTGCCCCGGTCTCAGTGGGCGCAACACTGCCTCCTAGCGTGGGATTTGGAAACTGTGCCGCTGGTGGGTCACTGGACGACTCATTCTACCTGACACACCGTACTTGCCTTTCCGTTCTTGTGGTTACGCGTTCTATCAGAGTTAAAGCCTTATGTTTATCTTCTTGAAATCTGGAGCATCAGCAGGTTGTACTGTCTACGGGCTTCACCAAGGCGGCATTAAAGACTATTTCTCACAGCAGGGTCACCACGAGATCCCAGGGCCCGGGCCTCCGCATCGCCATCCTGCGGCCCTTTCAATGCGGCGCCACTAGAGGGCAGTATAAGCCCGCGTGTGTGCGGCCGGAGCCCGGGCCGCCCGCACTGCTCATCCGCGAGTGCCCAGGGCTGGCAGGGGTCCTGAGCTTTAAGCCGGAGTCATGGCTCCGAACCGGTGAAGGGACCATTCTAGTATGTGAGACGCATGGGGGAGCAGGAGGCCACCGGCCTTTCTTTGGATGTCCCCCCGGTGTTTTTGGAGATGCCTTGTCCTCAGAGATGCTCCTTCAAAGAGGGCTCTGCTTTGTCCTGCCCCACGGAGTCCGGAGTCCGGGGACGCGGTGCGCATTTGCATAGTCAAGTTTCCAAGATGTCAGGCAGCGAAGAACCCTCCCACTCAGCCTACGGACCCTTTCTCCAATGTCTTCGACGTTAGGGTCTTGTGGGGTGTGTGTGTGTGTGTGTGTGTGATGCCATGAAACAGACATGGGTAAATGCTGACTGAGCATTCTGGGGAAAGTTTGGGTTTTTTTGTTTTGTTTTGCTCTGGTTTTTAAGCCGGATTCTTGTTCATTTTTGAGTTGTCTCTGCTGGTTTCTCTGCGTGTGGGGAACGTGCTGTGCTGGCAGGCAGGGTCCTGTCCGCCACAGGACTGGAAGCAGCAGACTCTGCGTTGCTGGCTGAAGGCATGCATGTCAAGAGGGAGCGTGGGGCTCACAGATTCTAAGTGTCTGGGACCACATCTGTCACACCTGCGGGCCAGTGTGCTTCTCCTGCCTTCTAGGTCTCCCTTTGGCCCCTTCTCGCCTGGGCAACGGTGGACAACTGACAAAAGCAGCTGATAACTAACAAGAGAAAGCTACTGAAGAAATGTGGGGCCACCCCAGACCTAGCACTGCTGCCCTGCTCTTCCAGGCAGCGTGAGAGGGGGTCCGTGCCTCTCTGCCTGGACCACGGGCCCCTGGGATGGAGCCTGGGAGGGCCGGGAGTGGTGTGGTCCCCTCTCTGTCTCCCCAGCCTGAGAGCACGGCCCGGTGGGATGCAGAGGGCCAGGATCGCTGGGTGACGCAGCCGGGAGGAAATGCAGACCTCTGCATCCTAGGGAGACTGATGAGTCTCACGTGGGCAACAGCCACTGAGCATCTGGATGGACGTCACTCCTCCACGATGCAGAAGGTCAGCTGCCACAGCGGACACCCCACCAGTGAGTCTTCATCAACATTAATCGGTATCTCTGTGCAGCTGAGTGTTCTTTAAATCCTTTTCAAATCACATCCTTGTAGATTCCAAGTGCTGGAAATCCTCCCTGCTCCCTCTGACCTCACCCACCTCCCCATTACCATCTAAGCCACTTAATTCTTCCACAATGTGTTGTTCAAGGCCTTGAGAATGTGCCACCTTGTCCAAGAAGCCCCCAGGGGCTCCCTCTGCTGCACACCTTCAGCGTTTTAGCTGTATCTCTCGGGCACCCTGATCCCACCTCACTACAAGCTGGTGCCTCTAGGGGCTGGATCCTTCTTGCGCAGAGTAAGTTGATTAAATTAAGCATGTATCAGTGAAATAAACTACTACCTCCGAACATGGACATATCCTCACAGCTGCTCAGACGCAGCTGGAATGTTGATAGCCAGCGAGAGAGTGTTATGTAGACCCTCTGTGAACCGGCGGCTCTGACGTCCTATTGGGAATCAGCTCCAGTGCACTGGGCTCTCCTTTCTGGTTCTGTCCCCTTCCTACCTGCTCAGCCCTCCCCGTGAGGGTCCCCCACCCTTTGTGCGGCAGCCCCCGCGGCACTCAGAGGCTGACTCTCCTCCTCTCCCTGCTGTGTCTCCCTGCAGCTCGTCCCTCTCCATGCGGTGTGTCCCTCCCTTTCCCTTTTGGGTATCCATCTTCTCTGGGCCAAAGGGAGGGGAGAAAGAAGTGTGAGGGGTCGTGTCTCCTTCTGTCAGGAGACCCCGTCACCTTCCTCTGTGACCTGTCCTGCTGACATCCCCACCGAAGTGGAGCCTTGTCACATCTCCTGCCTCTGGGAAAATTCACAGCTTGAAGTGGAAATCATGAAAGGCTCTTCAGAAGGTCTGATCAGAGAAGACTTTGCAGACCCCAAGCTCTCTGACCTGCCTCTTCTTTCCTGAAACCACCACCTGCTCCCCTCATCTACTGCTCTGCAGGTCACCTTTGAGCAAGCATCCTCCAGCCTCTGTCTTCAAAGCAGGCATCTTGGAGGTGCGTCAGGCCTGCTATCTCCCACCCACCCCTCCCGTGGGGCCCCTGATGCAGTCCTGCCTTCCCCTGCCCTGCTCTGGCCCAGGGCCCCAGGCCTCCTCATCACCCCTCTTGCAGGACCATCCCAGCCCCACCTCCCTGCTGCTTCCTCCCGGCCATCTGGGTTCCCCTATACATGAGATGAGTTCCCACCGCCCTGGCCAGGGCAGCCCTCTTGTCCTGTCCTGTGTACCTACCCCTACCCCACCTCTACTTCTGGCTGCAGCCCTTGGGATGCTTCTGGGGTTGGGAGCTGTTCTGGAGGCCACATCCCCCACTTTTGCCTTTCATGTGCACTGGCGGGGTCTGCCCACCACCCAGCCTGCCAAAGCGTACGCCTTCACCCCTCCACCGACCAGCCCGGCCAAGGTGTATCTCCTGCCCGGCCAAGTCCCACGGTGCCTTGTGGACAGAGGGTGACAGGGGCCACCCCCAGAGCAGTGGTCAGGGTTTTCCAGACCATACATAGAATTAACTCGAAAACCATGTGCTCTGAACTCTTGGCATCCTGTTCACACCCAGATCTGAGCGTTCACTTCATCCATCTCAGAAAGTGGCGTTTATAAAAACCTCTCTCTTCTCAGCCAGAGGGATGGTGGCCACAGCTGGACCCTGAGCGCCTGCCCTGTCCCGGGTACAGTGGCCCATCCCCGCGGTCCGGGGCGCCTCCCCCCTCCCTGCAGGACTCGCTTCTCTCTAAGGAGGCTCCTCGCCGCCCAGGGCGCTGCTCTCAGGGGCGGAAATTGAGATGTAAAAGTTAATTATTTCATTGGGCTTTAAAGAGCAGGAGAACCACCACCACCGACAGCCAGTGCTTCGGAGCTGTTTTCTAATTTATTTTTATAACGAGTTCTCACTCGGTATTGATTGTGGCCGGCTCTTGGGGGGGCCCGTGTCCCGCCCCCCTTGAGGGCTGATGCAGTGGAAGGCACCGTGTCCTCTGGTTTATAATTAATTCATTCGTTTCCTTTAGAGAAAGCGATCAGGAAGACCTCATGAAGCTGGGGATTTTCCCTGAGCAAAGGGTTCTCAAAGGCATAGCGTGTCTTTCTGAAACCAGAGCAGCTGCTGGTGGGCGAGCGGGAGCTTTGGGTTCATGTGTCTTGCTAATCCTTCCTGCAGTGGAAACTTGTTTGCATTCTGAGCAAACAGCTTCCTTCCAGGACCTGGGCTGGGGGTGGCTCACAGCCACTCCCCCGCCTTTGATGGGATTACAGCGCCGGGCAGATTCCTCCCACCTAACAGGCTCGGCCAGTGCCTTCCGCAGGGTCAGCTCCGAACATCTCCTGGCCTGAGGGAGAAACTCCCGTCTCTTCTTGACAAATTATTTCTCGTAGACTCCATTTCAATTCTTTCTCGATAGAAGTTCCCCGTACGTTTACAGCTTTTAGAGATGATCATTCTCTCAATAGAATTATCGTTCTCACAAACAAACAGAATCCTAGGAAGGAAGGTAGATTCTTTTTGGGGGGGGGGTCTTTCCTTTAGGTGCTAAATGTCTGTATTTTATCTACTTGAATGAACACAAGTGGGTTCATTCCATAAACAAGGACCCAAAGGAACCATTACGCAAAATGTAGCAGGATCTTCTCGTGACATTGACCATGGAATGGCGCTGACTTTCTGTGTTTTTCACAGAATTCAGAGCATGTGTATTCATCGCATCTGCCCGCTGTGGACACCGGCGCTCACTGAGCAGGGCCTGGGAGGGCTGGGAGGACCGATCGTGCAGGGCTCCCTCACTGTCCCTGCACTGGTCACTCCACCCCAGTCCGTCCTTCTCACCCGTCAGGCCTCTGAGCAGGACCACCTCCCCGCGGGCCCCTCGCCTAGCCTGCCCCCTGGCTCCCGGCCCCATGACCCCCTGGCATCGCACCCTCAGCACTGCATTTTCTGGTGTGTCTGACTCCCGTCTCCACCTTCCTGCTCCAATTCTGAGTTCCGTGAGGCCAGGCCTCAGGCTGACTGTGCCCTAAAGGTCCAGAGCCACGCCCACGATGGTTGCTGATGGGTGAACGGAGGTTCGGAGGTCCGGTGAGGCTGCCCTGAGGTCACTGTCTAGCTCTTGGATGAGCTTTTGCATCCCCGGGCGCCAGTGCCCCCATCTTCGCTCTGCTGGGGTGGCTGGTAAGGGGGCTCCGGAGCCCACCTCCAGGCCCCGCAGATGGAAGGGAGGATGGCGGTGCCCTTCTTCCTGGGTCCTTACTATGGGATGGGGCTGGGAGGACCAAGAAGGGAGGCAGGGATGGCTCAGGTGCCCTGATGGAAGGCTTAAGAGAGAGGAAGCATCAGCTGGGGTCGGGTGGCAGAGACCACATTTCTCAGACACGTAAGCAAAGGACACACCAGGGAGGTCTCCTGAGGAGCATCCATCAGGGACGAGGCATCATCTCCTGGGAGCCACTCTCCGTGGAATCCCAGGGCACCTCTGGGCGCCCTTGCCACACAACAGTGTCATTAGTCACGAGGTCCTGTGGGGTCTGAGCTGGGGAGGGGTGGCCAAGGGTGTGGTTGACTTAGAAGGGCCTCCTGGGTTTCTGTGCAGACTGTTCAGTGATGACCGGGGTGCAGGAGGTAAGCAGGGGGGAGGCCACAGCAGCAGTGGGGCTAGGAGAGCAGGTGAGGGTTGGAGCCACGGAGGGATGTGGGGGTGCAGGGAGGATGACGATTTAGCCAAGGGATGGAACTGACCAGTTGCAGGGGTGGACTGGAGGGGAGAGTCAGGCCAGGGATGTGCCTGTGGTTCTGGGGGTGGGGAGGGTGTGGGTGGGTGGTGGACCCTTCACTTGGATGGGTGACTGAGGAAGAGCAGGTCCGGGTCAGTGGGGAAGAGTTCACCTTAGGAGATGCTGTATTTAGGTGCATCTGGGATCTGGGAGGGAGGCTACCCAGGAGGCAGGTGGTCGTGCCAGCCGGAAGCCCCAAGGGTGATCTAGCTGATGCTTCTAGAATCTTGAGTTTGGGGATGGGTGATGGAGGAAGACATGGGAAGACATGAGACGTGAGAAGAGGCCAGGCTGAGAGCTGAGCCCAGAAGTTGTGCAGCTTCCCCCTACCCTCCTGAACACACTCTCTCCCCCAGGGCCCTGGGAAGCAGTTTCCTCGACGCTGTGCGGGGCAGAGTGGGGTCACTCTGCAGCCCCCAAGGAACCTTCTCGCACCCCCAGCAGACTGTCCTGAAAAGGCCAACGTGGAGCTCTCCCCAGATCAGTTTCAGAGCCTTGAGCTGCTGAGTGACAGCCCTTGATAGAGATCCCCTCTTGTTTACTGTCAACAGAAACCCGCTAATCTCTTCCTCTGCTGCCCCCTCATTTAAGCAGAAGATGACAGGGATTAAAAGGCCCCCAGAGAGGTGAGAAGCACAGGGCTTTGTCCTTTTCTGAGGGAGACTGGGGTGCCTGGAATCGCTCCCCCCAGGGACTCATGTCCCCCCTCTGTCCACACAGACCCAGCCTCAGCCCCAGGTGTGCACGGGTGAAACTAGCACACGGACTGTCGTGGATTTTTTCAGGGAATGATAAAGACCATGCCAAGTCCCTGCATCCTGTTTGTGCAGGAGAAATCGTCCCCTACTGGGCAAATGGATGAACCTGGACATGATTCCACTGGAGACGATGGGAGAAGGGAAGCTGGGTGCCTCCGAAGTTGACAGGCAGGCTGTTCTGGGGCGGGGGCTCCCTCTGCCCTGGTAGGGTCTCCAGGTCCGCGCAGTCTTCCCGGGTTGACCCCTCACCTCCACCAGGGACATCGGCCCTGGACCCCAGTTCCTCTTGTTCATCTTCAAGGAAGGGAAAGCATTTATGTCGAGTTTGCAGGGATGTCTTTGCTGGGCTTCTGCATTTTCTCATTTCTCTGATTAAACTCTTTCTTTGGCTATAGGTTTTCTACAGACAAGAGTCAGGCAGAGGACATGAGGGTGTGTCGGGGGGCTGTGCTGGGAAGGTCCCATAGGGCCCTGCTCAGTGACAGGCGGGCCCTCCGCTCATCCTCTTGTGCTGTCTGAGCTGGACAGAGCAGCTGCGACGTGCTTCAGAGGGAGCTTCTCCTCCATCCTTCATTACGTCAATTTTTCATTCACTCAATGGTTTTCTCTCTCTTTGTTGAATGCTGTCTCCTGGGTACACAGTACTAAGGACACGAAAGACAGAAGACAGGACGTCTGTCCCAGGGGACCTGTTGGCATCTCACAAATTCCCTTTAAACCTCACCTGCTTTCCAGGTTTACGGAGGAAACAGCTGTGGGATAAACTCTTCGCTGAAAAGCACTCTAAAGGGGCAAAGCTTTCAAAATTAGACACACGCGTGCACGTGCCCACACACACACACACACACACACATGCACACACACTCGCATACACACACTCACACACACATTTTGTTTTGCAAGTCATCTTAATCATAAAGGCTGAACCTATGTGACAGATTTCCAAATGCCACATTCATTTTAACATTGGGACCCTGGTCTATGGTTTCTTCTCTTTTTTCCAAAGCACAAATTCATAAAACAGAAAGAGAAAACTTCTGTTTCAGAGAGAGAAGCATCACTCAACATCTAAACCTTAGTAGACCAGGACTGAAGCAAGTGAAAACCTGCAGTCACGTTCCTGCTGCCAGACGGCAGAGGGCGCCGTGTCACGCTGGACCAGGTGGGGACACCACTGAGCAGGTATGAGACCCTCAGGAGGACCTGCAGCCCCCATCCTCACACGGCCACAGCTGGCTTCCCCAGGTCGGTCACCCAGCAGCAAGCGACAAGCCTGCAGGGCAACGAGACCCAGTGCCAACCAGGCGTGGCGGAGGCAGCCGCGCTGGGAAGGCCAGGCCTGGCCCTGGGCTTTGAGCCTGGCCTTGTCCTGCTGCACATTAGCCCTGGAACCTTGAGCAGGTCAGTTCTGCGGCTCCCGCCTGTCTTTCCCGGGCTATTGAGGGTCAGTTCCCCGCAGTTAAGAAATGAGTGATTCCTGGATGCAGAGCCTGGGGACACCCCCAGTGTGTCCTTATCGACCTGTGCTGCTGGATTTACCTGGCCGCCAGGTGAAAGCCACACCATGGGCCCTTAAATCACCCTGACGGGGAACCTGCCAAGCTGGCCCCATCCATCTTCATTCGTCTTTCGCCAATGCAGGGGAGCCCTCGGCCAGCGGGGCCTCCAATGCATCCCGCCTCCCCTCCAAACAAAAGGCAGCGTCTGATGGCGACTCCCCACGTCACTTCTGAGCTTGCATTCTCTGGCTGAGAGGAGGCACGTTTGTCTGAAAGCTGGGATTGTTGACAGAATGAGATGAAAATACCCACTCTTGCTCCAATAACTCCTTGCTGTTTCGTGTTTTAATTTTTAGGAAATGAACTGCCTTTCCTGTTACACATTGACAGACTAGAGACATTTGAAAACATTTTAATTTACACTTAAGAATATCATAGCTTATCTTTCCTATGAGGAAGGCGTGTGAAGCACACGGTTCAAATTGCACGCTCTCCAGAGTACAGATTTTGCTGAGATGTTATGTTAATAAAGCTGTTCAGTAGCTCTCAGTGACAGCCTTCTGTTCTCAGAACGAGGTAAGGTTTCTGACATTGTGAAATTAATACAAATGCCTGGGAGCTAAGGAGCGGGGAGGTGGGGAGTGGGGGACGCTTTGAAACCAAAGCAGAAGCCAGCGTCCTCCTGCGAAGGCAGCGTGGGAAGCCGGCAGCTGTGAGTGATGGGGAGGGAGTCCCAGGAGCCAACGATCTGGTGCAGACCTGCCCACTATGTAGCTGGGTTGACTGTTTTTTTCCCTATCGAATATCTTTTGGCAAACTCTGGATTCTGTGAGTTCTGTATTTTCCTAAATTGAGATCTAGGCAGCTCCCTCCCACGAGGCTGCAGCTCTGGGGACCAGAGTCCAGTTTCCTCTTTGAGTTGAAATCATTCGTCCTCCATCTGCGTCCCCACCGGCCCGCTCGCCCCAGGCTGATGGCTCCTTCACCTCTTGCCGTCACAGGAGGTACAAGAAGGATTTCCTTGGATGCTCGCTTTGTGGTGCCTCTTCTCCAAGAAAAATGTCTAAAGAAGGTTCAGGGTTCATTCCTTAAAAAAACTATTTCAGGTAGGTGTCCAAGGTGTCTGTATAATTTCAGCAGGACACCTTCAACCACATCTCTCAGCTGCTGTCTGGAGAATCTGGAAAGCTTGCTAGCAAAAGACAAAAAAAAAAAAAAAAGGAAAGAAAGGAAGGAAGGAAAGAAGCAAGTGAGCATGTGGACACTCAGCCATATTAACAACTTGGAAAAAAATTTTAAATAGCAATGTTATAATGAATTCTCAGGTGAAATTTTTTTCAGTTATGAAACATCTATTTTGAATTTTTAAATATTTTAAGCATTTTATTAAGGCATGTAATAAGCTATTCTTTGAAACCTGTTGGGCAGAATGAAAATTTAAAGCCATAACAGTAAAAGATGGCATGCTGATTGTTGAACGAGCAGAAATAATAGTGGCTATTGATATTTTGTATCTTTTGTAACATAATTTTCTAACAATGCAATAAAAATCTTAAATTTGTGAAAGAAAGGAAGAGAAAAGAGAAAAAGAAAGGAAGGAAGAAAGGGTTAGGGAGGGGAAGGGAAGGGAAAGAAATTGAGAATGTTTGGAGGCTCCCTTTTGTTACATTCCTTTAAACAGAAAACCAGTTGTAACCAGCTGTGTCCTCAGTAACTCATACCGCCAGCCTGCGGGAATGAAAGGGAACTAAATTTCTCCCCCAAACTTTTCCAAACTAAATGACAACTTTTTACAATTTTTAAAGCCTACCACTTTGGTGAGAGAAGTGTACACTCCCTTCATTTTGGCTTTTCTTCATGTTTTCAGGCCAACGTGATGGAGGAAAGTTCCAGAATTACGAAGGCAGAACGTTTTACTTTGCACAAAAATTGCCTGGTGTCTTTCGTTTCTACTGAAGGCTAGGCGACCCCAGTGAGAGTCCCCGTGATGGAGAAAGGTCACAGCACTGAAAAAATAGTCTAAATTAGTGAGAAGACAAGTTTTCCAGCTGTCAAATGACATTTCGATTGTCTTTACACTATCATCCATCTTTTAGAAATTGAGTGTTTCAACCTGAAAAAAAGGTTTTTAACACCAGACAAAGAGATAACGGACTCCAGGTTGGTAGATCCATTCTTCACCTGAGGGTGAGAGGAATCACACCCTCGCGCAGGTGCCTCCCGAACATTCTTCTGACCTCCTTAATTACCGGCAACTTTTAAGGGCTCCTAATGGGCCGCTGCAACCCCTGTTGGCATCACCAAAGGAGCTGGATTTGGAGTTCCCACTAGAAGGAAAAATCAGGCTGCGCATCACTGAGGGACTGTGTGCGTGTGTGTGTGCGTGCATGTGTGTTTACTACAGAATCTGTACTCATAAAATAGGTGAGGAAGAGGGGCTGCTTTATCAAAAACAGGCTTCTCTGTGTCAGTGCCTTGCTCACCGATGCCAGTAGCAGATTATGGTCTGTAGAGGCGTGGAGGGGTCTCACCAGGGAAGTGGACTGGAAACCCCAAGGTCTTTTTTTAGCAAAAGCGTGAAGGCAGCTTCATAATTTTCCAGCAGGGTTTCTCAACCCCGCACTATTGACATTTTGGGCCTGAGGCTCCTTTGTCACATGGACGGTCCTGTGCGTAACAGGACGCTTAGCAGTGTTGCCAACCTCTACTCGCTGGATGCCCGTGGCCCCCTCTCCTCCCCTGAGCTGTGGCAACCAAAGTTGTGTCCAGACATGGCTGCATGTCCCTGGGGCGAAGTCACCCTGAGTGAGGTCCTCTGGTGTAGGGGGACCTGTGTGTGTGTGTGTTTTACTGGTGACAGGAAGTTAAAGAGCCCCACAGATCCCAGAGAGCCCTCCACCAGGCTGACCCCAAGCCATCTGACACTTCTCTGAGGGACAGTGGTTTTTTTTGTCCTGTTTACCTTACGGGCAGGTGGCCAGCTGGTGTCTTCGGGAACATTAATCAAATGCCTCTTGGAGAAGCTGCTGTCACTCTGCCTCGGGGCTCTGCCTTCTGCCCCACTCAGCCCCGATCCTCGACCCCCACCTGGTCCTCAGGATTCTTTGGGACAATGGTGACAGGGAGTGTTGATTTCAGAAGATGCATGAGCTCTGGGGGCTCCTGGCGGTTCCCAGGACCCGCGTCTCTGCCCTCAGCCATGGCCCTAACCCCCCCAGCCAGTTTCTGCAGCCCCGAAAGCACTTTCCTGATCAATGAGGGACAATCAGCCTCGGGACGTGGCTCCTCCCTCCGCGTTTTTGGGAGGCAGCCGACTCTCCCACATTCCCCAGTTTGCAGCAGGCTGGCCCTGCTTGCAGCCACGGGTCTTCGGTCTCCTGGAACCGGGAGCCGCGCACGCTGCGGCTCCTGGCCATGATGCTGCTGACGATAAAGCTGTGGAAGGTGAGCGCCAAACAGGACTCCTGAGCCGTCCTGGAAGGCGAGGGAAATAGTCCAGACTCACTTGGGATCACACAGCTGGTGGAGACAGAGTCTCCCGTGGCCTCCTCAAAGTCAGAAATGGGCGTCACCGACAGGTCAAGAAAGGCCACCCCGAGCAGCTCCATCAGCCCGCCCTCTGGGGAGCATCCTCACATTGAGGACCAGATCCAGAGACGCAGAGGGGAAGAGCCACCCGTTCGTTCTGGCCTTGAAGACAGAAGTTCATGGCGTGCGGGTAGGGGCGGGGTGAGGGGTGGCGGTGAGAGGGACAGGGATGTACCTCCGAAGATTTTCTCACGATCTGCCCACCACCCAGCCACAAATCGCAGACCCCCGGCTCTGCCGTGCCCTGGGCCGGGGGCTAGGACTCACAGACGCAAAGACGTGGCCCCTTCCCTCCAGGGTCTCAGGGTCAAGTGGCTAGAGGTGGGGAGGGTGGAGCATCAGCTCTGCTGTGGCCAGACGCCGTGCCCGTCGCGGGGGCGGAGGACAGGCAGGTGGCACCCACCTCCTCTCTCTGAGGAGGCCTCCCAGCCAGTCCCTGGAGTCGAGCCTGTTTGGTTCAAGCAGTCTGAAAAACCCAGAGTTGCATGTCAAGTATTATTATTTTTAAATGAAATAGGGATCAGGGTGAGTAAAAGACTTACTTAGACTAAATTGGCTAATGCATATAATTTACAAAATTATGCAGAAATAAAAGACTTCAGTTTCCTTTCCATCAAGGTGTATTCTGTGAGCAAAATCAAATGGCCTTACAGCCCTGTATTTGTGCTGTGCTGTCAGGTGCTGGGACTAATTTGGGGGATTTTTTAGTGGAACTCTGGAGCAGTTCACCCCAGGAAGTCCATGCAAACTCTCAGGGGCTGCCCAGGGTGCTGCGAAGGCAATGAGCTTCTGCTGGCAATAATTCTCCTTCTGCGAGCTGTTACCGTGGCAACCCTCCCTGGTACCCTGCTCCTCCCCAGGTGTTCTGAAACGCAGAGCACTCTCTTCAGAACCGGGATGCTCTCAAGTGCCGGATCCTCCGCTTGAGGAAATTGCTTTACTTTCCTCTGAATAAAAATTCATTCTTACAGTGTCCTAAATTGAGAAAGACAAAACTGAATCATGTGAAGGTCAGAGGACCTTAACGGAAGCCAGCGATCAGCACTGTGGAATCATGGTTCCCTGCTTGTTAACCCCGCCCCCCGTCCATTTCCACCCTCTTGGCTCTGCTCTGTGCACAGGAGGCTGACTTCTAAATGGCATCTTCTGAGGGGAGAGGATGGGATATTTCTACTCGCTTCCTGCCCAGTGCTGCTTTGGGGGTGGTGGGTCCTTCTGCGACTCCACTCCTTTGAAATGGGTCCCGGACAAGCATAAAGGCACGAGGGACCCCTGCTCAGGTCCCCCACATCACAAGGCCCCAGGTGTCACAAACATGCACACACATCAATGTATTAAGGACCAAATGGTCGCCTCTGTCCCCTGAGAGGCGTACTGGAAAGGACCACCCAAAATGTGCTTCTTCGGCACAGGGACCATTTTTGAGCTAAAGGCAACCGAGAACAGGCAGACGCAAGAAAAGCTCTTTATCCCCCTGTCACTGCCGAAAAGTAGAGCTTGAATTTCCCCTTTTGTAAGGGACATTTATATTTATAAAGGAAATTTCCATTTATAAGGATTTCTCCCACCAGGAAGAGAGCAACTCACTCAGGCAGACAGCTCTCATCACGCAAGAAACTCTTGTCTGCGCAACAAGACAGCCTGTATTTAACATATATTTCCCCCTCTTCCCAGCACTTGCCTCCCCACCCAGAAGTCTGACCCCCTTTTCTTCCTTTAGCCTAAGCTGGTATATAAGCCTCAATCTTCCAGCTGTCTCCTTGAGACACATTTTTCTTATTGATTGATTGATTGATTGATTGATTGATTGATTGATTGATTGTTTTCTTGTTTGGGGGGGCGGGGAGGAGGTAATTAGCTTATTTATTTATTTATTTTTAGAGGAGGTACTGGGGATTGAACTTAGCACCCTGTGCATGCAAAGCACGCGCTCTACCACTTGAGCTAAATCCTCCCCCGCGAGACACACTTTTCATTGTGATTGTCCTTAAAGCTGTGTTGTTGTTGCTGTTTTCTTGTTAATGCCTTTCATCAGCTTGACACTGGGGCCCCAGCCTAGGAAGGTAGAGGGGAAACAATTTTTCTTGCCCTACACTCACGTGCCCACCAGCACCTGTCCCACGACTCAGTCCTTCAGGCTCCAGGAGACACACCTTCACATCTCTTCCCCGAGTTCTCACACTGGAGGGCAGCCCGGTCCTCCACCGTCTGGATTTGCGGCTGCACCACCACCCAGGTGGAGACGGATGCTGCTTCGGAGAGCAGGGAGGACTTGAACGGAAGAAGCTCTCAGACAGAGAAAATTCAGATTCATTCCTCATCAAATGCTTCCTCTCGGGGGCAGAGGTGTGGAGACGCCTGCATGACGGGGCATCAGTCACCGTGGTGCCCAGCACACTTTCCATCTTCTCCTCCTCTGGTGGGTCTTACACAGCAGGTCTGACTCCTTTGTCCCCAGGAGATGTGGCCTCTACTCAGCCAAAGCCATGCCACTGGGGACACCATTCTAAGGTCATGAATGCTGTCTTCTGCATCTGCCTACAATGGGACATTTTGATAAAACACATATCAAATTAGACTTTGCAACCACTTGAGACACACAATGGAATGTTGAATAAATGCTGTGCAAGCACTCAGGTTTAACTTACATGAGATAAGAGACACATTGGAGGGTTAGGGAATAACAGCAGAAGATTCTAGAACAATGATTAAGTTCTGGTCTTTTGAGAAAAATCAAATTAATTTTTGAATTTGTGATGCCCACAGTTATTTGTTAATTGTTGCTTGCTGTTAATTAGTAAAATCAAACCCAAAAAAGTCAAGTGGATCATAGTTTGAGTATTTTCAGTTTTAAAAAGATTAAAAATGTTCTACCATTTTTCAGAGGGAAAATATCTAAAGTGAAAGAAACTACATGTGAGATATAAAGCTAAAGGGATATTCCGGAAAGCATATCGGAAAATTAGAACAAGAACTAAAAATTCTGCCTGACTGTAAAGGAGAAATTTCATAAAGTAATCTTGAACTTAGCATCTGTAAATAAAACTGTGACATCAAGTGAAAAAGAGAATTGAGCAAGTTGAACTCCATGTTGCCAGTTTCAGGTTTGGTTGTTTTATTTTTATAGAATTCCAGCTTTGGAAAATTTGACAGAGAAAGAACTAACACTGTGTACATTGAGATATTGCTTTAAGAGATAGTGAAATTGCTTAATAAGTGAGAATATTCATATGATAAGATGAACATATTTTGAGTTTTTTTTCAGTCAGGATAATTTATTACAGGAGATCCCATTATGGTTTTTGAATACGGCATGTAAAATGTATGGTTCTTTTGTGAATTTGAGCATTGCTTTAAAAGTTATCGCTGGTTCTAGTTGCTGCCGCCTCAGTAGGGCAGGATTCCTCCAAACTGAGTTTAAGGAAAGACGTAACTAACTAAGAACCACAGAAACGTTACAAATGGTGTCTACTTGGGCATTATTGTCAATGGAACACAAGTTACGTAAAAATCTTGACTATTACACATAATTTGTGATTTTCTGGAAATGAAGCCAGGAAAACAGATCCGGTGGGGGAAGTACATAAAAAGGTATGGAGTACTGGGCGCTTCACGGTTCACCCATCTACTGCCAGCCTATCGGCAGAGCACTCAGAGATGGGTAAGAACAAGACTATTCAGTAACTGCTGGTGTTTTGTTGGCTTTCAGACACGCACAACCGCAGCTTCACATGCGTTTTTCTATTTTGTCGTCATGAAGACGTATTTATCGTGGCAGGAGGCTGCGACACGTTTTATCTGGCAATTTGTTAGTTTGCTACGTCTCTTTAAGACATGCAGACCTGGCACGTGGGCCTCCCCTGTGCACTTGCTGGCCTCTCCCTCCTCCCCGGCCCGGGCCATCTATGCCCCTGCGGATCCCACTCTGCTCCCACCCCTCCAGGCCCAGGAGCTTCTGGCTTCCCGTCGCTGCTGGCTGCAGGGGCCTCCGCCTCCTCTGCGGCCCCTCAACCCACCCGCGTCTCCGTCACCATCCCGGCCGTCAGGGGTCTGCGGACCCACCCTTCCGCAGGCTCTGCTTGTCTCTTTCCAGAACCCTGACTGATAGTCCCGGCCTGTTAGTGTTTAAGAGAACACCCCGTTGTCGTGCGTCCTTCGGCCCTTCCCACGTGCCCCATTATTTCCCCCTCGACGTTACAGGATGGGCAGGTTGCTGAGTGTTGCCTGCCTCCTCCCTAGACGTGAGCTCCCTGGGGGCGGGGCTCGACTTCCCTGCAGGAGCGCCAAGGCTAAACACAGTGCCTGCCCTGGAGGAGCTGGGTAATATCTGTCAGGTAAGTGACTGAGTGAACTTGGATGGAAGGAGGGCGCATCTAAGTAAGGTCTATGAGAACATCAAGACTCTAAAATTCTCCAAGAACTGCACAGGGCACAGTTGTATAAAATAGCCAGTAAAATGAGCAGGAAAGTGGGAACTATTTCGAAAGGAACTAGATGGCCACCTGCCATACTCTGCGGGTGAGAAGGCTGAGGTAAGACCCTGAAATGCCCCAGTGCCGGGCTCATGGCGGGCGTTCAGCCTGCACACTTCTCGGTAAGTCCCCCTCTTAGTAAGACACGGGAGGGATTTCTAAAGGCCCCTTCCCACCTCAGTTACTTTCTTAGATCAACTGCTTTAGATGGAGGTCAGGGTGTTAAAATCAATGCGGTTAAAACTGGCCGCATGGAGGATTATAATCTTGAATTGAGAAAAATAGTTTGTGGCTCAGAAGAGCTCACCGTGTCAGTTAAAGGAAGAACCCTCATTAGAAGGAGAGCTGCCTGATGTTTGGCTCCTCATCTAGATCCTTTTTTCCTTCCCCTTCCATAATGAGCTGCCAAGGACCGTGATGTACGGTCACACGGCAATTATCTGGAACTCCCGGCCCGATGAACAGTGTTCATTAGTTACAGGGATTTCTGCAGAAAATGGATAAGGTTGTGTGCAGGTCAGGCTGCCTGTGTGAGGAACGCCCTGATCGCTGTCACTCAGAGGGAGCGGGGAGGGTGGCCCCAACCGCGGAAATGGCTCTTTGGCGGCGCAGGGTGACAGGCGCACACTACGCAGCTGTCGGCCGGCGTGGGAAATGAATGAGTGCCGTGGCAGGGTGTCAGGCTGTCTGTAAACAAACATTTTTGATGCATGCCATGAAGAGCTGGAGCTGTTTTGGTGATCAATTTTGTACTCCCAGGAAGCGGAATTTAATGACTTGTCTGATCTCCAGAGCCCTCCATCACGCCAGCACCCACTGCGGGGAAACAGAGTCCCCACCTGCAGAGGTGGCAGCTCTCTGATGCGAGGGTCTTTATTTCGTCACTCACTCTTCTACAATAAATCCATCTCCACCAGTTCTTACTTAAAGGCCGTTTAATTTTGTTTCTAAAGGCCCCAAACATCACTGAAAGGTGGCTGCAGACAAACAACTGAGTTCCACAAACTTTTATTGAGCATCTACTGTCTACCGTATTCCTGGCTCTGCGTGGGGGCTGCAAAGACAGCGCCGAGATACTCACGGACATCTTCCCGTGCCATTGTCTCTGCAGCAGAAGGTGGAAAAGAGCTGCATCTAAGATTCCACGGGCTCCTGACTGATGAAGCCTGAGAAATTCTGCCGCCTTGATGATCAGGGAAGTGAGATGCTTGTCTAAGAATCCAGGTCCTCTGTAATGCACGTGGTCTTCATATCAGCTGGGCACTCCATGACGTGGGAACACATGGAAAAGGGTGCTTAAAAGGATTATATTTCTTAAAGCAAAGCAACCTCAACCTCCTCCCTGCCCCACCATCCCCGGAGATTCAGCAACAAGGAATTTCAAGAGGTTAGCACAATTTTCAGAACACAAAGGCCACCTTCCCCAGCTACACGCCAAACCTCCAAAATGCAGTAATAGCATAATTTTCTCCAAAATCTTATTTGAAAAAAGGGTTAAAAATGGTCAGTAGAGAATGGTTAAGTTTAGCTTACAGAAGCTCTGCATCCTAGGGGTGATGGAGGCTGGTCTCACCCTTGAGAGGCTCACACGCCAGGCGGCACCATGAAAGAGACACGGAGGCAATGGAATCAAAAGCTATCAGGCAGGCCTTGTCAGCCGACATTTCACAGGGCTCTGGGTGGGCATCAGAGGCCTGCCTGCCTTCCTCTCTCTGCCCCCTCTTTTCCCTTTCTTCCATGCTCCCTGCCTTCCTCCCTCCCTTCCTTACTCCCTCCCTCTCTCCCTCCCTCCCTTCCTTCTTTTCTTCCTCCCTCCTTCCTTCCTTCTTGTAATGGTCAGTCTCAAGAATCTTCCAGCAGAGGTCACACTTTCCTTTGAGATGAAGCAAGGCATTTTTTTCATCTGAGAGAATAACGTAACTGATTGTTCTAGGCTGTAAATTTGCACAATATCTGGAGAGATTCCACCGTGACATGAGGCCATTGGAGAGGTACGGGAGACAGTCTCAGAGATCCAAGCCGCCAATCAGCTACTCGTGCTACTTCACGATAAAGACAGCAACACCCACACCGTTCACACCAGTTCGCAGGGGAATCTGAGCGTCCCAACAGCTTCCAATTTGCTGGGTTGTGAATTCATCGCTCATGAGCTTAGAGAGGGCTTCATGGAGGGGGTGTGAGGGTGGGTATGGCTTTGGGAGTGTGTCGAAACTGGACTGGCGGAGGGAAAGAAGAAAGACACTATAACTCAGAAACAGTGTAAGCAATTTACTCGAGATGTCGCATGGGGCATTCCTCTGGGTGGCAGTCCAGTGTCTAGCATTAAATATCTATCACTAAATACCGAGTGCTAAGATTTACGGAGCACTTCCCAAGTCCACTGCTCTGAGCTACGTGCCTTCCAAACCTTATTTCACTTGGGTTCTACAGACGGGAAAATCAAGGTTAAGTCGTCTGCCCAAGACTGCGTTGCTTCTAAGCAGTCAGACCCAGTAGCCTCATTGAAGGGAGTGAACTTTTATCCGTTACTCTAAGCTGCTCTCTCATTATACATCAACTCGTAGCACAAGCGTTCAGCCTCACGTGGGCTGGTAAGTATGGCCGGGGGACTGGTGTTTAATACGGGTACAATATGACAATCTTAGTACACGGTCAACTCTTCAATACGATCCAACCCATTTATACTCAATTCACGTACAATTCACACACACGCACACACGCACACACGCACGCACACACACCAGCTTTAACACTTTAACGTGAGATGGAGAAGAAACTTCCTGGAGCTTGGTCCTTGGCTACTTTGCGACTATAGAGTTGATGTCACGTGTCTACAAAGTGAAGGTCTCAGGGCCCCAGGGAGAGATCACAGCCCTGTGCAGGGGGCTTCTCCACACTTCCTCGTTTCTTATAAGCTCCCGTACTCCCCAACAGAATTTATGAACCCATTGCACTGAGGACATACAGGATGACAACGTAGGAATGTTCCTTAGCTGCCAATTTGGGACACAAGGGGAGAGTTTAATGGTGTCACACAGGAAGTGCCATGAACTTACGCACAACAGAGGCCCTATTTCTCACTCAGACCCCGCATGTGTTTCTAAGGAGATTTCGCAATCTCTCTCCTATCACCACAGCCCAGGAATCCTGCTCACGGCAGAGGATCCAAGACAGGATCCGCACAGGAGAGCGCGGGGAACAGAGGCCACGTTGGTCCCAGAGTGGTGAATAAAGGCTGGTGCCTCACAGCTGGCCCAGCACTGGGCGCACAAAACCGCAGGTGCCCAGAGCGCACACCGCAGAAGAGCCAGTCAGAACTGTGCCCACGGCGTCTGGGTAGGGTTATCATCAGCCCCTCAGGGAGAAGAAATTAAAATTCAGCCGCAGGACCTACTACGTGCCCTTCACACCACTTTGCAGAACGATAGCCGAGTAACTGCACACAGCTGTCATCAAGAACTGCCTAGACTCCAGCCGCAGGCTGCAAGTCCTTTTGTCTCGCCTTGGAACCCTAAGTAAGAGCCCCTGAAGTAGTTGTATATTTTTACCTAAAGGATCTGCATATAACCATAAAACTCTAGATTCTGGCGTCCAGAGTGGGCAAACCAGAAAGGAAAAAACCCCCAAAGCCAAAAAAGAAAAACAAACAAACAAAAAATCTCTTTTCTTTTTCTTTTAGTTGAAGTATAGTTGATTTACAACGTTACATTAGTTTCTGGTGTACAGCGAAGTGATTCAGATGTGTGTGTGTGTGTGTGTGTGTGGTTTTTTTCAGATTTTTTTTCCATTATAGGTTATCACAAGATATTGAATATAGTTCGCTGTGCTGTGCAGTAGGTCCTTGTTGTTCATGTATTTCATACACAGTAGTGTGTGTCTGCTAATCCCAAAGTCCTAAAGGGGCCCATGTGTGTCTGGATCCAGACTGACCCGGTGTGCACAGCTGAACGGGTTCTTCTGTCCTGGGTGTTTTGTGCCTTGCACACACGTGGTGGCCCATCTCGCTGTCCGGCTGAGGGAAAGGAACATGGATGGGTAAAGATGCTGAAGGCAGTGTGAGAGTTGGGGTGCTGGAAAATCAGGGTCTTGGCCAACCAAGATCAGAGGGAGACAACACTGACTCAGGGACACTAAGTCTTCACAAAGCCCGTGCCCACAGTGGACACTCAGTTAACATTTGCTGAATAAGTAAATGAACAAAAATTATACTTTAATTCCACCTTTCAGGATCCCAGCATAATATGTATCCTACATTAGATCTTATATATATTTATACAGATCTTATATATACACGTACTATTGTTAATACAGAAATCCAGAGAACGCGGAATGCTGAGTAGGCGAAAAGGCTGGGACATCGAGTGACCTAATTACAGAGATTCCAAAACACCTCCTTTGTGTGGGGAGTAGCTGGTGGACAGAGCACCAGATTCAGAGCACTCAGACCCTTTGGAATCATTCCTTAAAATCCTGTGAAGTGGATAGAGCATTGTTCTGGAACAACCCAGGACCCCAGTTCGCTTGGAGCAGTTGGAGAATGTTAAATCTTCTGTGTTGTTTGTCTACTGGGGGCACCAGGTCACTTTTCTGGATGACTCGTGTGCCCTGGAGTCCCTGACTAAATTTGTGAGTTTTCACTAAAAACTCACAGCAGCCCCAAACCTAACTATTCTCTTCAGATCTTGGGGATTGCATTCTGACGTCACAGTCTGCCGTCTCCTCTAATGTTTCCCATTTTATTGTGCTCAGCACGTCCAACATTTTTTTGGGAAGCAGTGATCTGTTGATTTCCTGGCCTCCGTCTCTCCGTTTCTCTGGAGGGAATTCTCAGGGATGTTGGCATGCGGTTATTTTCAGCAGAAACACCGCTCCTGTTAAATCACCATCACCCTGAGGCTCAGATCCCCTGGTCCTGGGGTCCTGTTAAGCCATTTGAAAGCCGAAGCCTGGGGAGGGGAGGCGAGACAGGAGAAGCCTGGGGCTTAAACTTGCATTTGCTGGCGTGCTGCCTGCGGGAGGTCACGGCTGAGTCTTTCAGACAATTCTGGTCTCCACAGTGGGATGCTTATCATGCAGAAAATGGTAAAGGAATTGCTCTGTGGGCTTATGGAGTCACTACATGGATCTCGGGAGAACCAAGAACTTGACTTCTGTCTCCTTTCTCATATGTGCGAACCTGGGATTAAAGGGCAGGCAGGCAGACCTAGCCCCAGGGAGAGGGGGAACCACAAGAAATTGGAGCTAAGGGTGTGCTCTTCAGGGCCTGAATCAGCTTTATCCACCGACTCTCCCGGAAACTGACCAGAACAGAAAAGGACTCCTTGTTCAATTATTTGTAACAGTCCGATCACACACTGGCTTACTCTTCACTGTTTTTGCCTCCTTTGTGTGGACTATTTCAGCTTTTCCAGACCGTTTAGGAAATAATTGCTGTACAGCACCATTCACTCCAAAATTTAACAGCCACTGAGCTTTTCCCCAGTAACAGACATCACTGAAATGAAAAGTGTTTTTCCCTCATCATCGGCTCCTGAGATAATACAGGCTTCTCAAAGAAGAACATTCATTCGCTCAACAAGTATTTATTAATAACCTACGGTGTGCTGGGGACTAGGCTCGGTGCAGACACAAGCCCTTGTCACCATCAGTGCTATGTTACAGTGGAAGCAAGCACAGCACACGTGAGGAAGACAGCATCCACGTGGCGGGAAGCACTATGGGGAAACTACGCAGAGAAGGGGGTCGGGAGAGCTGGGAGCCTCCCTGCGAAGGTGGCACGTGAGTTTCAGTGATGGACGGCGCCCCCATGAGCAGGTGGAGTCTGGGACACTGGGATTTTGGCTTAGGGTATAAAGTCAATTAAAGGCGAGGGCATGGCCTTGCAGACCCTTCCGTCCTGACCCTTCTGTCCAGCTCCGTTCATCCTACTTGTGGAGACACTGACCCTTAGATGCTAACTGACCGAGCCTGCAGACACGGGGTTCCACAAGAACAGGCGTGGGGTCCAGGAACCTTGCGTCAGTCCTGGTGGCTGGAGTTTGAAGCGGGGATGGGAGAGTGCGGTGGGCACTGAGGCCACGCGCCGAGTGGGCCCTGTGAGAAAGGGGCTGCCTGTCCTGCTGTTCTTTGGGAAGCGGAGTCACTGCCCGCACAGGTCCTCATCTCCAGGGGTGAAGACAGTCACAACCTGCCTGCCGGTCAGAATCATGAACCTAGGACTTGGGCTCCTACGGACGTGCAGAGGGTCCCACGCGCCCCCCACCCCAGGTCACCACCTCTCACGTCCCCACGTCAGAGAGCAGATTTGCAGCTGTTCTAGGATGGCTGACTGTTAGCCCCCCTCCAAAGCCTGTCTCTGCGCACCAGCTCCTCCCTGCATCGACCCGGCAGCCGGAGCTCTCTTAATTGCAGAGATCATTATCAGTATAATAACGAGATGGGTTCCACCGCGGAGTCAGACCCCGCTGCGCGGCTGCGAGATCCGCCCAGCTCAGCGCCCGGGTCCCTGCATCATCGCCGGATGCATCGCTGGCTGACAGAGCTAATTGGGAGCTGGCAGCTTTGCCGGCCCTGAGACGATGCTGGGTCCCCGCAGCAATTCCGCACGAGTGCGAAGGGCAGCGCTGGGTGGTTTTCATCTTTCTCTGTGAAGCAATAGAGCTGTTTGAATTCATCTTGTGTCAGGAGCAGAGGGTGGGCGAAGCCACAGCGAATGTGACAGACCTCCATGTGGAATCCTTCACGTGCTCCTGACGGCTGTCTGGACCGCAGGCGGCTGGGTATGGAGACATAGCTCCTCTTTCCCTCTGCTTCTGCTTTCTTCCTTTAGAACTACACCCTCCGTGTGCGGAGGCTGTCCGTCAGACCGCAGCAGAGAAGCAGCCCTGTGCTGACCCTTTCTTATAGAAGCCAAAGGCACATTCAGACTCCCCCAGAGTAAACCTAACTGTTTATAACAAACCTTATTTTTCTAAGTGCTTATTCATACTATTCCTAAAGCATAGGCTCCATGGTTGTAATTAAAAACCAGAACTTTATTAAGAACTTAGCTTCCATTAGAAAGCACACACAGGATGAACAATCCCACAAACACTGGCTCAGAAAGAGAGGGCTCTGTTGACGCAGGAGGTGGCATCTTAAAAATACAAGACGACCTGGAGATTGCGATACTAAGTGAAGTGAGCCAGAAAGAGAAAGAAAACGTCCATCCTATGAAATCACTTATATGTGGCATCTAAAAAAAAGGGGAGGGGCACAAATGAACTTACTTACAAAACAGAGACTGACTCACAGACACAGAAAACACACTTACGGTTGCCAGCAGGGAAGGGAGGTGGAGGGGTAAAGTTGGAAGCTTGGGGTTTGCAGATCCTAACTACTATATATAGAACAGATAAACAACAAGGTCCTACTGTACAGCACAGGGAACTATATTCAATACCTTGTGATGGCTTATAATAAAAAAGACTATGAAAAGGAATATGTATATGTATGTGTATGTTTAACCGAATCGCTATGCTGTACACCAGAAATTAACACATCGTGAATTACCTGGACTGCAATTAAAAAAATAAATAAATGGAGAAGACGAAATGCGGGTAGTGGTGGAAGTGTCCCAAACCAATCAATTAGCTCTAGAAGGTTCACCGAGGGCAGAACAGGGCATTGCTGCTTAGGGTTACAATGAAAAGACAAGGCACTGTCACTACCCAGTAGGATAATAAGCTTTTCTAGAGCAGCATTTTCGACAAGTCCCAACGGCGGACACTGCCCACGTAATTCGGTGCATTGTGGGGTGAAACAGTGGGCAGTGCTCGGCAAGGGGCTCTGACTCTGCTCCTGTGCCACCTGCCCCAGGCAGGACGGTTCTGGAAACCCAGCATTCTAGGGCTGCCATTCCAGGGCAAGCAGAGATTGGAGGTGAAAAGGGCTCAGGGGCTGAGGAGTGAGGTTCCCAGGCAAAGGCAAGTCTGGCCAAGGATGGGAGACACAAGGATGGGAGCCAGTGACGAGCGGAAGGCGTCACAGAGGGAGGGAGATGGCAGGAGGGCTTCCCGGGAGCCTCCGGAGGGAGGCTCTGCAGGCCCCGCACAGGACCAGGGCTCTGACTGAGCTGTTTGTCTGCACACTCTTCCCGTCTGCTGTATCCACAGTAATTCCCAACTCCCTCCTCTCGCGGAAGAGCCAGGGGCAGCAATTTTGATCCCATCTCATTGACTGTGCTTCCCTCCCTCTGCCCCCGTCCACTTCTGGGTTTTTTCCCCCCAAATCTTCAGGAAGGAATGCCATGGGAGATTCTAGAATGAAAAATCCATCTTTTTGACTTTTTGACCAACCCAGTGGTCTGAGCACAGCCTTGGAAGCTGAGGTCCTAACCACACGCACTGGAGGTGACCTTGGAGGCACCCCTTTGTTTTTGTCCTCTGTATTGACAGTCAACAGGGAGGAGCGTTGTCCCAGCTGTTTAGACAGTCAGCGGAGGCAGGTGTGGGGCTGTTATTCTGACCAGCGTAAAAGTAATATTTACTGTAAATCATTCGGGTTGCGTCGTGTCTTCTAAACACAATCAAAAAGGAAATTGAGTTCTCTGTTCAATGACAAAAATTATGTCTCAGATAAGTGACTGTGTGGTCAGTTCATTTTCATCCCAGGAGCTCTTGGCATAGGGGTGGCAAGAAGAAATCTGTAGAAACTACAACCCCAGGGTCATTTAAGGAAACCTCTGCTGTTGCATAGCTTAATACTTCAGTTTCCAGAGAAACACTCTGATAAAGAAATCATATTGATCTGCCTCTTTGTCATATCAGAGCTCTCCACACTGAGGGAGTGGGATGGATTTAGGAATGCTGTCCTGTTTTTTCACTGGAAATGAGACAACATATTGGTGTTTACCAGGCTGCAGGTTGTGTCAGAAACTCAAAGCTGTTGCCATGGCAACCAGATGCTTTTTTGCACCTCTCTGCATTACTGCCTTGGCTTTGTTTGGACCACTTCCCATAGTGTCTGGAGGGTTATTTCCCAGTGGACATTTTGACCTGATGTTGCACTTACAGAATCAACCAAAAAACTCATGCAGTGAGTATTTATCTTAGATTCAGAAATGCTCAGAAATTTTTCCAAAAAGAAAAAACAAAAAAGCAATGGTCAGTCAGAAGTCTGTGTGAAGCCTGGCTTAACAGCTAGGCAGGGTAAGAGGTCAGGACATTCTCTACTGAAGAGGCATGAATCTGATCCAAGAAAACAAGGAGCCATTTGTCATATGTCGTAGATGAAGTCAAACTTAAGAAAAAGCCATGACCCGACACAAGGTCTCAAAGCCTCTGCTGCAGGAAGCAGAAACCCCAGAGGAAAAGCAGAAGCAGAAGCAGAAAAAGAAGAAGAAAGAGGAAATTTTTAGGGAAATGGATGCATAGATGTAGTCTTGACAGACTGTTCAAATCTGTATAAGAAGCCATGATCTTTAGCATAGCATGGCCTACACTTGATACAGGTTCTGTTAAGCATTAATTCTGTGACATTGAGAAGGTTACTTGACCTCTCTGAGCCTCAGTTTCCTTACTGGAAAAGTGTGGTGTACATTTTTAACTCCTGCAGGCTTTGGGGAGAAGTAAATACTGTACCACGTGTGAGCACTGTGTCATGGTCTCTGACACACAGTAAGTGCCCAGTGATCCCCTTGGGTTTCTCATTCATTGTCTATTGGGCATTGTCAGGTGATGCAGACATTCAGATAAACAGGTTTGAATGACTATTTTCATGGAGCTGACAGCCTAATTGGGGCAGGGTGAGGGTTGGTATTCATCTAATGTTCATACAGTGTGACCAGTCTGAGAGCAAAGGAACAAGGTGGCTCACCATACCAGAAGAGTTAGCTGAGGCTCCAGAGAAGGTGGCTCCCAAACCATGCTTTGCAAGAAGCTCCAGAGTTTACCAATGGTGATATAGCTGGAAAGGCATTCTCGGCCAGAATGGCACTGGAGCTGAAGGTGGGGCTTCTTGGTGCGTGGAGGAGCTTCAAGTGATGAGGCTGCAGCATTGGGCAGTCACCTAATGCCTTTCAGCACCACGGCCTCTGGGACAGTTCCCTGATCACTGTTTATATTTTGGGGGTGCTAAGGGACCACAGATGGCCTTAAATCTATGAGTTCTGCTTGTCAGAAAATCAGTATATACTAACCACTTGCTTATTTTTTAAAATAATAGTTTGAGATAGAAGTCACATACCATACAATTCACCCATTTACAATATGCAGTTCAGTAGTTTGCAGTATATTCACAGAGTCATGTAACCATTACTACAGTCATTTTTAGGACATTTTCATCCCTTCAAATGGAACTGCCTGTACACATCAGCGATCACTCCTCATTTCCTTCCAACTCCCCAGCCCTACACAACCACTAACCTATTTCTTTCTCTATGGCTTTACCTATTCTAAATGTTTCATATAAATTAAATCATATAACATGTGGTCTTTTGTTACTCAGTTTTTTTTACTTAGCATAATGTTTCCATGATCCAACACTGTTGCAATATGTATCAGTACCTATTCCTTTTTATGGCCAAAGAATTCCATTATATGGAAACAACACATTATTTATCCATTAACAAATTGTTGGATGTTGGGTTATTTCCCCCTTTTTGCTGTTATAAATAATACTGCAATAAGCATTCAGGTCCAGGTTTTTGTGTAGGCATACGTTTTCATTTCTCTTGGATACATACCTAAGACAGAGTTGCTAAGTCATAAAGTAACTCTCCGTTTAACTATTTTAGAAACTGTCAGATTGTTTTCTAAAGTGGATGCTCCATTTTACATTCCCACTACCAGTGCACAGGGGTCTGCTTTCTCCCCAGCCTTGCAATACTTGTTATTGCTCATCATTTTTATTTTGGCCATCTTGGTGGGTGTTGAGTGGTTTCCTGTCATGGTTTTGATTTGCATTTCCCTGATAGCTAATGATTCTGAGCATCTTTTTCTGTAATTATTGGCCATTTGTGTACTTCTTTGAAGAAATGTATTCAGACCCTTGGCTTATTTTCCTTTGGGCTGCCTTTTCACTATTGAGTCACAAGTATTCTTTATATAATCTGGACACAAGTCCCTTAGCAGACACATGGTTTGCGATTTTTTTCTCCCATTCTGGGGGTTGTCTTTTCGCCCTTTAATGATGCCTTCTGAAGCACAGTGGTCTTTAGTTTCAATGACATCCAAGGTACCTATTCGTTTTTTGTTGTTTGATTATGATTTTAAAACCTAATTATAGATGGCTTTGAAGTTTTGGAAGAGTTCAGCCCTCTACATATTTCTTTTAGCATGTGCAGATAAGAACCGACCATAGTGTCTGGGAGAGAAAAAGTGCTCAAAGAATGTTAGCTACAAACATGGACAAAATAATAATTATACAATAAGGGAAACAACAACAAAAATAATACTAATAAAGAACAATAGTTATTATCATACAACATTTGGCAAATTATTTACCTTCAAGATTGTTGTTTTCTTACCTAGAATGGATAAGGAAAGAAAAAGGAACTTTTAGTTTGGCACCTTGCAAGGTACTTAAACAGGTCAATGAGAATCCTGAAACCCAGAGAGGTTAAGTAACATACCTGTGAAAATTAATAAAGAGAACTTCAGTTAAACAAAGTCAGGAGACCTGTAGCGGAAGCTGTCATGCCCTGCAACCATAACAGAGCCCAACAGGAAGAAGGAAGTCTCCTCTCCTGTCCTGGCAAGGACTCAGCCAGTGAAAAGCCTTAGACTCTTTGGACACTGCAGCCCGCCTGACCTCCTCTACCTCTCTGTAAAGTGTCTCCTTCCCTTGCCTTGCAGGGACTTGCACATGGCTCGCTGCGGTTGCAGACCCCTAATTGCAATTCTCTGAATATCCCAAACAAACCCATCTTTGTTGGAGAAATACCTGGCATCCATTTGTTTCAAGTCAACATATCCAGGGTTACACAGTGAGCTGTGAAGTGGAATGGATTTGATCCCAGAAAGGACTGGCTCCAATATCTGTTCTTTTTCTACCATCAATGTAACACGTCATCATGAGGCATAAGAAAGTCTTGAGAATAATTTTATTAAAACTCTGTTCCACAGTCAGCACTCACAGAGTGTCAAATGTTTCGGTGGAAACTAAGAGGAAAGCAATCAATGATACTCCTTGAAAATCCGAGGTTATGAGATTTTCTTTCTGTTCTTTGCAAGCTGAAACTCGACTGGATGCCATCTGCATAATGACACAAAATTCACTTATAAACTAAATTCCAGAAAAGATTTGTCTGGAGCAAGAAGGGAGGTCAGCCAAGGCGGTGGGAAGGGTGCAGGGAGGTTCATGTGAGAATTGCATGATATCAGATGTGAAAATCCCCTCAAAATGCTTGACGCTTGGGGTACGCCATTTTCCAGAAAATCTGGTATGAAGTGGGGGGATGGCTTGGTGGAAACTCCCGTGCAGGCTTCCTTCGTTTCCAGCATCACCTTGATAATGTCTCTGCAGGCAATTCATTCTGAGAAGTCATTGCAGTGGACCTGAGAATCAGAAATTGATTATTTTGAAGTGCTGATTAAAATTGCGCATTGGCAGAAGTTGACTGCTGCAGGACCATGAGTTTAATTGATGGCTAGAGGTAGTCTCTTTTTGAGATGATGCAATCACCACATTAATTTTGCTGCTGATGCCTGCCTGGCAGGCAGGACGTGAGGGTGGGAAGTATTTGCCACCCCCAACCCCCAACCCCCTACCCCACGTGAGCGGTAAGAATACCCGTTATAGTGATCAATTCGCTCTCTGGGCCTGGGGCACTTCCTGTCCTAGTGATAAGGAAGTATTTAAGGCCCCAACAATCCCCTAAAAAAAGGCTCTCTGCAAAACAAGCAATCCCTCCAGAGTGCCTTGGGTTCTGGCCACACTGTCCTGTCACTGGAGAAGTCCAGCTTGCGGGCTCATCCTGCCCCAAGCCAGAGCAGGTGCCAGACGGCAGCCCCTGGGACCACTAGGAAAGGTGCTGCCATCTCTCCCCTGGTGGTTCTGTACCCAGAGGGTGGAGGTGTGCCGGGCTGGGCACACCCCCCAGGAGGACCCCGTGGAGTGATGTCTGCGGTACAGGCCTCCTTCTAGCAGCCCCTCTGCCTCCTGCACTTTCCGCCTGACTCTCCGAAGCTTGAGGAACAGCAGAGTTTTGCTTTCCACGTTTCGTTTCCTGTCGAGTTCACACACGGTTCTGTTTCTGGGGAGGCTGCCAACTCCTTGGGTGGAGCACCCCTCTCAGCAGTTTCAAGTCTGATGTGGCCTTTGGGCAAAACCCTAAGAAGGAAAAATTTCCCAAGGCTGCCTTTTTCTTCTGAGAAACAGCACCAGTTTCTCTGCAAAATGAACTTTGGATAAAGCAAAACAAAACAAAAATAACACCCCAAATCCCCGAGCTATTGCTTTAGACCAAAGGAGTGCCTGTCTGCAGCCTCCAGCTTTCCAAAGGCCACATCCAGGGTACACGGAAGGACGCTGGGGCGTCCCCTGACCTGCTCAGACAGCCTTGGGCCTGGAGGGGTGCGCAGAGGAGGAGGGTGGGTCTCCTGCCAGCCTGTGGGCAAGGAGGCCTCCTACCCTTAGCCCTCCTCCCACTGCGAGAGGGAAGGCAGGTGTGTAGCATCCTTGGACACGACTCCCGTGGGAAGGCTCTGCTCTGCTCCTGGAAGATGAGTTCCCCCCGTCCCTGCAAAGACCCCACTGCTTCCCTACTCCTCCATTTCTTCAAAGTTCTGTTTTAAAGCAGACCCATCTGGAGCCATAATTCGAAGATGCCTTTTTTACAAAGTTGAAGTATAGTCAATTTACAACGTTGTGTTAGTTTCTGGTGTACAACATAGTGATTCAGTTATACATATATGTATATATTCTTTTTCATTATAGGTTATTACAAGGTATTGACTACAATTCCTTGTGCTCTACAGTAGTTCCTCACTGTCTGTCTATTTTGTATATAGTAGTTTGTATCTGTGAGTCCCAAACCCCCAATTTATCCCTCTCCCCTCTTTCCCCTTTGGTCACCATAAGTTTGTTTCCTATGTCTATGAGTCTGTTTCTGTTTTGTAAATAAGTTCATTTGTGTCACTTTTTTAGACCCCACATATAGAGACACTACTTAGTCACTGATAATTTATTTTATTGACCTGGTAGCATCCTTCATAGATGAAGAGGATTTACAGACAATATTCCTGGCTCTCTCAGGTTTGTACATAAGGCCCGGAGAAGTTAGCTGTGGTCCCAGGCAGACAGCTAGCGGATGGCAGGCCCAGAGCTAGACCCCAGTCTCCCGGCCTTTGTCCAGGGCTTGCTTGACCAAGACAGACTGTCTCCATATGATATTTTAAATGGTGGCCGGGTGGGGCCTGGAGCAAGGGGGTTGGAGAGTGGAGAAATGAATGGTTCTGCCCAAGTGGAGTAACTGACAAAACGGTGGGAAGTCCAGGACCAGACGGGAGGCATTTTCGGACCAGCTGGCCTTGTGGTACCTCCTTCTCTCCCGGGTCCAGAGGGCAGCACCTGCAGCTTCTGTTACGATTAAAGGGCAGACACACAAGGAGGGACTTAGCTTGTGCTGAAGAGAAGCGTGACGTAGTGGACGTCATTCCCACGCGTGATTCACAAAATCACTAAACTGACCAAAGCCTATTCCTGGCTGGGATTCGAGAACTTTACCTCACAGGAAGAGCACGTGGCTTTAAGGTCTTTGAGGAACTGGATGCAATGTTGTTGCTTCAGTCATTGTTGTTCTAGTTGGACACCAGCTTTTGTTTATGCCCAATCTTCCTCATGTTCTGACATTTTCTAGAGCAAAGATGGAGATTGTAAGTATTTTTTCACCTTCTGTCACCTTTTCACACTATTGTCCTGATGTGAACTTTTAAGGAAGAACAAGTGCCCCATACTGAGTGTTGAAATGCTCTCAGGAGCGAGAATGTCCAGTATCGGACAGTCTGGAGCCTGGAGAACTTTCTCCACTACAGGAAGGGACTGCTCCTCCTTGTCTCACAGGTGCCCAAAAACATCTGTGCCAGAGGAGAAAGCTGGTAAGTGGCTTTGCCAAATGGCAGCTGGAGCCCTTCAAAGACAAGCTTCTGTCCCAGCCTTGGTGCGCATTCCTATGGGCGTCGAGTTTCAGTGGGGAAGCATCAGTAAATAATATTTGCTTTGTAGGTAAATACTGGGTTAGGAAGCTTAGGAGCAACAACTAGTTTGCTCTGGTTGTATGCAAATTTGCTAGTCAAAGTGCAAGCCACGGGCTCTGAGTGGCCAAACCTGTCCAGCACGACCAACTGAGCCATCCCAGAGGGTGTGTCTGTGCGCGCACGTGTGTGTGTGTGTGTGTGTGTGTGTGTGTGTGTGTGGTTGAGAGGGGAAGTATAATTCAAAAGTCATTGTTTTCCGGGCAAATGAGGAGGACCGTCTTCTCGTCTTCTCCCCATCCCCCGTTCTATGTCTCCTTTCTTCCTTCATTATCTTTTCAACAAACCTATGCAGAATCTCTCTGGTCCAGGCATAAAATAATGACTTCACCCTCTTCTCTTTGTCAGCACAAAATGGAATCCAAACCTGGCGATATGACAGCAGGACTGGCATGTCACTGCTGGTCAGTGGGACTGAGCATGTACACACGGTGCTGCACATGCTAGACAGTCAACAAACACTGGAGGTAGGAATGCATGAACTGGTGGCTCAGTCATCATTTTCTTGATGATACAATAGAGGTACAAATTGGCAGTTTTTCTTTGGCCCAGCCTCAAAGAGTAAGTGAGACAGAGCTTGGGTGTAAACTGACAGTTTGCCTTCATCACCTCCCCCCACCACCCTCCCACATCACTTCCCAGGCTACAAGAACTTGATTTATATCTCACACATTTATTTTGAACTTTGGCTAATCTTCCCTGGAAAGTCACGTTAAGGATTAGCTGAAAGTTTGCACTCAGTGAGAACCATCGGCAAGAGGCCAGTCAGGCCTGTTACGGTGGTGGTTCCACAAAATCATCAGGATTCCAGATGCCTTCCACCTTTCTGCTCTGCGATTCTCAGGGCCCTCCCACCCCCATCCTCATGCTCTCAAAATGGCTCCTAGAACTCCAGCCATCGTGATTGTATTTTAGGCAGGAGAAAAAGGAGGAAGACAAAGAACAAAGGGCAAAAAGGCACACCCAATCTGAATGTGCCCCTAAAATATTTTTTAGAGCTTCATCAAACAACTTCTGATCATATTTCATTGGTCAGAACTTAGTTGCAGGGCTACCATATTTCCACAGGATGATGAGAAATGCAGGTTTCTTTTTATTAAACCAGATATATCTTCACCTCCCCAGTGACATTGGGATCTTACAGATGAAAAAGGGAGATTAATTATTATAAAGGTGATTAACTATCTCCATTTTCAATTAAAGCATTTAACCGATGGTCATTAAGAAAGAAGGCCTTTCACCAATATACCTAAAATATATAACCCACTTAATTTAAAAATATATGAAAATAAAACTTCAGGGATTTTTGTTGTGACTCAGTTATACACAGTTTTTTAAATTGACATATGGTTGATTTATAATATTGTGTTAATTTCTGGTGTACAGTATAGTGATTTATTTATATATATATATTTTCCTTTCATATTCTTTTTCATTATAGGCCATTACAAGGTATTGACTATAGTTCCGTGTTATACAGTAAGACTTTGTTGTTTACCTATTTTATATACAGTAATTAATACGATTGAGTCATATTGCTGGGTATTTTTAAGGGAGATATTAACTTAAAAATCAAAGTTAGAATTGTAAATGTTTTTAAAATACATTGTGCTTCATGGCTAAGATTTATTACATTCCATATGACTTCTTGTTAAAAAATTATTAAAGAAAATAAATCTGTAGTCAAATGCTATTGGTTAAAGAGCCACTAAAGTAATATTCAGAATTCCATCCCCAAAGTGGAGTGACGTGGGAATGAGAGAGCACATTTAACTATTTGAAGAAGAGGTTTTCATGTTTAAGTGTATCAGCAGCCCCGTTTTTATTTTAAGAGGCATTCTTATTGAAGCTTATCTGTTGCATCACTTTAAAAGCCCTGAGAGACATTCTCCATTTACCCATCAGCTACTATTTAGACAGAATTTACAAAATAGCATAGAAGTCTATAATGCAGCATTTTAAACAATTCATACTTGCTTTTCTTTCAGTTAATCTGAGTGAGTTTTTTTTTTTTTTGTAGAAAGAATGCATTCTGATGACAACTCAAAAACTCAAAAAGCATGCACCCAGTGTCTGCTCTGGGATAAATATGTGCTGGACTCCGAGAACAGAAGATGACAAAAGAGGACCCCCGCCCCCGTAAGAGCTGGCCACAGTGTAGACTGGAAATCGATGAACTGAAGGGTTCTGAAAGCGGGGAGCAGGACACTGAGCAGGAGGGCTCCCCACAGTGTTCCACAAGCCTCCAGATGGATGCGAGTAACTGCCTTCTTCCCAGGAAAACAGTCCTCAGTGATTCACTATGGTCCCCTTTACTGTGCTTAATCACCACCCATGGGTGCTTTGCTGGTACTTTGGCCGAAGCTGATAAAACCAGGAACTGGCGAATGAGCAGGAGGCAACCCTATCTGGAAGTTCCTACCAAAACTCTGCAGCAGAGAAAGCTCTTCTCTGGGAAGTAGTATGAGAGGGAGGAGGGGAGATGGTGGTTAAGATACAGGACACATGCGTGCCCTACCTGGCGCAGAAATTCTGAAAAATGCCTTGAAAGAGCTTGTACCCTTGGGCAAACTAATCTCTAAGTCTCCGATCCTCTCCTGTACAATGGGTGACGGTAATACCTCCCTCACAGAACTGTAGGAAGGCTTCAATAATATCATAGCATTACAGTGTGTGTCTTGGTGCCTGGCTCACAGAAAGGACTGAGTCAAAGATAACCTGCCTAGGAATGTTCACAGACTCAGAGGATTTGGGTCACGTGAACTTGTATGATGTCCAGTGATGCTGAGTAACCCTCTGCTCTGGGTCTCTGCTGAGCTTGCTGTACATTTCAGCATGGATGTGAGAGGATTCAGAGGGGATGAGCAGCTAATAAGGACATAAAACTATTTTCTACCTTGCCACATGCTCCTGTGAAATTGTGCAGCAAAATTCGATTTAATGATATTTTATGTCAGAAAAGAAACACACAGATTAGTTGTAAACAAGAAAAATCATGTCAAATGGCCTGAAAATGCAATAAAAAAGTTTCATTGAAAAAAATTACTAAGCAGTCTTTCATAACAATAAAAGTACATTGTAGAATAAGACTATAACTGCCATAAGTCTTTTTGCACCAAATTATATATAATATCATTAGCATCAGTGTGCATGTATATAATAATGATAGCATCAATATGCATAAAGTGTAAACTCCAAAAAACGTAAGAAAAAAGTGGACAGAAACACAACAGCAGCATAATAATTAAGGGAGCCTTAAGTAACCTCTAATAGCCCATCACAGACCTAGAACACAAAAAAATAAACAGATGATATGGAAAATATTTAAAACATTATTGATATGTCAAACTTTATTCCATTTTACATAACTGGGAATACATTTTTTTCAGTGCCTGTGGGGTGCCATCTACATTGACTGTATATCAGACCACAAATAACAACTCGGTAAATTCCTTCCAAAATGCAATCTCTCTGACATAATGAAATATGCTTGCAATTTTTAACAGATACAAAACTAACAAATCTAGAAAAGAATAACAAATAATACAAGTAATTGAAACTTCAGAAAAATCTCAGTTTCCAGTCCTGGCAGAGAAATTAAGTGGACATACAAGTCCCTATAGATGACAATACAAAAAATGGGTGAAATAAAATAACCAACTATTTAAAGACATTAGAAGGAATCCAAAGATAAATGGAAGCTAGTGAGGTTTAATTTCAAAAGACTGAAAACTGGAAGAGATAAATATTGTGAGTTTGTGGTTCACTGGACCAAGGATGCTGATCAATCCAAAGGCTCGGGCTATAAGCAGTGGTGGCTGCGCAAAACACGATTTTACTTCCAGAGAACAGAATTCAGAGCTGGCTGGGAAAACAGCTGACAATTGAAAGTGGAAATTACTGCGATATGAGAACCTCAGAAAGAATAAGACCCCAATTCAAAGAATAGACTCCAAAACTCTTCCTGACAGCTAATCATGAATATACAGAGAGGACAGAGGGAAACAGATTCTTGAGAGATAAGCTGTGCAGAAACAGACTAGTGATTTTAATGCCTTTATTAACAGCATGCCTTCTATAACCATGAGGAGACTTAGTGGCAGAAAACTGAAGCTGAGAGGGAATAAAGGGTTAGAGTACAGAACTCAAGTTCAGCAGAGCAGCTGAAAATTAGAGGAGAATTTCTAAAAGCAAGGAAAACACATAGAGGTTGACCCTCATCTCTGCTCAAATTCTTGGCTGAACACCGCGTTTCAGAAGCACAGGGGAGATCAATAGGGGCCAGCCTCTGAAAGGAGTAGAGGAAACCACAACAGGTAAGAGCAGCTGCCGACTAGATGGAGGCAGAATTTGCAGCTTAATCCAGACAAAAGCCCAATAATCCTCAGAAGAACCCTGAGTCGTTATCACATGTCATTTACACGGTCCGATTTTTAACTGAAAATCACTAGATTATGCAAAGAAACGGGAAAGTGTGATCTGTACTCAGGCGGAAAAGCAGCCAATAGAAATAGTCTTCAAATAGAACTATTTATTGGATTTCGCAGACAGAGACTTCAAAGCAGTAATTACAAATATTTTCAAAGAATTAAAAGGAAAATATTAAGATAATTGGAGAACATATGCTACCAATGAATGGACAGACAATCTCAATAAAGAAATTAAAGCTATAAAAAAAATTGGAGCTAAAAAGCTTGATACTAAAATAAAACTTTCCTAACTGAGTTCACCAGCACTTTGGAGATAGCAGAAGAACCAGTGAATTAGATCGGCAAAACTATCTACTCTGACTCAAAAAAGAGACCAAAATATGGAAGAAAAACAGAACTTCGGAGACCTGTGGACAATATTAAGTGGCCCAATATACATGTAAATGAAATCCTAGGAAAGAAGAGGGGGCAGGAAAAAAGTATATTTGAAGAAATAAATCTGGTGGAAAACATTATTTTACAGATTCAAAGATCTCAACAAACTCTAAGAAGCATAAAAGCAAAGAAAATTGCTCCTAAACCTATTGTAGTCAAACTGCTTAAAATCAAACGTAAAGGGACCATCTTGAAAGCATCCAGAAACAAAGTTACACATTACGTACAGAGGGGCAATGAGCAGACCAATGTCTGACTCAAATCACAGAAACTAGAAGACATTGGAACAACATATTCAAAGTGCTGATTTAAAAAAAAAATAGCACTGTCAATAATTTAAATAAATGAGCAAACTAAACCACATGAAGACAGACACATAGATACAGAGAAAAGAGTAGTGGTTACCAGAGGAAAAGGGAGGAAGGGGGTAAATGAAATGGTTAAAAAGGGTCAACTGTATGGAGATGGATGGAAACTAAAGCTTTGGAGGTGAGCATGCTGTAGTGTAGACAGAAGCCAAGATATAATGTCATAGGTACAGAATGTAAATAATGTTATAAATCAAGCAAATATAAATACAATTTTTTTAAAAGTTGATATCCAGTGAAGTTATCCTTTCAAAATGAAGGCAAGATAAAAATATTTTCAGATAAATGAAACTTGAGAGAATTAATCGGCCGTAGACACGTTAACAGAAAAATGCCAAAGAAAATCCTTCAGGCTGAAGGGAAACAGCACAACTAACGTATTTATCAGAGGAAGGAGGGATACCAGAAATGTTAACTATATGGGCACATATAAAATCTTATTTGCATATTTTCTCCTCTTTATGAAAAGATATAGGAGATGTTAAAGGAGATGTTAGTACTGTGTTGATAGGCTACACCATCTATAGATGTAGAATGTAAGTTATCAGTATCACTAAGACTGTGTATGGAGATAAACAGAAATATACTGTTTTAAGTTTCTTATATCTTCCCCAAGTGACTCAATATTAACTCTAAGTAGTTTGATGTGTATGGCAGTCTTTGGGCAACCACTTAAAAGCATGCAAAGAGATGTCTACAAAGCCACTAGACGGATTAAAGATGGGCTATGAAAACGCTGATGAACACACACACACACGTGCACACTAGGGGATGAAGATGTAGATGACAATAAACAGATAAGACAAACAAAAACCAAATAGCAAACTGGCAGTCAAATCAAATATCAGTCATGAGGGGAGGGTGTAGCTCAGTGGTAGAGTGTGTGCCTAGCATGCACAAGGTCCTGGGTTCAATCCCCAGTACCTCAGTTAAAAATACTCTCTCTCCCCTCAAAATAAATAAAAAATAAAAATTAAATATATATATATATCTCGATAATGAAACTAAAGGCAAATGGACTGAACACCCTACCGAATGACAGGATACAATTCAAGAACCACCCAAGAATACACAGGGAACTACATTCAATATCTTGTAGTAACCCTATAATGAAAATGAATATATGTGTGTATGTGTATGAGTGAAAACATTATGTTGTACAGCAGAAGTTGTATACTGACTATACTTCAGTAAAAAGATATGCAAAAAACCCCAAAAAACATTTTAAAAAACGAACCAACTATATACTGTTAGAAGATATTTACTTTGAATAAAAGAAATAGATTGAAAGTTGAAGACTGGATAAAGATCTACTACGAAAATTTGAAACAGGAGTGGCTTCATTAATATCACACAAAATAGACTTAAAGACAAGGAATATTACTACAAAAAAGAACCCTTTTTTATATTAAATAGTGTAAGTTTACTGTTTTGCCATGCAAGTCTTTTTCTTGTGAAATCAAATTTATCAATTTTTTCCTTACTGAGTGTGGATTTTGACTTTTTCCCACTGAACCTGTATGAGCCTAATCGGATAGATGCACTCATATTTTCCTCTAGTGCATAACAAGTGTTCACTTTTTAAAATACGTACATCTTTGATCCATTTTCACCAGCATCTAAAAAGCAGAACAGCCATTAGAAACTTTTGCCTCGAAATATAGCAAAGGTGTTGATACAGTGCAACTGAATTACGCTGACATTTGATAGTTAAGAATGACTGTATTTTCAGTGGTGTGTCCTTGTGCATTTAATTCATAAATATCAGCATGCACTTTTTGGATATGAAAGCAAAACTCTTCAAATATGTTCTCTGCTCACATCAAAGGGGTGGAAAAATTCACAAGCACGAAGGAGCTCAGGTTTCTTACAGCCTTCTCGTTGGGCTCCTTTAAAGTCAGCAGGAGGCTGCTGGGTCACGGCTGGGGAACGGATCACTTCTGGAAAAGGCAGAGCTGTGGTTTTGATTTCCCAGCATGACTGTAGTCATTGTGTCCTGCTTTGTTATTAGTAGCTTTCAGAGTGTCTCTCATAACCGTCCAAAGGGTGATGTGTGCCCTCTGCTAAGCCCAGCCCTAAAGCCTGAAGACGGGTCAGGTTATACAGCAGCAAGGATCCAGGCAGACACCCGTGGGGGGCCAGGAGCCTCCACGCGGGCACTCTCCATTCTCAGGGGTCTCCATGTCTGGCTTTTCACAACTACGATTTATGCGTGGCATTAGTGAGATCCTGGTTAAGGTTCTCATTTTTGGAGAACTCACACAGCTCCTATTTCTGTCTTTTTAGAGAACATACTTCAGGATTAGGATACACATAACTACATTTTGTCTTCAGTCTTTTCTGGCTCTTAGATCAAGGTTTACTACTATGCTATTTCTTGTGAAAACCATGTTGATTTGGATAGCCGTAATTATTACCAAATAATAATTATGAATAGACTGCTGAAGTCTATATGTAATGTATCTACAAATAATGACGTCTGTGTAAATCATTACGCACATCGCAGTTCCTAGGATTAGCGAACGTGGGAGCACGTGAGGACCTTGCAGTCAAAGGCACTGATTCCAATGGTTCTAATGCATCACAGGAGCAAGCTTGTGGGGAGAGTGATGCTCTTGGAATATTCTGCAGTTACACAGAGCTTCCGCAGACCTGCCAGCAGATATGTGCTCTAGCACTCGAACTGGAATCTGCGTTTCCTCAACTCTGAGAGTTGGGTGTCCCATGGGGTGTGTGGAAAGGATCCAGAAATCGAAGTCTTCTGGCTAAGGCCAGACTCCTGTTGTGGTTTCTTTGAGGCGAAATGCTCAGGCAGGGACCAGCCACTTAGATTGTCAGCCTCGACTTCTGTGTGTAGAAGATCATGATAGAAGCGATCTGTCTACCTTAACTGGTGCCTTTGGAGCTCAGACGGATAATTTATGCACGACAGGCAAATTGGTCTCTTGGCTGTGGGAGGACTCGAGCCACACTCTTCGGGTTCAAATCCCGGCTCTCTACTTAGCTGCTGTGCCGTTTGGGCAAGTTACTCAAACCTCTCTGTGTCTTAGTTGCCTCATCTATAAATTAAAGATGACAATGAGTGCTGCTTCACAGGGTGACAGGAATTAGTTGGTAAAAATCACTTAGGATAAAGTCTGGCAAGTACTATGCATTGTTATTACAAATAAAGAAATTTTTTAGAAATGTTCTGGAACTGCAGAATACATGATTAACATGTATTGTGCCCCTACAAAGGATCAGGCACTTCCCAGGCAATTTATGTACATTTCTTTATTCAATTCTCCCAGAATCCCTGTTAGATGGTATCTTGGGGAGAAGAGAGACCCTGGGAGTTTATGAATTAAGTTATTTCCTCCAAATACTCCTGACAGTAAACACAGAGCCAGTGTGTGAAGCCCATGCCCAAACCCTTTACACTGGTCCATGACTGTCGCCAAAAGCGACCGCTTCTGTCTAGTCCTCACCTCGCTAGGCCAGCCCCTCTTGGAACCAGAAGCATCCTCCCCTTTGTCCTGGGGGTCAAGTCCCAACTGCCCAGAGGACTCAGCCCCTCCTTATGGCTTGCAGCCCCTAAGCGTGGCCGCAGCCACGCCGCTCTCCCATGCCCCTGACACACGCCATCTCCTCTCTTGCCTCCCAGTCTTTGTACTTTCCTGCTGCGTGGAATACTTTTAATATTCTTGTTCAGCTTTTTACTTAAAATTATAGGTCACCTTGACACATAGGCAAAAGGCCTGGAAAACAATCTCAAGGACCTAAATTTATTTTGTTTGTTAGTGGCCTGTGCTGAAAATCGTCTCTCTCTGCAAGAGGAAATAGACGAGGACACAGAATATTTCTCACTTAGTGGGCTAAACACAGAAGGCTGTTTATCTGACGAAATCAGGCTGAGGCCATGGACCTAAGTAAGAATAAACTTGACTCTCCTTTGTTCTTTACCATTGATTAGAGATTCTTTTCTGTTTTCCTTGACATTCAGATACGGAAGAAACGACTCGCTGAAATGTCAGATTATTTTACTACAGAGCCTGTTTTAATTTCTTAGGAATATGACCTTTCAAGCAAAGGCTTATGTCAACTCTGAAGTTGGTAAAACACGTTTTAGAAAAGCAGTATGAAATCATTAAAATGTTTATTGCAGGAGAGCAGTGGTTCATAAAAGATGCCTGTGATTATTGGATGAATTGGGAGTAAACACACTCGCCTTTTATCTTTTCTCCCTTTGTTCCTCTGAAAATATGACTACAACCTGGGAACTCTAGGAAAAATGCACCCATCCCCAACTACCTGTATTTAAAACGCCTCTACACTGTTGGTGGGGATGTAATTTGGTGCAGCCACTATGGAAAACAGTAGGTAGGTTCATAAGAAAAAAAATTAAAAATAGAGTTACCCTATGATCCAGCAATCCCACTCCTGGGCATATATCTGGAGGAAACTCAAATTTGAAAAAATACACGCACTGCAATGTTCATAGCAGCACTATTTACAATAGCCAAGACATGGAAACAACCTAAATGTCCATTGACAGATGATTGGATAAAGAAGTTGTGGGGTGTGTGTGTGTGTGTGTGTGTGTGGCACACTACTCAGCCAGAAAAAAGAATAAAATAATGCCATTTGCAATAACATGGATGGACCTAGAGATCATCATTCTAAGTGAAGTAAGCCAGAAAGAGAAAGAAAAATACCATATGATACCACTCATATGTGGAATCTAAGAAAAAATGACACAAATGAACTTATTTATAAAACAGAAACAGACTCACAGATTAGAAAACAAACTTATGGTTACCAGAGGGGAATGGGTTGGGGAGGGATAAATTGGGAGTTTGGGATTTGGAGATACTAACTGCCGTATATAAAATAGATAAATAGCAAGGTCCTACTATACAGCACAGGGAACTATATTCAATACTGTGTAGTACCCTATAAAGAAAAGAATGTGCAAAGGAATATATCTGTATGACTGAATCACTGTGCTGTACACCAGAGACTGACATGACATTGTATATCAACTATACTTCAATAAAAAACAAAATAAAATAAAATGCCCCTGGAAGTTTCTGGTGCAAATATACCCAAAAGATATCTTTCTTCCATCCCCTAAATTCTCTCAATCTGTGCTGGGGACAATCTTCTGATGCTTCCAACTGTCACTCCCAGAATCTGAGGCTCTATCTGTGCTGATGTGCTGGTGTGGACAGAAGGGGCTTCCTCCCGGAGGACGCAGCCGCCGTGCGCTGGGTGACAAGCGCTCATTCAAGCAAGCGCTTCCGAGCACCGCCCAGTGCCAGGCAGCGCTCTGACCAGGGCTTCATGCTTTGCGAACCACACGCGCTCTCTGCCACCTGTTCTTCTTCGGTTTTTGTTTGTTTGTTTGGCTTTGCTTCCAACCCTCTAGAAACTTAACAACCATTCCTAGCTTGGGGCTGTACAGAAACAGGCAGCGGACTGGGTTTGGCTCCTGGTGGTGTTTCAAGGTGATCCTGTGATGAAAAACCCAAACACAGCCCTGCCCTCAAAGAGTGATGAGAAGTGCGCTGAGTCATCTACGAGAGGAAGTAAGGGGGTTGTGAAAACAAAGACCCAAAGGCCAAGCCCAGAGAGGGCTTCCTGGAGGAGGTGCACCGCCTAGGCGGGGTGAGTACGGGTGGCGAGGACGACCGCAGCGGGCACCCCGGGAGGAAGACAGGCCAGGAAAGGCTGTATGTGCCAAGTCAGCGGGCCAGAGAGAAACCGGAAGGAGTAAGGCCCTGTACGGCTGCTCCCAATAGACTGGCGGGGAGGGGGGGCAGAGTCAGAGGAAGGCAGAGCCTTGTAGGGGGCTCAGAACTTTGGGCTTAAAGGGAAGAAGGAGCTGTGAAGGGTGTTAAGCCAGGATGTCAGGAGCCATTAGCCTGAGGCTGCAGAGGTGGGTTCATGGAGGGAGGGACAGGCTCAGATGCCTGTCCAGAGGGAGGAGGCAGGGAGGGGGGCAGGAGAGGGAGGATGGAACTTGCACCTCTCCACTGACCTTGATGCTTGCCAGCCCCTCTTAGGCAAATTAGAGGCCAGACAGAATGACTCGGAGGTGGACCCAGGCTGTCTCCTCTAGGAGAAGTGCTTGCAGAGTGGCAAGAGGAATTTGGGATCAGTCTGGCTCTGACCCTTCCCCCCACCTCTGGGATCTTCCAGAGATGAATTAAGACCTCATGCTTGCCTATCAACTTCGTGCTGGGAAGCGAGGCTCTGCTAACAGACAAGCGTCCCCGCCCTTGCCCTGTGCTTGCTGGTAAGAGTCCCCCAGTGCGCCCAAGTCCTGGGTCTCGGGAGTCAGAAGAGTAACCAGTCTACGTTGTCCACAGAGAGTTGGCAGTGCGGTTAGGGAGACAGGTAGGCAATGTAGGGCCAACACAAGAAAGAGTAAAATGAGGTTAATCATTGGTGTTAGGAAGGAGGTTACGTGGAAGAGGTGGGATGATGGTTTTACGGGAAGGCAGCTTCCCAGAGGCCCCGGTGCTCGACGCTGGAAAGGGTTCTTGGCGCCTCTACTGATGGGACGTGAGGTCTGGGCAGAGTTGCACAGTGTTCTGGACATGCTTAGTATTTCCAGAGGTGAATGAAGTGACTCTGTTTTGGGAAGCCAACCTCGGTCAAAGTCGGAATCGTGCCTTGGGAAGAGGAGCGAAAAGCGGGGCAGAGAACCCACCTGATTTCAGCTGGTATCTTATTCATCTTGACGAACGTGGCTGCCTGTCCATCGGTTTGTGCCTGGAAAGCAAGGCCACCGTGTGAATGAATCTTCCTTCTCTTGTGCTGTTTCACGCCGGCACAGCCTCTGTCCTGAGCGCTGGAGAGAGTCACCAACATGCCCGAGTCAGAGAGACAAGAGCTATTTGAGGATAATGACTCACATTCATTATTAAGTGATAGTAACGATTCAAGCGAGACTAATGACAAATTTTCCTTTCCCTCGAAGAAGGAACTTTGTGCTAAACCAGTTTTTGATGATGCTTGAAAGATGCTAAGAGGTCATTAAAGCACTTCTGCCAGTTTTGTGTTTCTATTGTATAAAACTTTAAAGATTCAGGTAGATTTACAGTAGATAAAAACGTGTAGACTTTAAGGTCTTACATCAGTTATACGTGTATTGATGAAATGCACAGAAACGTGCATATGATTCAGCTGAACGTTTGATTTTGCTTTTTACAAAGGTGTTTTCTCCAGAATGGTGGGGTCATCAGTATGATGCTGAATTGGGGCACAGGAGGACAAACTCAATACCATTTCACATTCTATACTCATTAGAGGACCATTTGCGACCTTCGTAGAAAAACTCATACTCTAAATAGAAAGCAAATGTGATGGCCATTCAGGGCAGCCAGATAAAGTGGACCCTCTTGTAATTTCACCCTGTAGTTCTTGCAGGTGACGGAGGGCGGAGGGAGGTTCTTACAGGAAGCACTGTTTAAAGTTCCATTGTTAGGACGAAATACTCCTATTTGTAAACCTCAGTGAAGTTGAAATAGTGAGTCTCTGACCAACAGAGTCTTCAGCTGGGGAGAGAGATGGAGAGACATTCTGAAACAAGCTTTTTGGAGGCATGTCTGATGGAGGAAAGTTGTGTTGGTGGGAAGAGAGAAGCGAACTTCAACCTGAACTCTGTCCTATCACCAGCACATGACGCCATCATCAGACTGGTCATCTGGTATCTGCACCACTGCTTAGACAAGCAAAAAGATCGGGAAGGCTGGTTTCCAGCCAATGTAGCTAAATAGAGCTATCCTAAATATTTCATATAAAATTCAGTTTAAAGAGGTTTTTGTAGTTATAGACCTTTTTCTTTCTACTGTTGATCAACTTATCTGTACATTAAAAAGGAGGCTATTCAGAGATACAGCTTTAAAAATATTTTCATTTTTATTACATTTTTATCCCTTCCAATTTGAGAACAATAAAACTTGATCATATATGTAATTTGATCAGATTTTTGTAGAAGCTGTAAGTTCCATATCATGATTATTTTCAGTTAACTATCTGGAGCCTGTAGGGAGCATTTAGGAGAGGAATTTTGCCTATCAAATATCACCTTCAGAAGCTGTGTTGCACCATCAGCTCTGAATTACTTCTGCTGATATTCAATGCTTGAGGTTGGCTAAATCTTGGACACGGTAATGCCCCCTGCAGCCCAAGTGGTGAGATGTATCACTTGCAAAGAGAACGTGAGCAAGATTTATCTGGTGTCTGACAGTTAGTTCATCATTCATACAGAATTTGAGTGTCAGTCTCTGGACAGAATAAATACACCTGTGAACATTGCCTAGACCAGTTGAAATTGGAGTAAAATAAAAATGTTAATGACAGTGGTTGGAGACCCTCTTTTCCAGGAAGGCTGTCGTGTTGCTGGGAACAGGCTTCTGCGGTGGAAGCACCTCGCTCTAGGCCTGGAATGAATAGACGGTCAGTACTAGGGGAGCCAAGGCGTTCGGCACCTGGATGGAGGTGGAGGAGATACAGCCAGAAGTCAGCGGAAACACAGGAACCCAGTTTCACAGCAAAATTCTAGCTCCATAAACTTTTTCCCTGGGAAGATCTCCCGAGAGGTTACTCTGGATTCTTCTGTCCACATCAATGCCCTTGGACTTGATTTCCAGTGCTTTCCCATATCAGGTCCCTCCTCAACTGATGGAACCTCACTAACAGGGGTCACATGCTCACCCCCACATCCCGCCGACATCTACCTGCTGTTCCAAGACTCTTAGTCTTTGCTTGCCTGGTTTTTGCTACCAGAGGTGCCTGTTATTCAGCTCACATGGCGAATCTCAGCTCAGCCTTCCAGGGCTCCTGAGTTGGGGCTGCCTCGAGGTGAAGCCTTTGCCGGCCCACACGCTACTGTGGGGATGGCTACAGCCCCCTCTCCCAATTTCACGGGCCTCCTTGATTTACTTACTACTTTTTCTGACTCGCCTGCCAGCTGTTTTTCTGGAGTCCCAAGTGTATACCAAGCACTCAGTCAAAGTTTGCAGAGAAAATAAATACATAGACCTGTTCATAATTTTGATCAGCTTTATTCAAGCCCCTTAAATAGAACACTGATTCGGTCCCAAAGTAATTAATCTGTCTGATATTTTTCCCCTCTCGACTGTTTAAAAAATAACGTGACTTCAGCTTAATTAACCAGAAGCCGCTGTCTGTTGTTTTATGAGGCGAGTCTGAGTAGATTTAAAAGCAATTCATGGACACTGTGTTTACCTTCCTCGTCGCTTTCTCAGTGAACGCCCGGCATTCCTTCATGGTGGGTCTTACACATTTACGTCTGATAATTTACTTAAGAAATGAAAACATGCAAATGAGGCAAGTAGGTGCTTAAAGACGTGTGGGGTTCTGCTTATTCCTGAGTTGTATTATTGGTCAAGACAACATTCGACTGCTGACTTAGTGTGTTTCTGTGAGACAGGGATGGTAAGAGGACTGAGTGAACCTGGGCAAACCTAGGAGCCAGCCAGGTGACCTCCAGGCCAGGGTGAAGATAAAGGTCAGTGACCCTTTTATCCCTCCATCTTATAATAGCAAGCCTTGTTTCTGGGCAGTAAACTCCCATTTTCAATTACAAGTTGCAATTTTCATATGGGTACTTAGTGCGGGGGCTAATATTTTTTGCCTGTGGTTTCCTGCCAGCTTCTCATATGGCAAGACGTAGATAAGGGATTTATGTTCTGGGGAAAAGAAGTCACATATTTTTTAGTGGAAAAGAAAAAAAATATATGAATAATCACTCCGTAGGGTGTGTTATGGTCTGAATGTGTCTCTCCCATTATTTATACGTTGAAATCCTAATGCCCAATACAATGGTAGTAAGAGGTGGGGCCTTTGGCAGGCGCTTAGGTCATGAAGGTAGAACCCTCAAGGAGTGGGACTGGTGTTCTTATAAGAGACCCCACAAAGCTCCCTTGCCCCTCCTGTCGTGGGAGGTTAACGAGAAAAGATGGCCTTCTCTTGAGAAGCGGGCCCTCCCCAGACACCAAGTCTGCTGGCACCCTGTTCTTAGACGTCAAGCTTCCGGACATGTGAGAAAGAATCCTCTGTTGTTCATAAGCTACCTTGTCTGTGGGATTTTGTTACGGCAGCTCCAATGGACTAAGACAGAGTATCAGGCGTCACAGAAAGCATGTGTGTGCGTGGGGTGGATGTAAACGTGGAAAGGGAACTAATTCCTTTTGTCTGAGACTCAAGGGAAGATCCTTAAGGCTTGTTAGGGAAGTGGTGGAGATGGGAAGAGAGAAAGGACACTCTAGACCAAGGGACTGGCCCTGGCACACTTGGCGGGGAGGTGGGAGGAGTTACGGTGGATGCAAAGAGGAGAAGTGTAGGGCCAGATGGTAAAGGACCTGGTGATAAGGTCCAAGTGATGAGGAGCTTGACTTTATCTGACACTCATGGTATCTTAAGTTTGGTGGTACCGTGCGCAAAGGACTGGGGGCCAATGAAGTCAGGAGACTATTAGAATAGCCAAGACAGAGATGGTACAAACTTAAGCCAAAATTGTGGCAGGAGAGATGGAGAGAAAGCCTTTTAGTTAGGTGTTACCTAAGAATTAGGTTTGTTGAGAAAATAGTAGGATGTAGGGGAGGGAGTGGTCTGGTGTCTCGGAGGCCCATGGTGAGTCCAGGACTAGCAGCTGGCTTAGTAGTGAGGCACTGGGTTCTAGGCTGGCAATACTGAATTTGAAAGGCTGATGTGGCATCCTCGTAACAGCTGGAGATGTGGGTCTGGGATTGAAGGAAGAAAGTGAGACTGGAAATGCTTTAGGACTCCCCTGCCATCTGTGTGTCACTTGGGGCTACAAAGCAGGGATTTTTGTTTCTTGTGTTCATCACTTCGTGACCAGACACATAGTGGGCTTCCAATATATGTCAAGGATGGAGTAGGGAGGACTTCTAATTTCAGCACTGACATGTAAAGAGCTTGTAAGTCACTGCTCCCAACCTCACAGTGAGAAAAGGCTGAACCAACAGAAGACCAAAGACTTTTCTTGGAACCATCAGAGAGCTGAGGTCACAGGGCAAACTGCTATCCAAAATCTAGCAAGTCCCAGCCAAGATCTGCTTAGTTAGATCAGAAGCCACTGGAGAAATAAACTGTTAGATATACTTAAATGGGAATCTTGATGAATTGCTTGAGGCTAAACGTAGATTTGAGTGAGAGTGAAAAGCTCCCAGGGTCACAGTCTTAGTTTCTCCTGGACTTCCCCGACTTTGTCTCCAGGGATCCCACCAAGTTATCATGATGAGGAGCCAAGAAAGTCCCGTGATCATCTGGCTGGAGAAGGGAAAGGATAGCCATTGTGAAATAGACCCAGAATGTTCTCCTTAACAGAAGCCTACTTTGCAGAGAAAATGAACTTTGCCAGAGCCTTACCTCCCTAGGGGAAAGAGAATTTCTCTGACTCTAGCACCCACTGGTATTCTTGTCTAAGAAAACAGAGGAAGTACTAAGAAACACCTGTGAAGGTCACAGCCCAAGGACACAGACACCCTCAGATACTGAGACAGAATCACAAAGTAACAGAATGTTTCTCCCCCACACACTTTGCCACCACACTAACAGGGGTGGATTATAACAACGGTGGATTAGAGCTGAAAGAACTACAAGATGCAGCTGTCTAAGGAAGAGGACTTCAGGAAGCCCAGAGCCAGCAGGGGAGACAAAAAACATGGACACCAGAGAAGCTTGAAAACTCTGGTGCCTACAGCAAATCTTAAATGCAGCCCACACTCTAGCCAGAGTAATATATGACTTCACAATAAAGGCCAATTCACCTGTTTCTATTACCCAATCCATCACGTTTGGCTTTCTGCAAAAAATTACCAGGCATGCTAAAAGGCAAGAAAAAAAACACAGTCCGAGGAGAAAAAGCAAGCATCAGAACAGGTCTCAAACATGACACAGATGTTGGAATTATCAACTAGGAGATTTAAAATAACTGATTAATATGTGAAGGACTTTAATGGAAGATATAGACAACATGCAAAAACAGTTGGGTAGTGGAAGCAAAGAGATGGAAACCAAGAGAGAATTCAAAGGAAATGCTATAAGTCAAAAATGCTACAACATAAATGGAGAATGTCTTTGATTGGCTCATCAGTAGACTGGCCAAGGAAAGAATCAGTAAACTTGAAGACAGATCAGTAGAAAATTTCCAAACTGAAATGTACAGAGATACAAAAATTAAAACAGAATAAAACAGAACTGTGGGGCAATTGCGAAATGCATAACACCCAGGTAACTGGAATAACAGAGGAGTAAAGAAATAGTTGAAGTAATAATGGCTGAAAATTTTCCAAAATTAATGACAGACACCAAACCACAGATTTGGGAAGCTCAGAGAATACCAAGTAGGATAATTACCAAAAAATCTCCCACCCAGGCATATCTTATTCAAACTGCAAAAACAAAGAAAAAGATACTACTAAAAGACACCAACACAAAACAAATCACCATACAGTGATTATTGAAATATAGAGATCTGCTACTTTTCCACAGTATATTAGCGTGATAAAATGGTAAACTGAGTTGAGTAACGTAGAATCTACGCATAGCTCTGCCATTAACTAGAAGACCTGCTTTGAACCAATTATTTGAGCTTTTTCCAACTTCACATATGTTATCATGGCTGAAAATGAATTTAATTCCATGTGTGAACTCTGAGAGATAGTCAATGGCTTCCTAAAGGACAATGATGAAAACAATCCTGAAGATGGAGCAGGTAAGAGTCCAGTGATTGATTATTAATGTCTGCCATGGGAGTAGGAAATGGAGAAATAAGTGTAATGTATTACCATCCCTGAGATAATGATCTCACAGGGTCAGTCTATCTCTGAAATGCTTGGATTTTTAAATTACTTTAAACCAGTACAACTTTAAGTTTTCAGTTGGGAATAAATTTGATGATACTCATCATAGGTGTTTAATTTTTAGGCGGTGCCTCAATGCTGCAGACCCTCTGTTTGATACCAGAATTCAGATCTGAATAAGGAGCGTGTCCCAGCCTTCACGTGGAACCTCGGTGATAGTCCCCTAGACTTTTAGGAACAGTTATTCATCACCTTTTGTTATTCACCACTATATTCTTCTGGATCTTCTCTTCTTAAGACTCACTTTCTCATTTCTTAACTCCTCCTTCACTTCCTCCTTACTTAACTGCTACCTTTCTCAACAGGTGACTTCACCTTTTGCTTCTCAGAGAAAGTGGAACCTCAGATGGGAACTCGCCCACCAACCCCTCCAGGTGGCAACTGCAGTCTCTCTCACCTCCTTCCCTCTGATTGCTTCCTGATGATTGCCAATTGATTCCTTTTTCTTTTCTTCTTGATCTTTCTAAAATTTTGCCCGCTTTATTCATTTTTTAGAGAACCAGCGCTTGAGTTTTTGGATTGCCTATATTGTTTTGTTTTTCATTTCACGCATCTATTTTTACTGTTATGATTTCCTGCCTTCTTGTTTCTTTAACATCTTTTATCTTTTCTGGCCATTTTTATTGAACACAGAACTCAATTATTTTTTATATCCTTTGTTTTTTCTAAGTAAGTTCTTTGAATAAATGTTACACTAATTGGAGGACACCCACTTCACAAAGCCCACAGCACCGTCTGGTTCTGTGCGAGCCTGTGCCAGTGGATGGTGAACAGGACACACATCTCAACACTGGCTCCCATCCTGTCATTCTACACCCATTATGCTAAAATTCTTTTTTTCTTTTTTTTTTTTAACTGTAGATGACCCAAAGGGAGGTGGGAGGTTGCTGTATGAATGAGCCCACGTGAAATCTGAGCTGAAGAGGAGGCTCCCTCCTGAGAGGTTAGAAGAATGTGGAAACATCCATCTTACTAGTTACTTGAAAATGTATAACTTTTTCCTGCTATAAATCTCATTTTAATTTTGTGCCTGCATGAATTCATAAATATGATATGTGTACTAACAGCCTTACACGTTCAGACTCTGAAAATGAAGAAACAGTCCTGCCAGGACTGAAAAAATCTTGTTAATAAAGAAGTATTATTATTGCAGATTCTTATAGGTCTTACATTTCCTACAAATCTTTCATGTATTGCCTATCCAAACCCAGGCATTGAAGAAAAAATTAAAGCAATAGTGAATGAAAAACAGTTTATCTCTTAAGAACTGCATTACAAATGATTCTTTAGAAGTTCTTCTCTTCCCTTCCCTTATAATTTCTTTCTTATGTTGCATTGTTTAAGCAATAGGCCAAATTGCTTTTAATTTCCCTCATTTAAAAATATAATGTGATTTGTTTTTAACAGACATTTACAAATAATCAATCAAACAAACCAATGTAAGTAAGGCAGTAAGACCATCTCGGTCCACTCCGAATTACAAAAAGAGCGTAAAGAATTAAGCGCCGACCTGTCAAGAATACTGAAACAGAAACCTTTCATTAAAGTACTCATTCTGCTGACTCCAGAAGCCTATCTTCCCCTAAGCTGACCTGCCCTTAGGCTTCTGGGAGTAAAGCGTTCCCAGCCCAGCAAAGTGAGGTCCAGTCAAAGGGCATTGTTCGGTTCAGGGGCAGAAGTTAATGTGCGCCTTAAGGCAGAGGCAAACCTCGGTGAAGGCAGGAGTGAGGGCCCGCCACAGGTGATGGATTGCTGGGACAGATTAGGGGCCTAGAGGCAGGCAGACACCTGAACACTTCTCGAAGTTGCAGTCAAAATTGTACACACACTCCCCTCGCCCCATCTTTCAGTCTTGTTAAGCCCAGGCCCTGTGGGAGGAACCCAGAAGCATGATCCAGTTCCTGTCTTCAAAGCCTTCCTGTCTTTTGGAAGCTAGGTCATGATTTTGGTCCGGGGAGAGCAGAGGTGGCAGGGATAGGTGGCGCGGAAAAGGCCCAGCCATCACTGGTTGATAAGGAATCACCCATCTGACAGAGGTGTAGACATACATAGCTAGCCTCTCATCCAGGTGTGGCCAGCAGAGGCGTCAGCCTGGACTCTTTAGGGCATTGTTTGTAGTATTACTATTGTGCTCATGTTCAAAGTGAGAAACTCACCAGACCTTACTGGCTTCATATCCCGTCATGTCTCTGACTTTTCCTCGGCACCCAGCCCTCCAGCACAGTGCACTCTGTCCAGCAACCGTTGTTCCCAGGGCTGTGTGCCATTCATTTTTGTACCTGCAGGGTCCAGCTGAAGTCTGGCTCTGCGGATGGAGAAGTCAGGAGACTAGGGGTCCTCTAAAGGGAGGGAGAGTGTCTGGAAGACTTAGCGAACAATTATGTTCACTCATACACTCACTCATGCATTAATTCATTCAGTTTCTACCACCTGGGTGTCTACAATATGCCTGGCACTGGGGATGTTCCTGTGAAATAAAGCAGGTGGCTCCTCCCCACATAGACCCCAGGAGAGGACGTACGCAACTCCGGGGCCTTCCGGGGGTTGTCAGGCAGCACATCCAGAGGCCGCAGGGGCAGAACTTACCCTGAGATCTCTTTTAGGACCTGTACCTGAAGCAGGGAAGTCAGGGACAAGCGGTAGGTAGGTTCTTGCTGGTATATCAGTATTATCTGTGGCTTCTGGGAAACAAGCCACTTAATCTGTTTGAGCCTCAGTTTCCATATCAGTAAAATGGGGATAATAATACTTTCTTCCTTGTGTGGTTGTGAAGGCTTAATGAGATGATGTCCATTACATTTACCAGAGTCCTTGTCCCCTTGATGTTCAGTCAGTGTCGGGTGAAGGGGTGATTCTTGGGGATAGAGAAAGCTTCAAAGACCCATCAGTTCACTTTGCTCTATATAAAGACGGGCTACAAATCTGATTTTTTTGCGGGGTGAAAATCTAATTTAACATACTATTAATTTACCCCCTGTGAACTGGATGAAACGAAGAGCATTTCACAATCTCTGTGTTCAGTCCCAGACGATAGTTCACCAGACAGGCCAGTCAGTTTACTGCAGGTGCTAGGCAATTAGCCTTGAGGGATGTTGTCTAGCAAATTTTACATTAAAAGAGAAAGAATTTCCCAAACTTTAACTAATGGATGCAGGGATGCACCAAAGGAATCCATACATAGGAGCTTTGGAGAAGGGCCAGCTGTGGTCACATTAGACGCTGTCTTCTGTTACCATCAGATGACGGTACTTCTAATAAGAGGGCAGGTTTTATGTTAAGATTTCTAAATGATGCTGTTGGGGAAGGAAACAGATCACACTTGCTCCAGCCCAGGGCTACGTTCAACTCCTGGCCTAAATCACAAGGAAGTTATAAAGCTGAGAAAGCAAACCACTACTCCCCGAGTTACGGAAGTCTGGAATACACAGTGAAGCGTGCTTAAAGATGCAGTGTGGTAATTGTATGTTTACAAATGATGGCTTATTGACTTGATCACAAAGTTACTGTTTTGAAAAAAAAAAAAAGTTACTGTTTTAGAGCCAAATGGCCACAGAGCAGCCTGGTAATTGCACATTGATCTCTGTTGCTCCCACTGGAAGGAGGCTCTGAGAGGGCAGCAGTGGCCCAGGGTGCTCACTGCAGGGGTTAAAACAAAGCCAGATACATGGCTGAAACTCAGAAAACTTACTGAATGCATCACAGTTTATTAGGCTATGTGACTCGAGCCCGCCTACATTCTATGTTTGCAAGTGCTCCTCTCTATCTGAAGTCAGATCTTGGATACAAATGTGATATTCTCACGATATTGTTTGAAAATGTTACGCCTTTGAGTATCATGGGTAGGTGCTGGCACCTAAGGCTTGTCTCTTGAGGATGCTGGCTGTGACATGGCTTTATGATCGTGTGTGTGTGTGTGTGTGTGTGTGCACGCACGTGCAGATTTGTGCAGGGGAAGGTGCACTTCTGCGAACAGGTCATAGAAAGATTGTGTGCCTACCAGGGACCCTTTTCAGTTCTCATCAGATCAGCTTCTGAAGACCCCTCAACCCTTTGACTCAGCTCTTTTACCAGCAAAGTCACAATGAACTTGTCTCTTGTTTCACTGAAAAGTTTTAATAATCACTGTATGGCCATTGACCTGAATAAAAACTGCCATTTAATTATAGTGGATACACTTAGGAAATTAAAGTTTAAAAGTTGAGCATGAACATCCCAGGGCAGCACCTTGTGTTCATCATAAAAATGGACACACTCAATGTTTAATCAATATGTGAATTCATATCTTGAAATCCAGTACTCACTTTTTAAACCTCTAGTTACCACACTCTTCAAATACTTATGACAAATTTTTGAGCCTTCATCACGAATGGCTGTCCTTTGCACAGGGACTCCTCGATTAGTAAGTTTCCAGGGGAGGTAACATTACAATTTACTTTCCTATTATGCTCTTTGGTTTTTCAATCTGAAAATTCCACTACCATTTGGCAGTGGAGAGAATTCCCAATCATCTGGTACTCTGGCAGTTTGATCTTTCCCCTCTGAAGTTGGAAACACATCATTAACCTATTCGGTGCCACCAGAAATGTTAATTCAAACCAAGAACTGAGAACTTCAGTGATACTCCGTTGTGTGCTTGTAACGTCATACCAGGGCACTCCTTTTGTAAAGGCTTACAGTTAGTTTTAAAACAACTTGGAATGTTCAAGAGAAAAGCCAGAGATTACAGCACCCACCCCTGATACACAAAAGGCACAGTATTTCGCTATTTCAGAGACCAAAGAGACAGAGGTGAAGACCAGGCCTGGGCTCCGCGATGGGGCTCCAAGTCCCAGAGAGAGGATTCTCCCGGCCTCCTGGTGGCATTTCCTCCATCTGACCAACAGGAGCTGGTCCTTCGGTCTCCCATATGCAGCCTGCTTTTGAAACTAAGATCCAATTCGCTGAGTCCTGGCCAGAAGAAAATATTTGATTATAAACCAATTACGAGCTGCTTTGTGCTTTTAACACTTCGAATTTAGCAGTTTCTTTCCGCTGGGAAAATATTCCTTTGGGATAATGAGAAGTGGTTCTAAAGCTGATTGCACCAGGGCCCCGGGGGCATTCTGGCCCCCTCCCCCCAACCCCACCACGAGAAAACACATCCAGACACATGCACTGTCGCAGAGGAGGCATGGATTCTGGTTTCCAAATACCCTGCGCTGCTAGAATTACTTTAAACTATGCGTTTCTCACGGACATTCCATCTACTTGGTTATACCATTACCTACTAAAGGGAGAAAGCTTGAAAGGATGAACACATTTTTAAACACCAAGAAAAGACTTTTAGTCAAACAAACTAAAAACTGAAAGATCGTTTTGAAACTTTTTTCCCTCTATTTTAACAACAACATGAAAACATGGTTGGAAGTAAAAAAAAAAAAAAAGGCAGCTTTGTACCAATTCCTAGCAGTCCTGCAGCCATACTATACACTTTCATATACATCTTTATCAGCCAATTTTCTCAAATCTTCTTTAGTTGTAAATTGTACATAGTACTTTCCCAATGCTGTCAAACTTACTTTATAAAGTTCTTTTTCTCCAAGTTTCTTGCAAATGCAAAATCTAAACTGAAAACGTTGGGAAGTGGTGGAGGAGTCTTTTAATGTATGAAACAGCATGTACATTCAAGTTACAGTACGTCGATGTTTATTTTTAGTATTTTAGTTTGTTAAGTAGGCCTGAGATAAAATTCTTTCCTTCGTAAGGTAAAGATTTTCTTAAATTGTATTACGTTCTGGGAGTGTTTCCCCTACAGAGATTTTGGCTTGCTTGTGTAAGTTTGGCAGGGCAACATGGTATTGCTACCACAGAGCTAGCACGTTGCTGGCCTTCCTGCAGTCGGCAGCAGAGAGATGCAATGCCGAGTGGTTTGCAACTTTCTGCCCCAGAAAAGTTCAGTGAAATACAACCAGGGCTCCAAATTCACCCCAACTCTTGGCTTGTTCTATCCATGCCCCCAACCTCTCCATCTTTCTCTCTCCATCTCTCTCTCTCTCTCTCTCTCAAACACACAAGCGGTTCATCAGGACCACTGCTGGCCCAGCTCTAAGGAACTGACCCAGAGCACCGCCGTCCTTCCCGGCAGCAGCAGAAGCAACCGCGCTGGGCCCAGCGGTCAGGGTTGGAGTTCACCTCGGAAAGCCTGCGCGGCCTACCGGGGGCAGTGGCTTGAGCTAAATCCTCTGCCCTACTCCGAGTTAACAGTGTCCTCTCCCTGCTCTCTCCCAGGGAAGGTGCCTCTCCCGAGTCCCCAGAGCAGAGAAGGTGGGCGCACCAGCAAAGCTCCTGCAGCTCCAGAAGGCACCGGTGACCCCCGGGGCCCTCAGCCGCCAGAAACTCAGGGAGGTACCAAGGCCAAAATTTCTCCTCCCAGTGGCTGTTGGCTCCAAAGAACCTTGTGCGTAACTACAAATGGAGGGAGGCAGAGGCTTAAATTCACCCAGAAGGCAGCTGCTCAGTGCAGGGAGGCCGCTAGGGCCCAAAACCAGGGATGAGGGGCAGGAAGGGAGAGGAAACCAGAGTGGCTTCTCTGGCCCGCCTCCCCTCGTGGGTTTGGGTGTGGCTGGGTGGGGGGGAAAACTTGAAACCATCCTGTGACTCTAGGATGCTAGACATAGGTCTGGTGGTCCCTGGAGGCGCCTGGTCTTAGCACAGGGTCAGGGAGGCAGGCGCTGAGTGGCAGGGGAAGGAGCTAGCGTCCCCAGGGCTGCTGTGCTGGCAGCACTCCCCCTTCCTTCAGCGCAGATCCGGCCATGAGAAAGTCCCTCTTCCATGTGTCCAGGACCGACTATCCCAGGTCCAAGCTGGAAAGGAGGAGAAAACCCACCAAAGTCTGGCTGGGGCGTCTCCACTGGCACGAGTAAGAAAGCTCTTTGGAGTGGGCCAGGCTCCCCTCGGAAAAGGCAGAACCCCCTGGGAGCGTGGGTTTGAGGTCCAGGCCAACTGGAATGACAGAGGACAGAGGGAGCGCCCACCCTCCCCATCTGTACGGTCGCCTGCGTGAGGGGTGCACGACAGGCTGGCTCTGTTCCCTGTGGCCGGACCCCGGGACCCTCCCTCCGCTGCGCTGACCGCTGCGGAGGCCACACGTGGGGCCCTCACGCGGCGGGAAACCGCGGCCTGAGCTCGGTGCCTCTGGACAGAGACAATCCCCCGCCTCCTTTCAAACTTCCGTCCCTTCCCGACTGTAGACGAAGTGACCGACGCGGAAGCTGGTGGCCGCCGTCTGATGGCCAGCGGCGAGGCGGGGCGCGGGGCCGGGGGCCTGGGGGCCGTGGGTGGCGACCGTGGTCGGTCTCCCGAAAGAAAAGTCGCCCGCCAAGGGCCCGGGAAAGGTACCAAGGCCGCCAGCCAGGGCGCCCATGGCCGAGGCGAAACTGGAGAAGCAGGCGGCAGCCTCGGGTGCAGGCGGGGACGACGAGGCGGGCGGGTCCGGGGAGGCGGCGCCCAGGGGCTCCAGCTCCGGCGCCGGGGCTCCCCCCGGGCTCCGGGTGCCCGAGGGAGCGGCCGCGCTCGCCTCCCCTCTCCTCTTTCTCTTCCTCCGGAAGTTCCCGTTGTCGAACATCTTCTCGCAGTTTGGGTCCAGGGTCCAGTAATTGCCTTTACCTGCGGAAGAAGAAAAAGGCTCAGCTCAGAAAACCCGGGGTTTGACGGAGGTGACCGTGAGAACGTGAGAAATGGAGCTCAGCTTTAGAAAGAGGCTCCCTCCGGCCCCTCCCTGCGCCCTCACCCCCAGCCCAAACCTTGAGCTGGCGCTTCCTACGGGATGGGGCCACCACAGCCAGACTGGGAAGAATGTGGACATCCCAGAAAGACCGGGGGAGGGCGTCCCCCGGGAAATACAGAACCCCGCTAAGTTCAAGGTCAGAAAGAAGACCTATGAGGCGCAGAGCCAAGCAATCTCTACTCTGGCAGTCACTTTGCCAGTGGAGCAGAGCCCACCACGCCAGGCCTCTCTGCAGACCCCGGTGCTTCCCAAAGCGGCTTGGCATTTGTCTTAATAGACCGGTAGGCACCCCATTTTACAGCAGAGGACACAGGCCCAGAGAAGGAACTCCAAAGGTCGCCCAGCAGGCTAGCTTTCCCGCTTCTTCCTTCGTGGGACGCGGAGAGAATGAGAGACTCACGCAGCACTAGACCTGAAGTCAGGGCTTTCGGGTCTACTGCCGTCTTGGAGGGAGGCCAAGTACGTGTCTCCTTCCCATCCTCCTCCCCGCCCGCCTCAGCAATACAGACTGAGTTGTCCAGGGCCGCCCCCATCCATAGAGTGCCAGCAGCCCGGGGCGGGAATCCGCGGAGTCCTGGACGGGGCGATCGACCAGGTGAGCTTCTGTTACCTGGGTCGTCCTCGTCGCGGGGCACCTTCTTGAAGCAGTCGTTGAGCGACAGGTTGTGGCGGATGGAGTTCTGCCAGCCCGCCTTGCTGCGCTTGTAGAAGGGGAAGTTGCCGGCCACGTACTGGTAGATCTGGCTGAGCGTCAGTCTCCGCAGCGGCGCGCTCTGGATGGCCATGGCGATGAGCGCCGAGTAGGAATAGGGCGGCCGCACCAGCCGCAGCAGCTCCTGCTGGCCCGAGAGGCTCAGCCACGCGAGGTCGGCGCCCGCCAGACCGCCCGGGGCTCCGAGGAGCGGGCCAGGGGCCGCGTAGGGCGGCGCGGGCGCGGGGCCGGGCGCGTAGGGCGCGGAGCTGAGAGCGGGCGCGTTCAGCCACAGGCGCGCGCCGACGCCCGCCGAGCCCAGGTCACCGCGCGCGTGGCCCGTGGGGTGCGCGGCCGCCCGGGCCTGGCCATGCGGGGCCGAGCAGGGCCCCGAGCCGTCGCAGTACGCGGCCATGTCCAGCCGCTCCTGCGCCGGGGCGGGTGGCTCCGCGCCGAAGCTCATGGGCGCCCCATCCAGCTCGGCCGCCAGCAGCTCCCGGGTGCGGTCCGCCGGGCCCCACCTTCCCCTTTAAATGCCGTCGGGGCCGAGCCCCAGGTGTGTGTCGCTTGCGACCCCCCTCCCCCACCTGCTCTGGAGGAGCGAATCCTCCATCCCCGCCGCGGGGTCAGCTTTCCGCCCCGCCCAGGTCCCGACGCGCCCTGGAGCCGCGCCAGTAATTCCCAGGCGCGGCGCTCCCTGCGCCGCCTCGGGCCAGAGTCGTTCGCAGCCTTTGCCACCGGCACCCTGCGTCCCCAGAGATCTCACCCACTCTGGCCTCGTCGGGTTTTAAGGCCCCGCGGCTCTGGCTGCCCTGCATCCTTGGGCAGGTACCACGCCTCCCGCGGGTCCCCGAGTATGCAGCGTGGGATCCCCATCCAACGCGAGGCCCCCTTGCTCGCTCACCAGGGACCCCTTGTGTCTTTGGGGACAACGGGCTAAGAACGAAGGGCCACTGTGCTGGCCAAAGAGTCCCAGTGAAGCCCAGGGGATGTCGTGGGGATGAAGCGGAGTGCAGACGCGGCGCAGCGAAGGACACAAGGCCCGAGGCAGGGCCTGGCTGGACGCGGACAGTGGCTCTGGAATCGTTGGGGGTCGCCGCCCAATCAGCTTGAAGGCGGACCAGACCCCTGTAAGGGTGGAGACGCTGGAAGCTCGGGAGGCCCCAGTCATCCGAGGAAACCTTTACTCCGAAGCCCCGGGAGCCCGAGATCCCGCCTGGCTAGTCTGCTCGGCGGCTCGGGCACAGGGCGTAGTGGGTGGCAAAACTCTCTGCGGGGTTTTCCGGGACCCCGGAAAAACAAGGAGGACGTCTCTCCTGTGCCCCCGACACCAACCGCTGGGCCCCAGCTCCCCCCAGGCTCCTCGGCAGTCCTGCCAAGGCTGATGCGCCGCGCAGGACTGCGGTACCTGGGAAGAGCAGGGACCCCGAGTTCTGGCCACTTGCCCTTGCGCGGAGAAGCGGTGATCCAGGTTCAGAGAAGAGAGGGCCCTGAATTCAGCGCCCGCGGTGTTAATACCAACCTTGTAGAAATGAGTCTTGCCCTGGGACCTCCCCAGGATTTCCTGGGGCTGTGAAGAGTCATGGTGAATGAATGTCAATTCATTTAAAAAACAAGGGTTCCAATTTTCCTGATGCCGCCCCCACCCACGCCGCCCCCTGCCCTCCACTTCTGGCGGTGTGGAGGAGGAGGCCGGGAGTGGGGCTAAAGATTAGATGGAGTAGAAGGCTGGGGCTCTGGAAATAAGAGCCCAGTTGGAGTCGGCCCTTTACTGCTGGTGTGGCCTTAGGCTTTTAGATCGTAATTTTAAATTTTATGTAAAACAACCAATTTGTGGAGCACGTTAACAAATAGCAGGAGGCAGAGCCCCTCTAGCCCCTTGGGAAGCTGTTACACTTCAGGGTGATTGTTGGCGGCCTCTGCAGGGACTCTGGTCTCTCAGACAAGGACAGGAAAGAAGCGGCTGGAACTGGTACATCGGGCCCCTCTGCTGGCCTGTGCCGGCCCTCCCCTTTCCACCTTCCCAGGGACTTCTAATTGTCGCAAAGGATTACAAGTTGTGAGGATCCTGGTACCTTTCAGGACCCCGCCCCCCATCGCTGCAGGGACAGTTTTGTGGGGAGGGGGATGTCAGCACTTAGGATGGGATGATTTTTCTTGCTTCTGTCAAAACCAGCAGCCTGAACCACCTGCCTCTCAGTTTTGAGATTTTCAGTTTGTCCTCACAGTTTTAAACACATACTGTCCCCATACATGGGACAAGCTTTTCAGTGACTGCATCTTAGAGAAAGTGGCTTTCCGTCAGCAAAAATGGTTGCAGGCATGACTTGGCTGTGCTCGTTGGGAGCACACTGAGAATCAGCTCCCCTCCAGAGTAACCACACTTAGCTCCCTGAGAGTGGAGCAGGTTTCCAAACCTGACACTTTGAAATGGCTGCTGGTAAGGAGGCAGCTTTCCAGAAACCATGCTTCACGAGGATGGAACATCACAGAAGTCGTGCAGCTCTTCCTGACCGGAACTATGCAGGTGACGGAGAAAAAGTGTGAAAAAGGGGAATACAGCCAGGTGGGCGGGCTTGAACCCACAAAGGGCAGCCCAGTCTTCCCTTTGTCCCCGCAGCTGCTGTGTGACAGCTGCAGAGACACCAGGGAAAAAACCGCTGCTCCTTGTGGGGGCTTTTGATTGTCCAGGACTTCAAATGTAGAAGACACTTGTCTTGGTGGAGTGACACAATGACTCGGACAAGGAATCAATTGTATCTACAGTTAACTGTAGATACGTGATAATAAAACCAGAGATCTTGAATGGACAGCCTGAGTCATGTCTTGTAATGTAAAAGAATTTAAAAGGATAAGAGTTCTTTCCAATTTCCTTTCATTTTAATAACCTTTTCTTTCTGTTAATGTAACTCTTTCATTCCTGTGAGTTTCAGGACTTCTAAGAAAATTAGATGAATCTTCATGTAATTTTCCTCAATTTTACTTTCTAAAAGCCGTCACGATTTGTGCTGTGCAGGAGTGGCCGTGTTTTAATCACCTTTCTTTGCTTTCTGAGCCCAGTGTCCTTCTTCCACCTCTACTGTAATAATTTCCTTATTTTTCCACACATTGGGCTCATGAGTATCAGTCGATGGAGTACAGTCACTTGGGGAAGAAACGTTTTACCATTTGAGTCAGTCTTGGATGGAACTCTGATGAGAATTCTTTCCAAGAGGAAAAACAGATAAAAACAAGAACAACAAAAACTCAGCAGGAGGACACAATAAGGAACAAGGCTTTGCCTCCAGAGTCTTCCACTTCTCCTGGGTCCTGGGGCCTCTGCCCAGAGTTCCTAAACAGAACTAGTCCCCTCCTCAAACCTCTGCCCTGTTGCCTTCTCTTTTATCCTCGAAAGTGACTCTGCTGCCCACTTTGTGAGTAGGTCTCCCCAACCTTCCTCCCCCAAACTTCCAAGTCCACCTGCAGCTGCATCACCTCTGTCTTTCTTCCTCTGGTCACCGTGGGAGAGGCATCCCTTCTTCCTCCCCACTGTCTCTCTCTGCTTCTCAGCAGCCCAGCTTCTCGAAGAGTTGCCTCTGTTGGCTGTTGGCCCGTTCCCCCTCTGGAGAACACACTCCTTCTGCAGCCCAGACGGGAGTCCACCCCCACGACTGCACCGAAACTGCTCAGGCACCGTGTCCGCTGGCCTCTGTCACCCTAAGTCCAATGATCGCTCTTCCTCACTTTGCTTGACTCCCAGGAGCTCTTCCTACATTCCAGAATCACAACCCTTTTTCTACTTGCTTTTTCATTTCGTCCTCTGGTTTACTTCCTCTTCTCTGGCTCCTTCTCAAGCTCCGGGGTGGCCTGCCCTCCGCTCAGAGCTCTGTTCCAGGCCCTTTTCTCACACTTGTGGCTTTAACTACCCACCATTAATTCTCGGTTTCTCAACACCATCACTATTGGCATATTGGGCTGGGTAATTCTGTACTGTCCTGTGCACTGTAGGATGCTAGGCAGTGTCTCTGGCCTCTACCCACAAGATGCTGGCAATAGCCCTCTGTTGTTATAACCAAAAATGTCTTAAAGTATTGCCAGTGTTTCCCTGTGGGGCCAAAATCACCCCTGATTGAAAACTTCTGCATTAACTAATTATGCTGTCTTTTTTATCATCCATCTGGATGTCTTCCTCTCCAACTCCGTATGTCCCATACTGAATTCATTATCTTCCATGTGTGAGCTGTGAGAGTAGCCTCTAGCCCATGAGCGTGCCTTCCCTTCCCCCACAGCCATCCAGGAAGCAGGAACTTCAGTCCTGCAGCCACAAGGAACTGAATTCTGTCAACTGCAGGAATGACCTTGGAAGAGGACTGAAGTCCAGATGTGACAGCCAACACCTTGATTTTAGCCTGAGCAGAGAACCTAGCCATGCCTTGCTGGATATCTGACCTACAGAAGGTGAGCTAATGAGTGATACTGCTTTAAGCTGCTAAGTTTATGGTAGTTTGTCACACAGGAATAGAAAACTTAAAAACAAAAGCCAAACACCAAATGGAGCCATGTCACCCCAGTTCAGTAACCTCCACTGTGTGGTGACAAGGAGGTTCCCGCTTCTCATGGCGACTATGCCTTTCCTGGGCAAGACCCTGCCCTGTGTCCTTACATCTCACCGTGCCCTGTGTGGTGCTCCAAGTAAGGCACATCCACTGATGTTCAAGGCTGACTGGTGGCTTACCTTTTTAAACATTCAAGACTGGGGAGAAGTCAGGGGGTCTTGGTGTCTGAATGGATCATTTACAATGTCACCAAAAACTATTCTTGATTTTAGTAGTTCTTGTCTTTCAAAGAGTGTCTCAAGCTCCAGAATTAGATATGGGTGCCCAGTTTTTCATTCTAGAAGGGGTCGGGTCAGGGGTTGCTGTGGTCAAGAACTCAGGCCCGGTTATCAACCCAGCTTTGGCCTGAACCCTGTCTCTAGCAATGGGACTTAGGTCAATGATTCCACCTCTGAATTCCATTTTCCCCCCACCTGTGAAGTGCTTTGATGTATTAAGTCTCTCAATTAATATTTATCCTGTTTCCTCACCAGCCCATGGTAGTTCATAACTGAAATTTACTTCAAACTCTTACCACTGAGAAAAATAATTGAAGCAACGTTGGACTGTGTGGACTGCCAAACCTTTCTTCAGCTGACAAATGTAGGAGATGAGAACTTTAGCTACGGATAGACTTGGATTCAAGTCTTGGCTCTAGTCCCAAACACCTGGGTGAGTGAACTGTTTAAACTTTCCAAGTCTCAGTTTCTCCATCTGCAAAGTGGCGCTAACAGTGCCCATCTCATAGGCTATTATGAAGACTAAATGTGATCATGCATGCAGAATTACTCACTGCATGGTATGTACTGGTATTCACTCTCTCTCATTCAATCAATCATCCATTGGTCTGTAGAATGGATCCTGACTTTACAGTTTGTCTCCCTACATGTTAAATACACTTTTGTACCTAAATATGTTATCCACATCCTTGATATGAAACTGAGGAAAGACTTTATTACAATATATTTTCTCCAAATATTTGCTAGTGTCTTACAAGAAAAAAACCTGGCTGTACTGAAATACAATGTTTAAACAGATCTCACCTCATTGACTTTAAAACTATTCTAAATTTTATATATTTTCACTTTTATTCTAAAAGAGATCAAACAATGAACTTAAGTTTGTAAATTGTTGCTGAATTTGCTTCATCTCTGTGTATGTATGTATTTTGTTGCTGAATCCTTTAAATGTAAAGTATAAATCTTTTTGATTCTTTACCCTTAAACATGAATCAGTCTTAAAAAGAGAGACATTTTCCTATGTAACGACACCATTACAATCACAAGTAACAAATTAGCAGTAATTCTTTCATATTATCTAATACACACTTCATACTTAAATTTCTTCAATTTTCCTAAAGTAACTTTAGAAAGTTAAAAAGCCCTTTTCTTTCCAGATCAGGGTCCAAAATGCCCATGAGAGCTTTCCTGGATTTGTTGGGTTCCTTTTGTTTCTTTTATTCTAGGACAGCCCCTTCCTCCCCCTGCCCTCAAACTGTTTATTTAAAGGCATTGACTTTTTGAAAGAGCAGCTGTACCATCAGGATTTGTCTGTTTTCTCCTGGTGATGTGTAACTTGCAACCATATTCCCTGGACTGGAAATTAGGTCTCAGGATTGGTGCAGATTGAGATTACGTGGTTTTACCCCATCACATCAGCAGGCATGCAGTGCCAGGTTGGTCCCCTCTCACTGACTCTGGGTTTGATCATTGGGCTAAAGGAGTGACATTGCAAAGGCCATTAGGAGCTAATCCGTGGTATGATACTCAGATACAGTAAAAAAAAAAATCCAGTTCCCCGCATAGAGGTATCCACAGATAAGGATTGCTATTGACTTTTTTTTCCATTGATAGTTGCTGCCTGAATCAATTACTCTAAACGGTCTAATTCTGCTATTCTTTAACATTCATTAACTGTCATTTTTCTATAAAATAGAGCTTTCTGTCATCAACTGGATTTACTTGGTTTACCCTTAACTATAACTTATATTAAAAACACCAGAAAATTACATGATTCTTTCCCTTCATTGATCAATTCTAAGAGGAAGATGTTGGTGAAATAGTCATCTTAATTGGAAACAAGGTTTTTGTTTTGTTTTGTTGGATTCCTCTTTGAATATCATGATGGATGCATAAATTTTAATATGCACCCATATGCATGTGTCTTAGGAAATTATAATTACTTTTGTAACCCTTATATTGTCCAAAACTGAGGCACTGGGAGTCCCTTTGAGCTGGCTGCTCATCCTTTTGACATGGCCCCTGAGGGTCTTTGGATGTTTCTTTGCTGTTTGACACAAGTTATCCTGGCTTATTTTGTACTTTCTCTGACCCAGATCTTGAACCAGCTCTTTCTCCAGTGGGCCCTGGCCCCTTTTTAGAGGGAATAGTACAAAGAGACCAAAATACAAGATGTAGGATATTTTCCTAGAGGGGGGTAACATTGCTTCTAGACCTTTCAGTAGACAGAGCTAGGAAATAGACTTTTTAAAATCATAAGTTAATATACTTCTTGTTAAAATTTAACACAATTAAAAAAAAAACCTTTCCTCTAAACCTGTATCTTATTTCTCTTACACTGACATCTGATTCCTAGTAACATTGATGATGTGACTGCTTCTTGCTCTATCTCACAGTGTAGCCCTGTGATTTCAAATAACAGTCCTAGTAACATTATCAACAAAAAAGCTACTGAATGAGATTTAAGATTCCTTTGCAGTTCTTTTTTATCCTTAAAATACATCTCACTAATGAAGTATAGTCAAAGGAATATGTTATAAAGTCACTTGAAAATTTTCTCTTCTCTGTGTGGTCTGTTGCTGTTTTGACAGTTGAATTCATCTCATTTCATTTCATGCATGTTAAAGCCTGGAACTTGCTGAGAAATAAGAGGCTGGAAAACACACTTGGTAATTTAACTGTGCAGTGTTTATTTTCTTTTGAGTGTATATTTAACAAATAGGTGTGATGGTTCATGTAGGGTTACTTGAATGTTAAAGGTTACGGCAACCACTGGGATCTTCTAAGGCTATTTTAAGTTTTCATGGTAACACTCACTATCTTGCAGACAAGCAGACACTTTCAGAGACTGAGTGGGACAGTGCTAACAGCAGTAGGCTTTGACAATGAGGAACTGTCAGAGTGGCTGGGGGTTGGATCCTGGCCCTGCCGATTATTAACTGTGTGATCCGGGCTGAGTTAACTTGGACCCCCAGTTTCCTCATCTTTACTACAGGAAGAGAAACCATCTCCCAGGTCCTCCCCTCCCCACTGGGCAGAATGATGCAGCACACGTAAGGCATTTTGCACCTGTCTGGGCACAATATATGTCAGCAAATGTTATTAGGGTGACGAATAATTGTGCTTTTTCTGTCTTCACTAGTCTTCTTTTTAAATAATTTTTTAAAAAATAATGAGCATGCCTTGCCTTCATTGTAGCAAATAAACAACAAACTCCAGCAAGCTGGGGGTGAGACAACGAATTCACCCTCTTTAGAATCACGTGGTGGCTTTGTTGATGGATTTGGCCTCTTCTCTCTGTAATTATGTGGCTGTAATGCCATCTAGTGGAAAGTTATAGAGTCTATTTCCTCAGGTAGCCCTATTTGATAAGGAAAAAAAAAATCCCGTGTTTACATAACATAATAGGTAGCTTAAGTTCCATTGCTTTCTTTTTATAAAGGTAATGAAATAGACAAGAGTAGGTAATATTCAAAATCCATAGTCATCAATAAAGATATTTTTGAATGAAAAAACTTTAAAGATATAACCTACTCTACAGAGAGGGTAGACGTCTTTCATTATAAAGCTTTCTTTTATATTTTTTGTATTTGTATTAAAAATTCGAATGCCAATTTTTATGATAAACCTATTGAATATTTTTTAGCATCTTCAATACACAGGACTTCACAACTAGCATAGACATTTTATTTAAGAGAAAGACCATGAATATTCCTTTGATTTTTTTTTTTAAAGAATAATGTGTTTGGTAGACACAGAATACAAACTTGTGGTTGCCCGGGGGGAGGGGGATGGGAAGGGACAGACTGAGAGTTAGAAATTTGTAGATACTGACAGGTATATACAGAATAGATAAACAAGATTATACTGTCTAGCACAGGGGAATATATACAAGATCTGGTGGTAGCTCATGGTGAAAAAGAATGCAGCAATGAATATATGTATGTTCATGTATAACTGAAAAATTGTGCTCTATACTGGAAATGACACAACATTGTAAACTGACTATAACTCAATAAAAAAAAAAGAATAATGTGTTTGGAATGAATACAAAGTTGCACCAATTGGGATGCTAAGCCCATCCAGCTTAGCAGCGGCAGCGGGAGTGTCTGGGGGCCAGGGAACCAGAGTTCCCGTCTCAGTCTGCCTTTCCCCTCCTGCGTGACCTCTGGTGGGCAGAGTCCCCACCCCAGCTTCATCTGTAAATGATCGGGTTGGATGAGAAGGTCTCTCATTTTCCATCCTGTGCATCCTTTAATCCTGAGCTACTGGTTTATGAAGTGAGGCCTGCTCTTTAAGACCACTGCTTAACAACTGTAGAACATCTAAGTCCTGTTTTGCTGTGAATGTACATAGTAATGTACCTGTAATAGATCAGGGTAGGGACTAGGATGCTCACGACTAGTGGATGGGGCATTTCTCCTCCTCCTGTGCTGCCGCCCGGATGTAACTCTGACTACACCTTGTCGTGATGAAATGTCAGAAGACTGTTTTCTTCTCAATTTCTTATCATTTGATTTCTTAAGATTACTCAGTGTCCCCTGATTCCTGACCACTTTGGTTCAGGAGTGAGTCAGGTCAACATACACAGGAGGACAGAAGGGGCTGGGCTCCTGTCTTCTCCGTGCCCAAGATGCAGGTGGAGATGATGTGAAACCCTGCAAGGAAAAGCATCATTTCTCCAGCGTCGGCACCTGGTCTGTTTGGCCACAAAGAGAAGGTACAACTCTCGTGTCTGAAGGTCGCGGCACCCCCGGAAATGAGGAAGGCCTGAGTGGTCTTCCAGACCTTGCCGATGCTCAGACCTCCTCTAGCTGCTGTCCTGTCCTAACACCGAGCAGAAGACGAGAGTGCCTGCACCAGGAATCAGAAGGACACGGGAGCTCACATCCCACCTCAGGGGCAGTGCAATGAGCATTTAAGAGCCTGGGCTCTGGAGTTAGGCAGTCCTGGCTTTGAGTCCATGTCCTTGCTCTGTGCCTTTGCCTGAGATACTAAACCTCTCTGAGTCTTACTATCCTCATGTGTAACATGCATGTCGTAATAGTACCTCTTCACTGGGTCATGGGAGGGTAGATTAAGTAATGAATGCTAAGCACCTGGTTAGTGCTTAATACATTGTTATTAAAAAGTAACTAATCTATATGAAATGTATTAATATTAATATAGTAGTTACATTTTATATTCTATCATATACTTTGTTATATGGAATATAATTATAATTATTATAGGAATATATCACTTTTATATAAATTATTTATTATAGACTATATTATTTAGTAATATATTAGATTAAAATATTTAGTTGGATATTTATTATATAGTGTAACACTGATATGTTAAAACCTTTGTTGATTTGTTTATTTAGTTGGATTTCTAGGGTACCTGTGGAAGGAAATGATGTTCCTATTTCCACATGATGATTGCCCGTCATTTGTTGTTAGCTTTTGCTATTCCTGCATGTCAATTGGATCCATCTGGTTCTTTTTCCTCTTGTTGCCGTTTCCAGAATTGGAGCATTTTTCTGGGGCCATCTCACTGGAGTTTGCTTTAAACCTTTGGATTTCTGCAATTTGGACAATTTTGTGTGTACTTTGTGTGATGCTCTCTGGGACGGATTGGTACCCTCTGCGCATCCCCTCTGACCTCATGGACTTCGTTTGAAGGTCCCCTGTGCACACACCAGCTCGAGCAGTATCTATGATGACCTGGAACTGAACTAAAGTGCTCTGTGACCACAGGACTCCCACCCTGAGCCCTTTGCCATCCCAGGACTGCCTTCTCCTGGGTCAGTGGCGGAGTGTTGCTCTATTTCCATCAGGTTCTCCCAGGGGCTGGTGGGAAAGGAGTCATTTACCTCAGCATTTTGGAAACATCCCCTGCATCTCTAGTTACCTTTAGGTAGCTACTTAGAGAACGGTGGCTCCGCAGACATCTGTCCAGGTTGGCTGCACATCTGCAGAGAATTGCATTAAGAAAATGAAGCCAATCGATTTACAACATGATAATTAGCTGTGTGTCTCTCGGCCATGGTGGAGGGGGCGTCAGTTCAAGTTGGCCCATTTACCAGCAACGTCATGGGGAGGGGCTGTTGCAACGACACTACGTGGGTTATAAGGAACAGGGCTGGTGGTCCAGCTTCCTTTCCCACCCAGCCTGGCTTTCCTGTTCACTGGCACTGTCTCTACCTCAGAGGTGCTCCTGAGGGGTGGACAGCCCGGCCAGGGAGGCGAATGAGCTGCCCTCAACTCGCGGTCAGGCTACTGAGCATCCCTGGGCCCGTGGGCAAGTCCCTTAAACTTTCCCAAGCCTCAGTCTCCAACTGTAAAGCATGCCACATCTCAGAGGGGTTTGGGAAGGATAAAAAAACAAAGATGTGTAACAGCACTTGTAATGTTCTTTACAAGATGATGGGGATATCACGTATACATGGAATCTTTAAAAAAATGACACAGGTGAACTATTTACAAAACAGAAACAGACTCACAGACATAGAAAACAAATTTATGGTTAAAAAAGGGCACAGGAGGTGGAGGGATAAATTGGGTGTTTGAGATCAGCAGATACAAACTACTGTATATAAAATTGATAAACAACGAGGTTCTACTCTATAGCACAGGGAACTATATTCAGTATCTTATAATAACTTATATTGAAAAAGAATATGGAAAGGAATATATATGTATATATGTATAATTGAATCCCTATGCTGTACACCAGAAACTAACAACATTGTAAATCAACTATATTTCAATTAAAAATGTTTTTAAACTTAAAAAAGAGATTATTGGTTTTTTTTCCTCCATAGAAGACACTTTGTTGAGAAGTAAACATACACACCTTTTAAAAAGAAATGACATTCAGTGACACTTCTACAAAACCAGAAACATTGTCAATGTTTACACTTCTTACCATTTATTTTTAAAGGAAAGAAATGGAAAGCTAACTTCAGCCTGACTGGTCTACGTTTCCCCTCCAATATCAAAGGGGTTGCAGTGATCAGGACTGGTTACTTTTTAAAAATAACAAATGTTGACTATAGTGCCAGATATGACTTCTAATTCTCATATATGCTTCTGCCCTTCGAGGTTTTCCTGTTGTCCTTTTGTTCTTGAAGGACAGACGCCTCCGGAAGCAGCTCTCCCATCAGAAGCAGGGTTTCCGTTATCCTCTCCCGATATGAGGTTGCATCAGGCAGGCCGAGGTATGAGCTGCTCTGCTTCGGGGATGCCTGCCCCTGAGGCAGGCGCAGGAGTCAGGGGCAGCAGCAGGGGAAGCCGCGAGCTCTGGCAGGAGCACCTGGAACAGCAGCGGGTGAGCTGGGTTCTTCCCTCGGAGGTGGGAGCCAGCAGAACAGGACTCCCGGAGTCCTGCTCAGGAGAGCAGGGACCGCGGGCTGGGGCTCAGAGGGGCGCGGCTCCAGCAGAGATGGGGCAGCTTTCTGCAGCTCCTGAAGCCGCCGAATCACCACCTTTGTGCAATTGGTTTACCATCTCAGTCCCCCGCGTTAAATCCTCTCTGATGAGAATACCCGGAGCGGTGTCTGTTTCCTAATTAGACACGGACCCTCGGAGAGTTAATCTGGCGCTGGTTTTTGGATTATGTTGCTGTTTCTGTATTACTTTTAATGATATGATTCTGAATCAGTGCTACCAGTCAAAATTATAACTCTTCACATCTGCACCTGCTTTGTGCGCGGTTGTTTTTTTTTTTTTAAAGCATATTCCTTTTTTTGGTCTGGGGGAGGTAAGTAGATTTATTTATTTATTTTGTTTAACTTTTTTTTTTAATGGGGGTCCTGGGGATTGAACCCAGGGCCTTGTGCATGCTAAGCACACACCCTGCCACCGAGCTCTGCCCTCCCCACCCTACATGCGCTTTGGAACACACAAAACCTCCTTACAGACGTCGTTTCATCTGAGATTTTTCCCGTGGTCCACGAGACAGGACAAGAAGATGTCATTATCACCTGTATGCCAGTATGGAAACAGAAACCCGGAGTGGCTCAGTAAAGCCTCTGAACTGCGAAACTCCTGCTTAAGGGTTACTTCACTTGTCGGAGGCTGACATGCGGTACCCGGCAGCACCCGCCCCAAGAAGGCGCTCCCAGTGGGGGAAGGTGACCTCTGCACTTGAAACTTGACACGTCTCCTCCACTCTTGGTTGCGCAATGCCCTCTGGGTCATTTCTCTTTCCTCTAGGCTCCTCCATGGTCACCACTTTAACAAGGTGGCCCCTACATGAAAGGTTATGCCAGTTTCTGTGATTTTTTTCCCTTGTCCACACATCTTGATTCTTATGAACTCCCACAAGGACGGGTGTAATTCTCAGTCAACAAGAATTTACTCAATACCTACTGTGGGCCAAGATCTACATTGAGCCCTGGAAGCCATGAAGCTGTCCGGAAGCCAGTGAGCCAGTGAGGAAGGTCGGAGGCAAGCGTTTACCTGCAGTGCCGGGCAGAAAAGGATGGAAAAATACAAGGGCACCATATAACTTCACTGTGGAAACGTGATGTTGCCAGGGTCAAGAGGGCAAGGAGGAGAGTCTTAGGAAGAGAGGATGGAAAGAACAAAGGCACCAAGACAGAAATACCTGGGACAAAAATTTGGAGCAGGCCACGGTAGCTGAGCTTGTTAAAATTCTATGTCTATGCTCTATTTTCTTCTCTGAACCAGGAATTTGATATGTGCCCAAGTTAAGTTGGAGGTGAACATGCCTAAAAATATATTAAGACTTCTCCCCTGGTTCAAGTCATTATTAATAAATGTTATCAATATTTCTCCAGGAAAGTCCACAAATCAGGTGTACAGCTTGGCAAATTTTCCCAGAGTGAATTCATCCCTGCAACCAGCACCCGGAAGCTCACGGCACTTGATCAGACTCCAGAGGTCTTCCAGCTCCCAGTCATGGCCTCCCCTCTTGGAGGATAACCACCAAGCTGACTTTTAACTTGGATGAGTTGTGCCTGGGTTTGAACTTTATGTAAATACTAACATTAGTATGTGTTGTTTTGTCTAATTCCTTCATTCAACGTTTTTTATGTATGTGAAATTCAGCCACATTGTTGAAAATACTTACAGTTCTTTTTTTCTGTAATATATTCCATTGTGTGACCATATTACAATTCATTTACTCATCTCTCCTGTTGGTGAATATTTGCCCTGTGTCTAATATTTTGGCTATTAGGTATAGAACGCCTATGAGCATCCTATACCAGTCTTTTGCTGAAGATGTGTATGAATAGAACTACATACTCATGAGATATGTTCAGATTTATTTGATATTGATAACTTCCCAAAGTGACTTTCTAGCCCTGTCTGAAATTTGGAATTGCCCTGGTCCTCATCAACACTTAATATGTCCGATTTTTCATCTTATTGACTCAAGACCCTTTGGGTGGATGGTAAGCGTAAGGCTTACTCTTCAGGATTCGTAATAGTTAAATTCCGTAAAGGAAGTCTCCTGCCCTGGACCCTGGTAGTGAGATTAGCAATGGGCTTTGTTTCGCTGGATCATGTCACTGAGTTTCCGAATCTCTGACATTGTCTTCCCTGAGACCTCATATTTCTGACACTAGAGCCCCTTGTTACAGCCTGACACAGCCATATACTCTAATGCAGTCCCGCACATCCAGGTCCTGGGGGGACATTTTCTTTTCAGCATAAATGCTTTTGATGTGAATAATAACTTGAGCAGAAGTGAAACGTAAGACATGAAAAATCTAGTCGCAAATGTCTGCGGGACATTTCTCAGTGCTGCTGCCATTTTGACCAAAAAAAGTCCGTGAGCCCCTTTTTGCAAATGTCTACCTGCAGGAAAGTCATGCAGAGAAAGGGTGGAGAGCAAAGGGTTTGGGTCTCAGATTACTTAGTCTTGGGATTATTCCTCCTCCACCGTGACTTGCACCTAATCAAGTTACCTAACCTAAACTATAACTTCCTCTTGGGTTAAACCGGGGATACGTGAGCAATGACCATCCCATAGCACTTTGAACACCAAACATGGTAACTCATGTAAGAGTGGGTTAGTAACTGACACTCAGAAAACATTCAATATTTGTTAGCCAGAACATTCTCATTCTGGTGATATTTGACATCTAGTTTTTTAATTGCTTTAATAAATTGAAATATGTTAATATTTAGTCCTGTAGTTATTTTGTTTTCATTTGTTATTAAAGCAATAAGTGCATGATGCTAAAGGGTTTAAAGTGAAATACCAAAATTCCTTCCCCCATCACTAACTCTATTTGCAGAGGTAACCGCTTTTGTTTTTTTCTGTGTTAGAAATTCTGAAATTTCCTCTGTAACTCTAAATTATATACTTGAACCTGTTTTCTTTTTAAAATTAATTTTCTATTTCTAAGTAATTGGGGCTTATAACAAAACTTATTTGCTTTCCCACCCCTTACCCCATTCTGCTCCCTACGAATAATAATTTTTAAACCCTTTCACTTGATATTTAAAATATTTACCTCCACCCTCCAAATAATATATAGGTATTGTTACTGCCTGATTTGTCAGTTTTTAGCTTCATCTATTGACTTCATTTTTAGAGATGAAATTTTTTTTTACTTACACCTAATCCTCCAACCCATTCTCTTAGTTTTGTATCTTAATTTTTACTTAAATACATTTCCAGTGTTTCAGTTATTTTAATTATGTAAATATTATTCACTGCTGACCAAGCAGAATGGTATGATTACATTTTCTTTTATGTAAATTTTTACTTTTCCAAGGGTTAACAATTGCCTCTGTTTTTTAAATTTACATTCTTTCTCCTGAACATCTGACTGAGTCTTTCTAAACCTCCACACCCTCTACAAGGCTTCTCAGTACAATTCTTCACATAGTCTAACCTATGAGATAATAAATGATCTAGTTTTGTGTATGTATCTGAGAAATAGTCTTTCTGGAGTCCTTCCTTTAGATACTTTCTCTAAACCAGGCTGTTATTTTCATGTGGACTTTGCTCTGTCATTATTACAGGGAATTTCTTTTTTTTTTCTTTTCTTCTTGAATCTCCTGCTTTCTGGGTCTCCTATCTTCTTCCTTCTTGAATTACTCACTTCTTTTAAGGTTGAGCACATTTTCTTGTTGCTTCTCAAGAAAGGGTGATTGGGAAGTACATGTTTTACAGATTTCATACTTTGAAATTTCTACCTTCACTTTGATCTATCTGGGTATAGATTTACATGTTGCAAATTATTTTTACATAGACTTTTGAAGCTATTTTTCCATCATAGTTCAGTGTCCAAACTGCTGAGAAGTACAGAGATATTTAGAATTCTTGATCCTTGGGTTATGGTGTGTTTCCCCCCCCTTGGAAAAGTTGAAGGTCTTCCCTTTGTTCTTGGGATTCTGAAGATTCCTGACTATGGGCGTCTATTTCTCTGATTATTTTGAGCACACTTTCTATCCAGAGGCTCATGTCCTCTGATTATAAAAATATTCATATCACTGTTGGTTTTAAATCATTTTACTCCATTGTTCTCTCCTCGCTCCTTCTGTGACGCCTGTTAGTCAGATGTTGGACATCTAAGGTTGAGCCACTATTTTCTCATCTTTTCTGTATCCTAATCCTCTTTTCTTATTATTGTTCCACTTCCTGGGGGAATCCCTTGACTTTATGCTCCAGTCCTTCTATTAATTTTTCTTTAATTTTTCTTTTTAACCAGAATAATTTCTAATTTTTTTACAGCTTCTTTTTATAGCTTCTTATTCTTATTTCATGGATGCAAAATTCTCTCATATCCCTTTAGAATATTAACTATAATTGTTTTGAAATTATTTTCTTTTTCCTCTGTTTCCTTTGAGTTCATTTAATTTTTTAACATTTTCATCATTTCAATCTGTATATTTTATATAGGAGCCTCTCAAATGTCTAGTGATCCTAGGCTGCCCATTCATATTTAGGAATGAGGCAATAAAAAAAGAAAAAGGCTGGTAGTTGCATAGGGGTGTGTGTGTGTGCGGGTGTGTGTGTATGTGTGTAAATCGGGGCATCTTTTGAGTTGGAACCTGAATGTCAACTCAGAAAAAACATGGGGGCAAATTTCCTCAGTCTCCTGCCTGCCTGCAGAGCCTGCTTGTGGCAGTGTGCAGCTGGCAAGGGGATGAGGGCTTGTGCTTCCCTGTTCACTTTGTAGCTTTTCTCTCAATCTCCCCGGCCTCTCCCATCTTTCTCTGTGCCTGATGCTCTTAAGTCTGAGACCCAATGCTTTAGTTGCTCCAGAAATTGCGTTCTTTCTTTTGTGGGGATCTAAATGCTCTTACATCATCCCTCTGGCTTTAGCCCCTGATCCATTCCTGCCTTTTTCCCTAATAGGTATTTTCAATTCTTAACATGCATTGGCATGTTCCCAACAACAGGTGGAGTCTAAAGTTTTCTAAGAATTAGCATTTGGGGACCGGATTCTCAGCGTTTCCTGCATACTCATCCTTGCTTTAATCACCAGCTCCTCTATCTCTGCTCATCTAGACTTCAAAACCTGTGAGAAGTTACAGAAATTCTAAAGCAATTGCTGAAACCAGATCTTCTGACCTATTTCTGTGAAATAGCTGGGCTAAGCATTAGATCAGGGCCTCCCTGAGTTAAGACCCAATGATCATCTTACCATATTAAGTAACAGGAGAATAATTTTGTGGGAACCACAAGTGTATAGAGTTGAGTGTCTGTAACCAGTTAGAGGGAGGTGTAACTTCCAAACACTTGAGTGTCACAGAGGAGGAAATGAATTGAAAAAGAACCCCCCTTGTGCTTCAGGGAGACATTCTTTGTCTGATTCCACTGCAGGGCACAGCAGGGGTGTAGGTGGGAGAACACCCTCTTGTTTCAAGGATGCAGCTGACACTGCCTCCAAGCACTTAACAGCCCAGCTGGATGCTCTGGGGGAGTCATTACAGCACTGGTCCCTAATGGGGAGCCCCCTCAGCAAAAGTGAGTGAACCCCATATAACTTAGTCCTCAGGACACTTTTCCTGATGCCGCAGAAGACCTAAGTATGGGAGGCTTGATCACGGGCACAGTTTAATTGCTCACATTAAGAATCACTCTTGGCTGGTGAGCCGACACCCCAGGTAGCAGGACTTCTCTTGTCAACAATTAATTACTCAAGGGGGAAAATTATCAGGGCTCTCATCAAGTCAAAGCAGGATGGACACACAAATTCTTTCAAGAAGTTACCTGGGGTCTAGAATCTGCCTTGAAGGAATCATGGTTTTATTTTCCAAGTACCTTCCTTGAAGTGCAGAGGTGATCAAATTACTAATTACAAAGGACAGTTCAAGCTCGGAATTAACAACCCAAACCACCTTTGAACCTCTGCAGTATTAACTTCCTATCATGTGCAGGGCTGTAATTTTGCCAGGAGCTACAGCGGGCTGAACCTCCCAATCGGCTCTCCAGCCCAGAAACAAGCACTGACAGTGCTTTAGTCGATAACAGTGTCATTTCTAAAAGAGAAGGTCGCGGACTCAGTCTTTGCTGCAGCCAGGTGGATGTGCATTATTCGGCTCTTTATAAAACTGCTGCTTTCTGGAAAAAGCCGGCAGCCGTATCATGTGTCCTGTACAGCGTCTGATTAAATAGCTGTCAAAAGCCAGACTGGATCCTTCTGGGTCTGATTTTATCTGAGGCATAACTGAACAGCCCACATGCTGCCTGGTTTAGCATAGCAGCCCTGAAGCGCTGGACAGCGACCCTCCCGTTGAAGAGCAGGCCTGGTCCTTCCTGCCCCCACTGCCTTGTAGGAAACTTCGCAAAACAAAGTGACTTTTTAACAATCTCTTTATTTATTTACTGAGTGTTATTTCTGCACACTGCATTTCAAAGAGGGGGTTCATAAATATTGCATAATTCCTTTAAATACCAAATTATTTTTTTAAACAGAAAAAAAAGATTTTAAAAATGTGTCTTATTGTAATTTTCCCGGTGAATAAATGTATGTGAAATTGCTGTGGAGGATGCCACAGTCAGAAAGCATTTTATGGGTTTAAAGACAAGTGTTGAAATGTGTTTTTTCATGGATTAGTCATATTCCTATTGTAAGACATCGCTGCAATTTTGTTTTTGGATGAAGTCATTGGAAGGTAATTTAAATTGAATTGGTAGAAATGTCCTCTTCCCTCAAACTGTGTTTTAAAAAGTGTCCTGTGTGCTCTCTAAAGTGGAGTGGCTTTTCGTTGTTAATTGATTTACATGCTGTTTCAGACTCCTTCTGAAAAAAATTTTTAAGAAATAAGATGCCCCAAACTGTTGATCTACTTCATTCTCCTTCACTGAAGTTTCAGAGAAATCTAGGAAGTAGAGACATCTATATTAATGTGTACATTCAAAATAAACAGGCAAGCCTAATTTTAGCTCTATCAGCCTTGACAGCTCCTTTTTAATCATTTGGGTTTGAACAGATATGCAAATAGAGGAATCAGACATAAAGAACTCACAATTTAGAAGTCACATTAGTGCTAAAATCACTGGAGAGGCACACAGATTTGTAATTCATTCATTATGCTCTGATTCCAGAAACCTATGGCTCTATTAAAAATGGAAACCGGAAACCATCCATAATATACAGATCCGTATGAATGACGTGCTTGTTTGTAAATGTCAGATCTGAGAGGCCACGGATGCCTTCTGCACAGAAAGGCTTGGGTTTGCCTGTAAGCGGAGTGTCCGCCCACCCTTTGGCACTGGGAAAATGAAGGCTGATAAATAAATGAAGCCGTTTAGCATCCTCCTACACAAGTCTTGGGGGGGATAAGTTGAGCCTTTTAAAACTCCATAATAGAGTTTTTTAAACTTGGACTTCTACCAATTCTCTTATTCTCAAGTCAAAATTAGTCATGTACTTTATACCAGTTGAGTAATAATATAGTTTGACCTCAGTGCAAATGGAGGAGGTAAGAATCCAAAATGTATATCTTCTAGGAACCAAAGGAACCTCAGGAATCTAGTCATGTGTAACGTTAAAGGAGAGAGGGTTTAGTCAGATGAGAACAAGGTTTTATTTTCTAGAAGACGCAGGACACTGCGTGGCTGGCAGTATTCCAGAGGCATTTTCATTAAATCACGGCCTCTCTCTGAGCTCTGATGCTGGGGCTACGGCACCACAAGTCATCCGTCTTCTGGGCTAGTAAACCACCGTATGATCGATTCCTCTGCAAAGGATGGTCATAAAATTTTTTCAGAAGTAACTGCAGAATTCTCATTTCATGAAACATCATGAAGTGATGCATTATGATCAATGTTTAATCAAAGGCAGGGATGAAAATATACAGCCAAGGCATGTCATGGCAGAAAAGGCACTTCTGAGATATGGGTGCTAAGCAGACACAAAGCACGTCCAGCTGGGCGGCTAATGGGCCTGGCCATTTTCATCCTGTGGCTTCTATGCAATGACTTCAGGCTTCATTTGACACATCCTCCCCCTCACTCCTCCCACCCCACTCCACCCCGCTGGCCCTTGTCCTATGAAAACTTCACATTAGCGCTAACTTACACCTCCGCTGGAATTCTCTGGCAATCAGGCTTGAACTCACCAGGCAGGAAGACTGAGCCACCCACACAGAAGCAGAACAGAGCAGATGCTAGATGCCTCAGAGACCGTGGTCCCCGAGGATGTTCTGTGCTGGCCCCAAGTTCCTGGGCAAAGAGGTGGCATTTCTTTCCCTATGGTCTTTGAAAATAGGAGAGGTGTAGAAACGGACACTCTGGAATCCCCTTCAAGTTCCAGGGTGTTTGCTGTCTCATTATTACTCAGCTTCATCACACAAGACACTGGAAAAAATGAAAATGCTTCATTATTTGTATGGTCCCACAGCAGCGGCACACAGATCACTCTGTTCGGTGCCAGTTTTTCTTTATGCTTTATGAATAAAGCTGTAACATGGGGAAAGAAGAATACAGTAGTGTGCAGGAAAAGCAGTCTGACTCTGGAGGGAACTCAGGGCAAAGGGAGTCTTGCTTTAAAGGAGAGAACCTGAAAACACACAGGGGAATGATGGACATTGCCTGTTTCAGAATTTCAGGCGGTGGCGCGAGCTCTCCCGTCCCGTGACTCTCCCGCTCTGTATCTCTGCTCTCACTTCCCAAAGTCAGCCAGTGGGCGTGACCATTTCTTGATGGGGTCATTTTTTGGCAGCCAGGAGGCTCTCAAGTCACCTCCCACGGTCAGCTGACACTTTCTCTATCTTTTCTATTCTTTCTTCTTCTCTCTGAGTGGTGCACACACACATAGGTGTCCTTATGATGGGGGCCCTTGGGTGACATATTCTTTGTAGCATACAACCCAGTGGCTTCACCTGGTGGCCACTCAACAGGTAATTCTCAGCGTCTTCAGCATATTTTATACTGGTGAGCGGGCTGCCGCTGATACCCGACACCTTTCAGGGACCTTGAATTCTCTTTGCGAAGACCAGATAAACAAACACCACAGACCCTTGTCTAAATTACTGTTTACAAAGGACTTGCATCCTATTGTTTTAGAAAATGACTAAAAGCATTTTCTTCCTGTATTAGTATTTCAAAGTTGATGAGTCAATACTTTGAATTGCATTACTGAGTAAGCGTTTTTTAAAAAGGTAAGGAAATCTATACTTAAGTGTTATCTACCACGATCAGATGTCTTCTGTGCCTTTCAGTTATATTCTGGTAGCATCAGCACGCTGATAAAATTATGGTGAGTGGTATTTTAAGAAGCTGGGTAGTATACCTTTAGTGCAAAGTAAAATAAAACGAGGTGCCATTTTTAAAAACAATAGTAGGTAAAACTAAAAAGACACGCTCATCTCTTCATAAACACACATGTATGTATATAAACATGTGCATATGCATAGAACGTTTGCATGGACATAAACGTATGTGTGTACAGACACTTTAAAGACAATTATGTCTATTGCTTGGCATTTCAGTTCCTTAATTTCATAGTGTCTCAGTCCTCTGTCTCCTTTGCAAGAGTGGGTTAGTTTCTTAATATCTGCCGATGAGTTTATTACATTTTCTTTGCTGCTATTGAAACCCTGATTTCCTTTCTCTTGGGGCTGGGTTGGAACGTAAACAAAAAATATTAAACATCAACAGGAAAGATGACTCGTCTCCTCCTCAGGTTTCAATCTGTGCTTCTGTTTATTTTGTTTGATCTCTAATTCCTTTTAACTTTCATGTTTTCACTCATCCTACCAAGAAGTAAATTTCATTTAAAAATAAAATTTCTGTGGATGTTTACAACTTATTGAGCTGTCTTTCCCAGCCTTTTAGTTATACTGTAGCAGGACTGCTTTTGCATCTCAATAGATGTCAGCAAACAAACATCTCCTGTTGGAATGAAATGGAGCCTCCTAAATGCATACAAAACTCAGTATTGTTTTTGAGTCTACAATCCTTTAAAAATGTTTTTCACTCTCTGATCCTCATTCCCAGAACATTTTAGTTTGGTCTAGAGAGCATCTGCATATTCATTTACTTAGTTAATGAATTTATTCTTATAACACTAAATTATTTTCAGTTGACTTTTGGTAATGATAAGCTATTGCAACTGAAATGTATCTCATAGATCTTATTTTTAAAACATACGAATTTATTTTGACATACTTTAGAAAGTGGACTTGGGAGATGAAATTGATATTATTTATAGGGGAGGGCAATTGCCTGAACACTTCAGAACAGTGCTCATCTCTCTAAAAACATCTGCATCTTTCACTGAGCAGAATGTGCTAAGAGGAATATCTTTAGCCAAGGGCATGGGCCAGGATGGGGACAATTTGAGTTACCCCAAGAACATTGTCATCAGGAAGCTGGCATGTGCTGCAGCCAGACGCCCTTAATGGCCGTAATTAGAGTAAATAAATGGAGAAAAATGTTCACAGAAGTGGTCTATTAAAGTATAACACAGCTGAAGCAACTGTTCCTTCAGACTAGTCCTAATACATGTTAACATGTTCAACGAAGTCCGATTAATCAGTCTAGTTTGGTGCTGAAAGAAAGATGGACAACACAGTGGAACAGAGCAGCAGATTAACAAAAGAATCAAACCCAAAGGGTAATTTATAATATAATATAAGTAAGCACTTCAAATAAATAGGGAAAAGAAAGGTGATTTATTAAAAATTATAACCAAACTATAGACTGGTCTTTAAAAGGAAAATAAGAGAGAGATAAAGAGAGATTCAAGATTTACTTCTTGAATCATAATCAATTCTAAACAGATTAAAGAGTAAAGCATAAATAAAATAAAATGAGATAAAATAAAGCTATAAAGCTATAAAAGACAAAAAAAAAACCCTACACATGAATTTATATATAATCTTGCAATATGGAAATCCTTTTTAAGGAGGGCATGGAACTCAAAGCCATAAAAGAAAATTGAATTAATTACTTAAGTAAAGCCAAGAGACAAATGACAAACTAGAAAGAAATATTTGTGACACATATGGCAAATTAAGGGCTAATTTCCTTAATGTACAAAAAGCTCATAAAATAAATAAAAGAAAGACAACCCAATAGAAAATGAAGAAAAGGCAATAAACATGAAGTTCGTGGCAAAGAAAGTCCCTGACTAATTAACCTAGAAAATCTTATGCATAATTAAATAAACATAATGACATAGCACTTAAAAATCTATCTGATTGTTAAAAGTTTGACAGTACCAAGTGCCAGCTTAAGTGTGAAACCTGAAACCCTAGTTGCTGTTGGTCAGAATATATACTGTGGCAGCAATTTTTAGAGAGTTTTATTCTAATGTCTTAAAATTTAAGAAAACATGAACCAAAATTTCTGCTTACAATAATGGGGTAGCTTATTTTAGACCAATCCACACAAGGTAATTATAAAATATTTTTTAAAAGATTCTTTGAATATGCTAGAAAGTGATCCAAAAAAGCAGAGAGTGAATGTTGACATGAAGGAAATGCGTTGGGCGAGATTTGCATTAATGCATCCTTTTGCTTGAAGGCATTTACCAGTCTTCACTGGATGTGGTAGCTAGAAATGAAACAGAAATCCAAGGATTTACTGCCTTGAATATTCAAAGGATAGAATCCGGACTTGCAAGATTTGCTGGAAAGTTATGAGGGGATATCCTAATACAGAGGAACGTGCAGAGGGAGGAGACCCAAAATCTGAATATGATCTCCACTCCAATCCTTGCTGACTTCTAAACTGCATATGGCTGGGAGAAGACTCTAAGGGACCTGACAGAAAGCAAAAATGGAAGATTGAAAGAAATGAGTAGAAATTTTAACATCTGTCCACCCCAGGACAGAGTGTGGAGTTTAACTCATTCAAGTTTTTTGCATGCTGGGAAAAAATAAATTATCTTCAGAGAAACATAACAAAACCCGGGGTCTCTACAATGTATCATCCATATTATTTGGCATATAATCTTAGAATGCTAGAAATAGGAAGGAACAGGAAAATGTGATCCATAATCAAGAGGCGAGAAAGGCAGTAGAAACTGACACTTCTGTGGGAACTAGATGTTGGAATTAGCATGTAAGAATTCTAAAGCAGTTTTATAAATATATTCAAGGACTTAAAGGTAAATGTGGCGATATGAATGAACAGATAGAGAATCTTGGTAGAGAGATGGAAACTAGAAAAAGGACAAAGTGGTAATTTTAGATCTTAAAATAATAATAATATATGAAATATAAAATTCACAGAATAGGCTTAACACAGCTTGGAGACAGCCAGAAAAAAATCACTAAATCTGAAGATAAATGAAGACAAATTATCCAAAATAAACAATAAAGAGAAAAAAGATTAGAAAAATATTAACAGACCCTCAGTGATCTTAGGAGCAATATCAAGTAATCTAATTGATATGTAATTGGAGTCCCAGAAAAATGGGAGAGAAAATGGAGCAAAAATGTATTTGAAGAAATAAGGGTAACATTTTCTTAGATTGGTAACATCTTAAACCTGTAGCTCCAAGAAGATTAGCAAATGCCAGTATCACACATATAAAGAAAAAAAAATCATCTAAGTGCATCATAGTTAAATTGTGGTAAACCACACATAAGGGGAAAATCTTGAAGTAGTCAGAGAAAAAAGACACATTGCACACAAAGAACAGCAACAGAAGTAACAGCTGACTTTTCATCAGCATCAACAGACATTGAAAGATCGTGGACGATGCTCTGAAAGCACCAAAAGAAAGATGCACTGTCAGTCCAGGAGTCTGTGTCCAGTGAAAATGTTCTTCAGAACGGAAAACAAAATCAAGACGTATTCAGATACAAGAAAATTGAGAGACTTTTTACCATTAAAACTGCAATACAAGAGAAGTTAAGGGAAATTCTTCAGGTTTAAGGGAAATGATATCACATGGAAAACTAGGTCTATAAAAAGGAATGGAGAGTACCGGAAATAGTAAATATGGGGGTAAATTTTTGTTAAAAAAACATGTTTTTCTTCTCAATGTCTTTACAACATATGATTGATTAAAACAAAAATGGTGCCACTCTATCGTGTGGTTTATAACATAGTTAGCTGTGCTTGTATGACAACAAAGCAGAAGGGATGATAGATCCTGGCCAGTCTCTGAACACGTGCCATTGTGAGTAAATGAGGCCCGAACAAGGGAAGAAGGCGCCTTCCTCTTCCAGGCACATCCGGGCTTGTTAAGCAGAGTTTGGGAGGGACTTAGCCTTCCCTGGGCCCCTTGATTGGGCAAAATCATCTTCTGTACAGACTGCCCAACTGCACACACAGCCCCTGGAGGAAGCCACAAAACCCTGGAGGGTGGTATGACTTTGACCTAGAATCCCAGCTTCAACACTGGACAGCTCTGATTTTTGAATCCCACGTGCCCCAGGCACTGGTAGCTATGAGAGCGGGAGCTAAATATTTAAAGGCTCCTTCTTAACTAAGAGAAGAGAAAGTCGAAATGTGACTTTTGCTGATACATCATTACTGAGTTTTTTGTTGTTTTTCTCTTTAAGTGAAAATGCCTGGAGGCATTTACCTTAATAGCCTTTTTTTTTCCCAAGTAGCAGCTTTATTGAGATATTAGTCACATGTAATTCACTCGTTTAAAGTGTACAGCTCAGTTGTTTTTAGTATATGCAGAGTTGTGCAAACATTGCTACGCTCAATTTTAGGACATTTTTATCTCTCTGAAAAGAAAGCCCGTACCCTTTAGCTAGCACCCCTCAGACCCCAACTCCATGCTCTGACTTGAATAACCACTAGCCGACTTTGTATCTCTGTGTTTGCCTAATCTGGACACGGCATAAATGGAACCAAAACGTGTGGCCGTTTGTGGCTGGCTTCTCACACTTAGCATACTGTTTCCAAGGTTCACCCCGGCTCTGGCGTGAATCAGTACTTCATCCCATTTCATTGCAGGGTAATATTTCATTGTATGAAGAGACTGCATTTTACAACCATTCGTCAGGTAACGGAACTTAGGTTTGCTTCCATGTCTCGGCTCCTCTGAATAATGCAGCTATAAACATTCACGTACAAGTTTTTGTGTGGACATAGGTTTTCATTTCTATTTGCACTTAAGACACAACCACAAATCCACGTCATAGCCTAAAGGCCCTACCTGATTGTCTTGCTCCCTTACTAAGCCCCAGACATACTGGCAATCTTCCACCTCCTTAAAGAAACCCCACCAGGTCCTCTGCCTGTGAAGTTTATCTGCTTGGAATGTTCTTCCGCCAGGATTTACCAGCCCGGTCCTACTCTTTTCTCAGATCTCAGTTTAAAAGTCACTCCTCAGAGCAGCCTTCCCTGATCCCCTTCAGAAGCCAGGCCCCCTGCTATCCTCAGAGTAGCTTGTCCTTTTTCTTGGTAATCTTTATCACAAAATGTGACTGTATTTTTATTTGTGTGATTGTAATAGGAGTAATAGGAGTCTTCTGAAGGTATATTCTCCTCTCCAGGGCCGGGATCAAGTAGTAAAGCTTTGTTTCCATTGTATTTCCAACACTTAGTGGAGGCCCTGGCAGTGGGTAGAGGCCTGGTAAGTACTGAGTGAATGAATGAATGAGTGCATGAGTGAATGCACATACTGATGGATGAACGCATGAGGCAGAGGAGGTAGACCTCTTAGAAAAACCGGGTTTTAAGAATGGCCCAAGACTCAGTGTCAAGAAAGGGTAGTCTGAGGGTGGACAAAAGCAGATCTCTTGACATCACCCTCCCTGCGGATTCCAAACATTCAGCCCCGTTCTCTTATCAAGGTAGTGGTTCCTAGTGCGACTCCGAGCAAGGTAACATGATTCATGTCACGGCCTTGATGTGTCCTTTCCGAGAGCACTAGCAATCAGTGTGTTCCCTGATTACCTTTATCCAGCATGAATAATTATTAATGTTATTCTTAGACCTAAAATGTGACTAACAAACAGCCCTCTTGAAAGGCCTCTTACATGATATACAAGGATCCTCAAGGTGCTGTTGACATTAGGTTGACAAGGCTGGGAGTTCTCCTTGGACTTTCTTTCAGGCCTGGAGAAGGAACCAGGCCCTTTAAAGGGGGTTTCAAAGACCTTGTTCCTCTCAGGTTAGTGAGTGATACATTCTGATAACCTGAAATATGCAGGGGCTCACCACGTGCAGAGGAACACGCATGTGATTCGCTCACATGTGCTTCCTCATTTAATCTGTATAGTAACCCAAAAGGATGTCGGTGATGTTGTTGTGGCCATTTTGTGGTGAAGGAACAAGCTAATTGGAGTGGGAGGACTTGCTCCAGGGCACCCAGAGAATAAGTGGCCGGGCTGGCGGGGTCCAGAACCCACAGTCTCCAAAACAATCTTACTTGTTGGACTTGAGAGACGATTCTGTTCTCTGACATGATGGACGTCCACAAGATGTCCAGACATGGCCTCAAGAAGGCTCAGCAAGGCCATGACCATGACCCTTTCCTAATCAGCTCACAGTGTGGGTGACTGAAGACGTGTCCAGACCACCTGGCGTTTCCTGTCACAGACACCTCCCCAGTTTCCCACGAGAGTCTGCACACAGGACTCTCACTCTGGGCCCAACGGGGTAGACAATCACTTTCAACTTTGCTACTCTTCACAAAGTGGTGAAATGACACAGCATTAAAAATACAATTCATCGAGATTTCAGGTTTTCTAATCTACTCCTCTGGGAAACCATGAACCTCAGCCAAGGTCACTGCTTCAAAGGGAGGAAAAGAGCAACTCAAGTATGTTAAAGGTAAGATTTCTCAATTTAGAGAAGCACAAATACTGGGGATGGTACAATTAGTGAAAGGCTCAGGAAATGACTTCCAGGATCAGGGAAGATTAATTCTTTTCAGATTGTGAGGACATTAGGGAACTAGCCAGAGTCAAGGAGCCTCAGAGCTCGAAGTGACATTAGCGATAATCTCGTCCAGTCTGTTCTTTTGACTGACGAATCTCCAAGCGGGATCATTTCCCACTGACACACCGGACTGGCTCTTTAACACAGAGCTCCCCTGCTGAAAGCTGACTCTAATTTTTATCAAGTAACCATGGAATAAAATTAGCAGAACAGGAGAGAATTGTCTTGGATTCAATTTCACTCAACTCAGGGCCTGTGTTCTATTTGGCTTTTTCTTAAAGTGAAAGGATGCTGGGATAGTTGTTCTTTTATGATGTAACTAAAGTGTCAAGCTAAAGTTTTGCACTGTTTTTGGAGGCTTCGTTTTTTTTCCAGAAGCAACCATGTAGTCCTTATCCTGACAATCCAGCGATTTGTTGAAGGCAGATACATAATGGAGAAGTCAAAGCAAGCAGATCTAAAGAGGCACAGGAAAAATAAATCATTTTTAGCCCAAATGGTACTGATAACTTCAGTAGATAAAATTTATGCTGCAAGCATTTTTATTTGCAAGGGAGCCACAAAGTAGTTTATACATTTTTTTTTCAAGGAAAAATATTTTCTGGAAAAGAAATTGACCTAATAGATTACATGAGTTGAAGTCACTATTTAGAAGCTTTCTTGTTTTTTGTGCTTGACAACAATTGCCTTGCCTGTTATTATTTAGAAAGTGATTCTTGGCTACAGAAAACAATTTGTCTTTGTTTTGTTTTTGTTTTTTTCTGTATAGCGTCACTCTAAAATGCAACACTAGGTAAATAGAAATTCAAAAACTAGATTTTCACTCATCTCATTAGATTTTTTTTTTTAGTGTTGAAAATAAACATGTTCTCATATGATGCCACATTTAATCATTTTCAATTCCTTGTCAGAACTACGTCTGACAGTCATTTAAAACGGGCTTGAGCTGGGCTATCGCCAGATAAATCCATTCCAGAGGAAGGCTATCTCTTCTGCTGTGGACTCTGGAATTACACCTTTTAGCTCGTATTTTACCACATGCTGCAGAACTAGTGGCAAGCTGCAAGATGTACTGTACTCTTGGGCATTTTTTCAAGGGAAAAAAGTCAAGGACATTACTTGCCAGAAAAATGTTTTTACGTGAAGCAGAATACATTTGTGGTGTTCCATGGAAACTCCCCATCACTAGCAGCCTCCCCCAAGCACAGTGCAAGAGCGATGGCTTTGACCTTTTTCCTGCCTCCCGCGGTGTCTCGAATATGAGCCAGGGTCTTGGGTACCATGTAAGGGCTCTTGGTGGACGGACTACCTTAGTGAAGGATGGAAGTGCTGGAGGCAGGAGCTCTTAGGGAAGGACTTTCAGACTCCACTTCTCTCACGGCAAGCTGCCTCAAACCTGAGTACAGAAAATGAATTCCGAGACAGAAGGAGGAAGCTCAATTTTCAGTCCCATTGAATAAGGGGACTTAATAAGACAAGCCAGTCCTGCAGGAGAACTTCCTGACAGGTTGAAGGACTTCTTTGTGCATATGGCAGCCTCCTGTCCAGTGGATGGTGATTAAGCTTAAGAAGGGTTCCTGGTTGTCTTCACGAGCAGTGTTCTGTCCCTGACAACTTGGGCCAGCTTTCAAGTAATTAAAAGATTTCAACAAATGTGAAACACAGAAGACAGGAGAAGAAATCCAATTGTAATGCACCTAAATTTTAGCAGGGTTGATGTGTGGGAACAAGGGGAAATGTGAAGTGGTGTAGTCCACAGAATGCTTTATTTGTTTTTAATGAATTTTGATAGGTGTATACACCAATGAAAGGACCACCACAATCAAGAGAGCTGACATTTCCATCACTCCTCAGGAGGGGCAATTTTTGAATTCCCGTTTTATAGGAATTGGGAAGGGCTTTGGAGAGTATCTTTGGAGTGTAGGGCTTCTACCCCATTTCATGGATGAGAAAATCGAGTCCCTGCATGGGGAAGAGCTTCAAGTTTCCATAGCAAGTCTGCCCTTTTGATCCTATACTAACTTTGTTCAACAGGACCTTCTGCAAGGTGGGAGGACTGGATGTAGCAAGGCCCTCTGGAGGCATAGGGGTTGCATACTCTGATGCCTAATGGAATCTGGCACATAAAGTAAAGGAATGAATTGGGTCAACATAAGGCAATTGTTACTCTCAATGCTGGGGAGGCAATAGGGAGTGGTGAGGTGTGAGGCCCATCCAAAAGGGACAGCTAATACCCAGCTCCAGCCTCCCATGCCCGTAAGTTAGCAGGCCCAGGGTATCAGTTGTCTCTGCTTTCCAAAAGAAGCCAGAAAACAGTGTGTTTGTGTGAAATTCTAAATTTTAAATTGTCGGTGACTAATTTGATTATGAAATTTGGTGAAGTCAAACAAAACACATCAGCAGGCAAAGTTTAGCTAGTGACTTACAGGTTGGAACTTCTGGTGGAGAGGACGATCTGAGCTTGCATCCCAGAAGGCCTGCCGCCTCCAGGCCAGCCAGCCTGTGGACCGAGGAGAGTTCCGGCGTGGAGATGTTCATCTTCTTGGTTAACCAGCTGCTGTGAGTCGGGGCTTGAGAGGTGAGGCACAGCCTCTGGACACTAAGAAGAGCTTTGTTCTGCTGTTCTTCCTTCAAGAAGAAACAGTCTGAGCTACTCCACCGGCGTCTAAGCAGACGTCTCTACCAGTTCACCATTGCTTAGCCCAGAGAGGTGTACGCTCATTCATGCTGCCTGCTAGGGGCTGGGTCCCACCCCCAGGGCTTGGATGCAGAGCATCCAGGAGGAGCCATTGCTCAGCTGACCAGATGTTTCCTGTACCCTTGGGGTCCTTATACTTCCACATTAAAATGTTTCTGTATCATGTTGAGGAAAAATGTGGTATGTTAGCCTGCTTCAAAGGAGAGAAGAAACATTCTGTCCTTTCTTTTTGACTCCCAAATAGAAAAATGTCATAGAGTTTCTAAAAAATTATAAAGTATGTTTGCACATTGTGCAAACTTGCAATTATTTTCCTACCCTCCAGACAAAAGTAAACAAAACAATGCTAAGTTAGTTACATCCTGTTGTTACCAATGCAAGAGACTCAATTCTTTTCATTCTTGCTTCTTCTCTTATATTTTCTTTTTCTTTCCCCTCCACGTGTTTTTCCGTGTGAGCCATTTCATTTTCTAGCAATTTCACCCGGCACGATTTGAAACGATGTTCACTAGCCCTTGCCAATGGGCAGTTTTCTCTATTTGTAACCTAAGAGCTCTCTGTAATGGGTTAAGCCTTTGTTCATTTTTCCTCACGGGTTGAGAATATCTTGAGAGCCCTGGGATTTAATTCCACAGAAATTCCTTAACTTCCCCGGGATCCATTCTCTCTGCATAAAATATGGGTGGGATTATACTGGACTGTGAGCTGATGTGAGAAGGTAGTGGGTTAGGACAACCATGAACGCAAAGATTCGCCCAGTACTACATCCTCAGCTGGGTTAGTGCATGGAACATATATTTACTCACGAATAAACTGGAAAAGCATTTCAATAGGTGCATATGCTGATAGTCAGGAAGCACAATTTTATACACGAAAGGCAGAGTATTATATTAAACATTTTATTAATATAACTTTTAAACTAAATTATAGCCTGACTCCTCTGCTTTACTTTCCAGTTCATTTCGTCATCTTTATGACTTTCTTATGGAGGCTGCCAAAAAATTCTCTATATTTCTTATAATATTATTTTTACCAAAATAATTTGCATAATCTTTAAATGAATAAATGGCTAGAAGTTTCCTTTATATTCCCACAGTTCAAAAATAATTATTTTATTTTTCTGTTTACTAATAGTATTTATCCATATGGAAAACTTAGTAGAGGTATGTAAACATGGTAAGCATTTTTATGTTTTGATGTATTGAAATATTATTTAGCGAGCAAAATATGTTTTATGCTTTCTCTTCACTTTTATGAATTTTAATGTCAGTAAAATACCTCGTAAGTTATTTCCTTAGAGTTAATATACCATAATTCCTGAAACACTCCCCCATTGGTGGGTACTTAGGTATTTCTCGTATTTTAACCTCTCATGTCTGACCACAGATTCTGAGAGCGTGAAACCAAGTCTTATTTACCATTTGTGAATGTCAGCGTCCAGTGCAGGGAACCAAAAGCACTCTAGATATTTTAAGAAGAAAATTTAGTACAGGGAAGTAGACGCCTACACAACTATGAGTAAGGGCTGAAGGCTGACAGATGAGGAATTAGACATTGTCACAGGAACCACTCTTCATAAGAAGAGAACACCCCCAGAAGCCAAGAAGGCTACTGTGGTCCCCACCTCTTAAGACCCACATCTCCGCAACCGGGCCTGCCCACAGGAATGGCCAAAAAGCAGAATCCACAATGGTCTCCACACACCTTTTGCTTCCCACGTCTCCTGGGAGTGTATCTAACTGCAGGGCCTTGATTTGCATCCAGGTTCCAAGCTGCCAGAGAGTCTGTAAAATGCTAGTTCTACCTTCCCCGGCCTCTGCAGCGAAGAAAGGCACACCGCAGAGAAGTGGGTGTGGATGCTCGAAGCCCACCTCCTGCGCTCATCGCCCGTCATGGTCCTAATCCCAGGAGTGATGCTTGGCACGTGGAGGTGCTGAGTCGTTCTGTTTTGAGTGAACATACTGGTAGCTAGTTCTCCTCTCTGAAGGTGTTTGTGGCCTTTCTGGGAGACAGGTATGAGGCAACCTACAGTAAAAAGCTAATCAAATAATTTCTCAAGGCAGTACAGAGGAAGTGGCAATTCTCCGATTAGAAAGACAGAGAAGGACTTTGTAAAGGATTACTATTAGTCTATGTAATGCTGAAGGTACTTAGCAGTGAACTCAGACAGCTCTTAAATTGATTTGTCTGGCCGTCTTCCCCCTTCCTTTTATGACATTAAAGCAGAGTGATACAAGAGACATTTGCTGATTAAGTTTTCTTGTCTCTGTTGCCCCCGTAACGTCTGTGGAGTACCACCACGTGTACCAGTTCCTTCTGGTGGGATCTGGCCCACCCGTACATACAACTTAGGTGACTAGCGATTATCAAAGCCATGTAGAATTTGCTGCTGATTTTACATATCAGTCTCTTAAAGAGTGAGATAAGACCAGTATGTAATCTCGGGTCAGAAAAATTTCCTTCTGTCCCTTTGGAATACGGGGACTGCCAAGGCACAGGAGAGAAAAGTACTGGATTTGGGGAAAGCTGAAAGAACTGTTTCAACATTCTACCTTACGGAATCTTTGGGAACACTTACCCCTCGAAGATTACTGGGTTCTCACTTGTGCGGAGGAGATACGACGTAAGTCATTGGTTTGAATATTCTTCCAGTGAAATGATGTGCTGTGTTACCTTGGTTAGTCCTCAGCAGGGGAAGGGTTGCTTGTTAGGGATCTGACATACCCAGTGGGACTTTGCCACAAGCAAACATCTCGCAGCGAGCAGGTTCAGTGTACCCGTGGAGGGGCTTGGTTCAATAGGGTTGTTTGGTTTTTTTTTTTTTTTAATTATGGTAAAAAACACATTACATAAAATTTACCATTTTAACGATTTTTGAATACACACTACAGTAGTGTTAACTGTATATGCACATTGTTGTGCAGCAAATCTCTAGAACTTTCTCATCTTACAAAACAAACTCAATACCCACTGAACCACTCTCAACCTCCCTTGACCCAGCCTCCGATAACTACATTCCACTTTCCGTTTCTGTGAGTTTGACTACTCCAGGTGCCTCACGTAAGGGGATGCATTCAATCTCTGTCTTTTTGTGACTGGGTGCTTCATTTAGCATCTTCCATGTTCCTCCACATTGTACTCTATGACAGGAATTCCTTATTTTTTTTAAGGATGAGTAATATGCCATTGTGTATATATATATATATACACACAGACCACATTTTCTTTATCCATTCATTTATCAGTGGTCAGTTAGGTTTCTTCCACCTCCTGCTATTGTGAATAATGTCACAATGAACATAGGTGTGCAAATATCTCTTTGAAACCCTGTTTTTAATTCTTTTCTGTGAATACCAAGAAGTGATATTGCTGGATGGTATGACAAGTTTTTGAGGAACTCCCATACCGTTTTCCTTAGCAGCTGTACCATTTTACATTCCTACCATAAATACACAAGTATTCTAATTTCTCCATATTCTTGACAGCACCTGTTATTTTGGTTTTTTTTTTTTAAATAGTGACCATTTGAACTGGTGAGAAATGATATCTTATTGTAGTTTTGATTTGCATTTACCAAATAATTAGTAATATTAAATATCTTTTCATGTGTCTGTTGGCCATTTGTATGTCTTCTTTGAAGATATGTTTATTTAAGTCCTTTCACCATTTTAAAATCAGGTTATTTTTGTTGTTGAGTTGTAGGAGTTCTTTATAAATAGAAAAGAATGAAACATTCTTTTGCATGTGGAGATCCAGTTTTCTAAACATCATATGTTGAAGAGACAATCCTTTCCCCATTGTAGTTTTGATTCAATAGAATTTTAAAATTAAAATTGTTTGAGAAGGTGTTATGCATTAAATTGTGTCCCACAAAAGTTCACATGTTGAAGTCTTAACGCCTCATATCTCAGAATATAACCTTATTTGAAAATAGGCTCACTGTAGTTGTAATTAGTTCAGATAAGGTCATACTGGAGTAGGGTGCATTCCTAATTCAATACGACTAGTGCCTTTATAAAAGAGGAAATTCGTACACAGATGCACATACAGAGAGAATGCTAGGTGAACTTGAAGACAAACATGTACAAGCTAAGGAGATAGACCAAGTCATCTCTCTCAGCCTCACAAGGAACCAGCTCTTCTGACACCTTGATTTGAGCTTCTGGCCTCCAGAACTGTGAGACAATAAATTTCTGTTGTCTAAGCCCCCCAGTTGTGGTGCTTTGTTACAGGAGCCCTAACAAACTAATACAGGAGGGATATAGTAGAAAAGTGGTTGAAAAGGGCGATTAGGGGCCACATCAAGAAATGTGGATATTTTGTATAGAAATTACATAAAGGGGAAAGTGAGAGTGATAGTTTAGGGTAGAAAGAGGAATCACATACCTTGTGCTTTAAGAAAAGGACACGTGGAGAGCTGATTGCCATGGTTAGGATAGGAGGCTGGGAGCTTCAGGGCCTCTCCTGTGGTCCAGGCAGGAAGAGAAGGGCCTGGGGGAGGCAGGGCTGTGGGACAGGTGGCTTTGTTGCTGATGAACTTTGAAAGTACTGCAAGGGAGGGAGTAAACCAGGTTCTGAGGTTGCAGCCTGGTCAGCCTAAGGAGGAATGGTTGTCAGGCATTCATTTTGGAAATACTGTTTTAGTGGATAAAGTCCATCCGTATGGAAAGTGCTCAGTCAGTTATAAGTTTGGAACTGGCCCTGAAGACAAAGCTGGAGATGTCTACTCCAGAGCTGGCAGCTTTAGGGTAAAGCCGAAGCTAGCACTGTGGACAAAAGCACCAAATCAGGGCTACAGAAAGAGGGAAGAGATTATGGTGTCTGTCTTTGAATGAGTCTCTTAGGTGAAATACTCAGAAATGAGGCTAATGGGCAAAGTCCATGCATATTTTAAGCCTCTTAATGTTGCTCAGTGACTTTTGAAAAGGACTGTACCAACTTATGATGCCACAAACTAGCATCGCACAAGTAGATCTTTTCCTATTATGTTTTACAATCGATTTGTGGTCTGTGCTTGAGCCATCCTCGACTTCCTGGGGGTAAATCTTGTTTCACCAAAATGAATTATTCTCTGAATGCGTGACTTGATTTCCTTTATTAGAAGTATACTGTGGTTCACTTCCCTGTTTTCACCATGATCACCATGATCATCACCATCAACACCGCTGTCATGTTATATTAGCAAAAAAGCTGGGGCTCACCCAGTGTTCCATGTCAGATTGCCAGGGAAGTCCTGAATTCATAGATGCAGTGGATGTTCATGTATCTGTTCCCTCCTTTCTCAATCTCTGCTTTATTCAGAGACTAGATTGACAAGGAGCATGGAATAGGACCGGCCATGCACAGCATTGGAGTGAGGTCATTTGGGAGCTGAGAAGACAAGGAGCAGAATCTGAGGCAGCAAAGGAAAAGGAGGCTGGATAGGAAGGAGCAGATGATATCAATGATCCAGGAGCACCATCTGACTGATACCATAGTTCTGTTTAACTAGAGTGCCCCTCGCAGACAAACTGCAGCATGAAAGGGCAGCTCTGTGGCTACCCGAAGTAAACTCATGTAAAGCATTCTCCGTGGTCACCAACCTAAAGCACCATCCGGTAAGTCAGCCATTCTGGCATGTTATCCTTAGAACCCAGCACACAGCTTAGGGATCCTCTGGACTCAAATGCAGTCAAGGGGGTTTGTTACATATGCACTTGGAGGTAGAGACTGAGGCTTGGAGAGAGATGGTACAGACCAGCCTCTCCCACAGAAGCATGCTGAGATCTGCTGGACCAACATGCTGCTCTTCTCTATGACCTGACCTTTTGCGCTATGCTTCCTTTATGACAGTTATATTCCTAATTCAATGCCAAACCAGATAAATGCCTTCACCATGGTAAGTGTTGCCTAAAGAACTCATCTCTAACACAAGAGCAAATATGTCCATAGGGAATAATTTGTAGGGTGAATTTTTCACTTACTGTGATGCTCCTATTATTCTTTTACCAAGTGCAGTTATTATGATGTCAATGCTATGTTTTAATTAGTTTTTGTACATCTGTTAATCCAATTAGCGGCATTTTTTTTTCTATGAGCATGATGAGTAGAGTTTAGCTAATGAGGTGCACATACGCACACAGAGCAGGAAAGATGATTGATGGCCTCACAAACATGGCATATAAAACATTTGACAAGCAATCTTCTGTTTTTAATAACATGAAACATTTTGAGGGAAGAGAAACAGGGAGGAAGATAAATCTATTTTTATAGAGCAGAGGAAGCAATGAAACACCATATGAGAAGGCCAAGTATGTGTTCAATAGGATTATCATTATAGGTGATTCCAATTATTCCAACCTAATTGAAAAACCTCTAAGGTATTCTGCACCACAGCCTCTGTAAGAAAGAGACATGCAGCAAAGAGCTCAGATATCTTCTGATTCAGAAACTCCCGAGAGCAATATTCCACATCCCTCACCTTGACCAAGATGGTGCCTGCAAATTAGAATTAGCCAAAGACACCAAGGTCAAATTGGGCTGCAGATTTATTACAAAGATGACAGGAGATTTAATTTAAAAACAGTATTTCTCTCTGCTCCTAGGAAAGTGCCTTCCACTGTGTGGTGCTTGCTGACTGATTGTAGACTAGGCGGAAGCCTTCCAGTCGCCTTCCAGGCTACCTGGCTCTTCCTGGAGTCTTGCTTCCATAAGTGGGGCCATCTTTTGGGTAATACATCATCGGTGTGTCCTGTGCAGATTATTACACTAATATATCATTAGACCAACAACTTGCTTTGGTGATGGATGGCATAATAGACCCTGGGAGGTGCAATTCACTTGGTGATGGAATGCCCCCTCATTCTGATATATACGCACAATGCTGCCCCGTGGGTCCTTTGTGAAGGAAAAAGGACAGATTTCGGAGTGGGTTTTGTTTAAGGAGGCACAAATGAGGCTCTTTCTAGTGGAATGTTCCTTGTAGATCATCCCAGAATATGATTTGTGTTCTGATTGTCAGGTGATAAAAGGACAAAAGCATATAAATCCAGCATTCAGCTAGATTCTAAAAAGCCCGTATCTTGGGCAAGCTGTATTCAAAGTTTCTAAAGGAGTGACCTCTTTAGGACATATGTGCCTCAGTCACTGGGGCAACAAGGGATTCTCTTTGATTTTCAACGAATGTGTTGCCCTTGGTGTCCGGTATGTCAGTTTTAAAAGGAGAGCTAGAGCAGCCTTATTTTCTAATAGATTAGGTCCACTCTTAGGGATGTGGGACATTCCTAAAAGTCAAACTCTGTCAATCATAAGAAGGGTTTGATTCCTGCCTGGCTTAGCTATGGATTGCAGGTAGATCCACTTCAGCACAGGAAGATAGGCACCATATTCATATACAGGCATCACTCACACCCAGTCAAGTCTCTTGCTAGTCCTAATCCTTAGGCTTGTCATTTAGTAAATCAATGAATGAGATTTCCCAAGTTTCCGGATGATTCTTTTGCAAGAAGCTAGTAGCACAAAAGCAAACTTGGAGCATCTTTTAACCATCTTCGGGTATTGCTCTAGTTTGGCTATTTCAGTGAGTAGGGATAATGAGATGTATTAGTATATTGACTGCACACTTTGAATCATCATGGACATGGTTAAGAAAAACTGCAACCTCATATTATGAGTGTTTTCAATTCTAAGAAGTGTAGTCACATCGCTATCCAATTTTGAAGGCTCTCCACACATCAGCCCATCACATGGGTTGGGGAAGAGTTATGATCCTCTTTTACAAAAAGGAAACTGATATGTGAGGGTTTAAGGGCTTTACCCAAGACTGTCATGCCCCTTTGGGTCGGAGCCAAGGCTGGCCACACGTCTATGCAGTAACGAGTCCCCCATCTTTCCATTATATCATGCACCTGCTGCTGCTACCCCATAAATCATTTCAGAATCCCTGAAGACCGGAACGGTCCTTCCAAGTGAAATCCCGTCAAAATCAGCAGCAGCAGCAGCATTGTGAAACAAAGTCATGTGTAGAGGTGTTTTGCTGGAGTTATTGGAGTTATTTCAGCTGAAACTAAAATTCCTACAGTGAAGTAAATTGAAGGACCTCAGTGTTCCTGAAACCGCAATTGGAATGACACATTTGCCGGTTTAAAACTCCGTGTTGCATCCGACTGGAAAGAGACTTTTTGTTCACTTAGAAATACTCCTGAAACTAGAGAGGATAACACAGTCCTCCTCTCTGCCCCTCATGGATAAATAATGCCCAACTCTCAGACTTCGACAGACTCTGCTTCTGTTTAATTAAGAGTGTGTTACGGCCTGAATATTCTTCCTGTTGCTTGGCTTCTCCGGGCAAGATCTCGCCTAGGGCGATTCCCCCCTGCTGGGCACCGATGCCCGGGTCTGCCACTCATGCTGGCCTCCCACTCAGCTCTCTCAGCTTGCCGGGGAATTTCTACCCACTGGAGGTGAGACCTTCCCCCCCAAATCATGACTGTTTAATGTCAGTCCAGCTCCCTCCTGTTTCCCACTTTGATGGCAGAGAGCAGACTGGCTGACCCAGGCGTCTTCTGGTCCCTCCTTTCTCTGCTGCCTCAGGCTCCTTGGTCGCATAGAACCGGAGGGTCCAAACTCAACGCCTGCAAAGGCAGCTCACAGTCCTGGAATAACCCCACGTCCTCAAGAATGACTGTGGAATCCAAATTTTGGTTCAGGTAGTCATTTATCCAACAATCCAACTCCAGTCCTTTGAACAAAATCAATTTTCACTTTTACCAAAGTGTTACATACATATATGTGTGTGTATATATATAGTCCAGAGTTACAGAGTATTCACAAACTTCAAGAAAAAAAGCCTCTGTCTCCCCACCTCCTCCACCAGTGTCTCACTTTCCAGTGGGCAGCTCTTGTGATGGTTTCTGTTCTAGCTCTTTCCAGAGTTACCTTCACAATCCTGGATAATACACATATACCTCTATTTCCGGACACATCAACTTTAAATATTTTGCCCTCTATTAGATTTTTAGTTATAAACTCTTTTGTTATTTTATAATGGGTACACTACAGATCCCATTATGTTTCATTCATGCATTATGACCCACCGTAATTCAGTACTTTTAATGCTTCCTGGACGATCAATACTGTACTGCATTTGACTTCGATTTCCTCTCGCCTCACCTTTGTGTGTTTCGTGTCATCCATTTTCCTTCTACCCATGTTCTAAATGCCACGAGACATCACAGTGGACGCTGCTTTCAACAGGTGACGTTCACATACATTTACCCAGCGTTTACCCTTTTGGAAGCTCTCACTTCCTTCTTGCAGGTCGTTGCTTCCACCAACATCCTTTTCCTTCAACCTGAAGAAATCTCTTCAGCATTGTTTATCATGAAGTTCTGCAGGTGGTAGAATCCCTGTTTTTATTTGTCTGAAAATGTCCTTATTTTGCCCTCATTTTTTAAATCCATAAAACTTCTTCTTTTGCCTTTTTAAAAATTGAATGTTACTTACACAGTTATGTGCACAAATCTTAAGTGTATATAGCTTGATCTATTTTTATAAGTAACTAAGACCCAGAATAAAATCTAGAGTATTTATACTACCCAAAATTGCTCCCACAAACCCCCTCCCTGTTGCTACTCCCCAAAGGAAATTGCCATTCTTTTATTACCCTGGAATACTTTTCTCTGGTTTTGAACTTCATAGAAAAGGAATTTTAGAATATACACTCCTTTACACCTGGCTTCTTTCTCTCAAAATTGTGTCTGTGAGATTCCGTGCATGCTGTTGCCTAAATCCGTAAATCAATCTTTTTCCTTATTGTGTGGAATTCCACTGTGTGGATTTACAATTTATCTATTTTTTTTTCTTGATGGACATTTATGTTGTTCCAGTTTTTAACTATTATGACTAGTGAGGCCTTAAACATTTTTATACACATCTCTTCTTGAACATTTGCACTCATTCCTCCAGCAGTGCAATTTCCAGATCACAGGGTTTATGTGTCTTTAGTGTTAGTAGATACTTGGTGTCTCTTCCTGCCAGGGCACTAATTGTATCGGCTTAGGGCCCCACCCCTATGTCTTTATGTAACCTTCATTACGTCCATAAAGGTCCTATCTCCAAATGCAGTCATGTTAGTGGTAGGGCTTCAACATAGGCAATTGGTGGCAGGGGGAACATTCAGTCTCAAACACAAACATTCCCTATGCACTTAAGAAGGAGTATTCTCTATTTTTATTTATAAAGTTTGCTACATTTCCACAAGATGCATCATTTTAGAGCCTTATTTGTTTTATTTTATCCTCTGGATCTGACCTGCGCTGAGAGCAGTATCTTAGTCTCTTGTTACTAATATTTCTTTCTATAGCTCCTTACATATAGTATAGGCTTTATAAAAGTGATTTCTCTGTATTTCTGTGCACAGGCACACATCTTTTTTATAACTCTATTATTAATTATGGTTTTTAACACTTGAAGGTATACTTCTTTGTCACGTGTAATTTTTTAGCTTGAATTCTACTTTTTTTCTAACATGAGGAATGCAAACCCTGACTTCTTATTTCTTCCATTTGCCTAGTATTCTTTTGTCTTTCCCTTCACGATAGTCTTCCTAAATCACAGGGCTCCAGGTGTGCTTTTAGATGAGTTATTTACATACATCATTAGGTTGGGTCTTGCTCTGTGAGAAAAAGTAAAAATCATTTTTAATAGGCGAGTTATGTCTATTTGTATTTACATCTATTTAAAAGTAATAGACGTAACTCACCTATTAAAAGTTGGTCTCAACTTTGTTATATTATATATTATAATTTCTACGGTTCTTATGTAATATGTGCTGTGTTTTCTTCTCTACCGTATGTATTTTAAGAGAGCCTGTATTTTTGTTTGAGTGCTTGCTTTAATGTGCTTAGCTCCCTGCTTTTGTAAGCGTTTGCTATCTGGTTGTTCTGTTTTTAATAGTATCCTTTGACCCCAACATGGTGTCTGTATGTTTTAAAGTGAATTTATTCTATTTTTCTCTTTACTTCTTCCTTGTGCCCTCATTTTTAGTTGCATTGTTTTTACTTTATCAAAACATTATAACCGGATATTATTCCTCCACCTTTGTTTTAGTCTTACATCTATAGTTAAATGTTCACAATCAGTTCCTTTCCTTCTGTTTCCCTAATCTTCTCTTGATAGGATATAATTCACTCTAAAAATCCTTGGCTCATAATTTCTTTCCTTGACATTCTTGAAAATGGTGCTCAATTTTGCTTTGCTTTACCTATTTTTTCAGAAGCCTGATGCTAGTTGATTTTTTTGCTTGATCTTTTTGTTTGGAGAGACTTTGAAAATTTTCTTTACCTTTAAAAAATCTAATCATTTTACTTAGATATGTCTCAGAGTTGATCATTGTGGGTCAATCTCCTAGATACCCATAGACCTCTTTCATTATGTAGAATCAGGTCTTCTTTTTGTTTTCAGAAAGGTTACCTGGATTATGGTTTTCAATAACAGTTCTGTTTCATGCTTGCTGTCCAACTTTAGGGGCACCAATTTAACACATGTCAGGTCTTCTTTGCCTGTCTGACATGTCAGTCACTTTTCCTCTAAACATTTGTCCTTCTCTTCCTCTTTTTTAACCTCATTTTTTTCTTCTGTATTTTCTACTTTTATCTTCATGAGTACTCATGATTAAATTTTTATTCAAATATATATACTCTCTTGGGTACCATGATACATTGTTATCATTTGTGAGATGATAATTGTCTTTGTCTTGTATTTCTTTTCCAAATTCAATCCACTCTTGATTTATGTCTTCTTTTCATAAATGTAAAATTTTTTGTTTTGTTATGGTTTTTCATATCCCCGAGTGCTTGTTCAATAATGTTTAATTTAATTTAGGTTTGTTTGTTTGTTTGTTTTTACATCTTTATTCTGGTTTATGGTTATTTGAAGTGGAGAGGAGGAGAATTGTTATCAGTTAAAGTGTTTTGACTTTAATTTTGTGATTTATTCTTAAAGGAGCTTTGTAAACGAAGATTTCCTATGTTCCTACCATCCATAGACACAGTGGTTTGGGATGATTACAAGAGCTAATGTTCTAATGTGTAGTACAGTTTCTTTGATGGATGGCTTCTTTTTGGAGAGGGTGTGTACACTTTGATTTTATTTTTATTTTATTTGTCTTGCAGAATTTTAAATTTCCTCCCTTTTTTTCCCCATTACCCAATCTTCAGAGTCTCTTCCCTGTTCTTTTTCCTTCAGAAACATAACTTTTCAAGCTGTCTATACAGGTCCCATGCCCACTTTTAAGTTTACTCCTGCTGCCAGTGCTTTTATTGACAAAGACTCTTTTTCAATATTTTCACTTTTACAGTGTACTTTCTATTTTTCAGGGTAATTTATCTCAGTGCCTTTCATTCTTTCTTGTGCAGCTTTTTCAGAGCTTCTACCAGTTCTCTTGGCAAACATTTGGGTAGACATTTGAAAAGCCATTCTGCTGGATCTTGATGTTTACTTTTCACATTAACTAGCAGTATCCAGTGTTCTCTGCTTTTAATTTTTGAAGAAAGCATGGGATTTATGTGGTTTTATTTACTCTGTCTGTTGATTGGTAAAGTTTGTGGCAGATGTGTAAAGAGATTTATATTTAAGTACGTAGTCTCCACTGCTTTGGCTACCAGGAAATCTACTTGATGTAGTTCTAATTTAATTTAATCTGCATGCAAGGCCATTATAGAAAGAAAAAAAGATGCCTGTAATAATTTTCTTTAAAATTTATTTTGTGTAAAACAGTTAAATACTTGACAGTAAGACACATTTGTTTTGTAAACCTTGATTAAGAGACAATATAAATTCAATTGTTAATAAAATTAGAATATCAGTCAATACTGTATCTCTTATTGAAAAACTCAGAATCACATGTTTAGTTAAAATTTCTGTATTTCATGACATTTGAAATTCTGGGCTGTGTATGAATCCTTTCCGAAGTAGTTTAACTATGTCTCAACACAGGTTTCTTAAATATAATATCCATCATGCTTTCTAGAGATGAATAATAGCAGCAGAAGCAAAGAGAATTAAATAGGATTAAACTCTACAACCCACAGGATTTAACATTGTTGAAATTTTTTTAGTGTTACATGCTCATAAATAACTTCCTAACAGTGAGTAGAAGTTTGTTTATACAATATAATTACACTGCATAATGAGTCTTCCTGTTATTCAGATAATAAAGACAACTGTGATGTACTTTGGAGAAAATGCTAAAGTTTATTAAAGATATAAATTATGGATACAACAAATGGAAAATAATAAGCTTGAAACGTATTGTTCATATACTCACATAATTATTCTCCTATTTTCTTCTAATATCCTGCTGTTGTCTGAAATTTTACACCCTATTAATCTTCCTTGACTTTTTCCCAGAGGTAACATTACTATTAAACATACACACACTGATATGCACACAGACATTCCCATACAAACAGGCACCTTAAGAGAATAATTATTAGCATGAAAAGTGAGTAGCAGTAACACTAAAATACAGAAGAGATAACAGGTGTATCTTCTTACCAATATAATGGACTATTTTCTAATTTTCATCCTAAAATGTGTGAATTAGGAAAATGTGAACTTGGGGGAAGTCCTTGTACATGGAAAATACATAACTAGAATTTGGACTGTTATTTTTGATGTGAGTCTTTGAACTTGGCAGGAATTCAGATTAAAGTGATTTTGAACAACACCTGGCAGCCCAAAGATTTGTGGGGTGTTTCTTTCATAGCCACAGAGAAATCTTGATTAAATGACTCTTCCTTATGGACCTTCATAATTCCTTGTGAGAGGCATGATTCAAGTTAATTTAATGTCACTTGAGGAAAAAGGGTAAACTTATTGACTAAAAGTCACTATCTATGTGTAACATTTATTCTCTAAGCATGAATAATCAAGAGTTGACTATGGAATCAATTCACCTTATATTAAATCATATCTTTTTCTGAAGTATTCAGAATATGTGTAACAGAGCAGGGTGGAAAGAAAATGTTTCATTGCAAAAACATTCTGTGATGCTTTACAGCTTTTAAAGCGCATTTATGTGCACTAGCACTAAATGACCCACCTAAAACCTGTGGAATGTGCAGAATAGATATCATTATCCCCCATTTGATACATGGGAAACCTAAAGCTAGCCTAAGTTGTTAAAATCCCTTGGCCAGACTAAGATAACGGGGATTGGGCAGAAGTCTTCTGTCCCCTCCTTCAATGTTCTCAACTATATCCTTCCGCTTAATTGCTTGCAAATTGCTCCAGCATTCTCTAGTTAGAGAGTATTTTGGGACCCAGAATTAATGCTTTCCTCACAGCCAAGGTGTCTTTATTAACTTAGCGTCTGAACTGTTTCTACATCCTAGAGAGGTTTGGGGAATGGATGAAGAGAAGGAATCAGGGAGTGAAGGGATAAAAAATTATTGATCACTCAGTTACGGATGAGACACTTAGTCCCCACACAAACGCAGCTCAGAGTTTCCCCCTTCTCTGATGTAGCTGAGATGTGTATACTCCATCAAAGGAGCAAAAGTCCTTGATCCTTTGGGGGTGGAAAACTGTGCCTGCGTAGCCACTCTTCAGTCAACACGGACAGCAATTTCCGATGAAGCCTTCAGTGTCTGAAGTCATCGGGTGAATTTCCTTCCAAACCATTTTTTGGGCCAAATTTCGCCTCTGTTCATATGTCTTGATCAGATCAATATGAACCCAGTGCTCACACTTTCTGACACATTCATCTAAATCATATTTTTTTTTCTTTTTCTACTATGGAAAATCTATCTTTAAGACAGAGGTGAAGCATATTTTTCCACGTTAAAATAGTGCACACAGAAAGTCCCATTACTTTTTGTCATGTGCAATAGACACATTATTTTCACTGGAGGAAGAGCCAGATTTGATTCCTGTAAAGGAAGGGTCAGTAATAAGAACTTTATGAGTTTCAATCCCTATTCAGACTTCTTTAAGAAAGATCAACACTTAAAGCTCTGGTCCTGTGGTCTGAAACCCCATGTGCGTAAGCACAGACACACACATGTGCACATGTGCACACACACACGTTAATGAGGATTCAGAGTCACACAGCATGAGATAGAATCAGTGTTACTCACTGCATTTTTATACTGACTTATGCCATAATTTGGGCTGTGAAGTCAGTATTTCAAAGAAGGTATTTAAGGACGTAAAGGTATATGGTGTGGTTCTTTTTGCACTAGAAGTTAAGACCCACTTTCTAGATTCATAGCTCACCCATAGGAATATATTTCAGACAGATATTTGACACATGGCTTACTTTTTGACTTATTAGAATCCACTTGATGCAATTTGTGGAGACAGCAATTTGGTATTTGAAAATTCAGGGCCAAATACTTCAGGTTGCATTATTGTTTGCCATGTTATCATGGCAGCTATAATTAATACTTTTAATTGGGTCTCTCCAGGGTATTTTTAAACAATATTTTGATCTAAGTCTGTTAAGTGTGAAAATGCTGAGTTTCCCCTGGTCTAAAAGTGAGGCTTACTCAGGTGTAGAGGCACATCTTTCTGCAGGCAGCACGCTCATCATACGAAAGATATATATGCTTCTTGATATGCATTACATTGACTTTTCTGGAGTAGGAGAACTTTCAATTTATACATAGGTCATAAAACAGTTTTGCCAGCTTTCTAAGTAGTTATTCAGACTAAAATGGAATCACTGAAATTTTGGAATTCTGGCTGAAATTCTTCTAATCAAGACAATTCATTTCCTGGGTGTTGAACCTTGGCATTCTGATATATATGATAAGCTGAAAATGATTAGAAAAAAGTAAGTGGACAGCAGCATACCCTTGTGTTCCAGCAGGTTGCAGCATTTAGACATTTCACAATGTCCTTTTCTATAACTTGATGAAGCTCTGTATGTGTGTGTTTAATTTTGATAAATATAGTATTTTGTTATTTCATTCTCTTTCTTAAATGGAAGGTCTAGATATGCTTTTTCTTCATCCTTCTTTAAACACTATTATAAATTCTGTTGGAGTATTTCTAACTTTAAAATTTTGTATTTGATATACCTCGATTTATACCACTGCTCTCTAAGTTAGGAACTTCAAACTTTCATTTTTCTAAGGTCATTTTTCATCTTTCCTGAATTCATCATCCAACTGAATTTAGAGATTTGTACTCCAGGGTAAATCCATCTTCTCAAGACTCAGAGACCTGCCTTCGGGTCTCATGGGTACATCTCACCTCTCAGCCCTGCTCCCCAATACTCCACCCCTAGGTGTTCATTGTGATTTCAGCAATTTGATTTCCACAGTCTATGAACGCCTGATGCTCTAAGCAGTGGTCTCCAAATGATTTGGTTCATTTACTCCAAAAGAAGAACTCTGAGAAACAACCTACCTCCTAAAATATTTAAAATTTTACACCCAAATGCTTTCATCATATGTGTGAAAGAGGCAAACAGACATAATTTCCAGATTGAAAGAATTTACATTTAGGAATAAAATAGCCTTCTGCTGAGTAAATTTCAATCGCCCCGAAATGTATTTGCTACATTTTGCTGTTGTTTGAAGTATTGCCTCTTAACATTCTTTGTTAATCCATCCTTTTTAATGGGTCTAGTGGAACCTGATCACCATAGTGATTCAATCATGCATTTAAGAAATATACAAACTATCCTTTAACAGTTAGAAATTATATATATTTTTACTGTTTCTATTTGAACTTGCATTTTTATTCCATTTCTGGAACAGAATTCTCTGAGTCTAATATATTTTAGGATTGAATGTTTTCTATTGATCAGCCTTTAATGTTTCTTTGTAAAAAACAAATATAGTATATACTTAAATTTAAATTAAAAAAAATTTACTGTGGTCATAAGGCTGTGTTAAAACAATTTATTCTGGCTGAGGCCACTGTTAAAGTACTATTAATATGCAATTGACCAACACAGCATAACATATACACTTTAATAAGTAATTATTAAACATATCAAATGTTATTGAAAATACATCTTCTGGTAAAATGGATGAAGATTTTTATAGTTGATTTAAATATGCATAATGAATATGGTTGAATATGACACTGCTGGAAATGTGACAGAGTTTGCATCTATCTCAAAATACACGTAAATACCGAAAGGACTTGTCGACGTCAGTGACTTGGTAAAAGGAGTTTCATGCTAACAATTCACTGAAATGCTTCTGAGTTACATGTCAAAAATCTTAGTAATCTAAAATTTCAAAAAAATTAACTATCTGTCAGCTACTAGCTCTATTAATTTCTCCTTTAGTATTGTTAAAAGCAAAGGATTGGGAAATGCATGAATTGAAAAAGAAATTGGTACCTATTCATTAGAGTAATTCACGTTCTCACGGTGACCTGGATATTTCCAATTACCCTTTGTGCAGGGCTGGGCTTTAGACCCCAGAGCAGCACACCAAAGTAAGAGATGTGCCTTTTTTTTTCTTTTTTCTTTTTCCCCCTGTTAAAGGGAGAAGGTGATTGTGATGGAAAAGGAAGGAAAGGAGAACTTGCATTCTCAGGGCCTTTTTTGGAAAGAGTAAATTTGGGATGGAGATTCCTTAAAAACCTTGGTTGGTTGAGCATCCCTTGAAAGGTTCAGGGACCTGAGTCCCCCACTTGAAGGTGCCTGAGCTAAGGCACCACGGTGGCATTTTGTGGTTCATAAACTTGAGTGTATAAACAGAAGTCCTGGCTTGGGGGTGAGGAGAGGCTGGTTAGACGAGTCTGTGGCCAGGCCCCTTCTTCCTCCTCTTGCTCATTCCTTTGTAAGTTTAGTATGCCTGAGAGGTGTCCCAGGAATCTGCATCTTAGACAACATCCTCTGGAGATTTTGTTGCAAGAGTCCTGGACAAGTCTTCCTTTGAGAAACGCTGGATTGCAGGAAAGATCCTGGCCAGGAATCTTCACTCCTCTGCCTACGAGCTGTCCAGATCCTGGGCTAACAGACGAACCTCTCTATGCCTCAGTGCCTTCAGGCAGCTTTTGGGGGAAGTGATCTCATGAAGCAGAAGTAAGGGACAAGAGGGAGTGAGGGAGTATGGATGCTTTGTGGAGCTGGCCACTGTGGATGACCAGTGATGCATTCTACTGGGACTTTTGAGGAGCCCTATGGATGATGTTTCATGATCACCCACCTGAGGTCAAAACTTAGAATCATTCTGCCCCCCACCCAGTGCTAAGTCCCCGACACTTGCAGGGTGTACAGGTGAAAGCACCTGGGAGGGTGCCTGCAGCGCTCCACATCGTGGGGAAGGATGGAGGGGCCCCCGAGGGAAGATGTAAGAAGTATCATGATGGCTCAGTCCCTGCAGCCGACATCCTGGTGGGTAAGCAGTCTGGGTAGGAGATCTGGCGTGTTCTAAGGGATCTTACTGTTCTCTTTTTAAAAATAATGTCTGTCCCCATCCTGACTTCCAGTTCCCTCTGACCAATTTTCATTCTACTCTTTTCAATCAGAGGATTTTTCTCTTTACAAAGCAGAAAAGAGCAACACGGGACCTAAATGGTCTCCATCACGCCCTTAGCACCGACGGCTGCCACCTGTCCTCCTGCTCATCTTTCTGCTTTCTCTGAAATTCTAAAAGCTCTTAGTTGACCTTGACGTTGATTAGGACCCAGTGTTTCCTTCAAATCTCTGCTGCTCCTTCTAGTCTTAGCTCAAGTACCGCCTCGTTTTGAACAACTCTCACTGCACATTTAAAATTGCAACTCACACCATCTCTCACTCTTGATTTTTCCCTCTTCTACTTAAATATATATGTATCTCACTTAGCACCGTAAAACACATTGCGATTTCCTTATTTATTATGGTTCCATTTAAGTTCCACAGGACAGAGGGTTTTGACTTTTAGGTTCACTAGCATATCCCCAGCAGTTTGAAGAGTCTGACGCTTAGTAAGTGCTCAGTAAACATTTGTTGATTAAGTGAATAAACTGTAAATAGTTCTGGCACATTCCTCAGTAAATAACAGCCGGGTCTGACTCTCAGTAAGCATGTCGGAGTTTTCTATGGACTGAAGCTCAATGAATACAGTCACTGTCATCAATGCCGAGGCCTTAGTTGAATGAATAGCTTGCCTTGAGAATAAAAGCTCAAAGAGACAGCTCATATTATTTTTGACTGTTAACCATCAGGAAGAGATGGAGAGCTGGCGGAGGCAGCTGGCGCCCTTCCCAGCCCAAACCTGAAGGTGCCAAGAAAAGGAGGAGGAAACTGTATGGCTTTGGAGAAGGAAAATAAAGCCCACGAGGACCCCTGGGGACTCAGACGGAGTCATGACCTGTTTTGGGGAGAAAATAGCAGTAAACAGCAAAGGAGCAGATGATGGGCTGGGCTGGGGGAGGAGCAGGTCGGGCAGGAGACATTAGTCGCGCTGCTGTCTCTCAGCTGCGCTGCCATCGCTCTCCCCATCCCCGTCACGTTCGCCTTGTTAGATGCCAGGCACTAAGTCTGGTCCACGTTCAAGGAAAGAGGAGTGAGGTTCCAGCATTTGAAGGAAGGAATGCCAAAGAATTTGTACATTTTGTTTTATATTCAACATGATTTTCCAGCATTTTTTAAACCATGACCAAAAAAAATCAGTTCTAGCTTCAAACATAAAATGTTGTAATTTATGATTTGATGTAGAAGCTTAGTATACATCATAATGTTTTTTGCCATGTTCTCTATATTTGCCCCTAAACAAAATTTAGATTCAAAGCTACAGTTTTAAACAATAGCTATATTGTCATGTGATCAAACATGAAGCAGAGCTCAGTATACATACCTGGCATAAAATGGGATTCTCCCATGTGTGAGCATTTCAAGTAAATATTTTGTATATAGTCTGACTTTGTGATTTGGATTTATTTCCAGGGTCTTAGTTGATCACATTTTGAGAGTAATCTCTGTATCTACAGTAAAGTGGATTTATATCCAGAGAAGCATAACTTTTTTTTTCTTATGGTTGGCCTATGAGGCTGTAATCTCTTCAGAAAGAGAGAAAAAATTTTGAAAGAAAACTTATTGGTTGTTTTCAAACATTTACCCAAAATCCCCAAAACATCTCTCTCTCCTTAGAACTGCTGTCTCTCTCTCTCTATGTATATATATAATATTTTGAGTTTATAGTTATAACTTCATAATTTCATAATCCAAGTATTTTTTTAAATTCAGTTGTATAGCAGTTTATCAAACTTTAAACTTGTATTTGAACATAAATTTTATTCAGTCAAATTTCAAATCTGCTTATTTATACTTGTCATAGCATAGAGTATCAGTGAAAAATCATTCTTTGTATCAAAAAGAAGCAACGCACACATTCTTTCAATGCACATTTGATTGAATTGTTGGAATCAGCTCCAGTCTACTCATTCGTAGTCACATGCACAGACCCTCACATCAGGAAGAATAAAGCACATTATTAGGCTCTTAAAGTCTCTAATGAGCCGAGCATTTTCGAGCATCCCACACCAGCGGTGCCCAGTGCGTTAACAACCCCAAGGAAAACGACGGGTTCTGAGTTCAGGTCTAACAGGAGTGTGCCGCAGGCTGCTTCTGCTTCTGGAGTCAGAGCTTCTAAGTGCTATTGTCATAATTGTCTCTCAAGCACAAAGTCCCCTACCTCATATGTCAAGCACATTCAACAAGGAGAGGAAATAAACAAAGGGATTATTTAAAACTCTTTGAGTGGTACTAAAATATAATCCCCCCAGCATTTAACAGAGCGAGCCGTTCAGTGTATAATGAACAGGACCTCCTGAGCAAGGAATGGGACGTTTCCGACAGGGGAGCATCCTGATGCCCCAAAGACAGGGTGTAAAACAGCAGCTTCTAAACATGCGAAGTACAGGCGATTCACCGGGGCCATGCTTTCTCTTATTTGACATAGTCCTGTAAGTTTCTAAAAAATCAGAGAAAATGATAGATTTTGGTTTGCTCTTGGTCAGATTCTGTCTTTTTTTCTCTCTCTCCTTTATTTGCCTCCATATATTATATATACATATATTTTTTAATAAATATTACAATCACTTTGAATTAAAGACTGAAAGTAGAAAAAAAGTCCAAAGTCTTATGACCCTAATAAAATAACTGACTGTCATTTTGGAATATTTCTCTCACTTGGTTTCTTTGTTGCCTAGATTAAAACACACACACACATGCACGTGGACACACGCGTGCGCGAACACACACACACACACACACACACACACACACACACACACACAATTACCTATAAATTTTCAAGACCACCTTAGAGTTTATTCAACTTTTCCCACATCAGTCAACATTTATTTTTAGTTTTTCTAAATGACAAATAATACTGTATTATGTATCTTTGTGCGTATGTCCCCCCCACCCATATTTAGAATTACTGCCTTCAAGAAGTGAATTATTGGCTCAAAGAGTATGAATTTTTAAAGATTTTGTACCTATTGCCAAACTGCTTCCCAAGGAGTCGTGTCATCAGCAACGCAGAAGTTTGTCTGTGGTGCCTCACCCTTGCCAGCAGATTGAAATTAAGATTTATCCTTAACTTTCATGGGGTGAAATGGGGCCCATTCATTCAGCAAACTCTTATTAATCACCTGCTGAAGACAGTGACAAAAGACCCACTGCCTCTGTCCCTGAGGGTTTTACTGTCTAGGGGTGAGAAGGCTGCCGGGGAAAACCTGCTCCCTTCCCCCTTCCAGGGGCAGCTTTCCCGAGCCCACGGGCCCAGGCAGACTGCTCCGGCTTGTTGCCCTCAAGGCTGCTTTCTGACAAAATATCGGCTAGTCTGTGGGATTTTTCAACTGTTCCCAGACTTCTGGGGATGTAGTCAAAGGTGGCCATGGACTCCTCCGGCCGGATTCCTGTGCCCTGTTCTCACCAGCACAGTTGCCTAGACACGCTGGGTCCTTATGTAGAACCCGCCTATGAGCACGTGCAGCTGTCTCCAAACCAGTCACTCATTTCTGAGAATAACCCAGGGTGGATTTAGATTAAGGAGGAACCTGCTTCTCGTTTGTGGTTCCATTGTTCTGCAGAAGAGTGCTTGCTTCTTCCCTGCTTCTCCAGGATCCCGCCTGATCACAGAAGGTGAAGGGCAGTGCTGCACAAGGATCAAGATCATGAGCTTCTCTGTGCCTTGGGTGTCTCATCTGGAAGGTGGGTATAGCGATCATGTCTACCTGACAGGTGGGGTGTGAGGAACAAATGAGGTAAGGCATGGATAACCTAGAATTGTATTCTAGGATTGTTTCAACTGTATTTCCATGCCCTTCTCCTATAGGTGATTTTGAAACAAATCCTAACCACATCATTTTATCCCTAAAATTGTCAGTATGTATCACTGCAAGCTAAACTCTCTCTCTAAAAAATACCACAGTACTATTACCAGACTCTAAAAACGAGCACTAATTCCTTAACATCACATGTCCAGAGTCTGAATTTCTGCATTGTCCCATATTTATTTTAAGACTTTTTGTTTGAATCAAAATTTATATAGAGTTAATACATAGCAATTAATTGATAAATCTCCTTAAGTTCATAAGTCAGCCTCGCTTCCTCTCTCCATTGTAATTTATTTGTTGAAGAAACAGAGTCATTTGTACCAAGACCTCCTCTCAGTCTGGGTTATGAGGAATCTATCCCCACTGTGCAGATGAATATTTTCTGTCCATTGCATTCCCTGAAAATTGGTAGTTTGGTCCAGGGGCTGAGATTCTGGTTTTTTTTTTTTTAACTAAAAAATATGCAGTCAATGCTTTACAACCAATCAAGTCATTTTTGCTGTTCATATTATCCTAAATTTGATTAGTAGGGGTCCCTTTAAGCTGACTCCTGTGTCCTTATTTTTTCTATCAATTTTATGAAAATACATCTTATGTATAATAAATCGCATCCATTTTAAGTGTACAATATGACGAGATTTAATAGATGTATATACCTATAAAACTACTGCTATGAACAAGACACAGAATATTTCCATCAGCAGAGAGCGTCTTATGTCCATTTACTTTTCACCTCCTCCCCCTCCTCTGTCCCTGGGCAACCACTGATCTGGTTTCTGTAGACATAGATTTGGTTGATTTTTCTAGGATTTTACATACATTGAGTAATAGAGGATGTACTCTTTTGCGTCTGGCTTCTTTCCCTCCACCTAACACTGCTCAGAGTCACCACACTGTTCCAAGCGTCCTTATTTGGTTCATTCTTTTTCATCGCTCTACAGTGCGACGTGTCGTTTGTCTGTTCACCCACTGTGGGCATTTGGGTTGTGCTCATTCTGGGACTCTTAAGAACAAAGCTGCTGTGAACATTTGGGTGGAAGTTTTGGGTGGACATATGTGCTCCATTTCTCTGGGGTCCTACCTAGTTTTGAAATGGCTGAGTGTATAGTAAGCGTATGTTTACTTTGGTGAGACACCTGCTCAAAGCTTTTGCCCATTTCTTTTTGGATTGTTTGTCTTTTTATTAGCACATGTTCAGTGTTCTTTATATATTTTGAACATAGGGACTTTTGACACGAATATGCGTGTGTATTATATCATATATAATATTTTATCCCATTGTACAACTTGCCTCATTGTTTCCTTAGCAGAGCCTTTCAAATACTAAAAATCTTAAATTTTGATAAAGACCAATTTATAATTTTTTTCCTTTAAAGTCTACATTTTTGTGTTCTGCCTAAGAAATATTTTCCTTAACCAAGGTCACAATATTTCACCTATGTTTTCCTCTAGAAGTTTCATGGTTTTAGATTTTACATTTAAGTCTACCATTTATGTTGTGTAAAGTCTTATGTGTCAATGTTTGTTTTTTTCCATGTGATTATCCAACTGTTTCAGCACCTTGTGTTGGAAAGACTTTTCTCCCCCCTAGAATTGCCTTGGTAGCTTCGTCAAAACTCAGTTGACTACATATGTGAGGGTTTGCTTAGGGACCCAGTTTTGTTTGTATCCATTTCTTCCTTCAATATCATATTGTCCTTATTACCGCAGCTTTATAGTAAGTCTTCAATCATGTAACATAAGTTCATTCTTTTAAAAATTACTTTGGCTTTTCTAGCTTATTGCATTTCCATATAAAATTTATAAACAGCTTTTCAGTTTCTAACAACAATAAAAAAAATCCTCCTGGAATTTTGATTGAAATTAGACTGAGTCTATATATCAGATCCTAGAGAAGTGACAAGTTAATAATATAAAATCTACCAATCCAAACTAGGTCTGTCTCTCCTTTTATTTAAGTCTTTTTAAATTTGTCTCAGCAATGTTCTGTGGCTTTCAGTGAAGAGGTCTTGCGTGTCTTGTGTTAAATTGAGTCCATCACAATTGGGATGACGTTTTAAGTTTTCTTTCTCTGGTTTCTTTCTCTTCTGCGTCCTATGACGTGCTCTCTCCCCAGGAGGGCTTGAGTGCTGTCTTGCTTCCTAACACAGTGAGCTGTACTTTTCTTGCCTCAAGCCTGGAATGAAAAATGTTTGCAGGTAATTCTAGTTCCCCTTTTAGTGGAGAATGACATTTTGTCTTTAGGTTTTATCCCACTAATGATGCACAATCAATGTACTGAGTTCAAATACCTCGAAATAATATCTTATGTTACTTTTTAAATATACTGTTGGGTTTATGTGATCCCATTTAATTTCAGTTTTAAGTTTGCTTTTTCCTATTGATTTAATTTCAGTTTCTGCATATGTATAATGCTCACTTGGCTCAAAAGTTCAAACTGTGGGATCTTAAAGAACTCTTACATCCTCATCCCTCCATTATTTCCCATATGATAATCATTTTTATCATCCTGTACATTACCCTTTTGAAAGCTTTGCTTATTATTATGGGTTCTTAGTTCCCCTTCTTTGTTATAGAAATTTACCATGTTATCTATCTTGCCCTTCATCTTGCTTTTATCACTTAGTATATTGTGGAGATGACTTCATCTAGGACATAGACGACTTTCACACTTGTTTACATGGCTCTATAATATTCCTTTGGATGGATGTAACATCGTGTCATCAACCAGCCTCCTGCTGAGGGAAATCTGGGTTGCTCCACACCTGTTGCTATTGTAAATAACACCATAATTAATAACCTCATGTATGCATGGCTTCATATTTGTGAAGGGATATCTTCAACACAGATTCCTAAAAGGATCGCTGGGACAGAAATAGACTCATGGACAGAGAATACAGACTTGTGGTTACCGGGGGGGGGAGGGCGGGGTAGAGGGTGGGAAGGGATAGACTGGGATTTCAAAATTGTAGAACAGATAAACAAGATTACACTGTATAGCACAGGGAAATATACACAAAATGTTATGATAAATCACAGAGAAAAAAATGTGACAATGAGTGTGTATATGTCCATGTATGACTGAAAAATTGTACTGAACACTGGAATTTGACACAACACTGTAAAATGATTATGAATCAATAAAAATGTAAAAAAAAAAAGGATCGCTGGATCAAAAGTAAGTGCATATATAATTTTGTTAGATATTGCCTCACTGACAAGGTTTCCACTATTCTGTATCCCCACTAACAATATGTAAGAATGCCTGTTTCCCCATGGCCTCACAAGCAAAAACAGTGATTCTTTTAGCTATAACTAGAATATTTTCAGGGACTACTACATTTTTCAAGGATCACAGTATAAAACACACAGATAAAACTTGCAATGTTAAGAATTTGTGTGCATTATTCAATAAGGCAGTTTAGACCTATTCTAATCAAATCATATAACCAGGTATTTGTTCTTTTTACATAACTTCTCACTTCAACTCAAAAAAATCTTTTGTATTTTCAACCTCCTGGTAACAAAATTTTTGAAAAACAAGGTCCTAGAGAGTTTGGGTTTTGGCAACACATCATTTTCTTTTAAATTAAATACAGAGGAAAAGTTTGATATTGAAGTATATTGAAATTAACTGCATTATTGCTGACTTAATATCCAATTTATTTAACTATTTTCAATAGCCAGCCACCAGGGTTTGACACAGGAGCACACAAACACGTTGACTGCAGAATACCGGATCACTTTCATTCTTCATAACTGATTTGTAATTTTAGTTTTGAATTAGTTAACTGTTATGTGTAATTACTTGTAATTTTAGCTCCGCATTGTTGTATTAATACTGATTACGTACTGAGACATAACATGTTTGTCTTGTTTTAAAAATTAATACAGATCCTTTCCCCAGTTTTAAACAAATTGTTTTTTGCTGCTGAGCTGTATGAGTTTCTTACATAGTTTGAATATTAGCCCCTAACTGGATATGTGGCTTGCAGGTGATTTCTCCTGTTCTGTAGGCCACCTTTTCATTTTGTCGATTGCTTTTCAGGTTCATCGTTCATGATGCTGACTTTCCTCCTACTGTGGAGATTCCTTTTTGCCCACTGATACGGAGAGCGACAGGCTGGGAACTGAAGGAGGAATTGGAGAAGTTTTCTCCTGCGCTAATGATGGAGGGCCGGGGTTGGGGAGCCAGATTGCCTAATGAGCAGTTCTGAAAGTGGGTTGTTTCTACTGGAGAACTTTGCATTATGTGAGCAAGAGAGGAGCAACCCTAAAAGTTAGTGATGTATCTAATGAAGAGATCAGGATGCTTGAAAGAGAATCATGATTAAACGCAAGCATAATTAGAGAAACATTGCCTCCGTTAAAAAACCTGATTATACACAGATTGAAAATGGGCATCATGTTCCAGACAAAATTAATTAGATGATAATCACATTTTTGAACAAGGTAATTAAAGGATGGATCCTTGAAACACTTGAGATAGATAAGGCATGTTGCTCATAGGAAAGAAAGCTCAGATGGTCTCAGACTTCTTTGAAAAACTGAAGCCCAAAAAACAGAGGATCACTCTTCACATGTTCTTGGGAGAGAAATGCTGTAAGGTCAAATTTTATACCTAGCCAAATGTTGACCCTGTGTAGAAATAATGCCATGATATCCTCACCTGTGCAAGGTCTGAGACAAGGTCTTTAAAAACTTACGTTGACATATATGCCCTGGCTAACAGAGAAATATTGTCTCATTAAATATTCCAGGTTGGGTTACTTATTAAAAAACAGCTTATAAGAGGTCAGCCAGTTAAACTGACAGCTAAATATGAATACTTATAACTGTAGTTCTAGAAAGACTGTAAATGTAAGTAAGTGTTTATATTATAAAACCGGAGAGCCACACTGCAAGGAATGCATTCTATATGGTTGAAATGTAAAGTATTGATAATAATAATTATGGCTTCAAATCAAGAATATGTGAAGTTCTTCCTTTTACCTGGAGCAAGGAGAAACAAGAATAAATTAATTCTTGACTTTATAATGAAAGAAATGCCGACTTAACTGTTTCTAAGAAAGCTTAAAGGTATACTCCATTAGTATTTTTTTTTAAAGAAGAAAATTAGCTCAAGGATAAGTAAACAAAGAAAAGAAGCATAAAATGAAACTAGGTATAAAATAGGGTGAGGGAAATGAGGTGGAAATTTCCAGTTGTGGTGAGAAGTGAAATGCTTTAATCATCACTAAGCATATTTCTATGGACTGGATGTTTCAGAAAACTGGCTTTTGCCATTAAAATGCAGACTCCTGGGCTCTACAGGAGCTGGGTTTGCTAAAGTAGAGTCCATAGAAAAGAGAACAAGAACTTGTAGTTAAACTAATTCCTCTGAAAGTTCTGTTTGAGAACCTTGACTTAAATATTTGCAAGAGTTTGGATTAGAATTAAGAATATCCAATTGCACATGGCCTAAAGACATACAACTAAAAATAAAACTACAATCAAACGTCAAGCTGAAAGGATAAATAAAAAATTGATTAGGCAAATTTAACCATAAAAAAGAGTGACCAAATTGATCTGAAACACAGCAGAATTTAAAGCCAAAACCACTAAATAGGAAAAGAGTAATTTGATATTGATAAAAGTTGTCATTCACAGGGAGTATAATAGTTAGCAGACTATGTTGAAATGAACAAAAAATGTATAAAACAAAATATAAAGAAATTGCCAGAGCCCTTAGCTTTTCTCTTTCCCTCTCCCTTTCTTTGTATCCTAAAACCAAGGAGTATTTATGAAAATTAGGAGCATGTAATATGTGATAAAAATGAACAATTCAATAAATTCTAAAAAGCAAAATTATTGTTCAGATCATCTGGCCGTGCTGTAATTAATATGTTTTTAGCTAGCATCTATTGAATTTCCACAATATACTTACATATTGGGCTATCTGTGTTTATTATTTCCATCCTTACTGTAGGCTTTTCAGAAAAAAAAATTCTATTTACTCAATGGATTAAGAAACTGTGAATCAGAAATGTTACAAAATTTGCCCAAGGTCACTCAGAATAAGAGTGAGAACTTAAAGCTGTGTTTATCTGGGCTTTTTTTCTCTTATCACTGCAACTCACCCATCCATTAATTCAACACATACTTTTTGAGCATCTGAAATGTACCAGCCATAGTTCTAGGTGTTGAAGTCCAATGATAAACAAAACACACATGGCCTTGCCTAATGTTCTTACAAGATAGTGAGGAAAACAAACATTAAAAATATACATAATTAAAATTGGTAGTACAGGCTAGGCACAAACATACCTAGGTGGGTGCATTTTTAGACTCAGTGAACAAGGCAGACTTCTCTGAGGAGGTGACCTCAGAAAGGAAACTTGAAGAATGAGAAGTCAGCCTCGCACACAGGAAGGAGCAGTCCTCCAAGGGGCCCAGGACGGGGAAGGACTCTGGTGTGAGAGGACCTTGCTGTCGGAGCTGGAAGACCAGAGCAGCAGGTACAAGTGGTTGAGAAGGGGAGCAAGAGGAACTGAGCTTTGAGAGTGGACATGACCTCATTGAGAGATCTTGAGAGACTCCACAACTGTTTGGATTTCATTCCAAGCAATTAGCAAGGTGAGAAGACCTTAAACAGGGGTTTAAAATCATACAATTATGTCTCTAACTGCTGCCTGGAGAATTGATTGGAAGGGAAGTGCGCAGAATGGTTAGAAATCTATTGAAGTAGCCTAGCTGAGATATAATGGTCAATTGGATGGGGATATAGGAGTAGAAATGGAGAAAAATCAGTGCATTCAAGCTATATATTAGTATAAAATACACAAGAATAGGTGATGGATTGAATGTGAGGAGAGACAAATAAGATGCTAGAATGGCTCTCAGTTTTCCGGTCTGAGCAATTGGATGACAGAACCATATTTTAAGATAAGAAGATACTCTTTATTGTTTTCCTTATACATGCACATGTATCAGTCCCAGTCCAAAGAAACTAATAAACACTCGGGCTTTAAAAAAATAGTACAGAACAATAAAAAGAAATGAGTTAATAAGCCATAAATAGACATGAATGAATCCTAAATGATTTTGCTTAATGAAAGCGTTCAGTCTGAGAAGGCTATGCACTCTGTGATGTCAATCACATGACATACTGGAACAGGCACAAATAGAACAATAATTAAAAAAAAAGATCAGTGATTGGTGGGAGTTTAGGAGAGAGGGGGAGAATGAATAAACGAAGTACAATGGATTTTTTTATGGTGGTGAAATGATTCTGTATGATACTGTATGTCATTTGTCATGGTAGTATGTATCGGTCAAAACTCCTAGAACTTTATAGAATCAAGAATAAATATTAATGTAAGAAAATTTTTTTAAAAATCACTTAGGAGATTGAGGGACCCTAGGATGGAATGTAGGATGTAATAAATGAGGCTAATTGTATGTATTACAAATATAAGAAACCACCTCACTGAAGGGGTGGGAGAGCAAGGTGCCGAGGAATTAACGTTAGAAATGATACTGTAAGAGGGAAGGAAAAAGAAACGGCACACAGTAAGCTAGTTGATTCGTTGCTACCAATGGAGGTGCAGATTAACACAGCTGGTTGCACAACACATGGACACTGGACTACTGAACAAGTAAGTTGGATGGATTGCAGATGGTGGAATAGGTTCATCACTTCTGTCTTCAAGTTCACTCATCTTTCCTACCCAGCTTCGTTCACTGATAATCTCTTTCAGTGTGTTTTTCTTTTCTTTCTTTTTAATCGAGTTATAATCATTTTACATTGTTGTGTCAAATTCCAGTGAAGGACACAATTTTTCAGTTACATATGAACATATATATATTCATTGTCACATATTTTTTTCTCTGTGACCTGCTATCTTGTATATATTTCCCTGTGAAATACCATATAATCTTGTTTATCTATTCTACATTTTGAAATCCCAATCTATCCCTTCCCACCACCCGCCCCCTTGGCAACCACAAGTTTGTATTCTATGCCTATCAGTCTGTTTCTGATTTGTATTTATGTTTTGTTTTGTTTTGTTTTTTTAGATTCCACATATGAGCGATCTCATATGGTATTTTTCTTTCTCTTTCTGGCTTACTTCACTTAGAAGGGCATTCTCCAGGAGCATCCATGTTGCTGCAAATGGTGTTATGTTGTCAGTTTTTATGGCTGAATAGTATTCCATTGTATAAATATACCACGTCTTCTTTATTCAGTCATCTGTTGATGGACGTTTAGGATCTTCCCATGTGTTGACTATTGAAAAGAGTGCTGCTATGAACATTGGGGTGCAGGTGTCTTTTTGAAGTAGGGTTCCTTCTGGATGTGTGCCCAGGAACGGGATTCCTGGGTCATATGGTAAGTCTATTTTTCAGTATTTTGAGGAATCTCCATACTGTTTTCCACAGTGGCTGCACCAAACTGCATTCCCACCAGCAGTGTAGGAGGGTTCCCTTTTCTCCACAGCCTCTCCAGCACTTGTCATTTGCGGATTTTTCAATGATGGCCATTCTGACTGGTGTGAGGTGGTACCTCATTGTAGTTTTGATTTGCATTTCTCTGATAATTAGTGATATTGTCTTTCAGTGTGTTTTTCACTTCAGGTAATATTTTTTATTTCTGAAATTTGATTTGGGCTTTTTCAGTATTTTCCACTGGCAAATTAGCACTGGCAAATGAATGCGGCACTGGCAAAAAACAGACATATAGATCAGTGGAACAGAACAGAGAGCTCAGAAATAGACACACATAAAATTTGCCAAGGCAATTGGTAGTAGAAAAGACGATGTTTTCAATATGGAGTGCTAGAAAAATTGGATTACTAAATGCAAAAAAAAAGGTTTCTATATCACACCATGGAATAAAAGCCAACAAAAAGACACAATGTACCTTAAATTATAAAATTTCTGGAATAAAAAAAACACTTTAAAGAATTCTTTTTTTTTTAAATTGAAGTAAAGTCAGTTTCCAGTGTTGTGTCAGTTTCTGGTGTACAGCTTAATGTTTCAGTCATCCATATACATATATTCATTTTCATATTCTTTTTCATTATAAGTTACTGTAAGATATTGAATATAGTTCCCTGTGCTATACAGTATAAACTTGTTTATCTATTTTATATAAAGAATTCTAAATGCTCTTTGCTTAAGAAAAAAATTTCTTAAATAGGACACAACCCCCTCCCCCATATAATTTAGATCCTGTAGAAATTTGAAATGTTGGCTCTTCTAGACACTTTCATGAAAATGAAAAAGCAAGCCATAGACTGGGAAAAAATATTTGTAAAACATAAGAATGTGTAAAGAATCTTAAGGCTACAATAATAAGATAAACAATCCAAATAAAAATGAACAAAAGATTTGGACACTTCACCAAAGAAGACATCCGAATGGCAAATTGGCTCAACATCATTAGTCATTAGGGATCTGCAGATTAAAACTCTAGTGAAACATGACTTGTTACCTACAGGAAGAGCTGAAATTAAAACACCCGAAATTACAAAGTGTTCATGAGGCTGTGGAGCAATGGAGCTCTTGTACATGCTGGCAGAAATGTAAAATGGTGCAAGCACTTTGGAAAACAGTTTGCCAGTTTTTTATAAGGTAAACATGCACCTGCTATATGATTCAGCCGTTCTGCTCCTATGTATTTATTTACCCAAGAGAAATGAAAACATTTGTCCACACAAATACTTGCACTTGAATGTTTATAGCAGCTTTATTCATAATAGCCAAGAACTGTAAAGAATCCACATGTCCATGAACTGGTGAATAAAACTGACCTAAAAACTAAAACAAAGCACACCTACGCAAATGATTAAAAAATGATAATAATTAAAAAGAAGAAATATTACAGGTGATTTGAATTTCAATCCTAAGTATGAAATGATCAGAAAGCATCATAAATTTACACTAAAATCACTATCTTAAGAAAAATAAAATTTACTTCTTTTCAAGTGAATTAATTTTATCAGGCTAATGTGCAATAGGTGACTCTGCTAATTGGAAGATATTTTAATTAGTCTATCAACTTTGTATGCAAATGAATTCATGAAAACACTTTGTTCTCTTGAGTAGTTTAAACAATCCCTCTCTAATCTTTACCTTCTTAATTTGCTTTGCAAATTCTTCATTACCAAGGTAAAATCCAAGTGGTCACAAATGGAGGTAAGAAATATCTGAATTAATGAGGTTTTCTCATATCTCATTTTTAGATTGTGTTCTTCGTGGCTTCTTAAATGAGAGGAATTTGGTTTCCAAGTTCCCCTGGAGACTGTCCGACCTCATTCTCAGCTCTGTGCAGATGCCTTGGCCGGATATGTGTCAATGGCTCCATCTGCAGAACACATCAATTTGACCGTGTTTCCCGTAGAGCTAAAATTGTATGTTATAGAGAGTAAAGAAAAGCATGAAACAATATTTTGGAGAGCTTTTCAGCATTAAAATGTTTCAAAAAAAGAGCTTTTGGATTAAATTGTGTTTAAATGTCCATTAATTTCATTAAAATGTTGACTTCCCTTCAAAACGATCCTTCGGGTTTGTAATCCTGGATTCTTTTCTGACATCTCTCTGTCACCTGTAACCCACTGACATTGTAGGAGTGCAGTTGTCTCATTGATCTAAGACACTTTAGTCTGACCCACTCCCTCCCCCAGGGTCTGAACTACAAAACTCCCAACCTGCCCACCATCAGGTCCCCCACAATCCACTCTCGTCCCCTCCGGAGAGAGTCCTTTCCTCTTCTCTTCCTAATTTGAACTCTTTTCATTGATTTTTAATTTGTTCACCTACCAGGTACTTCTTGAGAGCAAAGTCTGGGCTTACTGAAAACTTCACGGTTGCCAAATGAATGACAGTTGTACCTCACGACTAACATATTCATTCAACAGATTTTTACGGAGCTCATGGAACAAGATGTGAACAAAGCAAAGTCCTGGATTTCACAGAGTTAACATTCTACTTGGGTGAGCAAATGAAAAATACACAAATGTTAAATATAACACTAGATGGTGATAAGAACTCAGTAAACCATTGGAACAGGGTCAGGGGATGGGGTGGCCAAGGAAGGCATTACTGATGCAGGAAAATGGGGCGCGAGAGCACGGTCACGTCCCAGGCTTCGGCTGAGTCCCTAGGAGGTGCCCCGTCAGGTTCGTTGGCTTCACTCAGGAAAGAATTCAAGAGTGAGCCATAGTAGAGCGAAGGTAGATTTACTCAGAGAGATGAACACTCCATAGACAGAGTGCAGGCTGTGTCAGAAGGCCAGAGAGGCCACGAGGTGGGAAGTGGGGAACAACGTTTTGTTTAAAGTAAAAGTGGATTTGAGACAGGAAGGGGGCAGGGCACAGCCATTCCAGGGATGATGCAGCAATTAACATCAAAATGGTGAAAGGTTCAACCCCCTAGGCCTTGAGGCTCAAGATGGTGGGAGATTTGACTGCAGCAGCTCTTGAGCTGCGTTATATTCCCACTGTAACATATTAGCATGGTGAATAACATGCCCATGGGCGCAGTGACAGTCCTAAGGCTTGCCACAAAAGGTCAAAGAGTGGGAAATGGCCAAATGTCTGGGAACCCCAGCCCCTTCCCCAGGCTAGTTAGACTGGTCCTTCCAGCGCCTTGTGGCCACCTCCACACTCTCTCTCTCCCCCTTGGGACACGGCCCGAACTCTGTCTATGAAGCGTGCACTTACTTTTAATCTGAGCACCCAACCCCCACACCTCATGGCCTTTCTCTTGAGTCTCAAAGTGTCTCTCTGAATAAAGCTACCTTTACTCAACTGTGGCTCACTCTTGAATTCTTTCCTGCGGGAAGCCAAGGACCCACACTTAGTGGGCACGTCCTAGGGACTCAACTGAAGCCTGGGACACGGCCCTCTTCATGCCCCACATCCATTTTTCCTGCGTCAGATGCACATTCCATAGACAGAGACTGGGCCACCTACTAAGGCTATGGAGTCGGGGAGAGACCTCGGGGTGTGGGGCTGTTGGTTTTTATGGACTCAGTAGCTTCATATGCTAACAAGTGGCAAGTGGGAAGATGATTCCAACTACTTTGGGGAAGGGGCGGGGATCCCCAGGCACTGGTGCATCACCCATTTTTTGACCTTGTATGGGGAGCCTTGAAACTGTCCTGGCATCCGTGGGAGGACCACTTAGCAGCTATTGTATTTCAATGAGTGGATATTGACACTCAAGGTCCACTGGGAGTTGAATCTTTCCAGGCTGGGGGCAGGAGTGGTGTCGGGTCAGTGGGAGGTTACAGGTTACAGGGGGAAATGAAGTTGGGTTGGCTCATCGGTTACCAGGGAAACCAGCAGAGGGGCTGTCCCTCACCACCCCTTTTTATAAGCATAGTGCAGAGCTCTGATGTAGCCAGAACAACCACTGGCTGGGCCTGGGGCGGGTGTGTAGGAAGGCCAGCCATGTGAGCAGGCGCAGGAGAAGCAGGCACTGGTCCAGCAGGAGGTGTACAGACAGCAGGAGAACAGCCATCTTGAGTGGCCTGACCACACCACCAGGGACACAAGAAACTGGGAAAGGTGAGGAACGGAGCCTCCGGAGGGGGTGCGGGCCTGCTGCGCCTTGACTCAGGACTTCCGGCCTCCAGAACTGTGAGGGAATAGTCTCTGCTGTTTTCAATCACCCAGTTTGTGGTAATTTGCTACAGCAGCCCCAGGAAACTAATTTAGGGCCTGATGAGTTTTGCTGGACCATGTTATGACGACCCGTTCTGCTGGACCCGAAGTGTCGCTTCTGCCCTTGGGGCCGCTTTAGTGCTTGACGGAGCAGTCTCCTTAGATACCTGCAGGCACTATAATCAGGGGATGGAGGACCTCCTGCCTGGTGAGGGGACAGGTCTTCTCGGTCCTCCTCCTGGTCGAGGTGCCCCCACCTGCACCGGCTGCCAGCTCAGCTCCCTGCTGGACACGAGGAGCAGGTAATAAAAGTGACCTGCCTTTGCAGCAACTTTACTTACATCTTAGGTCCCTGGACATCTTACACGTCCACCTCCCTCCCAGCCATCTTTTATGGTTAGTTGTCCCCTCCCCCCCACCAATGTGGTAAACACTTGCATTGTGTGTAAGAAATGGGACCTTGGAGAAATGGAGAAATGGTGAGTTTCCTGGTTATATGGAGCTCCTATTTTAGGAGTGGGCACCAGACAGGAAGCAAATAATTAAACGAGATGATTTCAGAGGCAAGTGACAGAGGTCCATTTCAATCGGACTAAAGCTAAAAGAGAACTGTCCAGGTCATGTGATTGGAAAATCCAAGTGCTAAACCAGTCTTAGGTTTTAGGTAAACAAGGTCATGGTGCCTTCCCCTCTTCCTACTTGATGCGACCTGTCCTGCTGGGCTCATTTCCAATGGTCTCTGCACACAGAGCAGCTGCGTGTGCACCCCCTGCAGCCTTTCTCCCCAGAAGGGCTCTGAGTGGCCTGGTCTGGTCATGTGCTCATCTCCCAGCCAATCGCTGTGGCTCAAAGGGTCATGTGCTCACTCCTGGGACCAAGGAGGTAAGTCCAGCGTCTCCAAAATCAGTGGGATTAAATAGGGTTACAGTGAGATGGAGAGCCTGAATCCTCAGGGAGGGCATGCTGATCAGATAAACCTGTCACCACGTGGTCCTTACTGCCACAGCACTCTCCATCTTCACACTGATACTCTGCTTTCATATGTCCCCCCACGTCCCCCCACCACCCTGACAGAAAAAAGAGGAAAGTAGTCAAGAAAGGACAGAGGACAGCCAGCCTGGCTGCATTTGCTCAGTGAGTTTTCTCCTTGCTTTGGGGGAAGTTGGGAATTCATTCGTTGCAGGTCTCAGGAGTGTCCCATTCTCTTGCAAGGAGGGACTGGGGCCCCAGGGCCTCTGCTCTAGGGCGGTTTTCACCCCCCCAGAGGAGGAATGCTAAGGACGCATTGCAAACCAAAGGCGCTGGCTCTTTCAGGCTTGCTTAGGGTACTGATTCCCTTCCTTACTACGCCCTGTTCAAGAAGGAACAGATTGTTGACATCTTTGAAAAACAAAACCACAGCTGCCCAGCTGTAGCGAATGGGGTCATCTCAGAGGGTTTTGCCAGGGAAAGCCAGCAGACTGGCATTAGCGTCTCCCGCAGTGTGCCTCCGGGGAGGCTGCGTTCACCTGCCCGCCGACCTGCCATCCACGCGCTGCAGCTGCTCCTCTAGCAGCTGCCACCTCACCAGGCCGGGGAAAAGTCCTTGGTGCAGCTACCAAGGGCCTCGCCAGGGTTTATGAGAGCAGATTAGACCCTGAAAGGGGGGCAGGATCCGAGCTATCATTTGAACCGGGACCTCGTCACACTTACGTGCAGCTGTTACATTCAGAAATACAGCATCTTTTTTTCCTTCTAAATAGGCTGTTTGTCTCATCTGCTTCATTTTCTGCCTTTTCCCCCTCTTTGGCAGCTGGGGATATAATAACATAACTGTTCAACTCTCTGCTGTTAACAGCCTTTTTGTGTGGCCTTGTGTGGACGGGAGAGGCACTTTTGAAGAAAGAAATGTTTCCCCTTTCTGTAGTTTCGTCAATCATGATTTTCTTTTTAACAGCACTTCATTTTTTCCTCGCATGGCTTCAAATCCCCAGGATAAACAGAGTGGATCTACCTGCTGTTTCGGAAAGACCCAGGTGACACGAGAACGTGGCCAGCTCTTTTCATCACGACGGTGTTTAAAAGAAATGAAAGTACTTCTGTCTTGAAGTGTTACCGTCTGAGATGCTGAGACCACTCTAGTGCTGTGGGGTGCTTTTCTTGTGTTTGTAATGAGGAATTAATTCAATTTTCTTCTTGTAATAAAGAAAGGGAAGAGTTCCAACGTCTGAACTCTGGCGTGATCACGATACTCCACTTACCTTCAGCAAGTTGATTCCTACAATTCGATGAGTGTTTATTAAGCTACGTATAGGCCTCTGTATCCCAGGCAAGGGGAAATGCAAAGATGAATTGTTCACCCCCTGCCCTAGGGGAGCTTGCTCCCCAGTGAGAGGGTCAGGCAGAGAAACAGCTACCTCTAAAGCAAAGCAGAGCATGGCTGCTTTGCACAGCACAGAGAATATAGCCATTATTTATGATAATTTTAAATAGGGGATAATCTATACAAACATTGAATCACTGTGTTGTACACCTGAAACTAATATAATACTGTAAGTCAACAATACTTCAATTAAAAAATTAAGGAAAGCAGGACACTCAGAGGGTTACTGAGTAGAGAGACACCCACCACCCACAGAGCAGGACACTGAGGGAGGCCCCTTGGAGGGGCTGCATCCTCTGGGCTCTCAGGGGGTGGGATGGGATGGGTGGTCAGGGGCCCAGCAGCATCGATGTCAGTGTTTCCAGGCAATGACGAGTGGGCCGGATTCTGCAGCCAGCAGTGACGGGGAGAAGGCGTGACTGCTGGGGACAGACTTTGGGAGAACCTGATGGACCAGCCCAGGAGGTTGCAAAGCTTTCCAAAGGTGAAGGATTCCCTGTGCTCATCTGAGCTTCAATTTTCTTTTCAGAAAAATTTGGCCCAGAATATCCTTCCCTTGGTGTCCTCATTCTTAGGAGGGGCGTGCCAAGGAATTTGGGGGTGAAGTCTCATGTCTGCAATTTATTCTCCAATAATCCTGCAGAAAATGTCACCTACATACACGGAGAGAGAGAGAAAGAAGCAAAACATTAACAAATGTCAAGTCTAAAGGGAAAATGTTTGGGCGTCCACAGTGCGGGTCTTTTAACTTTTCTGAAAGTTTTTACGTTCTCACAATAAAGATTGTGAATAAAAGACAAAGCCCTGGGTCTATCAGGGAGTATGAGAGGGTATAGACTAGTCAGTGATGTCGGGGTCTGGGGATTAAGCTCTGCTAGCAAACGCTCTGTTCCAACAAACACTGCCAGCCTCACCCTGAGGAGCCACGGGGCCGTAGACAAGACGCAAGTCACTTGAGCATCAGTGTGGGCATCTGGCCTCCAGGGCTGCGGGGAGATTAAAAGCAGAGACTCCATGTCTGAAGCGCACAGTGTGAGACCTCGCACACACTGCAGCTCAGGAAACGGCGCGGATTTTTGTTACTATCATCACAACTATTATTATTAAACTTGACCCTGAAATCTTGCGCAGTCCTGTTTCTGCCCAGCATCCGTGACTCGTGGCTCAGAGCGGCGTCCCAGAGACTCTGAGGATGCGGCTTCCTGCAGTCAGCGCTGCGTTACAACACTCACCGCATCCTGCACTGGAAAACACGCTCTGTCTGTCCAACCTGATACACGGAAACGACCTCCCAAATCACACTGGTGAGCAGACTGTGAATATTCAGATCAACTGTAATGTCTTCAGTGGGTAACCACTTGGTTTAAATTTTTTAAAAAATTCAAATAAGAAGAGAAAATAGTACTGCTTTTTCAACTGCATCAGCAGCACCACAGTCCTTTCCACAATTCATTGTTTTCACACAAATGAAACGTTTCAGTGTGACAATAAATCGTCATAAACGTGACGTGACTGCTCTGAAGACGGCCAGGAGAATCTCCAGGAGCATCTTTTCCCTGGTGCATTCTGGCCTTTCCCTCATCCCACTTGTCCCTGTAAAATGGCTTTGCACTGAACCAGGGGGCATTCTGCATTTAAAGTAGAACATTTAAGAGCATTGGCTCAACTCATCAAAAGGAAGCTCAAAAAATTCTCTATTGAAGCCATGTGTGTCTTTGTTTTGATGTTTGCAAATGTGAATAAACAGACACGTGTACAGACCCCTGAACGCTAAGCAAAACAAAACGAGAGCGATTTAGCGCCTGTGTTACTACCTGCATGACTGCCGTGCTCCGAGAAAATGCGACTCAAACCGTGAAGGTAAGTAAATAATAAAACCAGCCGAGTAAGGCCGCCTCAGGGCAGCCACAGGTGAATTCTAGGTCACCAGAAGGCCTTTGTTCATTATCTCTACTTTTAAGTAGATTTTATTTTTTAGAACTGTTTTAGATTTACAGAAGAATTAGGAAGACGGGACAGTTAGCTTGTACCTCACATGAATGTCCCCTATTGTTACATCTTACATTGTTACGGTACATTTGTTACAGTTAACAAACCAGTGTTGACGTGTCATTAACTGAAGTCCATACTTTGTTCAGATTTCCTTTGTTTTTACCTAACAGCTTTTTTCTGCTCCAGGTCCCATCCAGAGTCCAACACTACATTCACTTATGTCTCCTTAGACTCCTCTTAGCCGTAGCGATTTCTCAGCTGTCCCCTGTTTTTTGTGACCTTGACAGTTTTGAGGTCTCCGCATCCTGTTATTGGCCTCATTGCTCAGCCTGCCTATTTCTACCCACTTTTTCTTATAAAACCAGAAGCCTGCAACGTTGCTCAAAAGCTTTGGATGACCTTCGCAAAAGACTTGTATTATCATGTCAGACAGAGCAACTGTGACTGGCTAGTAGTTAACACTTTTAAAATGTGCTCATGTTTAATAACAGATAAGGGCATGGGTACTCAAAAGTTGCTTTCTGGTAACTAGATATTTTGAGATGTGTTGCAGGACCCCAATTTTCATTTTATTTAAAATTACAGTTTACTGCAATTTTAGACATAATCCAGTCAATCAGATGAGTCTGTAGCTTTTATGCGTTATGGGCATAATTACAACTGTCCTGTACTCATGCCCCTCTCACTCCGTAAACATACAACAATTGCCAGAAAAAGCTAGAGTTGGAGAGAAATTCTTAGAGGGAAGAGCAGGTGGATGGCATCTCATCCTTCTGTCTCCTTGCCTCCAGTTTGTAAAGTCCCAAATCACAAACACCTATGTCAAAGGCCTTTTGCCCTAAAGAGCTATTAGGTCTTTGACGTCCATGGGCCTACATCTTCCACTTACCTGAAAATATACCCAAGTGCCCTGTACCAAGTGCTTGGCATGAACAGGACAAACACTCGTACCTGCCTCATGGATGAGTCTGTTCAGGGAGACAGACTTACAGTGGGTAAGTCACTGTAGACCTGATCTCCCTATAAGTCAGGAGAGTCCCCAGCCTTGCTGTGTTCCACTCTTTTCTCCTCTTCTCCAGTCTCTCTGATGCTGGCCTGTCACCCAATGGCATCTGTCCATGTGCTGTTGTGTTGCTCAGCACCCTGCTTGTGACCCACACCAGCTGCCTCGTCATGGGTCAGCCCCCTCCAGTCCAGCTTGACGCTCAGTGTTGACTTGTTTGAGATTTCTCAGCTCCAACAGCTGCCTGCTTTGTTAGCCCGGCCTGTGGGACACTGGATGGTGTTCATGGCAGATACGACATTGCAGGAAAAAAGAGTGATTGAGGACATAGTAGTCAAAACTGTCCAAAACAAAACATAGAGAGAAGAAGATGGAAAAAGATTAATAGAGAATTAGTGAGCTGTGAGAAGTTTTCAAGTGGCCTACTGCACATGTAATCGGAGTCTGTAAAGAAGTGTATCTAGAAAGAGGAGGAAGCGAGAAAAAATATTTGAAAAATATTACAGCCAAAAATTTAAAAATCTTCAAGCGAAGTAGATTTTAGGGCAAAGAATATTACAGAGATAAAGAAAGACATTTCATAGTAATATCGGAGTCAATTCAACAAGAATATGTCACAGCCCTAAACATGCATGTATTTAAGAGTTTCAGATAGAACTGGAAAGAAAAATAGGCAGGTTTAAAGGTGTCAGACATTTCAACCCTCCTTTTCAATAAATACTAAAACAAGGAGACCAAAGATCAGTAAGGAAATCTGAAGCTCACTTTGATAGGAAGGTAGCGAATTCAACTTTCTTTTGATCAGTGTAAGTGTATCTTTTACCAGCGGATTACTTTTAACCTAGTTTCGTCTTTGTGTTTACAGTGTGTGTCTTATGTGCAGCACAGAGTGGAGCCGAGTCTGTTATCACAGTCTGCTTTCAACCACATGAACACGACCAGCTGTTTTAGGACACCCCACCAAACACGCAGAATACACGTTCTTTTCACATCCACAGAGAACATTTACCAAAATTAATCAGATTCTGAGCTTGGAAACATGTCTCAGTCCATTCAAAGGGACTTGATTTATATAAGGTGTATTATCCGGCTACAGCGGAATTAAACTGGGAATCTGTGACAGACAGATGGCCACACCCCCCAGACCTCTTGGTCACACAACACGTCGCCTAACCTGTTAGTTCTTTCCATGGATCAAAGAAGTAGAAATGGAGAGTAGGTAGTTAACAGATGACCAGCTCTCTCCCTAGCTTCCCCACCAGGAAGCTCGAGAACAAACCACAGGGACATGGTAACATCTAAAGAAAGAGCACGAGGCGTTGACAAGCCCACACAGGCTGGGGGTGGTCCCTGGTCTCAGTGATTAACTGAGATCGCTCCCCTTTTCCCTTTAAAACCTTTCACAACTGAGCAGCAGCTTCAGGGTTGGTCTCTGGGGGACATGAGTCTGCGTCCTCCCCAGGCTGTTGGCTACCTGATTAAAAGCAACTTCCCTTTCTACCAACACCCGCCCTTCGGGTACTGATTTCCCAGAGGCCAGCCGCCAGAACTGAGGTCAGTTACAATTTCTGCTCCGACATGTCAGGATGTTGGAAACTGCCACTCAGGTCCTCACCACAATAAAAAGGCTGAACAAACTCTTGTTAAATGTCAGAGAACTGAGTTCACGTTAGGCACAGGGAACAGCTGCTCCCAACGCTGGAGAGAAAGACGAGTGAATACCGAGAATCACAGCTCCTGGGGACGATGCCCGGGGGCCCAGGTGGCCACTGGGGCCGGCGCTGGAGCACAGGAACCTGAGCTGCAACTGCCCAATGGCTGGAGGCCCCCCGGGGGCCGGCTTGAGAGCCAAAAACTCCCCGGGGGCCCAGTCGGAGCCCCACCCACCCACTCACATACACACCTGCAGGGGTTTTACCTCTAGGAACCCCACCAGGTTCCCAGGGTGCAGATCAGAGAAAAATCATGCTTCTGGCAGGAGTAAGAGAAAATCAATCATTCTGAAATACACCCAGAGTGTTCTGTTCTCCATCACAAAAGCCAGCCTTCAAGGGAAACTGTTTACCAGAGCTTGACCACCTTGGGTTTTACCACAAGGTAACCTGCCTGGGGGAGGGAAATGCCCAGCTCCAGCCCCTCTAGCCTTCCTGTCCCACCTACAAGGGAAAAAAGGAAAACAAAGTGAGCAGCTCTTGTGAAGGCCACACCCCAGGGACACAGGGTCCCTGAGAGACGGAGACCCAATCACAGGAGCACAGGAGCCCGCCCCTCCCCACCGCAGCACTGCCGCTAGGGCTCCTGTGTGGTGACAGAGGCTACAATGGAAAGAGCCACATGTCTCAGCCCCTCCTGAAGAAGAAATGTCTAGAGAATTCCAAAGACAAAGGGAGTGGGATACAGACACCAAAAGAAAGTAGCCTCTGACACCAGGAGCTACAGCAACTCCGAGAGAAACTGGAACCCCCAACTTCTCCCTCACCTCCTTCCACCCAGTACATCATGCCTGCCTTTCAATAAAAAGATTGAAAGTGACTGAAAACAAATAAAAGCAAAAGGAAGTACATTTTTTTAAAGAGGACATATATGTACATATCATTGGGGTCTCCCATTTCTTACCAACAGCATTGCTCCTACCCTGGACCCTGCCACCATCATCTCTTTTTCGGTCATCTTCTACTTCTGGTCTCATCTCTCCTCTACAATTTGGTGTCTCCTCTTCTTCCCCTGACCTTAGGGGTCAGGAAATCCAAACATGACTTTGTCCCCTGCACACGTTCCCTGAATGCTGACTTGTGCAGTCAACAGCAACAAAGGCTTGGCTCACAGGACTCCATTTTCATGGGGGACCCTCTTCATGCACCTTGGCAAATCTAACCTATCCTTGAAGATTCAGCTTCCCCTCCGACCTGCACATCCTTCCTTTCCACAACCCTCCGTACTGAGCCATCCTGGGAGAAGCCATTTCGGACTCTCTCCCACTCTCCACAAGGGTGATTCAGCAGGAGGGCTCCGCAAGGGTGGGTATCCAGGCTCCTGGTTGTGCCATGCCCTCACCTGATGTGACCTTGGGCAAAAGCCACCTGTTTCTCTTGAGCCCCAGTGACTTCAAAATGAAAGAAATATCTCTCAGTCATTATCTCAAGATTACTGAGATTATCACAAGATCTTTTTTGTGAAGAATGTATGAATTCATAGAATATGGTTATTAAGAAATCATGTTCCATTATTTTATTTTCCACACATTTGTCTTTTCTCTCAACTAATTTGCAAACTCCCTTCCAGCAGGGTCTCTACATTTGCCTTCTTTGTGATGCGCTGAGCAACATGTCCTGAAAGGTGCACATAGCAAGCTCGCAGTGAAGGCTTTTCTGAAACAATCACTGCTTTGTTGACTCAAAGAGACATTTCTGCAGACTGAGACCACTGTCATGTCATCCTTTCCTCATCTTCAGCAACAATGTTTGCCATTGCATGTTATAGATGAAAATCTCTGCAAACAAAATCTGTCTCCATAACTGAGTTAACATTTCATTATTTTCTACAGTGCTTTGTTTTATTTTACAAGCAAAGCAACATGAAGTGGCTTTTAAATTTTTTTCAATGCAAATATGAAACAAATAGTCTTTTCTGGTCAGTAATAGCATCATATTTTTGTTATTTATCATTTTATATCAGGCATATTTCTGGGAAAATGGTAGTGACTGTGTGGTTAATTCTGGGAGCATGAACATGGCAGACTTCACACAGACTCCTAGCTATCAACTAATCAGAATTTCAAAAGATACAGATATCTATGGGCACTTAATAGGATTTTCCTAAAATTACTGTATTTGAGGAAGGTAAACTATACATTCCATATTAACCTGTTACAAAATATATGAAACAGCTATGACTTTTCTTTTCAGTATTAACTTTTATAAAACTATGTGCCAGGTGCCCAAATTGTATCTCCAACTCCTCAACTTCTTGGCACCAAATTGCCCTTTAAACTGAACCAGGAAGAAATAGAAAATATGGACAGACTGATTACCAGTACTGAAACTGAACCAGTAATGAATAAACCCTAGGACAACAAACAAAAGTCCAGGACCAGATGCTGTCACAGGTGAATTCTACCAAACATTTAAAGAGGAGTTAACACTTATGCATCTCAAAATATTCCAGAAAATCGCAGAGAAAGGAACAATTCTGAACTCACTTTATGAGACCAGCATCACCCTGATACCAAAACCAGAAAAAGATGTCACACAAAAAAAGAAAATTACAGGCCAATATCACTGGTGAATGTAGATGCAAAACTCCTCAACAGAATACTAGCAAACCAAATTCAGCATTACTTTCAGAGGATCATACACCATAACCAAGTGGGATTTATCCCAGAGATGCAAGTCTTTTTCAATATCCACAAATCGATCAATACACCACATTAACAAACGGAAGAATAAAAACCATATGATCATCTCAGTAGATGCAGAAAAAGCTTTTGATAAAATTCAACAACTATTTGTGATTAAAAGCTCTTCAGAAAGTCAGCATAGAGGGAACGTACCTCAACATGATAAAGGCCACATACGCCAGACCCCCAGCTAACATCATACTCAGGGGTGAAAAGCAGACAGCATTTCCTGTAAAGTCGGGAACAAGACAAAAATGCCCACTCTCACAACTTTTATTTAGCATGGTTTTCTGGAGAAGAAAAAGACAGAAAAGGAATCCAAATTGGAAAGCAAGAGGTGAAAAAGTCACCGTTTGATATGACATGGTACCATACATAGAAAATCCTAAAGAAGCCAGCAGAAAACTACTAGAGCTCACCAGTGAATTCAGTTAAGTTGCTGGATATGAAATTAACATATAGAAATCTGTCGCATTTCAATATCCTAACAAAGAAAAATCCGAAAGAGAAATTAAGGAAACTATCTCATTTACTATCGTATCAAAAAAAAAAAAAAACCTAGGAGTAAACCTACTTAAGGAGACAAAAGATCTGTATTTCAAAAACTATAAGACGCTGTTGAAAGAAACTGAAGACGACACAAACAGAAGGAAAGATATACCGCATTCCTGGATTGGAAGATTCAATCTTGTTAAAATGGCTATCCTCCCCAAGGCAAGCTACAGATTCAATGCAATCCCTGTCAAATTACCAGCGGCATTTTTTTCAGAACTAGAATTTAAAAATTTTAATTTGTATGGAAACACAAAAGACCTTAAATAGCCAAAACAATTTGGGGAAGAAAAAAAAACAAAGCAGGGGGAGTCATGCTTTCTGACTTGACTATACTATAAAGCTATAGTAACCAAAACAGTATGGTACTGGCACAAAAACAGACACATAGATTAATGGAACAAGATGGAATGCCCAGAAATAAACACACACACTTAAACAATCAATTAATCTAAGACAAAGGAGACAAGAATGTACAATGGAGAAAAGATAGTCTATTCAACAAATGATGTTGAAAAAACTGGACAGCTACACGTAAAAAAATGAAATTAGGACATTCTCTGACACCATATACAAAAATAAACTAAAAATAAATTAAAGGCCTAAATGTAAGACCAGATACTATAAAAATTCCTAGCAGAAAACACAGGCAGAACACTGTTCAACATAAATCACAGCAATATGTTTTTGGACCTGTCTCCTAGCATAATGGAAATAAAGAAAAACTAAACAAATGAGACCTAATTGAACTGAAAAGTTTTTGCACAGCAAATGAAACCATAAACAAAATGTAAAAACAACATACAGACTGGGAGGAAATACTTGCAAATGATGCAACCAACAGGGGCTTCCTTTCCGAAATATACAAACAGCTCATACAGCTCAACAACAGAAAATCAAACACCCAATCAAAAAATGGACAGGAGACCTAAATAGGCATTTCTCCAAAGAAGACTTGCAGGTGGTCAACAGTCACATGAAAAGACGCTCAATATTGCTAATTATTAGGGAAATGTGAATCCAAACTACAATGAGGTATCACCTCACACTGGTCAGAATGGCCATCATCAAATTCTACAAATAATAAATTCAGAAGACAGTGTGGAGAAAAAGGAACTTTTCTACACTGTCGATGGGAATATAAATTGGTGCAGCCACTATGGAGAATAGTATGGAGGTTCCTTAAAAAACTCAAAATAGAGTTACTTTATGATCCAGTAATCCCAGTCCTGGGCATATATCCCAAGGGAACTCTAACTCAAAAAGATACAGGCACCCCAATGTTCGTAGCAGCACTATTGACAATAGCCGAGACAAGGAAGAAACCTGAATGTCTACTGACAGAAGAATGAATAAGGAAGATGTGAGATATATATATAAAACTCAGACATACATATATATATACATATATATATATATATATATTACTCAGCCATAAATATATATATATTACATAAAAATAATGAAATTTTGCCATTTGCAGTACTATGAATGGACCTAGAGATCATCATCCTAAATGAAGTCAGACAAGAAAGACAAATATCATATGATATCACTTATACTGGAATGTAAAAAAAAGATACAAATGAACTTATTTACAAAACAGAAATAGACTCACAGACATAGAAAGCATACTAAAAGAGAAAGGTGGGGGGATAAATGAAGAATTTGGGATGAACATATACACATCTATATATAAAACAGATAAACAACAAGGACCTGCTGTAAAGCACAGAGAACTGAATTCAATATCTTGTAATAACCTATAGAATGACATTCTCCAGGGGCATCCATGTTGCTGCAAATGGCATTATGTTGTCGGTTTTTATGGCTGAGTAGAATTCCATTGTATAAATATACCACCTCTTCTTTATCCAGTCACCTGTTGATGGACATTTAGGCTGTTTCCATGTTTTGGCTATTGTAAATAGTGCTGCTATGAACATTGGGGTGCAGGTGTCATCCTGAAGTAGATTTCCTTCTGGATACAAGCCCAGGAGTGGGATTCCTGGGTCATATGGTAAGTCTATTCCTAGTCTTTTGAGGAATCTCCACACTGTTTTCCACAGTGGCTGCACCAAACTACATTCCCACCAGCAGTGTAGGAGGGTTCCCCTTTCTCCACAGCCTCTCCAGCATTTGTCATTTGTGGATTTTTGAATGACGGCCATTCTGACTGGTGTGAGGTGATACCTCATTGTAGTTTTGATTTGCATTTCTCTGATAATTAGTGATACTGAGCATTTTTTCATAAGCCTATTGATAATTTGTATGTCTTCCTTGGAGAATTGCTTGTTTAGGTCTTCTGCCCATTTTTGGATTGGGTTGTTTATTTTTTTCTTATTGAGTTGTATGAGCTGCTTATATATTCTGGAGATCAAGCCTTTGTTGGTTTCACTTGTAAAAATTTTCTCCCATTCCGTAGGTTTTCTTCTTGTTTTACTTCTGGTTTCCTTCACTGTGCAGAAGCTTGTAAGTTTCATTAGGTCCCATTTGTTTATTCTTGCTTTTACTTCTTCTAGGAAAAATTTTTGAAATGTATGTCAGATAATGTTTTGCCTATGTTTTCCTCTAGGAGGTTTATTGTATCTTGTCTTATGTTTAAGTCTTTAATCCATTTTGAGTTGATTTTTGTATATGGTGTAAGGGTGTGTTCTAGCTTCATTGTTTTACATGCTGCTGTCCAGTTTTCCCAACACCATTTGCTGAAAAGACTGTCTTTATTCCATTGTATACTCTTGCCTCCTTTGTCAAAGATGAGTTGACCAAAAGTTTGTGGGTTCATTTCTGGGCTCTCTATTCTGTTCCATTGGTCTATATGTCTGTTTTTGTACCAATACCATGCTGTCTTGATGACTGTAGCTCTATAGTATTTTCTGAAGTCTGGGAGAGTTATTCCTCCAGCCTCTTTCTTTCTCTTCAGTAATGCTTTGGCAATTCTAGGTCTTTGATGGTTCCATATAAATTTTATTATGATTTGTTCTAGTTCTGTGAAATATGTCCTGGGTAATTGGATAGGGATTGCATTAAATCTGTAGATTGCCTTGGGCAGTGTGACCATTTTAACAATATTGATTCTTCCAATCCAAGAGCATGGAATATCTTTCCATTTTTTAAAGTCTTCTTTAATTTCCTTCATCAATGGTTTATAGTTTTCTGTGTATAATTCTTTCACTTCCTTGGTTAGATTTATTCCCAGATATTTTAACTTTGGGTGCTATTTTAAAGGGGATTGTTTCTTTACTTTCTTTTTCTGTTGATTTATCATTAGTGTAAAGAAATGCAACTGATTTTTGAACGTTAATTTTGTAACCTGCTACCTTGCTGAATTCTTCAATCAGCTCTAGTAGCTTTTGTGTGGACCTTTTAGGGTTTTCTATATATAGTAACATGTCATCAGCATATAATGACACTTTTACCTCTGCTTTTCCAATTTGGATCCCTTTTATTTCTTTCTCTTGCCTGACTGCTGTGGCTACAACTTCCAGGACTATGTTGAATAGGAGTGGTGATAGTGGGCATCCTTGTCTTGTCCCAGATTTTAGTGGGAAGCTTTTGAGTTTTTTACCATTGAGTACTATGCTGGCTGTAGGTTTGTCATATATAGCTTTTATTATGTTGAGATATGTTCCCTCTATACCCACTTTGGCAAGAGTTTTTATCATAAATGGATGTTGAATTTTATCAAATGCTTTTTCTGCATCGATTGAGATAATCATGTGGTTTTTGTCCTTTCTCTTGTTGATGTGATGTATTACATTGATTGATTTGTGTATGTTGAACCAGCCTTGTGTCCCTGGGATGAACCCCACTTGGTCATGATGTATAATCTTTTTTATGTGTTGTTGGATTCTATTTGCTAAAATTTTGGTGAGGATTTTGGCGTCTATGTTCATAAGTGAAGTAAGCCAGAAAGAGAAAGAAAAATACCATATGAGATCACTCATATGTGGAATCTAAAAAACAAAAACAAAAACAAAAACAAACAAACAAACAAAAACAAAGCATAAATACAGGACAGAAATAGACTCACAGACAGAGAATACAGACTTGTGGTTACCAGGGGGGTGGAGGGTGGGAAGGGATAGACTGGAATTTTAAAATTGTAGAATAGATAAACAAGATTACACTGTATAGCACAGGGAAATATACACAAAATGTTATGATAACTCACAGAGAAAAAAATGTGACAATAAGTGTGTATATGTCCATGAATGACTGAAAAATTGTGCTGAACACTGGAATTTGACACAACATTGTAAAATGATTATAAATCAATAAAAAATGTTAAAAAAAACCTGAACAGTAAGAAAACAAACAAACAAAATAAATAAATAAATAAATAAATTCCCTTAAAAAAAATAACCTATAATGGGAAAGATCTGAAAAAATATATATGTGTATATGTATAAATATGTATAAATATATACATATACACATATATATATAACCAAATCGCTTTGCTGTATACCTGAAGCATTGTAAATCAATTATACTTTAATAAATTTAAAAAATAGCGTAGCAATAAATATATAAATAAATAAATAATTTTTCTTAATTTAAAAAATTACCCTTTAAGACAAACTTTAAAAAATAAATTAACTGTGGTATATTTATATAATGAACTGCTAGTCAGCAGTAAAAAGTAAGAGTTTTTGATAGCTGGAACAATATAGGTGAATCTCAAAAATATTATGTTGTGGAAAAGATGTGAGACACAACATTATACTATGAATTTCTAATGTGAATTTCAAAAACAGGCAAAAAAAATCTGTGGTCATAAAATCAGACTAGTGGTTACGCAAAAGGCAATGAGGGGGACTTGTTCAGTGGGGTGTTGGCCACAACGAGTGCACAGAAGTATAAGATGCTCACTAGCTGCTCGTTAAAAATGTGGGGATACTTCTGTAAACTATGCACCAGGAAGTCCCATTGAAAAAGACATCGTTGCAAAATTTAAGATAGTTGATTGTACAGTAAATGGAATATGAGCCTCTCTAAAAGAAGAGTTTGTTCAAAAATAAAGCTGTTACTTCTGTTAAAAAAAAAAAAAGCAACAAAGATTAAGTGAAGACTCCCACTTCTGGAAAGGTGCAGTAGACGTACTTTGCCCTATTCTTCCAACTACGTACAGCTCAATACCACAACATTATGTATTTTATTTTATTTATTTTATATATATGTAATAAGAAAACTCTAAACGTGTGAAGAACAGGGCAAACTATTAGGGACCTCGGGACACAAGAATGAGAGAGGGCGGGGTTCCCTGGGCTTTCGTTTTGCCTCGTGGACCCCAAGCCCGGAGCGGGAGAAGCCGCAGCCGGGATCAGGCTTCATCACTGGTGAGCGTACAAAATGGAGCAGCCGTGGTGGAAAACAGCCTGGCAGTTTCTTAAAAAAGTAAAAAAAGAAGCCTGCAAGTCCGCACGACCCAGCAGTGCAGTCGTGCGCATTTATCACAGAGAAACAAAGATGCTTTTCACACAAATACCTGTAAATGAACGTGTGCAGCAGCTCCGTTTGCAATAACCAAGGCGGGAAACCACCCAGATGCGCGTCAACAGGTGAGCAATTGAGCCAGGCTGCGGTGATTCCATTGTCAGGGACAACTGCTGAGGAACAAGGAGGAGACTACTAATCTGTGCTGCAACCTGGATTAACCTCCAGAGAATTACACCGGGTGGGGGGGGGGAAGCCCATCCAAAGGCTCACATACTGTATGACACTGCTTATAGACTATTCTTGAAACAACAAAATTATAGAAATGGGGAACAGAGAAGTGGTTGGCAGGGGCCAAGGAGGGTGCTAGAGAGGGTGGAAAGTGGCTTTAACAGGGCAACACGAGGGACCCTTGTGGAGAGGGATGTGTTCTGCGTCTTGACTGCATCCATATCGGTATCCTGGCTGTGAAATTGTGCTGTAATTTTACAAGAAGCTCCCCTTAGAGAAAACTGCGCAAAAGGCACACAGGCACCCCCTGTGTTACCTCTTAACAACTGCATGTAAATCTACAATTATCACAAAATTAAAAACTCAGTGAAAAATTTTAAAAAGTCATGGGCGAGCTGGGTTTGACGGGGGCAGGGCGTGAGGGCACCTTCTGTGGAGATGGCACAGCTTCATACTTCAAGCGGGATTTGGGTTACACAGATGGATGCACTTGTTGAAACTCAGCAAATGGTAAGGTTTGTCCATATGAGTGTGGAGACACTTTACATTTTAAAAAAGAATTGAGTAAAAGAGTCTGGACAAAAGCCACCATCCTTTCCAACCCTCTGCGGAAGCTCGTGGAGGAGCGGGGACTGGGCTTCTCTTGGTTCCCCTGGTTCCAGGATTGTCCTTTCATTGATCTTCCATCCTGCCCCCGCCTCTGTGTTTCTCTCCCCACTGCATTGTTAAGCTTGGCCCCTGCCCTTCACTCAGCTCTGTGTGCCACTGACTTAAAGGCAATCAGCTTAAACGTGGGTGTTAGCATCATCCCTGTCCTGAAAAGCGGCTCGGTCGTTTCCGACTCTGGGACTCTCCACTGGTGGCTCCTGCTCAGGCTCTGGCCTCTTGTCAACTTCTGGACCACTTTTATTCCCCTCCCCCCTTTTGTCCTCCTCCTTGACTATCTGATCCTCCACTCTAGCTAGTTCTTACAAAAAGCTGTCTGTGTCTCCCCCATCGCCCAGCCCGACCCCGGAACTGGGATAGAAGACAGGAGCTTGCCCAGAGGTCACCTTCCTGGAATGACCTGTCTTGCTCCTAGGAGGTGTCAAGGCCGCACGGGATGGCTCTCCTTCCGGGTGCATTAGGCCAGCCTTAAATTGTGATGCGCAGATGCTCTAAGGACCGCTTGGACTTTCTCTTTCCAGAATCTCAGGCCGACATGGCCAGTGAGAGGTAAAGTTTCAGATGGATTTAAGGTTCATATTCAGTTGATCCTGAGATGGAGAGCTTTCCATGAATTATCCAGGTTGGTCCAACATCATCAGAAGATTCCTTAAAAGTGGAAGAGGGAGGAATTAAAGGGAGGATAAGAGGGGGTGTGATGGGGAAGCAGTGGCAGGGAGAGACAAGGTTGCTGGCTCTGAAGATGGAGGAAGGGGCCACAAGTCAAGGGGTACGGCGACCTCTAGAAGCCAGAAAAGGCCCAAGAATTGAACCTCCAGAAGGAACACAGCCCTGTCAACCCCTTGATGTCAGGCCAGTTAGACCCACGTCAAACGTCTACCCGAGAGAACTATAAGATAAGAAATTTGTGTTGTTTGAGCATCTAAGACGAGGTGACTTGTTAGAGCAGCCATGGAGAAGGATGCATAGGTCCTGTGATGGGAGAGTCTGGGGCATTGAGGAAAAGAAACACTGCCAGGGGCTTTACAATGGAGCAGTTCACTTTGACACTCTTATAATAATGTTCAGCAGTCACTGTTGGACCATCTCTGGGAAGTAGAACAACCTCACCAGGGTTTTAATGACTTTAAAAAAAAAAACAGTTACATCATTCTAGGGGAGTCAGTTTTACCCCAACCAGACATTGCTATTTGGAAAAAAAGAGAAAAGAATGCAGGGGGTGGAGAGGAAGTCATTACTGGGGTGGCTGTTTTATAGCTGTTTTGGGTTTGGTTTATTGACTTCTGAGTTTTGGAAGCTGAGAGGATCAGAAGCTGGAAGAATCTTTGCAACTAAAATTCTTCTGCATTTTAATGACTTTTCCCTACACTTTTATATGTTTTCAATTCTTTTTCAAAAGCAAGCTTCAAAATGATTTGCCTTTATCAGTCCTTCCCAAAGCATTCAACTCGGTTTTCATAAGAAGCGCAACTATTTCTGCATTTATATTTCAAAACACTTCAAGGACAACAGGCAAGAACAGATTTGAGAACAGACACAACTGACTCCGTGTGAGCAGGAAACTCAGCAGGTGGAGCAGGCACGTGCGTGGAGCATCTCCCGGGGGTGAGGGTTCAGGGGCCACGGCCATCCATAGACTAAGAATCGATCTCATGTGCGAGGAACCTGTCCAGGCCATGGGAGGGCCCTAGGAATGAGTGTGCTCTCATGGTTGTTGTGAAACCGACCAAAGCAAAATATGGAAACTCTGATCAGCCTAGACTACTGCCTGCCAATTTCTGCTGCAGGTTCTCCTCCCTGGGGGTGGCGTGCAATGCCTACAAGCAATATTTGGGGTTGGCTCCAGGAAGCTGATTGAGGATGCATTTTGTTTAGGTTTCGTGGGAGATGTGATCTTCAGTTCCTTTCATGGATAAAGTTATCACAGCCAGTTTCAAGCTAGGAAAACACAGAGTTGGATCCATACCCAGGTTCAGAGGTCTTGAATTCTAATGGTCTTAACCCTGTCCCATGCGGCCTTTCATATGCTACTGAAGTGTCATCGATTGGGAAAGGTCTAGAATCTCACCCCACCTGCACGCTGACAAGTGAGCCTGCACGTTTCACAGGCGCTGGCACAGAGACACGATGCCCTGAGTCAGGGACCGAGGACTCTGGTATCCACATCAGACCAGGCAGTGTGCACCCCACGTTCACATCAGCCCCCTTCTCCCCCAAGTCCCACAGGGGTGACATGGAGTGGCCCTGATAGGTGCTGTCCACACAGTGTGTCTGTGGAGCCCAGAGTCTAGGAGAACCCAGAATGTTGTAAAGGGCCACCAGCAAACTTGCCCAACCTTTATCTCCACGGGGAGACGTTTTATTATCCTGGCGAGGACACAAATCTGCCCTTTGCCAGGAGACACTCTCTCTGTCTTCGAAGGTCACTTGCCGTGCAAATGTCCTTGGAAAGACAGCCCTGGGAAAAAGCCATCAGTCACTCTACTGAGAAGATGTGCAGAACTATTAGAGATTGTGGAGGATTGTCTCCAAGGTCGAGCTTCACATACAGGACTTGAAACTGGCCCCAAAGGCAGGGGGCTGCTCCAGGCTCCAGGCCTCTCACCAGCAGCAGAGCACTTTCCCAGTCCCCTCCTTGACTCTCACCCACTTATCCAGTCTTATCCAGGCACCCTCTCTGCTTTGCTGCACACCATCCATTAAAGGGACCTGCCCAAGCACAATCATACAGGCTCTTTTTCAATTTCTTGCTGATTCGTCGTGAAATTCTGACTTCAGAATAAGAGAAGCCAATAAGCGATTTCCTACAATGTAAGTCCTGATGGCAACCTGGCTAGTGAGGGTCCTCATTTCAAAGAGTAGTCAAGATTAATCCCTGCAGAAGAAAACTTGAAACGACCGGAAACTTTACAGCTCATGTAGGAGAGATTTGATAGAAATTTTTCTAAACTTGACAAGAAGTCTAAACAGTTCATAACATTACTGATACTGAGTTTGGGAAGCTTAAAAACACACTTTCTAAATTATCAATAACAGAAAGTAAATGTTGGCCCACTAGGACAGAGGAGAGACTCAGTGCTCTTTCTAGTCGTGAGAGAGCCACTCAGTCCCATCTGGCAGCCGCTGGCTACATGAGGCCACAGAGCCCTTGGGATGTGGCTAGTGTGGCAGACAAGGGATGTATGTGCAAGACACACACCAGGTCTTGAAGACTTAATAGGGAAAAAATGTAAAGTACACCCTTAATACATTTATTAATGATATGTTATCATCAAATTTTGGCTATATTGGGATAAATGAGACATATAATTAAAATGGCATTCATTTCTTCCTTTTTTTAATCTTTTACATTTTTAAGTGTGATCACTACCAAATTGAAAATCATAAATGTCACACATTTGGGGTTTGCATTCTATTTCTATTGGACAGCATTGCTTTTTAGAAAATGATGGCCAGATTGCTTTTGTATGAAAGATAATCAGAGGATGCAGCCAAATACAAAGGAAAATCTTTCCTTTCGGGATCTTGTAATTAATGTTTGTGGATTTTTTTCAGGCTTTCTAAAATTTGTAATTTACTGTGATTTATCATTTTAAATAAACATTTATTTTTGTGCCTATTTATGAGTTTATCATTCTGCAGTCTTCTTAAAGAAGCACCGCTAAATTGTGTAAGCTTCATGCCCTACCAAACCTGGCTCTGCCCCGGGTGTCACGCTCCATGCTCTGCAGAGGGACTGGAGAAGCTACTTAGTCCAGGGGTTGGTTCCTGGAAGTTGATTAAGAGACCTTTTAATGTGCTCTTTCCAGTTTGCATCTCATGAGGTCCAATGTAGCTATAAGAGGAAAGACAAAAGAAGAGAGGCAGACGGACGGGTGGAGAGGGGAGGTGGGGGAAGGGGCGGGGAGGAAGAGAATGAGTGAGGTCGACAACTGTGGAAAGAAATACCTGTTCTCTATTCTGCTGTCATCCCATGCAATATGAAGTCCTTCCTTTTCAGCAGCACTGATATTAAAGGACAGGAAAGAAAGAGTTAATGGAATTCAGTTCATAGAAACAGAGCAAGAACAGACCTCTTCTGGAAAGAAAGGAAAATGTTATCATAAAAAAGGCTGAGCAAATCTGCAGGCAGGACTGGTGATGGGGGAAGTCAGACGCAGCTCATTGACGAGCCTAAGTTTACACTGCAGGAGGACGCAATAGGAAATTTTCCAGTCATTGAATTTAAGGACAATGCAGAAAGGAGGAATTAAGAGAGCCAGGTGACACTGAATCAGAGACTTTCTTTACACTTCAGCTTTGAGCACTCTGGCATTGGGGCTGGGCTTTCGCCCGCTGCAATGCAAGAAGTGAGAAAGTAGCAAAAATCGATGCAAAAAGAGAGGTCAGGTCTTCCTGGGATATTAGCTAACCCGGTGATGTAGTATGTAGCACACTACAGTGTGTAGTCTGTGTACAGGGCACAGTAGATAGCATATGCGTGCAGCACAGTGTGCAGCAAGTATATACACTAGGGTGCATAGTGTTCCTTTAAAAAAGAAGGAAGGAGAATTAATGTACCATTTTATGATGAATAAATAATTTCTCCAACTTGTAGGGGGTAGGGCTCAGAATAATCTGATGATCAGTTGTGACACTGCTGAGTCAAATGGTACACCTTAGTGGTACATCACTCAGTACCCAGATTCCAGTAATCATACCTGACCCTGGTGATGCTTCCTCAGTCATTGTACATCATTCTAGCTCCAAGCGTGAGTTCTTTTCAGCCTCCTTCCTTTTTCTTTATCTCCCATGCAGTCAGCCATCCACTTCTAACATTTCTTTCTTGGGAAGTCTCTGAAACCCACCTCTTCCTTTGCACTGTCAGCACCCTGGAGAGGGCCTCACCCTGCTCATTTGTGGATTGCAGATTAAAAGCAATCTGTTGGAACAGCACACTGCAAGCAGTAAGTGCCATCCACACACATATGTAAAGTAATCTGCCTCCTCATCTCCTGTGTTTCCCAAACTTAACTCTGACTTTTCCCAGCACAAAAGGTCCATATGGCCAGCGCTCCTCCCTGGGCTGGGAACATAGCATCATCACTTTGGTGTCCATGTCTTTTTCCTCCTGCCCCTTCCCCTTCCTCCTACTGTGTCCTTCCCCCAACTGCCCATCAGTCCATCATGCACCTACCTGCTCCCTCTTCAGGTAGCAGCTCAGTTCCTCCTCCAGTCAATCACTGGTCCCTGCACCTGTATGGACCTCTGCCTGTGGACATTCCTGCTTTGGGAACCATTCCTGTTGGAGCCACATGGTGGTCCTCACTACTTCTGGTTCATACCTTACTCTCCCAGCTCAGTAAAGTGACTCTGGCTTGCCCTTCCGTTGTCTCTCTGTCTAGGAGAGATGCACCCTTGGCCTTCTTTAGAAACATTCATGGAGTGGGTCCTGATGTGTGTTCTAAATCATCAAAGAGGAATTCAATTCAATATATTAAACTACTTAATATTTCTTATTTTTGTGTTTTTAAAAGTGGAAATCCACATGACCTAGTTCATGCCATAACACAATCAGTTTCAGTGTTTGAGGTCAGTCCTTGAGGGACAGTGTCTCCATCCATCATTCTGATGTACGGTTTCATAAGCAAACAGAGCTCTTGGTTAATAAATGTGTAAAACTACTGGAGAGACCCCACATAGAAAGGCAGAAATAGGCTGTAGCATCACCAACATAACTACTAAAATTACAGTTCATGATAATCAGAAGTTCCAATTCAAATCAGCTTAAGCACAAAACAGGGTAAATTGGCCAACAAAACTGGGAAGGATAGGGCAGGAAGGAAGGGCTTAGACACCACTGAGCCTTGAGTTCAAATAAGGCCCTTAGGATTTTCGATTTCTGTGCATCATTCCTTATGTCCTCTGTCCCTATGTTGTCCTCATCTCTAGGCTCCTCCAGGTGATGGGGACATAGATTCTGCAGCTATGGTCCCACTCCTGCAGCTGGCCAACTTCTCCCCACCCACCTCTCCGAGTCCTTACCCAATTGCCCATGACGGAATTCTGGTTGGCCTGACTTGGCCACATGCTCATCCCTGGACCCATCACTTTGCTGGCACTTGGAAACCTCAATTGGTTAGGCCCACGGGGTCCCACATGGGGTCCCACACGCACCCATATGGTCAAGCAGAGAGAAAGAAATCAGGCTGAGTGGGTGAGGGACAGTAAGCACAGTTATGGGCAGAAACAGCATGTTCGAAGCACACCAAGCAAGTAAAGAAAATGTGCCTCCTGCATCTAAACATTTAACTGGCTCAGTGTATTTGCTGGTCATGAACAAGGACATGCCGGAAGGGGCAGCGGGAAGAGCTCAGGATGGCGATGTGTCAGTTAGGTCCTCTCAGATCTTCTCCAGATGCTGCCTGCTATCACTTAATTTGCCTTTGGTTTCTCGCACGGTGACCTACATCTTCATTTTCTTCCTTGTTCACGTGGGATAACCAAAGTCCTGTTCTGCCCCGTGCAGCTCTAGGGCTTGCTGCTGTTTCTCCTCCCCAGTAAACATGCTTTGCTCGGCACCATAAACACTTCAATATACTCTTCTCTGGGACTGTCTCCTTGAAACTCCCAAATACCTCAAGATTACCAAATTCTGCAGTTTCCCTTCTTTTCAGCTCAAACACAGAAACTGATGAAAGAGCAGAGCAGGTAAGACTGGCTACAGAAGGTCCTCAGAGAACCTTTGGTCATTCCTTCCAAAAGGGGTGGTTGTTGGGTAAACTTTACCTTCCATGCTGAGATTCATACCGGAACTTCCTCCTTGTTCGGCGTCACCACGCTGTCTTTGCCAAGCCCCACTCCAGTTTCACCAGCTCAATTTCTTAAAGAAATTATGCCATTATTTTTTAAATATCTTATCTCTGAATTATTTGAAACTTACTTTGAACCTAAAAGCAGTTTCAAAGCAGTGTTTACACAATGGGTTTCTCCAACCACGCAACTGAATGACCGACAAGAGCCTACTTCCCGACTCCCATTGAAACAGAACATGGCCTTGTGTCCAGGTTCTCTCCATCCTTGTCTTTCCCATTTTCCTTTGTATAAAAACTGTATCTGAGTCAGGGAAATTTATCCCTTTGTAAAGAGGAAACTTTCGTACCAGTAGGTTAGGGAAATACAAAGACTGGTGTGGGTCACTTAATCACACTTACATCTCAAGACTTTCCATGGAAAACAGTATCAAGTTGGTATCCTCGGAGCCTGTTTCTGGTCTTGGCTTACAAGTGAGGCCCAGGAAACCTCTTTGTAACTTTGCTTCCTGGAACCTGGACACTCTGATTGCTTGAGTGTTTTTAATCCATAGAATTAACTACCATTTATTGAATGCTTGCTATAGGACTGGCTCCACTCTAAGTGATTTCACTTAAACCTTACTGCAGCCCCTTAGCTGGACCCGAAAATCCTCCTTTGATAAATGAGGAAAGTGTGGCTTGTAGAGATGGAGTGTCTTGCCCCAGGTCAGCCAGCTGGCGGCAGGTTCCTAGGGCCAGAAACCACATGCCCCTAAGAGCTGCTCTGTCCAGTGCAAGATGGTCTGGGTACCAGCAGAACTTCATTAGAAATGTTTTGTTTTTAATTCTTTGCCATTCATTTCACTATTATCCTTCAGTCTCCATAATGTCACTCAGTCTTCCCTTTACCGATAACATAGGCTCTTCAACTAGAGGCAAAAAGGATTCCTTAAGAAAATATGTAAGCATTCTAATTCCAGAATAATTATTGGGACAAAAGCTTCATCTCCTGATGCTGTTGCTCAGCGTGGTCTACAGGAATGTAAGCTTACCTATGCTTCTCGCCGACGCAAATCTTGTGGTGAGTGTGATGAGAAAGTCCCACGTTACCTTGACCAAAGATCTCAGAGCTCCCCAGTCCTGTGGCTAAAAATCACACACACACACACACACACACACACACACACACACACACACACACACACACAAAGAGTGACAATAACTCTTTTTAACTGTTTATGTATATTTAAAACCAGCTGTGAGGTAAGTTTTCATTTAGAAAATTCACTTTCAGCATGGCAGCAAGAGAAAGGAGAGCCTTTGAAATTTTAAAACTTGTTAGTGATGAGTGACAAACAAAAGCACACACGACATTATTTTGCAAGTCCTGCATCAACAGGACTTTGCCGCCTATGAAACGATGAGAGAGTAATGAACAGAGGTTGGACTCATCTGTCACCACTAAGGAGATCCCACGTTGGCAGCAGTTTATGAATTTTGGAGTATTTCCCCTCGCACGGTTGGAAGCGTCACACGTTAGCAGTGTCAGTGAGCAGCGATCCTGAGGCAGTGGATTTCATTATTTATCTGGCACAATAAAAACACAACTCAGTACACAGAAGGGCTCGCAGAAGGGTATATAAAGTGAAGTGAGTTCACTCTACTTAGTAAAGAGATCGATGAGCAATGTGCCTTTTTAACCTGGGTGGAATGATAAGCATCTTACCTTTCACAAAGTTGTTTTTGAAGAGCATCTACGGGAATGCGCTGGGTTATTAGATACATGACACCTTTAATAAATAAATGGCACGTCTGTGTTTTGATGAGCAGGTTGGGGTGGGGATGGTCGCAGGAGATGCAGAGCAAAAGGGGAGGAATGGAGGCATGGGCTGGACGGGAGAAGACCTGCTACCTGCAGACCCCCTGGTGAGTTGCAGCCCCACCAGTTTTCCCTCACCACACCTGTTCTCAAGAATATTCAGTCTCTTGAAACCCCTTATGGGTTATAATCAGGTCATGGGTTTTTGTAAGTATCTTACTTAAAAATGTGTTTCATCTGTAGAATGTTTGCTTTCTGATCAGAGTCCTATTTATGATTTTATTCAAATTAATTTTAGCATAATCTTGAATGTTATTTATAAACATGTCTGGCTTTTTCCCATTTAAAAAGAGAAGCATGCTCTTTACATTCACTTACTTTTTTTTAAAAAAAGCATAATTTGTCATAGATAAATTTTTAAATTACATATGGTGTCACCTTTGGGGTGGGGACCAAAAATGTACATTAAAACATGAGCTGATCATTAAGAACATGTGGAGGCTGCACTCCTTGGAGATGACCAGCTGTTTTGCCCTCCCTATCCGGAGTGGGGAGATGGGAAGCCCCTCCCTCCGTCACTGGCCGCAGAAGCCTGCTTCCCAGTCCCCCCTTCAGCTCCCCTGGAAACACTGAAGCCAGACATTCCCAGCCTTGAACTGCTGACGTTTTGACCTGGATGGTTCCTCACTGTGGGGCTGCCCTGTGCATGATGGGGTGTTTAGGGCATCTCTGGTCTCCACCTGCTGGATGTCAGGAGCGCTTTCCAGAGCCAGGCTGTGACAACCTAGAATATCCGCAGGCATGGCCAGCACCATGTGGCAGCCAGTGGTTTTATACCATCACCTCCTCTGCTCTCTGCTGGCCTCCAATCCATGACCCATGTTTATCCCATTTTATATAAGCACAAACTTGCTAAAATTTTGTTTTAAAAATCATTTTCTTAAGGGGTCCCCAACAACTATACTTCAATTTAAAAAAAAAAAGATTCCTAAGAAAATATTTTCAGTTCTAACCAACAAGTGTTTACTTAACACCCACCTTTTGCAAAGCATTGAGTTGGTCCGTGTTTCTCTTTAATCAGACTTTTTCGAGCTGCTTTCATGTTTCTTCATCAAAGAAACAATTTCCGAGGGTAGTGGAGGTAGCTCAGTGGTAGAGTGTGTGGTTCGCAGGCACAGGATCCTGGGTTCAATCCCCAGTACCTCCATTAAATAAAAAAGATAAATAAAAATAAAAAAATTCCATAAATGATAAATGCCGAGAAGGTGTGGAGAAAAGGAAACCCTTGTACAGCATTTAAAAAAGAAAGGGAGGAAGGAAGGAAGGACCAATTTCCAAGGCCAGAGACAGCCTACGAGAAGATTATCTTATTTTGCCTTTAATACTAATAAAAAATACTTTAATACTAATAAAATTTTTCTTTTGCAAAACCGTTCTTTTTGTCAGAGGAGGGAAGGAACTGAGGCCCTGGATCTAACTTGTTTCTTGGTATGCACAAAGTCATAAGAATTAAAATAAAAGCCTTTGCTAGCATTTTTCTGAAAACACACTAGGAACCTGGGAAGTCAAAGCAAACTTTGGTTTGTTTTGTTTTGTCCAGTTATTTAGAAATAAGAAAGCATAGCTTCAGAATTCAATCTGCGGAGTCAGGAAAGAACCAGTTCGTAGAAATGCTGCCAATGCAAGGAAAGCAGACAAATGAACACCCCTTGAGCTTTTCCAGCAGAGACGGTTCTAAGAGAGCCTTCCTTCAGCTGGCTTCTTGTCTAGGTCCTTTCCTCGGCCCGTGACCCCCAGGGCTTCTTTGGAGCCAGGCTTTCCCCTGGGCTATTTAGAACCAGCTCTGCTGTGCGGTGCAAACTCAGTTCTGTTTTGTATTGGTGTCTTTTTTGTCCATCTTCCCACCCATCTTGTCCATCCATCCATTCATCTATTCATTTATTTATCAGACATTCGTTGAGTGGCCTCTCCCTGCCTTTGTGTGGTTTCTCTGCGCCACGTACTGTGGCCGGGGTGGAGATTCAGAAATGCAATGGCTCTGGCCCTGCGCCCACAGACCCTGCCGTCTTAGTGAGGGACTGCCTGCACACTCTGGGCTTTTTAAGACTAACAGAGCCACGTCTCCATTAGAAGAATTAGAAACGTGTCTCGTAAATCTGGTTTATGTGGAACTGGGTAATTTAGATTCTTTTCTGACGTTGTATCTGGGAGGGGCTGTCTGTGCTTAGGAATCGTTAGCCACTCACCAATCCTCTTGTCCTAAATTAGCAACAACACTGCCATAAGAAATGATTTCTTCCAGACTCAACCTCTAACCCTCACTTGCCTCCGCGCCTACTTGCCAAGCCCTCTCAACCTACTGTGCGGAGCTCAAGAATCTGTCATTTTGGGACTGCAATACACATTATTAACCCCAGCACTTTCCCTGCCATAGAATTTCTCTGACATCTCAATGGCTTATTCCGTGGAATCACAGTTGGTAAAGGGAAGAAAGTATTGGTGCTTAACCTTCTAGTCTAGAAAGAGCCCACAGCTAACAGGGAAACCAACTGAAAGAAAATCTTCTTTCTCAAAATGTTAGCTCACCAGTGTTCAGTAAAACCTGAACACCCAAATCAGCATGAAGACAATGTATCCCATGAAATGTTGCAATATTTATTGACTAGCTTCCAAAGCATTTCCTGGATCTCTACCAATTAAAGTTTCCTTAACAGTCCATGAGGTTTCCCAGTTCACCGCAGCTTCACGAGCCCTTGATAGCGTTGTTTTGGCCAATCTGCTTGGAAAAGAAGTGGATGCCTATTAATATTTTATGCATATTTTCCTGAGTATGAGGGAACTTTTTTCATTGGTATGTTGCTCATTTTTATTTCTTTATCAATTAATTTCCCCTTGGAATTCTTTCCCTATATTTATTTTGAGTTGTTTGGCTTTTCCTTTAATGTGAGCGTTTTTAGGCTGCTTCACATTTTCTGAATTTTCCCGCAATGGAATTCCTGGTCTTCCCCTTCCCTCCAAACATGCTTTCCCCATCGTCTTTCCCACCTTGGGGGTGACGACTCCATCCTTCCCATTACTTATTGAAAAACACCCACTTTCAGTCACCCTTAATGTTCCTAGCAGTTTTTGTAAATTTACCCTAATTAGAAATTTTACTCATTAAAAATAAAAAAAAAAGCAAAGTTGTGTTCAAGTTACTGCAACTCGGCCTCCATATATGCTTTCAGATCAAATATTGGAGAGTCTTTGCACCTTGTTAGCCCCCACAAGGTGCAAGTTAGAATGACAAGCACACACTGGTAGCGGGTGATCAGGAAGCTGTGTGGCAGTCCCCAACACCACAGGAGAGCCAGCCTCTGTGCTGTGGCTCAAATTCCACATTTGAATGGTTCCTGTTGGGGGGACCATTCACTGGGCCCTCCTTCTTGTTACCACAGAGGAACCACCTGTATCCTCATCTGAAGCTGACCTTCCACGTGTGCACTGCCGACCCGCCCTCAGCCACTCAAGACGGAGCTCTTGTGAGATCATCCTCTCTCTTCCAATCACCAGCTCTCCTCGCCCCCCCGGGATCATTCCATAAATACGCGGACACCAAACGCACTAGACTTTCTCCTTCATTAAGGAAAGTAACACACAAAACAACCCAAACAACAACAAAACCTTCCCTTTTCTAGCATTCATTCCTTGGGCCGTTTAGAACCCTGCCAGCCCTCAGGATGCTAAGTACCCTGGAGGGTGGAAAAAAGAACAAGTCACAGCTCATCCTGAAACCAGCTTCAGGAAGGGAGGTTAAGGCATTGGTCAGGGGGTCGGGGTTTCCTTGGGACCTGGGCCAGGGCGGGTATGGGCAACCAAGTTTCTGTATCTGTATTTTGTATTTGTAGTTTCAGCAACGGGAATTTTACTAAGTCTCCAGGTAAAACGATGTCACTAAAACGAACATAGCTCTTTTTTCAATCTGGATTTGCCCCAAGTCGCCCCCACTCATTTCAGAGGCCCTCTGAGACCAGGTGGGCTGGGAGCTGAGTCTCAGTGGGTGGGAATCACACCGACTACTCCAGTGAGCCCCAGTGAGCTCAGGGAACAGACCAGCACACCGGAGCGTGAGCAGCTCCAAATGTGAGACATTAATCAAAGTGGATTCTAAAGGTGTAATTAATTGTAAGTTCCTGATTAATCATTATTCATGTCATGGGATGTTTTAAGTCCCCCTAAAACAGACGCGCAGAGCACAGAGTTCTTTTTCAAGAGTCCTTCGGCTTTCTAAAGTGAGTTGAGCTTCCTGAGCTCTCTGCTGATTGGCATGGCCCAGGACCCCTTTGAGGCATACAAATTTGGACAGAGAGCTTCTTGGCGCGTTGACCGTAGTTAACAGGGTACTCAACAGACGGCCCAACTGGTTCACGTTGGAAACAGACGGTGTTTGGAGAAGTTCTCACTGCGTACCAGTGACTTACTGATCCGAGTCCAGGAGGGTTGCGGGGCTTGGGGAAGGGGGGTTCCTTGTTGCTAAATCTGCTCCACCTGCTCTGCAAGGGGCTCTGGAAGGGCCTCCGGGAGAGCTGCGTGGGGAAAAGCAGGAGCTATCAGAATCAGCTTCTCCAGTCTGCCGGGGCTTCGTGCTTGCTTGACATTCAGTAGGTGCTCAATAAGTGTTGAAAGCCAGGCTTCTCCTCCACTGGTGATTCAGTTTTGTTAAGGCAGAGTCTTAGTCTTGTGTTGGGGGATACATGGCATGGCTCGTGGGGGAGATGGGGTCAACTCCATGCACAGAGGGTGCTCAACTGTGCCCCTCACTTTGGCACCCTGGCTCCTACTTTTACTCCAGGAACTTTCACCAGTGAGCTAGGTCGGTCCACTGAGACATCATGTAGCTGCTTGACCCCAGCTCCCTGGATGTGTGTTCTACAGTGGGAGCCCCCTGGCTTGGGTCACCCAGATGCTCACCTGTCTTTGATCCACTGAGTATTTCTTAAGAGCATATCCCTGCCTGTAGTCCTTTCCTGTGAGCTCGGTGCATTTCCTCCCAAGGGAGGTAAGTGTGTGTGGCCCAGGGCTCGCCTTCAAGTGGGGGCTGAGGTTTAGGGAGCGATGAGATTGTCACCAGATGAGCTGGTGTTGAATTCAAAGACTGCCCTTGGGTCCTGCCCATCAGTTCACCTCCTTGAGGAAGTTGTGCCCCATAAACCCTTTGTTTACCAAAAAAACACAGCTCAGCTAAGGCTCAGCCACAGAGAGTTCCCTGATGGCACAAACACACTAAAAAGTGGAGGGTTTTATGAGTTCCTTGTCATTCTTCATTTGCCATTTTAAGGTGTAATAATTTTTTTTACAAATTGATTTTCTTCTGTGCTTAAAAAAAAAAAACTGTCATTGGAGGTTTACTTGGAGGAAGTAAAAACTTGTCCTCGGGTGCAAAATCTTGAACTGGAAACCATTTTTCAAGAGAATGTGTCACTTCCTGAGCCAATGTTTGATTACAGAAAATAAAACTGGCCCACACAAGCTGGTTTAACTTCCTGCCATTCTTGCGTTGGCTCAGACGTTTTGTTTATCAAAATGCAACTCTGCCTGGTTCCAGCTGCAGTGAATTCTCATGACAAAAAGGTTGCAAATTTGGCTCTTGCTGAGTCAATGCCACTCTTCGTTTGCCCTGTTAAAGCATTATAATTTAAGAATTATATTTTAGATTGGGAACTTGAAACATGTAGCTTCAAAAAAGGGAAGGTAGAAGTCTAAGTTTGAGACAAGTGAAAATATGCCAAGCAATGAAGGCATTCAGAGCTTTCCGGAGAGACTGAGGTTTAAGACAGACATACCTCTGTCTCTGAAACTTCAGACATTGAACTTGATGCAACGGAAGGTGCTTCAAACTCCACCAACACATCAGAAGTCAGAAGCATCAGCCAATCAAGAAGGCATGGATGTTCTTAGAAAGTTACTTCAAAGGTGAATTTTATAACTGTAGCAAAGCAAATACGCTTAAGTCTTACCATCTCCGGTGCAACAAAACTGAACAATAAGTTGTACCAAACCAAGACCATATGGGGTATCTGAACACAAATCTGCAAGGTTTAAAGGAAATCTAAAAATATTCTTGTGTCTGGAAAAGGGTAGTCTTTTGACTACAAACAATGAATGAAAAGTGCAAGAAATAAAACTTCAGCTAAGCAGTTGTCTGACTCTTCCCTCAAGCTTGGTTTCAGAAATCCCTTGAACAATGAAATTCACATTACAGGAGAAAAGCAGTGAAGCCCTACCCCATCAGTGTGATTGATTCTAGTTTGGAACCAAATACAAGCAGCCTTGCTGGGTACAAACCCTTCTCAAATGGGGTGATAAGAACGCATCTTATTCTGATTGAAAGTCACCCTCTGCTCTAATGAATGCATAAGAGACTGAGTGTAACCCAGTTCTTCCCCTTGCAGTTGGTGGATCCTGTTACATCCAGCAGTGTTCACAATGCTTATGATGATGAAACCTATAAACACTGATCATGCTGCAAAGCACCTGGTGGCTAGGTGTGGTGCAGAAATTTTCAACAACAGGTGATTTTTTTTTTTTTTTAGTTATTGCAAGATTGACTGGAGGGAAAATGTACATTTGGATGCACTGATTGGGCTAAAATGATGACAGTTGATGTTTTAGTTTGGGTTCCTGAGAATCATCCCCTGAGATGATGTCTGTGAAAGTGTTTTCTTAAGAAGTGAGCATGAGGCAGCCTCCAACAAAGAGAGCTATCACTGCCTACTGGAGTGAAAGCAGGTGTGCATGGACATGGTACAGAATCAGAGGATGTGAGCATTGCTGATACATCTACTGAGCTCCATTGCACACTTTATTAAGCATATCTCCCCTCAAATAGCCTATCTCTTGATTTCTGTGTCTCTCTCTTGGTTGCCTAGCCAATACCTGTTCCCCTCCTTTTCTTCATTAATGGGACCTTGATTGTGTCCCAGGCACAAGGTGCCCAGTTAAAATATGCACACTTCCAGCCTCCCTTGCAGCTACCAGTGGCTAAGGTAATACTTCATCTCTCTTCTGTCCTTTTTTCTTTCTGGTTGATGCCAGCCTGCAGGGAAACCTTGTGACAGAAGATGACAAGAACAATGATGAGGGGGATCACCATAAAGGCAGTGCAGTGCAGACATGAAACTGTGGAAAAGACTAGATCCTGGAGGCACCTGTACCAGCCCTTGATGGCCATCTCCTAAATTCTTGTGTTGTGGGTGAAATAAATTCCAAGCTAAACTGTTGCTAGTCTTTATTTGCAGAGTGTTATTTGCAGCTGGGAGTATTCTTAACCAGTGCAGCATTAAATGGAGTGGTTAAAAACAATCTCTTGAATAAAATAGACAGAGTTTTGTTGTTTGCCCTTTTTTGGTCAAATTTTAATAAAATGAGATGTGGCCTTGAATTTTTGTCCTGATCCATGAATATTAGCTGACTTGGATGAAAGAAGGCACCGACCAGGGTTTTCCTATTCACGGCCAAATTGTTTTTCTTCAAGGAGGAAAAAACACAGACATCATTTGGATAAGGGGAATGAATTCATTGTTCACCAAAATGCTAAAGAGTAGCTCACAGATCTGGTTTATTTTAGCAGATGTTTAACACTCTTAATCAACAATTTCAATGGAAAATGGAATACATGTATTGCAGATGACAAGATTGTTGAAATGAAGATGAGCTTGGGAACTGGATGAAGACAATTGATCATGAAGACGATTAATCACTGGAGACTGTCGGCTCATTTACATGTGATGAGATTTACTGCATTTGCAGCAAAATAAAGTACATCATCAATCATCTTTCTTCTCTGAAAAGTAGTTGTGATGACTGTGTGAAGGACTGACCAGGGTGCATCCCCATGTGCTCAGACCCCAAGCCCCCAGTTGTGCGAGTTGCAGCAGGTGTGATGGCCAACCTTCTCCACCAGGCCCTGAGCTCCAGGAAGGAAGGATGTGTCTTTCATTCCTTGTTTTATTCCTTTCCTTGGCCATATGATGGACTCACAAATATGAAATGACTAATCACAGGAGGGTCAGAGACAGCTTCAGTCTGCCATATGCACAGACAGTTGGCCCCCAATCAGAAGATGTGTGTATTGAGGTCCCCCTCAGTGGGAACCTAGACACTGCCCTGCACAATACCTTGGACAGCGCTAGGGGCTTCTCTCATCAGAACAACTCCAGCACTGGTGATAGAAAAGGGATGAGAACACTGATGCTGTTGGTACTCATGCATTTATGCCAGCCTGGACTCTTGAGACACTGAGCTAACAAGTCAGAAGGAAAAAGGACTCGGATATAGAACCTGATATACAGAGACAACTTTTTGCAGTTCAGTCCAGTTTGGGGAAATTTGCATACTTACTGCACCAGCATTTCACCTGTTAAACAACAAAGCAGGAAGAACACTTTTTGATGTATTTAAACTATTATTTTTCATGTTAAACACTGAACTGGAATACAGAATTTGCTTATGATTGAGTGGCAGCAAGAAATTCCCAGGGGAAAAAATACCAACTGAAAAAAAAATCAAAAGAAATTTAAAGTGTTTTCCATTTAATTATCCCTCATGGTAGAGGGGAGGAACTGGTATGCCCACGGGGGTATGTTAAAGGTCAAAGAGGCCTTATGGATATATAATTTTCCTTCAAGTCAAATAGTTCATGAAAATGACATTTTATAGATTAAATTTCTTTTAATCTATAAAAATCAGAATAGTAGGATAAATATGATGATGGAATAAAAATTATATACATTTGTTGTTATATAACATTAAATTCTAGTGCTGAAGGATTGGCAATTGCATGTCCTTTTTATCCTTTTGTCTATAAAGGAGAGTAATTCAATGGAGAAAAAAATACTCTTCAAAAACCATGCTGGAATAACTGGACATTTACATGTGAAACAATAAACAATGAATTATACATTATACCATATGCAAAAAGTAACTCAGGGTGGGTAGTTCTAAATGTAAAACCTAAAATTATGAATCCACAGGAAGAAAACATACAAAAAAACCTTTATGACCTTGAGTCAGGTAAAGATCTCTTGGATACAAGCAAAAGCATGATTCACAAAAGACAAAAAAAGATATTTGGACTGTTCTTTGAAAGATACCATTAAGGAAATGAGAAGACAAGCCATGGACTGGAAAGACATATTTCTAAAACACATAACTGATAAAGTAGTTGTACCCAGATTATATAAAGAATACTCAAAACTCAATTATCAAGAAAAGAAAGAATCCCCATGGGCAAAAGTTTTGACCAGATACTCAGGCACTTTACTGAAGAAGATAGATGGATAGGAAATAAGAATATGAAAAGATGGTCAACATCATTAGTCACGAGGAACGTGCCAGTTAAAATGACAAGATCCAAGGCATACCTTTTAGAACAGCTTAAAAAAAAATAAAGAATACAAAACAGACCATCAGTTCTGGCTAGGATACAGAGCAAGTGAAACTCTCATGTGCTACTGAGGGGAATGTGAAATGATACTTCACTTTGAAAAACAACTTGGTAGTCTTTTATAAGATTAAACATACATTTCATTTTAGACCCAGCAATCCTAAGCCTATGTATCTACCTAAAAGAAATTAAGTGCACAAAAACCTGCACACAAATGTTATAGCAGCTTTATTCATCATCCTCCCAAATTGGACATAACTTAAATGTCTATCAACTGGTAAATGAATGAACAAATTATGTTCCAGCCATGTGATGGAATGCTACTTAGTGGCAAAAAGGAACAAACTGCTGATAAATGCAAGGACTTGGGGGACTCCCAAAGGCATGATGCTAGTTGAAAGAAGTCAAACTCAACAGCCTACATACTATTTTGTTTCATTTATATGAATTCTGGGAAAGGCAAAACCTTAGAAAGAGAAATCAGATCAGTAGTTTCCAGTCCCCAGGAGAAGGGGACTGGTTATCCAAGGGCTATAGGGAACTTTGTGGCATGATGGAAGTACCCTGTATCCTGAAACTACCACCAAGGTAGTTTCATTACTGTGTAGATTTGTCGAAATGTACAGAACCAAACACCCAAACAAACTGACTTCTACTCAATGTAAATTCTCCCACAATAAATCTGTGGGGTGGGGAAGGAAAGAGACATGATAACCAAGTGCAGTGTGTGACCTCCACTGGATCCTGATTCAAAAAAAGCAGCACAGTGACAAAACAGCAACATTAAAAAAAAAAACAGCTATAAAGACATTATTGGGGCAGTTGAGGGGAAAAATTGATGCACTATATGTAGGTTAATATTACTCCATAAATGGTGAATTTCTTGGACATAAGAGATAGCATGACTGTGTAGGGGAGTATCTTTTCCTTGGTACTGCAGGCTGAAGTGTTTAGGGGTGAGTGAGATATCATGAAGTCTCCAAGTTACTTTCCAAAGTTTTCAATTGTTTAGGGAACAGACTCTCTCTCTCTCTCTCTCTCTCTCTCTCTGTGTGTGTGTGTGTGTAGTTCTGAAATTTTTCAAATAAAAACTTGGCAAGAAGATGTTTTAATCATTTTTCATACAACAGGGTACCTTTGAAGAGGTTTATCCTAACAAAATAATTAAAGCTGTTAACAAAGATGCATAAAAATATACTCAACACTACAAGGTTCATAAAGCTAAAAATGAGAAAGTCTGAGACGTCCAACAATACAAAGTGGCCCCTGACACAAAAGTGGCACTCAGTACATCTTGGGGAGAGGGTGGGCAGTGCACAGAAAGAGACTCCTTGCAATTTGCTTCCACCTCTTATTGTTCGTGTGCCAACTGAATGACTTCAAGTAGTGGTAAAACTTTCTTTTGAAGTTGTATGGCTTGAGGGAGTGAGCACAAAACAGGAGAGAAACTGTAAAAAGCCCAAGTGGAAAATGTTTAAAAATGAAGAGCTCTTTGTCAAAATCTTCCGGCCAGAGGCAGCCCTGGGGTCTGGATCCTGTCCCCAAGGATCAAGTCTGGGTCACTGAGTGACAGCACAAGGGCCCTGGATTTCAGACAAGTCCCATTTGCACAGCGCCGGTGCATCCCACGGAAGGGGAGGGCAGTGCAGGGGCCCTGGGCAGCGTTGAGGGGAGAAACTGGCAGATCTGAAGCACAGTAAGATGCTGCTTCTGATCTGCTCAAGCTTTAACCCCAGAAGCCAAGATGTTGGGGTGATGACGCAGAGGCAGAGAGCATCTAATGTGGGGAAACTGGCCTTCAAGGAGGTGTTGGGGATGCATTTGCTTCAGGGACTTGATCAGTAGAGGAGAAGCCCCAGCAGTCTAGACTCAAGAGGAGCAGAGCCAGGAAAGCCAAGCACATCCTTCTGCATCCTGAAGACTCCGCTGGGAGGACCAGGGCCCGTGGCAGAGAGGACATGGAATGCTGCCGAAGAGCTGGAACCATTTAACAATTGATCGCCAGCTCTTGCTAAAACCAGTACCATCAGTGCGTTTAGGTCTTGATATCACTCAAGCGTCAGGTAGATTGGGTGTGAAGGGAAAAGCTTGGCAGCATTTCAGAATGAATTTTTCAAGCAAATTGTCCTTTAAAAAATTACAAGACTCATTTTATTTTTTTGAGACAATCTTTGAATATAATTTAAAAAAAATTTTTTCTGGGGATCACTATGAAACCCTGAGGGAAAGTCAAAATGTTTGCTCTGCCCCTTATTTTAACATTAACTCTACCATGAAGTTCAAGCATTTATAATATCCTGAAATGGACACTTGCCCTGAAGTATTGTTAACAATGTTGCAAAAATACTTCTATGCCTGTAAACTCAACTGAGTTAAGTATTAAGTATAAAGAGTTCTAGAAAACCATGTAGTTAAAAAACAATATTACAGCTTAATGTCAGTGCTGAGGAAGCTTTGAGAGTTTTTATCCTCCTATTTTAAGTTCTTAATGATTCTTCTCCCTTGCTTTTTTTTTTTGGAGAAATGAATCTTTTTATTCAGGAAATCCTTAATATTTTCCTCATTAGTTGGAAGGAAAGGGGCCCCAGTGAATTCATCTCTCTCTCCGGCTTCTATCTGACTGAGTTCAACTGAAACAACTGAAATTAAGTTTCAGTGTGAAAATGCAGTTCATGTGATTGTGATGTAGGGGTGGGGCAACTACACACAGTCCCAGACTAAGCTCTTACTGCAGTGAGCGCCCTGTGTGCGTAGATGAGGGTGCACACACACACACACACACACGCACACAATCACTGTTGTAGGAAACCTTGGAACAGGAGAACAGCTAAAGTCCTCACGCGACCATTCTAGTCCAGCTCTTGCATTTTACACATCAGAAGACTGAGGTTCAGAGAAGGCAGGCAAAGAGCTCAAGTTCACCTGCAGGTTCTAGACAGCCCTGAGATCACTGCCTTGTCTCCTTGTCCCTCTGTCCGGCCACGTGGTGTGGAGGGAGCAGGAACTCATGAGTCTGAATACCAACCAGCCCTCTTGCTCACGCACTCTGTGAGCTTCTGCAGGTCACTTATCTTTTCTGAGCCCGTTTCCCACCCTCAAAGTGGGGCTGGCATCACCGACCCCACAGGCTGAGAGATGAGAAGGGGTCGTGTATCTCACGAGGTTTTTAAGGTGCCTCATTCAAAGCAGATTCCCAGAAATGCTGGCCTCATTACCTGGCCCCTGCTTTCAGGTCCATTGTGCTGATGCTGCGGCTGGACTGAGTGTGGACGTGGTCATGAGCTGACCGTGGAGGAGACACAGTTGGCACTGCCAGTCTACCAGTGTACATTCCATGGGCACAAATCCTGCTCCAAGCTCAGTAAAAAGGGACTTTGTAATGGGATAAACTGGGGGAACACAACACATTGTTCAGCTTTGGTTAATTCAGCACTTCCTGGATCCCATCCAACAACAACCTGCCGAACTAGGGTGGTCAGGAACACCCCAGATTCTGTTCCTCCAGCTGGAGGAAGGTAAAATCAACGTCAACCTCAAGAAAACAAAGCAAAGGCCACCTCCTCGGCTGAGATTCTCCAACACGGGCAAGCTTAGGTCACCCGCCCCCATTCTGTGGCGGCTGGGGCTGCCTCCGCCCACACGTCCCCCGTGACCCCAGCCTCACGCGTGACCCCTGCCCCGCCTCCAGTGCTCACTTGAACCTGGCTGCAGTGGGGCTCCCGGTGTGAGCTTTCTCACTCCTCTCCCTGGAGCCCAGCACTCCCTGCCCAGCCTGAGGAAGCGCCTGGACTGTGCCTGGCACACAGGACATGTTTAGCACGTGCTCCGTGAAACGGGAGCTCCCTCGACGCCTCCCAACCCTTCTTGGTAAGGAGCATTTCTGAACAAAGTGATGAGCTCCTGCTCCGGGCGTCACATTTGACCTGGATGAATGCGTGTAAGCACTGAGGTGGTGGCTCCGATTTTATAAAGTTCATCAGGTCTTCAGTTCCTTCCATGCTTGACAGGTGTAGCTGCTTGTTCTGTTTTGTTTTGTTTCACTCTTTCCCTGTTGCTCTGTGTCTTAATACTTGAAGAAATCTCAGGTCACTTAAAGATGCTCTAAAGCCAAAATAACTGCTTCGGGGATATGTCGTGTGCAAATTCAGAGATAAAGCTGGATCCCATTTCAGTGGGGAAGGAAGGACCACCCTCCGAGGCCTGAGAGCTTTGGAGACTGCCAGAGGACATCGGCTGTGATGGTCAGGTTCCTAACCTGGGCTCTCCTCACTTTTATGGGAGTGAGGACAGCTGTCCCATGAACTGGGTGAAGTGCCCTCTGTGATTCACTAGACTGAAACTGTGAAATTCAGCGATTCCCACCGTTAACCACCAGTGCCCTCGAAAACGCGCTGCACTGTCACTCAGGGAGGGAAAGCAAAGACCTTCTTCAGATCATTTTAACTCTACCAGAGATTGAAGAATGACAGGCATTATGAGATGCTATCTCTCTATGAAAAGAAGAAAAATTACCTTAAACTAGAAAATGCGATCTCTGTTCAAATGAAGGCGAAATGACTTGCTTATTCCACTCAGTGTAAAAGAAGGGAGTCAGAACCACTTCCTAACCAGCTGGTGGCAGTGTTCTCACTAAGAAAAGTGCTATTATGCATACTTTACTTCTGATCCATTTTATCAAATGTTTCAGAGGATAGATTTTAGGTACTTCTTGCTAAAATGCTTGAAATGCCAACTAAACAATGAGAATCAGAGTTTTTGATAGATCCTGAGTAAGTTTCCACCACCAGGAGATTACATAAACTGCATGAGGCAAGCTTAAGATATTCGGCATCTTTTCTACTGTGAGCCCCTCTGTTAAGGTTTCTACGAACGGACAGCGGTCCTGATCGGCTGGGGTTGTACTTGCACTGGCTAGTTTAGCCGTTGACATGAGCTGTATGGCTAAGATGCATCCTCGATGGCTTAAATATTCCCCTCTCCTGTGTCCTGTCAAATAGGAGGAGACAGTTGTATTTGCTTTCTCCTCTAAAATTATCCAACGAATCCCTTTCTCACGCATTTCCTGCAGACAGCACCACCGAGTCATACGTCACAGACACGCAGAGCGTCCCAGGTTTTATTTCTGTAACACAATCAGGTGAGAAACACGCCAGCATCCTTGCCAACATTCAAGTTGCGTTATGCAGGGAGGATTGCCAATCAGGTCTGGGAATAATGTTGTCCTCCCACTGAAAGGCACCAAAAATATCCACAGCCTTGACCTCTCCATCTGGGGATAGGATTTACTCCTTCTCCAAGGGACTGAGTCCTCCCACCCACATGTGCTACTGGCACCATCTGCACCGTCTCCATCTGGGAATTGGATCCTAAACCCACACAGATGTACTCAAAGCCAGTGCCTGTACCCAGCAGACACCCCTGACCCCTGAGCCCAGAAGGAAACATTGAGGCTCCCTGAGCAACTTGTCAGTTGGCATTGTCCCTCCTAGTCTGGACTCTGTGTCTTCTTACTCTCCCTGGGATCAGAACTGGGTTACTCTGTGTTCAGAGTTTTATTTCTAAGGGTACATTGGTCCCATTGGCATTGCATTTAGGATGATCTTTACTAACTGTTATCACAAAGTTCCCTTGTCCTCCCCTGCTGCCTATAAGATGCAGAGCTCTCCATACAGATGGAGGACTGGGGTCACCTGCCCAGGGCTGCACAGCAAATTCTAAGAAGATGAAACTGGCAGCCTTGGATTTGCAGTTTTCAGTCTGTGAAGACCACTGGGCGTGAATGAGGTACGCCCTGTTGATTTACATAAGCAGGGGTACAGAACCGGCCCCAAGGGCAGGAGTGGCGTGGCCAGGAGCAGATGGGCCTTAAACAGTCTTCAAGTGGTTACTCCTGTCCTTACACCGGTCAGTCTCACATGAGCTTGCAAAGATGACTAAATACGCATCATGCTTGTAACCAAAACTGTTACAGAGAACTTACAGCAAGGCCATCTGAGGACCTGCAAACCCACAATGGCCAGGAGAGAGGAAAGAGCTTCCAAACACCCTTGAAGGAGACCTTGGCCAATGATCCGGGACACTCAAGTCCTCACGGGTGCTGGTGCTGGAAGGTGCATGACATTTGATGCAGAAATGGAAGTAATCAAGTCTTAGCTTCAGACACTGAGTGGCAGCACAGGAAAGCTTGGGGGCTCAGAGTAGCTGCTTTCAAATGCTATTATGGGGCATCAGATCGAAGAAAGGAGTGGACTTCAAGAAGTGGCTGATCCCAGCTCAGTGTTGGGAAGAGCTTTCTGACAATTCAAACCACACTGTAGAGATTACCGCAGTGAGATCATTCCTACACGAAGCAGCAGATTGACCGAGTGCCTCAGCTCTACGTCTCTACTTACCAGCGGGCTTAGCATTTGGAGGGTATTTAACTCCTCTGGTCTTCTATTTTACCTGCTCGTCCTACCTTTCCAGGGTAGTTACGCTGGCCAAATAAGAATGTGTGTGATGGGTCCCAATTGGAACTGTAAACAGTATTGCGTGAAACGGTCCTCTGCTTTCAGAAGTGGAACAAGTGGCTGTCAAGGGTATAGATAAGACAGTTCATCCGATGATAATAGCTTCATTCACTAAACAACTGGTATACCAGACCCTGTGCTCTGTCTGTGTACGTGATCTCAGGTAAGCTTCTCAGGACTCCTTGAAAGAATGCTGGGACCCTCATCTTATAAATAAGGAACTGGTTGCTGAGCGATAGGACATAAATAGCCCAAATGAATGGGAATGCTGAGATGAGATTCCCAAATCCAGGGAACCGCTGGACCCCCTCCCACTCACCTGCTCTCCATCTCTCCCACACCCCTTTCAGTCTAGAAAGAGGGTTGATATCCAGTGACTCTGACAGGCTCACTTACAATGCAAAATAGAAGGAGGATGGTAAAAAGACGTGCGCACCTTCTTAAAAGTCTCCTCCCACTGAAGTCAAATCACAGCCAGGAGATCAGCATTAATGTAAAGATTGTTTGCCTCCAACTCTTCCACAGACCTGCCCTGCTCCTCTCTCCCACAAGGCAGCCAAACCTGCAAGTGTGTAAGGCTTGAGAAGATCAAAGGGTTGTCTTCAAAAATCTGTTCTAAATGGCTGTAAAATTCTCCTTTAATCTGAATTGGAAATTCGGCAAACGTAGCCGTGATCTCCCAAGCGTACCACAAATGTGTGAACAGCTGGGCAAAAGCAACACTGGTGCTAATTGACTCACCTCAGACATGTCCGTCTTAGCCCAGCCTAAATTGGGAGAATTTCCCTGTGATATTCATTTGGTTTGTTAATGAATGATTATAGTCAGTTCAAGAGTGAGCTAAACCTTACAATTAGTGTCGTGAGGAAAGGAGGGGAAACGTGCTGGTGTGCACAGAGCAGACCAAATCGTGCATCTGCCAGGTCTGCAGCCCGAGGTCCAGGGCCCTGTGTGCCGTCAAGACCATGGATCGATCAACCAAGGTGTCTGCCCAGAAAAAAAGAATCTATGTAGCCTTTCCTTTCATTCTTTTCCCCCTCTGTCCTTTCTTCCTCGATCTCTCTTTTTCTGTTAGTTTTTAGTTTTATCAAACTTACACGTGTGCATAAAGAGTCCATTCATCATACACACTTCCTTATAAAAACAGAAGTCCCCCACTTCACACCCATTTCCCCCCTTTGCCAGAGGCAACCACTTCCATCACCTGCAGCTAATTATTCTGGAGTTCACCTCCATTATCTCCAAAGATAGGCTTGTGTCACTTCCTGGTTTATTGGTTTTGGGCATTATCCAGCTAAACCATAATTTTGGTGAGATCATTGTGGGTTGTTTACATGCTGTGTCTCTGCTGCACCGTCACAGGTAAGCCACAGGGAAAGCTAAGGTTGCTTTTCTCTTCCCACACAACTTTCATTTTCCCTTGCATTCATGCTTTCTCTCTAATTTGCCTGATTGTCTACACATTTATCATTAATCCAGCCACAAAATCACCATTAATGACATACTCTCCTCTCAAGACATTCAGACACATCAGGATTTTTATGGATTGGAACTTCCTGAGGAAGCATCTCCCAGAGCCTTCTGACCTGCTCCAACCTGGAACAGTTCCCCTTCATGCTTGGTTACAATTGTCCTCTGGATGTCCCGTCACCATCCCTCATAGGGTTCCCTTCATTTCTCTTCTAGCAGGATCACCTGCTCTTTTATCCCTCTGTCCCTACCTTTCTCAATCTGTTCTCTAGTTGGTGTGAAGCACAGTCTTCTATAGGGTCCTGAGCAGGAACCCATAAAAAGCACATGTCAGAGACCGTGCTTCTCTGCAAACAGCTTTATTTCACTCTCATGATTTATTGATAAGTTGGTTGGGTATAGAATTCTACCCAGAAAAGAAAGGAAATAATTTTCTTTGGAATTATAAAGATCCTACTCCATTGGCTTTCAGCTGTTCATTAGTGTTACTGAGAAATCTGAGAACTTTCTGAGACTGGATCCTTTGCAAGTCACCTTTTTTATTCCTTTCTAGGAGCTTATAGGATTTATTTTGTCCTAAATGTTCTGAAATTTCATGATGTGTTCCTTGGTGAGGTCTATTTTCAACTATTATGCTGCATGTTTAGGGTTTTCTTTTGAAATAGAAATTTAGGTCCTACATTTATGGGATATTTTCTTGAATTATTTCATTGATGGTTTCTTTCTCTGTGTGCTCCCTTTGGGGACTACTGTTGTTTAAATACTGAACCTGTTGGAGTGGTCCTCTCATTATTTTCTTCTATGTTACATTTTCTTCTCTTTTTGTTCTGCTTTTGGGGAGATTTTCTTGACTCATATTCAAAGATTTCTATTGACTTGTGATCTCTGTTGCTGTTTTTCTTTCCCAATAATGTTTTTATTCCTTGAATGTTCCTTTTATGTAGCATCCAGTTCTTGTTTTGCGGTTTCTTTATATTCTCTTATCTCCATAAGGATATTACTGATGGTCTTTTTTGTTGTTTTGGTTTTCTTTGATTTTTGATGTTACTGTTATTCTGCAGAGCTGTATTTCTTATGAGTTGAATTTTTCTATTTGTAAGTGTTGATAACTATATTCCCTGCTACACATTTTTCTCAGACTTCTCTTAATCCTTGTTTGCCTCCTTCTATTAAGGAGAGGGAGTTGCAGAGTTGATTGAAAGCTCCAAACATTGATGGAGGTTGTTATCTGTGAGCCCTGCTGCTGGATGAACTGGCTGACTCCTCATTTGGGAACTTTCAGTATTAGTATTTTTAGGTCTTTCCTTTTGCCCAAATAACCAAGGAACAGTCTCCCAGTGTTCTGACTAGAAGGTGAGGTTCATCCTTGCAGGATCTGATGAGAGCAGAAGGTTGAGGTAGGTTCCCAGCATCCAGGATGGCCACATCCACCTGACCCATAAGTTCTTAGTAGACCACTCTTGCATTTAACCATGTCTAATTCCTCCAACCCAGGGTCTCTCTTTTTAAAAATCATTGCCAAAGAATAAACTTCCAGTCCTGGACCATGCAAAAGGGCAGGTGAGCGGCAGTCACTGAGAAGAGGAGAGGGGATCTGGAGGTCCAATTTCTTCTTAAACAGACTTCTAAACGTCCTCCTTGTTTTAGTCATCCCACTTTAACCTACTTCCAGAGGCATCCAGTACCACTAATCACTGGGCCTTTTGAGGATTCTGTGGTATAAATCAACTTAATTCTAATTTTTTCCCAGTCAGTTTAGGGTCAAGTTTTCTAGGGTCTGCTAAGTCATTGACCCCTTTCTGTCTTCTTTCCAACTTCCCAAATTTGGTTGCTTTTATTTCCCCTCTCATTCTCATTAGCCTTATGAGTTTATGCCTGTTTTAAAAAATTCTTTTGTGATGATTTTAGTGCAGGTACTGGAAGATATAAACAGATACATGCGTTCCTCATTCTGTTTTTAATCGGAATGCCCACCAGTGTTTCCCTGATAAAGGCATTAAAGATCAGTGTTATCAGAAATCATTTTCTTACATCTACCTCAAATATCACATATTAATGTCTCACTCATTTTCTCTTGTCCTATTTTCCATGAAGATGAAAGACAGCTAATCAATGTCTTCCTTGTTCACACTGTCAAGTACTCTATTAAACCATTATCAAACGTAAATGGAAGTGACTCCTCTCTTTCATTAAGAATCATCTTAATTTTTCATTTGTGCTGAAGTGCAGATTGATCCATTGTGATTTCTTAGGTCTCTACTTATGCCTAACCAGTCATTTCTTAAAAATAAAGCAAGGTATAAGTAAGCAAATGATTTATTCATGTAGTCAGTAAGTATTTATTATTTTCCAGTCACTGTGTTAAGTGTAGGGATGGCAACAGTAAACAAGAAAAATACGCTCTGTCCACAAGGACTTTACACCTGTTCCAGTGGAGCACAGATTCTAGTGGTCATTTTCATACTGATCATTAAAATTTGGCGTGACTGGTGACTGCTTCCCAAATGTGCTTGTGGTCACTCTGAATTCTGTTCTGCAGTGTGATGATACCACTAATGTCTCAAAAAAGTTCACAGAAGAACTGAATGATCATTTTGGATGCCAGTTTTTGAGAGGGAGGGAATTCAGATTTCAGTTTCCATCAACTTGCAGGAGGAACATCGCTGGTCTTCTTGGCACATTTATTATCTTTTATATGTAACATGGAAGTACCAGTTCCCAAATCTTCTTTCCCCAGTTCTAATGGATATATAATAGAAGAAAGTAACATGTTGTATTCTCTCATGGTATAGACTTAAGCTTAAACATTTTATATAATACATTTAGATTTGCCTGCCACTAAAAACTGTTAAAATATTTGTGTGTTCACAAGAACTATGTTTGGGACATGGTTATTACTGAGGACAGAAAATAAAAATTGAAAATGCAGTGTATGAAGCAAATCAATTTCAGCTGCTATATTTTTGCATCAGGCTGGAAGGCTGGCACCAAACTTGCACCTAGCAAGAAATAAGAGAACCATGTTGAAACTTGGAAATAAGTGCACCTATGTGGGCACCATGGATATACTTGGTTGTGGACTTGCCTGAAGGTTTCCTAATCACCCCGTGGAAGTGGCTACTCATGCCCAGTGTGCCATGCTGTCCATGGCCAGGAACCCAGGGAAAGCCGTGTTCTCTGAGGCAAGCATCCCTGGGTGCTTCCTCTTCTGCCTCAGTCACCCTATACGTCGTGAGTTAGTCAGGGTTCCCCAGAGAAGCAGGACCTATATACACACATATAAAAGAGGAATTGGATCAAGTGGTTGTGGAGACTGAGCGTCTCACAACCTGCTGTCTACAAGCTGGAGGCCCAGGAAAGCCAGTGGTGTAAGTCAGTCCGAGTCAGAAAGCCTGAGAACCAGGAATTCTGATGTCCAAGGGCAGGAAAGATGGATGTCCCAGCTCAAGAAGGGAGAGAAAGAATTGGCCCTTCCTTCGCCTTCTTTTCCCCTACTTGGGCCCTCAGTGGATCGGTATACTTGGTCAAATGCTGATCTCTTCCAGAAACATCCTCATAGACACACCCAGAAATACGGTTTGCCAGTAATCTGGGCATCCCTGAGCCCAGTTACACTGACACATAAAGTTAACCATCACATATCCTTTCTCCACTGAAGACTAGAATGTCAGTTCCCAAGGAAGGGCTGTAAAAGGAAGCTGGCCCAGGAGGGATTGTAAGGGTGACAATATCATCTCTTATTGCTCAGGTCACCTGCCCTGTTCCAAAAAGCTGAGGGGAGGTGCTTAGATATTGAGAATGACCAACCCTGATGACCAGGTCCAGTGCACAGGACATCAAAACAGCTGGCTGCTTAATTGTTTTTTCTTACTGATTCATTCTGGCAGTCTGATGATTTATAGACTCTCTGGAAGACTCAGAGAAAGACTGTTTTGGAATAAAAGACCAATGGACAATCCACCATGACGCTGTCTGTCCTGAATGGCTCCATTCTAAGAAGGACCCTACACAGTTTCAAGGTTGTCACCTATAAGTGGTATTTATACACGTATATGTGGCTCATACATGCGGTTCAACATGGTACACACCGTGTTCACACTGAAAGGCCCAACCCCTGGCCCTGGCCCTGGCCGACTGACCCAGCGGAGGCGCCTCCTTGTCAGTGGCTGAAGCTGTTAGATGGCCCCATAGCCAGCTACGTGAGGGAAGCTCTTATACAGAATGAAAGAAGAATGAAGCCAGCACAGAGGGCGAGTGGAGAAGAGCTATCCAGACAGAGAGAGCCTGGCTGAGGCTGAGGCTGAGCCCTGGTTCCGGTGGCTTCTGAGGTCCAGCCACAGTCCTTACTCCGCATCCTTGTAACACACTTCTTTATTCTTAAAGCGTGTTTGGGTTGGGTTAATGCTATCTGGCACCAAAGCAGTTTTAACCAGTACTCACCCCTACCTCCAGCGAGCACTGTCCCATCTTCCTCGGAGGCAGCTGTGACTGATTCCCTGCGGTTCTTCCTACCTCTGGCTCATGAAGCCAGAACAACATTTTGAGAGGCTGGCGTGCCTCTTCCATTGGTGATGCTCTATTCCCAGGGCTCACTAGGAGAAGCGTTTCAAATCAGAGTGAAGAAGGGGAGGAAAAAAGGAAAGGAAAAGGTCTGCTGGGATCAAAGTTGCATTGAAATACACAGAACATATCTCTCTGAGCCAGAAGTGGTGAGAGAAACCAGCTTCCAGGAGGGGTCACAGCCGCTCAGAGGGGAAGCTTCTTCCTCTGCTCATGAGAAAGTTCCTTTCTGGAGCATGGAATCGACCGAGGGTGATTCATCACATGTCCTTCTGCTCTGGTTTACCTGATCCCGCGATATTTCAACAAGCCTCCCACGATATTTCAACAAGCCTCCTGCGATATTTCAACAAGCCTCCCGCGCGATGAGACCTGCTTGAGGACCAGGGTGCTGATTCTCCCCACCCCCACCCTTCTTCTGTGAATCCTGCGATGCGCCGCAGCGCGCAGCAGACCCTAGCATATTAATAGACTGTCAAGTGTCTTCCTTCACCAAGGATCTGATTGTCAGGCAATAAGCCAAATGTTTTTTCTGGTGCCCAATAATACAAAAAACTTGTCATATGATTATGCCTATATCCCAAGAAACCAGAATTATTATGTTCTGATGTTTTGTATTAGTGGTTTCTCCTGCATCAAATCCCAAAACTAATTATATCACAACCAAAAGAAAAACAACAAAACAAAACTGCACAACTCAGAGGGCTATGTCTGCAGTTTCAAAATTGTTCGAACTTTGGATTTCATACTCACAAAGAATTGCTGTGTCACCTGGATTTGGGGGTTAATAATAGTGCAATATACACTTAGTTTTCTGAATGTAAATATTTTCTGCAAACTTGAGTGCCAACCCCAAATTAAATGTGGAAAAAGAAACTTGTGCCCACAACTTAAGCAAAGAAAATTTAGCTGAAGGTAAACAGACATCCCGCACAAACGCTATTATAAGAACTCTGAAGCCTTATGACTTTTAAACTATGTGGTCTAAATTTTATAATTACTTTTCTTCTTTCTAGTAACTTACTATAGAGAAGAGGAGGCAGAGGAGAACAAAATAGATTTTTTAAAATCTACTTTTCTTAATTTTTAGCTTATTTTGCTCCAACATCTGTCTCATTATTTCACCGAGAGGGGAAGACATTCTTTTCTTTCATTAAGTCTTGCATTTTGGAAGTTCAAAATCTTTCTTTCAGCAATATTTTCTTAGTGAAAATATTTTCTTAGGAGGGGAGTCTTCTAATGGCAAGTGATTTCCCAAGCCACTGCTAGGTTTTATTTTTTTTAATACTTAATCATAACAAGGAGGCATTAATCAGCAGGACTTGGCAAACAAAGACTTCAGATTTAGCTCCAAATAAAACGCAGAGTCCTGAAGTTCCTCTTGGGCTGTGCAGTCTTAGATCCCCGTGAGAAACACAGTGAAAGGCAGACAAAGGCATCACTACGGACAGCAAGGGAGACCAATTTCAAGCCACCGAGGATTACGGTGACAAGATGGGAAACAGCCACGTGGCCCGCCAACTTGTTAATCAGGTGTTTCTAGAGCAGCTAAATCATTTGGCTTGAATGACATAAGGCAGCATGTTAGTGTAAAAAAATGATATCTCTTGGCACTTTTTATTCTGACTCCGGTGTGCAAAGCTTGAGGTCCATCCCATGACGCAGACAAGCAAGGTCATGGACCACTGGAGTCACGACACTAAATTGCGGCAGATCACAGGAGAATAGGTAGGTAGACTTCCCACAAGAAACCCAACTTAGTTGATGACAAGGACCACGGTGATGAGGCTGACGATGGTGGTGCAGTGTTAAGATGCTGCCAAGAGCAACAGCAATATTTGTTGACTATTTACTGAGTATCAGGCCTCCTACTGAGTTTTTATATGTCTCATTTCATTTTATTTTGATAAAACTCTGTAAAATAGTTGCTGTTATTAAAGGATATTTTACAGAATAAGGAACTAAATGCTAGAGAAATAGGCAATCTGCCCAAGGCTGCCAGCTAGTCACTGGTGAGCTGGCATTGCCTCTGGGTCTATGACGCAGAGCCCATGATCCTGACAGAGACCGGATGGGATCCAGGGCCTCATGATTCCAGCCCCACCTAATTCTGGTCATTGTTCTGAGGCCTGGAGCCCAGGGAGATCCGCCTGCCCACACTCTCTCTGCAATGACATAGCAGTTTCTATTTCATAATCAAAGGACAGTTGAACTTCAACTGTCATCTTGCAAGTGTCTGTCCCTCCTGCCTGATACAAACTTGCTGCTTCTGACATGATAGCCTTAAAGAGACATTAAACTGGATAATGATTTAAACCTTCCAAAACTTCTTCTAAAATGTCGAATGTAGCCTTTAATTAACTTTCAGAGTTACTAATGAGAACATCTGACATCGACTGTAATGCCGGCCCTTTGCAAAGTCCTTACATAAACTTAAAATTTCTGGGATCCTGAACGAGAGAGTCCATGTCCTCAGTGGCAAGTTTGTGTTTACTTCTTTGGAAATACAGCATGTTAGTATCGTTTGTAAATCGGACAACAGAGGCAGTGCTTGCCATGAGAAACCACAGGGTCGACTACTCAAGAAAGTGTAGATTCATAGTTAGTTCTAGGTCCTCCGCTTACTCCTATGGCTCCCGCTTTCATCAACTGTACCAGAAATCGCAGTATCTTTTCTCCCTATGTCAGTTCACATATTGGATGCGAAGTCTCCTTGAAAACTGAAAGGGGGAAGAACTTCATCCAAACGGAAGCCATTATTTTTTATGGTTATATCCACAAAACAAAACAAACAAAAAAAAGATCCTTAGAAGTCTCATCCGCCTCCTCCTCCATTATGTCACCATTTTTCATGCTCTTTGGCAGGAGTTTAGAATGGAAGATGCCACTGCCTGTTTTACTCCTTGCTGCTCCCAATTTTTACGAGGCAGACGTTGAGTGTGCATTTGAGGTGGAGGGTAATTCAGGGCCTTCTTAGACCCAGTCTCACCCTGGGAGTATGTTAGCACTCACTCTGAAGCTGAGGGAAGGAAGCCTCCCACCTAAGAAGAGGGTAACTTCATCTTAATTTTGCTTGTTGAAAGCTTTATGTAATACTTTTAGTGAAACAACACCCTAAGGCAGGTTCCTTGGGCAAATGAAACGCTATGGCCAAGGTATTAGAGGACATCAAAGCTGTTTAGTAGAAACCAAAACCTTGGAGGAAGGACTGGCATCAGACTTCAGCAGAAACAGGGAACAGTGAAGCCCTTGCTCAGGTCCAAGCTGCAGAGATGCACAGGGTAGGGTAGAAAGCAAGGGGATCTCATCGGCTCACGTCAAGGGAAGGGTTGGGGGGAATATGGCTTTAGGCATCACGAAATCCATGGCCCCTTTTCTTCAGGGCCCGGTATTTCTCCATAAATCCATACCACTCACCATCATTTGAAGTCTTCCATCATCATGGACAAATGGCTGCCGACAGTGCCTGTCCTCACAGCTTCAAAGCCACAGAAGAAAGACAGTTTTCCTTCCAAGAAGTTCAGGAGAAGTCTGGGCTTCATGTGCTAATCTCTGCACCCTCTCCTGTAGCAGCGAGCTAAGTGCACTGACTGATCACCTGAGAACAGGAGCAGAGCCCCTGGGGGACCACAGGTAACAAGGAAGCATGTCTCCGAAGCACAGTCTTCCTATGTCATTACCAGAATAAGGGCAATGGTTGCTGGGTGTAACAGACACTCCTCTGGGTCACTACACAAACCCATGTTTACCAAGTCATTTCATAACACCCCCTTGATTTCTGGAAACGAAGTCCAAATACTAGACTTTGTGGTTAAAAATCAGGCTCCTCTCTGTCCCTAATGGAGAGACCATCTCACCAGCTCTGGGCCAACGATATCCCCAGCACCCTCAAATGTTATCTCTGGAAAACTAGAGGAAACTGCCAACAAAGAGAATTTAAAATTTTGTATGTTAATCTGCAGAGATGTATACGTTCCTCCCCTCAGCCCACCTCCCATTCCCCGCCCCCCCAGGGACGGCACGTTATGTTATCAAGACAGCGCCCATCACCCTGGCCTGAAGGGTCCGGATCGGGATTTGCGTTTATCCAGGGTCTGGTTGCTACGCTGAGGACGCAGAGTAAGTACTTGACCTACATGTGGTCAAGAGGGCTTCCAGAAGTGGCCCCTCCTAGAACAAAGAAACAGTCTGCACCAGAGATGTGCCCCACTGTTTGAGTTCTGAGAGACGAAATCCTAGTTTTTTCCTGCTTCTGGTGCTTGATGGTTCATTGCATCCTGCTACCCAATCAGAAAAGGGTTGCAGGGAGAATGCCGGGCATTTGTGTCTGGTTTCCAAAATTTCTTTTTAGTAGATCTGTTGGCCCAAGTAAAAAGAAAGAGAAAATAGCATGGCAGAAATTAAAAATGTTTTAGAAGCTGCAGTTATCAGAATCTACACTACAGAAACCAACTTAATAACATTCGGGACAGGAATGAAAGGTCACAGACCACACAGAGGCAAAGACAAAGAAATAAAAGGGCAGAGAAAATGATGGCACTGGACCCAACAGATGGGCCTCCCAATTTCTGGGCAGCACACAGCGGGGCTGCTTGGGGAGCCCAGTCAGGGATGCTGTCTGTCCTCACCCAGAGCTGCCGGCCTGGACCGTGGCACCCCAGCTCGGATCTCAGCAGTGCAGCCAACACATACACCTGGTCCCAGGCCCACCCTCAGCCATTTCCCCCAAAGTCACCGGCTGTCTGCATCTGCATCCAGCTCAACAGGACGGGAAGCTGCTGCTCTCCCCACTTCCAGGCTCTGATGAAGCTTCATACGATGTGACAGGTCACATGGTTTCCCTGGCAGCCGCTGGGGTGGGGAGGAGGGTGCTGCTGGGCCATGCAGACCATGAGCACAGAGAAGTGAGTACCCCAGGGGCAAACTTTGACGGAAAGGAGCAAGCAGATCAATCTGACCGAAGCCTCGGCAGGCAGATGATTTGCGCCTCCACCCCTTCGCCAATGAACTGTCCTAAGACCAGCGGCTCGCGCAGCCTCAGAATCCCAGCTGCGCTTTGTGATGGTGGCATGACCAGCTCATGGTGCACAACCTCGCGTTTGCTGTTCCTCCTTCTTTGCCTCACTTCCATTTTCCGTTCATCCTTGCTGGCCTGGGGCTGCACTCCAGACAGAGGGCTGCCATGAAGTTGTGCTCATATTCTATATCCTGGGGAATCAGACTAAGGTAGTGATCAAAACGTGATAGACATTGGATATTGAATATGGATATCGGTTTCCATAAATTATAGAATATGCAAGTAGAATTAAATGATAATAAAAATGTCAGAGAAGACAACTTTCAAGAAAGTACCACGACCTGGACAATTAACAGAAAATGATAGATACTGACATTTATCCTGATAAGATTACTGAACTTTAAACTTTTAAACTGAATTTTTAAAGAAACTAAAATAATTTACAAACATTCAGTAAGAAGAAAGTGACTCACAAGCAAACGAAAAAAAAATTAAAGACTGGCTAGCATTCTCAACAACCTCACAATTCCAAAAGAAAATGAAACAATCAAATGTCTACAAAATTTTGACAGAAAAAAGTGCTAACCTCAATAGAAGTACTCAACAAGCTGTTTTCACATTAGAAGTCAGCAGAAGGGCATTCTAAATATGCAAAGAAGCCTGATGTACCTTTATGAAAATACACTTGAGGATATAATCTAACTCAGCAAGAGACGGTGTCCTGGATCAAAGACTTAAATAAAATCTTAAAACCTTTTATTATCTTGGAATGGGAACATTTTCCTTCTTGTGACCCAGTAGCCAGAAAATGTGAAGGAGAAAAACTAAAGATATTTGCAAGCTAAATACAAATAAAACAAAAATGTAATTACAAAATATGACAAAAATGCTGAATAGCCTATTACATAAGGGAGTTTTAAAATCAATAAGAAAAGATGTCTAGTGGAAAAATAAGCCAGTTTCATGAAAAGGCAATTCATAAAAGAATTCCGTGTGTGTGTGTGTGTGTGTGTGTGTGTGTAAGTAAATGACAGAAAAATGTTTATCCTTACCAGTAATCAAAAATTAAAAAGTGCAGATTTAAACAGTGTGATACTGTTTCTTACCTACCGTACTGGGAAAACTGAAAAAGACAAACGATGTTTAGGGATGTGACCATTCCAGCGGACACCGCAGCAGCATATGTTGAAATTTTAACCATTTTATAGGACACAGTACAAAATCTCACAACACACAATTCACAATTTAAATGTGGATACCTACTAACCAGCTTTCCCCCATCCAGCATTTAATCATTACAAAGTAATTGGCCAAATATACAAAAGTATATATCGTAGCATTTTTCCTATTAACACAATATTGAGTGATTAAAATGTCCATTCACAGAGGATGATTTAACTAGCTGTGATACACGCATGCGGTTGAATACTGTACAGACCTTAAACACAATGGAATATTTCAACATTCACAGGCATAGAAAGCAATCTATGCATATTGTGAAATTGAAGAAACAGATTTCAGAATGAGACTTACATAATCACATTTTTATATAATGCACATCACAAAGATGTCCGAAGATGCTGAGAGAGGTCACCTATGGATAATGGGATTAAGGTTATATTTTGGGGGGGTTTTTTGCATAAGTTTTCCAAATGTCTGCTTTTTATATTTACAGTAAGATAAATGAATATGTGTCTTTATTTTTAGAAAAAGACTTTAAAAAGTTTATGCCAACAGATTCACCAGTGCTGTAGACATCCTGGGAAGTTTTTCTTAATGTATGCCACCTTGGTTGTATCTATTTGGTGGAGACAAATGGACTAACCAAATTGTAATAAACCGGCTATTCGTTCACAGTTTGCAAGAGCCAGGGAGTTTGCCATCAACACTTGCGTTCAACAGAGACTCAAAGACAGACAAGAAGAGCACAAAAACCTGACAGTGCAAAAAGGGAAGGCTTCGGGTGAGCCCTGGTTGGAGGCTGTTGTTCCTGGAGAGGCTGGAGGCTGGCTAATAGAAGTGGGGATGTATTAAGTGATTGGTTTGGAAGCATGTTTGGCTTTCTCTGTTGGTTCTGAGGTGGATTTGAGAGTTAAAAAAAAAAAACGGAGAAACTGGCAGTCATTGACCAAGTCCTGACCGTTCTGCACCAGTTGCTGCAGGAAACGGCTTCCCAGGCTGGCTGCTGCGGAGGCGCGGGTCTGCGTTGTCCCACTTGGTCTGGCCATTGCTTGTCTCTATATTGCTTCTCAAAGTACTTCAATTAATCTACATTGTTAGCCAATCTATTTCCAAAGAACTTAGAACATTTCCCTTGCAGTCAGCCATACCAGCCTCCGTATTAGCTTAGCAATATACTCGGGATAACATCCAAGCCACACTTCCATCATCAACTAACAATGCCCCCCTCCAAATCCTTACCAACTTAGTTTACCAGTGTGAGTTATATACCCAGTTTTGCATGCGGTCTTAAACTGGGATGTTCAGCACGCTCCTGCCGCAGCTGGCGGCCGTTTACTGAGCACTCAAGGGACTCAGCGCTGTGTTAGGTGCATGCCGCGTATTATTTCTCATACTTCTCGCTGCCACTTTATTATCATATCACTGACGGTTCCATTTTACAGATGAGGGAACTGAGGCTTGGAGAAGCCCAGGATCATGTCCACAGACACAAGCTTATCGGGTGGGATGCTGTTTGAGCTCACACAGGTCTAAATCACAGCTCGTGCTTACACATCTCAAGAAATAATGAGACCCCTAGGAACTGACTTGGCCACACACGGCCTGGGTCACCAAAGCCCAGAGGAGACTGGGCACAGAACAGAGTGCACCAATTCTGAGCTGCAGATTTTGTTTCTTAACGGCTATAAAAGCACCTTAACCCATAATTCTTTTATATACCTGGAGGGTTTCCATCATGGTGGCAGGAAGCAGGATTCTAGCTAACGTCATCCTTTGGCAGTGGCCATAACTCACTTTGATAATTACTAACCCACTTGCCCAAGGATGTGAAAAGGCCCATCACGGACAGGAGAAGAGTTACACACCTCCTATCGGCTGTCTTCTCCAGTAAAACTTTTAGCAATTTTACTGCTGGGGAAAGAAATACTCTCTCTCTCTGTTCTTTACAGAAAAGTTAGTTTACAGCATCACGCCGGTGCTTGCCAAGGACGGAGGCAGCCAATTCTAAATTCCAGGAGTTTCTAATTGAACAGGATCCAGTCATCTTCTAATTGCTTCTTTGCTCTCTCCTGTGAGAACACATTTCAGCATGGGAAACACGTCTTGGAAATTTCAAATACATCTTCATTTCCTTTCACTGTGTCCTCTTGGCCTTGTTGCCTTTCTCTCGACGCTGTCTCTCCTACACTCCTGCTGCAGCCAGCTTTTCTCCAGCAGCCAATGCCACTCAAAAATGCCGAACTCTCCAGGGAGATGGCAAGGGTCTCCGTCTAAAGGCTTCAGATGCTGGGGTGGGAAGCCCTCCGTCTCTGGAATCAGACCACCTGTGTCCCCACCTTGGCTCTACTGCTCACAGACTATGTGTGCTGGCAGGTTACTTAACCTCTCTGCCCCGATGCCTTACCTTCCAAATAGGCTGGTGAGAGCACCTACCTTAGAGGGATTTGACTGTGTTTTTAAAGGAATTGTGGGAACTGAATGAGCTCATACAGACAAACTGGCATATTGTAGGACTCCAATAACTTAATTTTTACTCTGTGGGGAAGCCTTAAAGTCAGTCTGAGTCTCAGCTCCAAAGTTGTTTCACAGGACGTGGGGTGCAGGCCGCTGCAGCAGCGGGGAAGAGGCTTGTCTCAAGTGCAGAAACCTGCTGACCAGGCACCTCACAGACCTTCCTGCAGGTGTTGCTCGCCTACCGCCGACCACATTTGATGTGCAACTTACCCCTTCTCAGAGCTCCGGCCTAGAGACAGGAGGGCATCTCCCACAGCAAGGCAGTCACCCATAAGTTCTGTGTCGACTCTAAAGAGGCCCCCATGCCCCTCACCTCCTGGGGTTCACACCCTTGGGTAAACCCTCCCCTTGAGTGTGGGCAGGACCTGTGACCTGCTTTTCGTCAATAAAGTGTGGCAGCGGTGATGGGTGTCACTTTCATGATTATGTTACATAGGATGGCCACGTCCATTTGCTGGAAGATTCTTCCTCTTGCTGGCTTTGATGACGCTGGCAGCTGCGGTGGGAGCCCACCCGGTAAAGACCGACAGCAGCCTCTAGAAGCTGAGGATGGTCTCCTGCCAGCGGCCGGAATGAAACGGAGGCACTCAGGCCCTCAGCCACAGAGAACCGAGTTCTGCCAACACTTACGTGAGTTTAGAAGTGGATTCTTTCCCTGTTGAGCCTTAGAAGTGGCCTCAGCCTTGGATGACACCTGTATTGCAATCTTGTGAAGCCCTGGATTAGAGAACTCCATTAAGCTATGTCTGCGATCCTGACCATCAGAAGATAGCAAACATGTGTTGTTTAAACCAGGTAAGTTTCTGGTAATTTTTTTTAATGTAACAACAGAAAACTAATACACAGTGTTAGTCAGGGTTCTCCAGAGAAACAGAACCAGTAGGGTGATGTCAACAAAATATTAATCAGTTGATCTAAGAAAGAAATAGAAAATTTTACTTGAGCCAAATTTGAGGATCATAACTCAGGAAGAGCATCTCAGAAAGCTCTAAGAACTGTTCCACCTGTTTGAAGTCAAGGACAGTTACACAAGGTTTTTGAGACAGAGGACTCTATATTAAATGATGCATTATTGAGTTTACACATCCAGATCTAAGTGCCATGTGACCCCTTATCAAGACAGAATGTTATCTTTAAGGAGTTGCCTTATTGATGTGAAGAGAACATTGTTCTTTATGGTTGAGCAGGTGTTTCTGCTGATGGGGAGGTTTGGTCAAGGAGTAATGCAGGTACACAATGCACAGAGAGGGCAGAGAGGATGCCAAAAAGCAGAGAACACTTTTTTTAAATTTTAAATTTAAAAATATAAATTTGAAAGCTTAAGTTTCAGTTTTTCTTGTCTTGCCATAAAATATGAAATTGACTTCACAATGTTTCTATAACAGCCCACGCAATTATGCAGGCCGGGAAGTCCAGACCCAGGACAGCCGACAGAATGGATCAGTCTGAGAGGCAGAGAAAGCGAGTTCTTTTCTACTCAGGCTTTCAGTCTGCGCAGGCCTCCAGGGGCCTGGCTGAGGGCCCCCCACACCTGGGAGGGCAATCTGCTTTACTCAGTCTGCTGATTCAAATGTTAGTCTCATCCCGAAACAAGAACACACCCAAAATAGTGTTTAACCAAATGCAGGGACACCCCATGGCACATTCAAGTTGACACATAAAATTGACCATCATGTACATCTTCTCTGATTTCTTTTTCCTCTTCTTCATTTCATTGCCTGACATCATACTGTGGGCAGTTGGATGTCACAGGTCACGTGGCACCTTCCCTGGAGCCAGGAAGACCTGCCATTTACCAGGTAATGGACCTTGATCTCCTATGAGAAAGCCACTGGATCTCTCTGAGCTTCAGTTTTCTCGCCTGTACATGGAGACTGCAGCATCCCAGTGCCCTCTTCCAGGGCTGTGGAGAGTAAATGGGATGCTATATGGAAACCACCTTGAGCAAAGCCCCACACCTGGTAAGCGGGAGCTTAGATATCACTGCAGAAGACTCTTTTTGTAACCAAACATTGAGTCCCACTTAGCAAAGTTTCCTTTAGGTTTGACTGGGTTTTTTTGTTTTGTTTTGTTTTTGCAAGTTTTCTTCATCTAAGGCATTAGCCTTTAATGGGCAGAGGTCAGCCAAGAATGTGTCAGCGAAAGCTCAGTCTCAACACCACACGGTGGAAGGCAGAGCTCAGAGGCAGGAGGCCCAGCAGCTGGACAATGCCTGGGGGCCCTGGTCTGCGTCCCAAGGAGAGGCATGCTTGTACCTGCATAGCTGGATCCATCACAGTTTGTGCTCCAGGACAGACTCTGCCAGCCATCTCACTTTTTGTAGGTCAAGCAGGAGAGTGGATTTGCTTGCTGGGGAGAAACAGACTGAGCTGGATAGTCAACTGCTCAGGAAGGTTGCACATCCTGGCACTTATGAAGAAGAGGAGACATGGGTCACAGTGCATCCCAGGCAGCCCAGGGGAAGCTGTCAGACCACCCAGAAGACAATCATTACTCCCTATAAGAGCAGTAAAGCAACAGTCTTCCATCAACAGAGAAACTGCCTCTGCACTTAGCATGTGAGTTTACTTGCACATTAGCAAAGACAAACACCTTCAGAGGGAGGGGCAGAGAAGAGCCTCCTGGATGTTTCCTTTTTGCTGTTATTGTCTTCGGGCCAAAAGGGGATGAGAATATTGAATGCAGAAATGGGACTTTGATGTCAGATTGCTGTATTCTGGGTCTTACTATAAGTGGGAGGTGAAATTCAATTGTTTTCAAGTTTTCTGTCCCTAAACTGTGGCTCCTTCTATGACTTCTCAAAAATGAATGAAGCTGAGTGTTTGGAGTGGAAAATTTGTAACAGATATCCTTGTTTGTTTTTTAATGTTTCTGCATTAGAAATAAATCACCAACAGAAAGAAAGTGAGATGAGCATCTCAAAAATTCAAGTGTGTGAATTGAAATCTTAATTCTTTCTTTGCTTGGCCTTTCTAACCACAAAATTACACACTCATGTATCCTTCCTCAAAATTTGGGATGCTTCTATGGAAATCTCAGTTAAATGTTTATGAGAACAAAATGTTCCATATTCTTACAACCAGAATCCAGTAAAACAGAATTTCACCTTTAAGGCAATTTTCAGTTGATGGGACAGGAATATGACCCTCAGCCACGTTCTTTCAGCACCTTGGAGAGTGACAGCTCTCCTTTCTGGTGTCTTTGCCCAGTCAAGGGCGCCAACTCAGTTTAATTATTTCCCAGGGCAGAACTATGAAATAGGCAGGGAAGAAAGGGAACATGAGTTCCTGCTGCTATTGTTAAGATCTACTATGCATGCATTTTATTTCTCATTCTTACAGATCAATGAAGGCTGAAAGATATATTTAATAATGTCATGTCTCTGCTCAAAACTCTCCAGTGCCTTCCCACATCATTCAGAGGGAAAACAAAAGTTCTGACAAGACCATACAGAAACCTCCTACCTGTCTGGTACCATCTCTTTCCACTCCTACCTGTTCGCTCACTCTAGGAATTTGGGGACTTTTACTGATCATTTTCAACAACACCTTCCCTGATGCCCCACTCCTATCCTTCAACCCTCGCTCTCCCACTTCCTTGCTATTTCTCCTTGTCACTTACCCCTTATCACCATCCAATGTATATAATCTTCTTGTCTCCAACCCCTCCTACTCCACTAAGAGATCAATAAGAGCAGGAATTTGGTCTGTCTTCTTAACCACTACATTTCCATTGCCTAGAACACTGTCCCTGGAATACAGCAGGTCCTCAATAAATACTTGTTGAATGAGTGGGTTGACAAACCAGTGAACAAATGAACAGTCCTGTAAAGCAAGTAATATTAGCCCTATTCATAGGTGATGAAACTTGGGCTCAAGAAGATTCTCAGAGCTTGAGTGAGGTCCTGCAGCTGAGTAGACATGGGCTCTGGGATCTAAGCACTGTGTGTGCCCTGGGGGTCCTTGGAATCCTGCCTCCCCAGCTCATGCTTTGTGGTCCCCTTCTCCACACTCTCTCCCACGTGTCCCCAGTCCTCAGGGATCTTTTCCTTCCCCTTCAATAAAATCTCTCCAGATGAGAAATGAAACTTAAGCGAGTGATCAAAATGAACCCACAGTGTTTCATCCCTTGGGATGCTTGCATTCGAGGGCTCCTAACACCTTGGCTGAGGCTTTTAGCTCTAAAGGTGAAATTCAGGCCTCTGACAACACCCCCTGGGAACAAAAGGAAGGGCAATGGGTCACTAACATCTGGTGACCTTCTCATTACCTGTGAACCAAGGCCATTTTGTGTGAAGCCTTGAAAGAGGCAGCCTTGCTCATGACCCTGCAGAAACTGGTGCCAATGAGTGAATGTGACTCACTGGCCACTCAGGCACTGCATTGCCTTGGGTTCACTTTCTCCAGAGGTTTACATGGTCAGCCTTTGATCACCTCTCTAATGACACTATCTAAACACCACTTTTTTTTTATCTTAAACACTTTATTCCTGAATCCTTAGCAAGAGGTTCAATTTTTTCTCAGAAAGGAAATTTCCTACCCACCAGCTTTTCCTCTGCTACGATTTTTAGAGTGCAAATACTTTCTCATCGGCCTTTCTCCCCCCAAGGTTAGAATGAGATTTCAAATCCAGAAATGGGGAGAGAATTTTTCCAATTATGTTTTTGGTGTTTTATTATTCCAGCCAATCCATATAAATGCAAATAGAAAATTAGGATGATTCTCCTACAGTAAAAACCTTTCTCCTCCCTGCACGAGATGCCCAGTCGACACCATGCTTACCATGAGCTTATTAATGCAGTATCTGTTTTTCAACTTTTCAGGAGTAAATAATATCTATTGGGCCATCTAATTAGCTCCCCCACCAACAATGCTAGGCAGATAAAAAGTATCAATTTCTCTGACAATCTTCCTGTCAGATTTTCCAGTATACTGGGAGCACTTTACATCTCACACGTTAAGGCTTCTAGCACAGCAGATCCTGTATGCCGGCAGGAAATCACTAAGGGATGACTTCCTTCCCGGCATTTCCAGATGCTCAGTGGAGAATCCAGGCTTGCAGTGGAGGATAAGAGAGTGGAGCTGCCACTGGCCAGTTGGTTAGATTTCTAAAGCTGCCCTCATGGGAACAAAGGCCAGGAACACAGGGACAGAAAGCAATAGGACAAATGGGTCCCGAGTCCTAAAACTCATTAGGACGTTTTCACTTCATCTGTATCTATACCAGTAAAGTGGAAAGTGTGACAGTTTTCTTCGTAAGAATGCCCTTGGTGTGCTGCAAAATTGAACATGCACACACACATTTATTAACTGAGATCATGTATCAGAGATTAATAACACATCATTTATAGCCAATTTTGCATTATCCTTTTAAAGAAAGTAACACGAGAATTTCAGTGGGGGGGGGGGTGCCAGGTCTTTCCTGGAGTGGGGGGGCGGGGTTTCCATCAGCACAGTTCTGGGGAGCGACTCACAGAGAGCGCCCCCCACTCTGCGCCACTTCTGGGCTACCAGCAATCGCTCTGTTGTCTTTATTGTTCCTGGCAATATTTCTAAGTTTTAAGCTTTAAAAAGAAGACGAATTTCGGAGACAAACAATAAGCCGGGTCTAATATATTTGGTGGAAAAGGGTGGCAAGAGTCACATTCAGAGGGTTCGGGTGAAGTTTTGTTTCTGGTATCCACTGATCGAGGAAAATGCAGTGGTGTCATGAATCTTAACTTTGGTTTATGTCACAAGACTCTCTTGGAAGCTCAAATAACACATCCCAAAAACATTGGCCCTGCTAAGTCATTTCCGAAAACCACATTTAAAAGAAAAATATTCAGTATTATGATTTTACAGTATTACAGGCAGGGAAAAAAAGAAACATACCATTGTCAGTATAGTAAAAAGTTTATACTTTCTGGCCAACTTAAGATCAAAGCAAATGTGCCCTTCCCTACTCGGGAAAGTTGCTCACTGATCACATAAATATTTTGTTCTCTCACAGTCAAAGTTTGACCCAGGTTTACATTTTTTTAGCTTAATTTGTTCTGTATCAACACGGAGAGAAAAGACTTTTAAGAACCAAGAGCAGACCATTACTTAGTGAAAAAGATATAACCGACCTGCAGCACGTTAGTCACACTAGACAAAGTTTGAGATTAATTCCCAGAGTCCTTTGCACACTTATTCATGTTTTTGCTCTTCGAAAGGAAGTTTTTTTCATCCCTGTGCCAACTCCGTTGCGGAAGGACCTTTTCACAGACACCTTCTCCAACACAGGCTGTAGAAAATCTAGTGTCTCGCTCCTGTCCATCCTGGTTGGGCGGCTGTTCAGCAGGATGAGAAAGTAGTCAGATTTTCCAGACCCCTGACAATTGAGATGGGGGAGGAGGGAGGGAACACAGCTTTAGGGTTAAAAGCTTATTTCAATAGTAGCAATTTTCAAAATCTCATGGCAATAAATCCAGTGTATCTAATACTTAGGGAGGGATTTGCTAAAACACATTATGTATTTTACCAAAATACAGAATGCTATTTGGAGCTGTCTCTCCCCTTGTCAAATTTTTACACGACTTCTGTAATTACTGCTATTCAGTATTTTATCATTCACGGTGCAGTTATCTTGTCGCTATTACTTTATAAAGAATCTTTCAAGTGGTACTAATTAGTCTTGGGGATAGTTTTTTTTTTTAATTCGCTAAGAAAAACAACCTATGATGGCAAAACTCCAGGTGTCAGTGGAAACCACTTTCCTTCTGGGGCCTGTCCTGGGCCATTTGCCAAGTTTCTCCATGAGGATGTCTTTCTACCTGAACTTGAAAGTTGACATCTTTGTCTTTTCAATTTGATTTACCTCCTCATCAGGGGTTCAGTGGCCTGGATAATGTAGGATAGTGTAGGGGAGGCTTGGTCACGGAAGAGATAAGACTGGAGTCTGAGAGTTCAAATTGGCCATCGAGAACCTGCAGTTGAACCCCAGGCTTGGCAGATGAAGAAGCCGAGTACAAGAGCAGAGGGGCAATCGGTGGTCTTCTTTGTGCACATGCTTTATGGGCATCACCTCATTGTGTCCCCTCAGAAAGCTCTGTGGAGTAGGTACTACTGTTTACTCAGTTATAATTTCCTTTAAGTGAGGAAATTAATTAAATGGCTTGCAGATACAGCAGGGATTTGAGTCGAGACATCTGGGAAGAGTCAGAGAATTCCAGAAGTATTGGTCATGGGAAAACCAGTCAATAATTCTTATCCTTAGTGTTTTACCTGTGTTAACAAAGGTGCTCTAAGTGTGATATAATGCCATCTATTTTAAATGCCCAGCAAGGAGGGGCCTATGAGTCATTTCAAGCAATGAAATCACAAGTCTACAGTTCTTTCCAGAAATTCTCATGATATCACCTTTATATTGGAGAAATAAAGCATGCAGTTCTAGTTATGAGATCCCCAAAACATCACTAAACATCCCCAAAAAGATACTGATGCACTTTGCTAATCAATGAAGGAACCCCTCATCGAGCAGACTTGTTAACTGAATAATATGCTGTATTTGCCTGATTGATAAAGTTTATGAAGTTCTCAGCAAGTATTATAGAAGCCTATACGTCCTTGGTCTGCATAATCACTCACCCTAAAGAGTCGAATTGGCACCATTACTACAGGATGGGGTTATAACAAGAACAAAACTGTCACATGAAAAATTAGAAACATGGAAAATGCCTTGAAGGAACAGACATTCATTTATGGACAAGGAGATCTGATAAGAACAATGGAAGAAAGAACACTCTTAATTTAAAAAAAAAGTTGCTCACAAGTGCCTCTTGTTCAACAGAATTGTCATGAACAAAACTTCGGGGGAAAGAATAGAAAGTAATTAGGAAGACATTCGAGAAAATGCACTGATTTGTGGATTGTGACTCATCAACATGATCCATGCGGCGTCTTATAGAATCAATGACTGAATCGGTAGGGAATGCTTGTGGGAGTAAAACAGGGAAAAAGAAGCTGGCGTCAATAAACAAGAAATAGAAAAGTGACAGATGCAAAGATTAGTGAGAGGACCCGTAGGAGAAATAGAGCATTATATTTGGACATGTATTTATTATTTAAGATTCATGTAGCATCTCATTATCCTAAAAGTGTTTTCCTAAATTACATTGATTTCAGTAATTATGGTATGCCAGGTTAAGTTTTAGTGAAGGAAAGGTGAATTGGAAAATGCTATCAGTGACAAAAGAGATTTAAAAATGTTAAACCAAGTATTGACATAAAACAACTGAAATACCGTGCAGAACTAGCACTAAAAATTCCAAAGAAATTCATTTTCTGAGTATCTTGAACAGCTCAATGAATATTGTTAGGAGTTCAGTCTATATTCTTGAGTAAATATATGAATTAATATTTTATATGATATTCCATTGAGAACCGGCATGTTACCTATATGCTGTACATGAAAAAGTTGCCATCTTTGTAAAATTAAGAAATTTGCTATTTCTGAAAAATAACCCATTGCATTTTTAATACAGTTTTCAATGGTTAAATGTTCACTTTGATTATGAGTTGAAGGCATGTGGAACAAATAATTTGTCATAGGCAAAACAATTCACATTTTACATTGAAATGAATATTTTCCTATGCAAGGGCCAACTCCTAAATAGTTCAAAACACATTTTAATCTATGCTGTATTATCTATAGTCACATAAATATTTCTTTTTACTAACTTCATGACTTGACTTATATTTTTTTCATTGTAAGCTCTAATAATAAGGGAAATTACTTTCTGTCACGTATGCCTTGAGATTATTTTGAATTTACATACTCCACAATTCTAGTCATTTAGTCAAGCATCGAAAAAGAGAGGCAAAACTCTTACCTTAGGAGACAGAACCGGATAACACCAGAACACAGGCATTGTAGAAATCAACAGAATTAGAATAAGACTGAATTTTAAAGAGCTGCAGGGTAGGAAAAAAAAACTCTCAGAATAGTCTTATTTAGGCAAATATAAATTTAAAAGCATACACAAATTCAATATTTTTCTTTGGGGAAAAATGCAGTCTTTTACCTAGTCATTATGGATTTCCCAAAATCTCTGTAGATGAGCGACTTTATTGCTAAATTCCTCACTCTTACTGTCAGATCCTCCCTGGGAGATCCTTTTATACCAGAAAAGTTCAGCAGTAGAAATATCATCAGGTCCCATCATATGTGACTAATTGGTCTGGCCGTGGCCTTTTGTTCTTGTTAAGTTGGAAAAGGACACTAACACAAGCATTGTCACTGAGCTACCAACAATTGACTTCATTTAAAGTTTGCCATTAAAAATGTCCTTCAAAAGCATTGTCTTCTAAATCACGTCTGTGTGACACAGGCGGTCAGAGGTCTCAAAAGGAACCAAAAGTTTGTTTAGCTCAGAGTTTAAACACTTAGGAAGGATAACAGTATTTCCTTGAATATCCAGACATCCTTTTTTCACAGATTAACACAAAAGGAATCATTACAAAAATAAACAGCATCCGCCCAAGCAATGTGCACAAATTCAGCTTTCTACAATAGATTTCCTTCTGTTTTAGGACGTTGGAGATTAAAGCAGAGAAACAAATGTCATCCACCCTTTCTTTGTCATTAATCATTCAAATAAAGGAAGGGCGTTATCTCCCTCCTTTCCACGTTCACCCCCAAAGTCCCCGGCCCAGAGCTCCGGGAGAGCCTGCCTGCGGTGGCCTCCTGGTTCCCTCTAGGACGTGGGATTTCTCCAGGAAGCCTCCGCTGCCCTTGCCCTCCAATGGGCACCCACATTAACAAGCGGATTCAGAAGCGCTGAGTGTGAACAGATGTTGTTGAGGCTTACAACGGAGGAAAACACCAGGGGAGGTGCTTTCTGCTCGGATAACTAGTGTTTATGAGATGGAGCCAACATTTTTTGACTACAGAGCAATGGAGGAAAACCCTTGCCTTGTCAAGATCAGCACCTCTTGGAGGACAGAGCTGCCCTCTGTCTGGGGCATCCGCTGCCCATCTGTCAGCCCACATCCTTTCTCTGCAAAGCTTCTACTTGGGATGATTCTCACATAGCTGTCAATCATGTCATCAAACTGTGCCTTCCGCAAGGAGAAGCAGGCGACCCAACTCTCAAGAGAATCCAGATCACAGAAATTAGTGCCAGGCTGGGAGCTGGGGCATGTGACCCAACACCTTTGATCAAAATCCTTTTGGGGGCATCACATGGAGGCTGGGAGATAGCGCCCAAGAACAAAAAGAATGGGAGAGAAGGTGACAGCAACAGGGTTTTGTTGAGCGATGAGCAACTGATGGAGTAAATCTGAGAAAGGTGCCCATTAAAATGGTAGTTTAGTAACAGATCCTCAACAGACAAGTATTCATGGCAACAGTTATTTTCAAATGTGGTGAAGGTGGCAGCGAAAAGAGGACAATCAGCTGGACTTTTAGGAGACACTTCAATCGCACCTCCCCTCCCCACTTCCCATGTCCAGACAGCTTCTGCTTTGGCAGAAGACCACATATTTATTCAAAAAAGATGGTAAAGCAGAAGGCCCCCTGACTGAGGGAACCAGCACAACCCAGAGGCTTGAGGGGTACTTTTGGAAAACAAAGATTGAACCAGTATTTTGCTCAATGCTGAGACCCATGGATCTCTTCCTTAACACAATTCCCAGCACACGGTTGGCTCTTTACCCTCAAGACAAGTGAAGGGAAGACCCGTCTTTGGGGCCCACCCTAACCTCTAAATATCTGGTGCAAGGTGTTTCTTTCAAGCAGGATTTGACGGTGGTGAGACGACAGAAAGCCAAGCACTGGATGCCTGAAAAGTGGGGTGGATTCTGGGCATTTCATGGAGGGGGAAATGGGGCTGGAGCCAGAAGCCTCCATGAAACTGTGCCCAAAGGTGGCTCACGAGGATTTTGCCCGGGGCTGACCATCTCCTTTGGTGACCGTGCCTGTCATGTGATGTCTGTGATGAGTATTTAATGTGCGAACCTGCAGAGACCCACTGTCAACACCTAAAGGTTAGCACTCAACTCAGTCTTGGAATTTAGTGGACTTCCTATTGAAAATTATTCTCTTATCTGTCACAACGTAACTGTCTTAGAGTCACCCAAGCCCTTTTCACATATTTCCTCATGACATCAGTGTGAAAGTCAGAGAGAGAAGGAACAAATTCTTTTTGACTTTTTTTTCTCATCGGTCAACCCTAAAGTGGAGAGACACCTTCTGAATCATGCTTCAGAAGTTCAAGCACATCAAGTCAGACATATTTTGGACTGAAAAGATCAATGGAAACCTTTTCGCTTCTAATTTCCAGAGTTTCCTGTTACAGCACCAAGAAACTTCCCCAAAGCACCAACTTTATCGTTGCTATGCTTGGCTCCTCGCAAAAAGTAGGACTTGGAAATGTGTTAAAATGATTTTAAGGGAACAAGTAACAAGCTGGAAAAGGTTATCAGCTCAGCATAATTTAGGGTTTTGGTGTCTTAAAAATAATTCCACAATTGATTCCATTGTCCCTAATTATAACACACATTAAGCCCTGCATCTTTCAGCATATATGGAAGAATCAATTTAATTTTACTGCTTCTTAATTCATACAACTGTTAGATACTCTGAAAGCATAATTAAAATGCAGAATGTGGCTAAGTGCATTTTCTTGTTTTATACTAGAGTAGGCTTGAGCAGAGCTTAGGTTAATTTATTGAAATAAATCATCTCTCCAATTCCTGGCTGTTCCTAAAATGCTTTGTTATAGTTTTCACATGGGCATTCAGAAAAGGCTCAGTGTTTAAGATCAAGGTTCTATGGAAATAAAAAGCAAAGAAAATCCAGAAGGTGAGGGTGGAAGGTAAAAAATGCAAACGATTGTTCTAGAGAGCTGTTTCTCAGGGTCGGTGCTGTTGACATTTTGGGGGCTCATGATTCTTGGATGTTGGAAGCTGCTCTGTTTGTTGTAGGATGTGAGGCAGCTTCCCTGGCCTCAGCCCAGTAGATTTCCATAGCATCGCCACCCCAGTTGGAACACCTGATATGCCCATAGGTACTACCAAATGCCCCCTGGGGGGCCCGAACTAAATCACCTCCCGTGAGAACCACTGTTTAGAGATAAACAATCTCTTCTCTGTCTATCTGTCTGCCTGCCTTCCCTCCTCTTCCTCTCTCTTTCCTGCTGGACGTGGAGAGTTGGCACAGACAAATGTTTTGCAATCATGGCATCAAACTTAACTGGCGGCATGTTTTCCTTTCTTGGTGATGCATAAAAATGGTGGTGTATCTTCTAATCGATAAAGTCTTAGATTCAATGAAATAGTACTTACTTTTAAAAACCATCAAAAGCAGTATTTGAGATAAATGGCTTGCATGTTACATGTTGATTTAAATAATCAGTAATAAAAATATGCTATTTTTTCACTGATGTGTATTCTTAGTTACACACTTCTAGCTGTTGTCCTATTTTTCTTACACTTTGGTTTTTATTTTAACAATACTCTGAATTTGTTTTTAAGAAGGCAGATGTTACATTAGACATTGTTTCATCATATCATGCATGGCATCTTGTGTAATAAATTCCATCCGTCACTGATGTGATGTCTACAGCATACTACTTGGTACCTGTTGGATAGCAGCCTGAAATGGCCTTTCTAAAGAATCACCATGAGAAGAGAAAGTCCTGCTATAAAGCACCTTGTTCTGCCAGCGACAGCAGCCTCCTGAAAGCACTTTCGGGAACGATCTTTGCAGCAGCCAACGCTTCTTTTATGAATTCATCAAAGAATCAATGAAGGCCCACTGTCTGCCAGGAGCTGTGTGAGTTTCTGGGGATGCAGTGATAAAGAAAACTCCACAAAATAGTAAATACAGGGGAAATGAGAACTCCAAGGTCTGAGTGGGGGTGGGCACAGCACTTAACAGAGCTTGACCTTGACTGTGAGCAAGGGCAGAGCAGCATGTGCTCTCCTGGCACCGGGAAGAAGCCCATGGTCATCTGAGGACCCGAAGGTGGCTCAGTCTGGCTGTTGCAAAGCCCCCTTTGGGGAGATGTGGGGGGTCCCCATCACACAGAGTATGTGCACCCTCGAGTTGATTCTGAGGCCCACAAACGCTGTCAAAGACCCTTAAGCTCAGGGAGCAGATCAGATCTGTGTGTTAGAAGAATGGTCTGGCTGCCAGGAGCAGGCAGAAAGGGAGAGTCAGCAACTGGGGAAGAAAGACCCCTCTGTGGGCTGTGCAGTTAGGGTCTCCAGATGAGAAGATGGTACTGTGCACTGGGCGCTGGCAATGGAGCTGGAGAGTAGATAAAACCGAGACAGTTGGGAGACAGAAGTTACAGGCACAGCTACTAATTGGATGTGTGATGAGATGATTCAGGATGATCTTTTTCGCCGGCTCATTGTAGTCACTCAAAAATACAGCATCTCAACTATGGCCACGCCTGTCCACAGCCTCCCACCTGCCTGCCCCTCCTTCTCTCTAACCACACAGGCTTCCAGTGTCTCTCCCTGCCACGTCCTCACCATCCGCCATCCTCCCGAGGTCCTCTCCTGCCCCATCACCCAGCTCAGAGCCCACAGTCCAGCACTGTAATGATGTCCCCTGAAAGCACTTCTGTCTGACAACTGGCAAAACGCCAACCTTGTATGAACCCAGGTGACCCCAACTCTGAGCCTCACTCAGGGTATGGCCATAGAAAACCCTTACAACAACATTTCCTTGTCTCCTGTGAAAATACACAACCACCCATCTCCAATGAGCCCCAGCCTTGCCCAGTGAGCATGATGTACCTGGTAAGTCAGTCCATCCTCTCAGTACATAAAAGGGGGACTTCACACCTTCTCCCCTCTAATGCTCCTGCAGTCCATGGTCCTCCCCGCACCACCCACCGACACAAATCTGAGCTGATGGCTTTGCCTCTTTGTTGAGAAAGCAGAAGCAAGGGCTCAGGAACTCTTTGGTGTTCTCACCATAAAAGCCATCAACCCATTCGTAACTGTACCCGTGTGCTGGTTCCTGCCTTGCTGCTGTGGAGAAAATCCTTGCTCCTGTTGGGGGCCAAGCCCCTAGCTTCTCAAGGACTATGTGCCCACAGTTACCTCCCCTCTCTCTTCTGCACTCTCTCTCTCCCACAGATTACTATCATCTGCTAACAAACATGCTCACAGTTTGTATCAGAAAGGACATCTGGATGATTTTAAATATTGCCCACGTGAGCTTCCCAGCCCATTCCTGCACCGCCACCAAGACCCCTTCTGTTAAAGGAAACAGAGATCTTACTAAACTCAAGGGCACCTCTCTGTTTCTATGTCACCGGATCGCTCAGCTGCACTGGACCCCGATCACCAGCCTCTGTCCTTCCTGAGATGCTTTCTCCTCCCAGCATCCATGATGCCACATCCTCCTTATTTTTCCGTCCCTCTCTGACTGATCCTTTGCCACCTCTTATTGGCTTTTCTTCCTCTTGTTCACTTTTGAATGCTCCAAGAGCTCAGGCTCCCCAGTGGATGTCCTTGTTTCCCTGTACAATCTCCAAAAAGAATCTCATAGGACCTTAGAGGCTTGCCCTTCGCTCCCCAGATTTTATCTCCTCCTCTGACGCTCCTAGAGTGTCCCGTGCATACAGCCAGCACACCTGACTCAGCCTCCGCTTGTGGTCCTAAAGTCATGTCCAGTCGTCTCCACCTCTATAAGTAGTGACACGACCCCTCCCTTGCTCAAGCCAAATCTTCTTGGCTTTATCTTTGATTCTTTCCTTTTCTGTAGCCTTCACATCAGCAAGTCCTACCAACCCCTTCCCCAGGGTGCAGTCTAAGTCCACCCACCCCTTCCGTCCGCCCACCGTCCTGCTCCCTGGAGCACCTGCAAGGGCTGTAACAGGGCTTCACCGCTGCTGCTCCTGACCGCCAGGGCCTCTGACGCACAATCGCCGGAGCGGTCTGTAACCATCTTTAATGATATAGATTGGACACTGTCATGCCAATGTCTTCTCATGGCACTGAGATTAAAATCCAGGCCCTTAACCCTAGGCTACAAAGCCCTGCTCAGATGGAGCTGGCCCCCAAGGGGGTTGGAGATGAGAGGCTTGCACTTCTTGTTGTCACAATTCCTTGCAGGTGGTGTCTGCCCAGAGTCAGCCCCGCCTAGCGAGCAGCTGACCTGCTCCAAATGCCGCTGCGCCCCGCGATGGAGAAACAGCACCCACAGTCAGGACTCAGCCTACCTCCTGGCCTCGTCCACCTTCTCCTCCCAACCACACTGGCCTTCTCGCGCCCTCTGAGCCTGGGATGCTGTTCCCTACCGGGGATGGAATTCCCTCTGACTCTGCGTGCTTGGCTCCACTTGCATTAGATCTTGCCCTCAGGACCGCTTTTTCAGCAAGGCTCTCCCTGAGCCCCCACTGAACCACCAGGCAACCCCGCACCACATCACCATCTCCACCTTATATCTTTGTTTCTTTTGTTTCTTTTTGGTAGTCCGCCTCAACCGACACGCAGAGAACACTGAGGATTCAATCATTTCTTGTTGGATGAGCAAACAAACGAAGGAAGGAAGAAACCAAGGGAACGAGTGTCTTCTAGGCAGCAAATAGATTGTGCAAAGGTTCATTTTATAAGAAGAGTAAACTTGTTCCGTTTTATTCTAGAGGAAGAATGTGTTTATTCAACGAATACATTTTAAGTGCCTGTGGCCACATTTCCATATCCTGTTCTATCGATCACAGGGCGGCTGGGAAGGAAATGCAAACTATGAAATACCGGGTTGTCTTCTTCCTGCCTTTCCGGCCCGATGTGCCTCCAGTCACCCCCCCCCACACACACACACCCTCCTCCAGCCACGATGGGGGAGTGGGAGCGAAGCCCATGCAATGCTGATGGGGCTGTTGATCTACTTGGGTGAGGTGTGTGTGCAAAAATGCTGGACAGTCTCAGTCCCCAGGCTACACAGACTCTCCAGCAAAGGGAAGACAGTGGGAGCAGTGCCACTGGCCATGGGTGTCCAAGAGTCTTGAGCGGCCATCCAGGGTACCCATGAGGATGCGCCTGGGGTGGTTGACCAGGTGTCCCAATTGCAGGTGTCATGGCCAAGTGGAGCCAAGAGGGATGCATGGATGAAGTGTGGTCGTGGGCTTGAGGGGGAGGAGGGCACCACGGTACTGACGGAGCAGAAGTGAGGAGGAGGCAGAGGAGGAGGGATGGGGGCACAGTCAGAGGAGGAAACTGGAGCCTCCTTCTTGGTGGGTCCTGCGACACTGAAGACACCAAGCAGAGATGGAAGTCTGGAAGCTGAGAAGGAGAGGTCAGGGTAAGAGGTGGCTATATCTCCTTTCTATGCGTCTCTCTCCTCCGCACCCTCTCCCAGAGGAGACTGGACTAAGATGGCCTGGGGAACAGAGAACAGGGAGGACCCGGCATCGAGCATTTGACACGCACTGCCTCCTTTCACCCTCACCACAGCCTCGCAAGGCAGGGGCTATTCCGGTCCTCATTAACAGACGTGGGCCTGGAGATACCACCCGGACTCGAGTTTAGACATCCCGAGTCTCTCGTGTTGCTCCAGCCAGGGCAGGACCCACACAGCCATGCCCAGGGAAGACCAGAGTTTGCAGAGACGACCATCAGCTCCCGGGGCTCAAACCTGACTGTCCTGCCTGCTCCCCTCCTTCACCCTTCAAAGGCTGTTTCCCAGGTGGTCTGAGCAACGTCAGGAGGAAAGCAGACGCGGGGAAAAGGAGCAGCCCTTGCCAGGCCACTGATGCTCCACCAGCCCCCTCGTGGGCCTGGGGTCAGGAAGTGTGTCCCTGACAGCCTGGGATCCCCACCGAAAGGCTCATAGTGGGGGAAAATCCCTTGGCCCCTGAGGGCTGCCGTGGGGGTACCCAAGCCACTAGATTTGCCGAGTGAAGGCTCTTCCCTGGAGGCAGCCTTCCAGGTCTCAGTAATTCCCGCAAACCCTCCCTCTCAAGGTGAACCTGCTGACTGCATTCATGCTTTTGACCTCTCTCCTTGTCTTTTTCCCCCAAGGCTTAGACAGCACATCCATAGATGCTACCATCTAGTTTTTACGAGCACCACGCTTATTTTCCAACTCTACCCATTTAAACTTTACAGTCTTTTATTAGGGTTGTATTCATGGACAAGTAAATACAAAGCACTTGAAACTTTATCTACTGGAAGCTTCCCCCTTGGCCCACAAGGTGACCCTGATCTCCCAGCTAAACTAATTTCACATCATTATCTCTGGGAGAGAGAGCTTTCTGAGCTTCAGGTGCCTAAACAGAGTGAAGATAAATTTCTGTCTAACTGAAACTCTTGTTATTTGTTTTCTTGCCATTCTGAAAGTTACTTTATTAAGATTTCTGAAGCTATCAATGAATATTCTGTATGAATAATTTTCCTGCAAAAAGGAACATTAACCTGATTATAACTATGACATCTACACTACACACGTTTTGAGTTTGGGGTGGACGGTTAACGGTCCGCATGGTACAGCTGTTGCATTGCCACGTTGTTATTTAGGCTGATTGTTTGCATACTGTTATCTGTGAACATAATATTTCACCCGTACCATTCTGGCTACAACATGTAAAAGGCACTGCGATTCACTCCTGCACAAATGAAAGGTTTCGGAGCCCAGTGAAAGCATCTCATTTACTTTAAATACGTGTGTCATTTCTCCTGATCTTGATTGATGTTTAGTTGAGAAGCATTTGTAATACAGATGCTGGCCGGAAGGGAAAATTAAATACCTGAGAAGTGTGGGTATGTGGTAGGAAGGAGGAGGGAACAGGAAGTTTCAGGCACGGAGCTGCTTCATCTGAAAGGCTAACCGAGCTGAGCAGCAAAGCCAGAGCATGTGGTCCCCCAGCCCGGGACAGAAGAGCCCCAGCCCCGGCGGCGTGACACGAAGGCTTACGACGGTTGGAGTCGTGCTTGTCTTAACTCCCTGCCCTTTTCCTCTGCTGGCTGAGGATCTGTCACTGCGATCTGCAGGTTCTACACAGTATCTCTCTTCCCTGAAAGAAGGTGGGAATGGTACAAAGGTGGGATTTCATGGAGACGTTGCCTTTGGGGCTCCAGTCTGAACAGCACTAATGGTAGTGTGTGTTCAATCTCGCTTTTGGAAATTACACTCATCTTTTTTCAAATGTGCTTTGAGGCATTTGATCCTTAGAACCACTTTGCAAATTTCAGAATGCTTATTTTTGTTTTACAAATGGGACGGCTGAGACACAGGGGTAAGTGAGTAATCATCATTGCCTCTCTGTTTTCTCTATCTGGTGGTTTCTTTCTCTCCAAGATCCACAGCAGGATCCTTGGGGGAGAGAGGGTGGGGAAGGTGTCGGGAAATATGTTAAACTTGCCACTGAAAGGTAGCTCAGTTGCTAATAAGGGCCTTTTTCTATTTAAACAGCTGCCTTCAGGTCAACCAGGAGTGTTGGGGTAAGGATTCCATCCCTGGGGTTTCTCCTGCTGCCTCCCCCTATCCCAGAGCAACGAGGTGAGGTGGGAAGCAACTTGTCCAGCTGGTAGGGATTCCTGTTTATGGGCTGGTCCTTCCTGGAGCCAGGGGTCTAATACTGTAAACCCCTGAGACTGGCCTGACTCCTCTCGTAGCCTGCCTTGGCCACCCCATCTCCCCCGGCCTGCTCAACCCACAGCCTCGCTAAGGGCCCCGTCCTCCCCGTGCCCTGACCACTCCATGCTGGGGCGACGACTCTCTACTCTCAGTTACTCTGTACATCTGTACGCCTTCTCTCAGGAGCAGCAGGAACTTCCAGACCCCTCCACTTCTACCCAATGGCTGATGGAAACCTGGGGAGCCATCTTCACCTTCTTTCTGGCTCAGAAAACAGCAGCAGTTTCTTTTCTTTTCTTTTTTTTTTTTTGAGATTCATTTCTTTATGGTGCTTTTTTGTTGAGGGACAGTTGATTTAGAATATTGTATTAGTGCCAGGTGTACAACAGAGTGAGTCAATCTTTGTATAGATTATACCCCACTTAAGGTTATTGTAAGATATTGTTTATACTCCCTGTGTTGCACAATAGATCTTTGTAGCTTATCTCTTTTATGCATTGTAGTTTGTATCTCTGAAGTTCCTACCCCTGTCTTGCCCCCACGTTGCTCCTCCCCACTGGTAACCACTAGTTTGTTTTCTATATCTGTGAGTCTGATTCTTTTTTGTTACATTCATTCCTTTGCTTTATTTTTCAGATTCCACATATAAGTAATAATGTACAGTATTTATCATTCTCTTTCTGACTCATATCACTAAGCACATAGCCTCCAGGTTCATCCATGTTGTTGCAAATGGCAAAATTCCATTCTTTTCTATAGCTGAGTAGTATTCCATTGTGTGTGTGTGTGTGTACACCACATCGTTATCCATTCATCTGTTGATGGATGCATAGGTTGCTTCTGTATCTTGGCTATTCTAAATAGTGCTGCTATGAACACTGGGGTGCATGTATCTTCTCAAATTAGTGTTTCCATTTTCCTCAGATATATACGCAGGAGTAGAATGGCTGGATCATCTGGTGGCTCTATTTTCAGTTTTTTGAGGAACCTCCATACTGTTTGCCACAGTGGCTGCACCAATGTACATTTCCTCCGATCGTGCACAAGGCTTCCCTTTTCCCCACGTCCTTGCCGATGTTTGTGGTCTTTTGATGCGAGCCACTCTCGTAGGTGCCGTGCCCATCCTTGCAGGACTCCTTTTATGCTTTGAGAAGCTTTCCAGGCTCCTTGGTGTTGCTTTCATCTTTTCTGATTGTATATGCTTCCCAGGAGACTTATCAGCCCCAAAGTCCTTTAAGTAGTTGCATTTTTTTTCTTCTTTTAAACACAGACTTCTGGGTGAGCCCTTGGGATCGAGCAGGGTGGAGCAAAGGCGGGCGATACTTCCATGATTTCCAGCCACGCAGTTGCGCCAGTTCCTCAAGGAAGGGCCACAGAGAGGTGGAGGCTTCCGAGTAGGTCCTGCTCTGCTCCCAGGCTGTCCTGCTCCGGCCAAGGGGACCTGCCCGCTGGGCACCGAGAGCTGGGAGGAACTTTAAGCAGCCGACTTCAACCCCAGATTTGAGTACCACAAATAATCTGGTTTGGAAAGATTTGTGAAGTCTTTTGGATTCTACTCCTTTTGGAATTATTTTACTTATTTTCCATGAATGCCCATTAGAGACTTGCCCCGTTCAGCCCAAAGCATCCATGCATCTACGCGGCAGATCATTCATTTCCTGGACATTCATATGTGTGCTCCAGGAGGAGGGCAGGGAGGTTCAGGCAGCACACAGGGCAACCTGGCAATGTTCTGGATGTGACTCAGAAGCCAAGGCCGCATCACCTCTTCTTGGCAGCAGTTAGAAGGCCTGAGGGGCTGTCTCTGCCAACATGGATTATGATTTCACAGGCCGCTCGGAGAGATTCTAATGGAAGTTGCTGCTTGAGAAAGATGTCAGCATTACGAAAAAGACACCTGTCAAAGATGAAACCTCATTTCACTTTAGAATAAAGAGCTCCTTTGGATTCTCAGCTGAGTGTATGATAAACATGTAATTTCACAGTGCAGCCGCAAGAGTGAATTCCCAGTAACGCTGTGAAAATGCTAAGTTGCAGGAACGTGAACATATTATTTAACTTTTAACTTGAATGACAAATGCCCCCTTTTTCTGAATGCCCACTGCGTGGCAGGTCCATGCCAGGCAGGATGCAGGCATCATTCTGTCACCACACCCGAGTGTGACAGGCATTGTCAGTCACCCTGTACAGAGGAGTCCCTGACACCCTGTCCATTTAGGGTTTTGCAGTTGTTAAGAGACGTGTGCCCTGGCTTAATCAAGCCTAGAGAGATTGTGGGAGGCTCACAGAATTGAAGGAGGATTTGAACAACTGTGCCTGAGACAGGGACTGGGCAGACCAGCATCTCAGTTGCAGGAACTCAGACCTGCAAAGTGGGATGTGGAGCAAAGCAGCCCTGGAGGAAGATTCCCATAGAGGAAGCCCGTTGGCCTGGCTGGGTCGTTAGACCTCACTGGGTGGGTTCAGAGCAAGAACCATTACATCAGAACCATCTGGAAAGGGGGCGGGGCCTTCCCCAGAGGCCAAGCAGAGCATTGCTACAGAAGCAGCCCAGGGCCGCTGGGCTGCAGAAGGCACAGACTGACTCGGGGGAGCAGACTCCTGCCTGAGGAGCAGCAGAGCATAGGGCTGTGTGAACAGAGTCTGGAGCCAGATGGTCCTGGTGGACCCCTGTGCTCCCATGTCCTAGCTCTGTGACCTTCGACAAGTGGATTAGCCCCTCTGTGCCTCAGTGTCCTCATCTGTAAACCAGAGCCAATAACAGACCCCAACAACTGCCTTGTCAGCTTGCCGAGAGATGCTTTAGCACAAGCAGGATGCTCAGAACAGGGCCTGGCGCTGCGCGACGAGGCTGCGATTGCTCTCACCGTCCAGCCGCAGATCCCCGAACCGCTCCATAATCTGCCGAGCCGAGAATGAAATGAAAGTGTGGGGCCTTGTTCAAAAACAGTGGGAATTTCTAGGCAGTAGCAGCAGATCGTCACCGCCGCGCAGGCCCTCGGGAGCGCAGGGCGCCGGCGGGTACACGGACCACAGGCGGGAACCAGCCCCGCCTGCATCACACGGCGGGCAAAGCGGGAATCTCAACACGGGACCGTCTCCTTACAAAACTCCAGCATCTCCTGCGCCCCCGCATCTCCTCTCTGTACAGTTTATGTTTTCCTTAAGCACTACGTCTGAGAAACAGCTGGGCTCTGCCAGGAGCTCAGGAACTAGGAAACAGGAGAGGCAGAGCCCGGTGCCGACAGCAGCCTCCCTCTTCCGAAGGGGGTGAGCAGCCCCGCCCAGACACCCTGGAGCAGACGGTGGTATGGGCTTAGCGACCGCAGTCAGCCAGCCGGCGCGAAACGCCTTCGGCCTGTGGTTCTAGGGGGAACCTGTGTGGGCAGAGTTAGCTATCAAATGATGGAAAGGCTGCCGGGTGGAAAGAAGAAAGGCCAGGAGTTCAGCCTCGCACCATCTCACGGTGGCGCGCTTTGTAAAGAAGTGACTGGCAGGAAACGGAGCCACACAAACTGTAATTGTCGGTGGGAGGCCGAGAGTAGATGCCTCTCATTGTCTGTCAAAGGTCCCTCTCAGAGACAGTGGTGGCGTCACAGCCACTTGGCGCTCCCAGCCCGGGTGAGGAGCCTGGTCTGGGCCTGAGCCCCTGGCTGGGCTTCCGCTCAGGTGCAGACACTCGTCCAAGGAGATCAGACACTTCCGTGAGCGAGCATCCCAGTCTCACCCCCTTTGCACCGAGTCTGAGACGCCTGCCTCACAGGCATCGTTTCTGGACCTTGGCTGCTTGGGCCACAGATCGTCTACTCTAGTGATGTGGGACAATCTGTTGGAAGGCAGGAAAGAATGAATGCATTTCTTTCCTCTCCAAGGTCCCTAAGTTCACCATTTTTTAAGAAAGAAAAATGGTCCTGGCTCCCTGCTGAGCCTCAGTGCTGGTTCTCATTGGCTAAGGTCCCAGGTGGCCACATCGTCCCTTTTTCTTGCTGTCCTTCCTGCTCCTCACCTAACCTTTTAGGGCTTATCTTTCAGCTACAAACAGGGGTCAGTCCTCTGCTCAGCTGCTCTCCTGTCCCTGTTTGCCGATTCTCTGCCCCGACCCTGGGGTGGGCTTTCCACGGCCAGTACCCGAGGCCCCCGCAGCAGAGGGCCGAGGGTGGAGAGCTGACATCCCTGGGTAGTCGTTAACCAGGAGCCGTCCCGGCACAGGGTGAGAGCGTGGCTGTCTTGTCCCCACTCGGGACCAACAGCCTGAAGCAGGGCCACATTGTGCTTTTCATGGCCACCTTCCTCCCAAAAGAAATATAAAACTTCCTTCAAAAGCGTCATTTAAAATGATGTTTTATGACTGCATTTGTACAAAGGCAAGTTTAATCCAGGCCAGTTTATATTCTGATTTTAAGAGAGACAGAAACATTTTTGTGGGCCCTGAACATATCGTGGGCCCCAGGCCCTGCCCCCGCTCTGCCTCCTGGGCCAGCCAGGGGGGCCGAAGTTGACTCTGTGGGAGGGTTGCCAGGGCTCACAGCCTCCCTCCTCCCCCTGCACCGCCTCCTCTGCCCCTCCTGGACTCTCCCGGGAGCTCTTCCAGCCCGTCTCCAGCACACTGCTCCAGACACCCCGATCCACAGCTGCTGCGTTGCCTGTCCAAGTAGGGTCTGTCTCTCCAGCAGACTAAGAGCCACAGCTCTCCAACAGCATGTCCCAGTACCTCGCCTGTGTTAGACCCATAATAAGGGCACACAGCCAAATGTTACTGAATTTATCCATCCATTCATTCCTGAACAGTCCTTCAGGATAAACTGAAGTCTGCAGACACTTTTTTAACACAAAAACAATGATATGGGAGGTGGGGGAACACCCTGAACCTTAATTCCAACTTTGGGGGAGTAAGGAATATGATTCCTTTGAATTTTCTCGCTGTTGTTGACCATTTAGACTTGGGAGGCATTGACTTTCAGAAAGAGGAAAAAGTCGCTCAGAACCAGGGCTGAGAATCCACTGGGGAATCAAACCGATGTCTACCATTAGGATACAAGATGAGGCATGGCTGGGAAGCCGCGAGAATGATTTTCTGGCATATCAAATTATGTGGCTTTGAACAGCAGATCGAACCTTTGTCTGAGCAATCACTGCAGCACTGGAAAACACGGGTGGACTCAAAAAGTGATGCTTCTGAAAGGCAGTGGCAAGCTCCCGTGTGCATCAGTTCCGGGTTGTATTAAAAAGCACAGTCTTATCCCAGTGTCATCCTATCTCATTACATCTCTGAACTGTGACATGTGTTGATAATCTGATAGTTCTTTAAAAATGTGATGTGCTTTGCAGATTAAATCAACAGAATTGCAGCTTATTCGAGCATGTGGGTAATCACCAGTTACGACCTGGGACCTCGCTAAGCTCTTATTTCCATGATAAAGTGGGAATGCGATCACACACACACACACACACACTTCATAATGCTTCATTATCACTAGCATCAAAGCTGGGGAGGCAGGAAATTCTGTGGATGTGGGATGCAGGCCATTTCTGATCCAGCAAAGGCTAAATCTTTCCAATTTGGCAACAGCCAAGACTCTTCAGTCTTCTCTCTGTAGTATGTCTTTGACATTCTCAAGTCTGATTTCCACGCTGGAGTGCTAATTTGTGCTATTTCAGATAACTGCCGTATTATCTGCTTCTTTTAGTAACACTGCACAGCTTTCAGTAACACAGTCAGGACCACGTTTTGAGAGGCTCTTCATGGTGTGGGTGCGCTCGGCTTCCTTAAATGATGCTCCGGGGATGGCTCTGCCCACAATTGGCTCTGCCCCATGGCCCCACCTAACTTCCTCGCAGGAAAACAAGGATGGCTTGAGACAGGAAGAGCCTTGTCAAAATAAGCCAAAAAGACACCACGTCATACATTTTATTTAGCTTTCTCCTGCTGACGCTGACTCTCTCACAGTGATTTCACAGGTGGGTCATGAGACGGTATTAATGGGGAGTTTGTCCGCTCAGTGGGATCCTTTGCCTGATAAAAAAAAAAAAATGGAGAGAGAGAAAGAGCTGCCGAGCTGCTTCTGGGAGCTTCTTTCTCTTCTGCCCAAGGAAAAGCTGCTCTGTTCCACCCCCAAGGGAACTTCAGCGCTGGAGTCCCCTTGCTCATTTGGTAGGACGGCATTTCTCACTCCTAGATCATGGCTTTGTGAAATCCGTTCCTTTCCTTTCCTTTCCCTGAGGAATATTCTGCACTGCCAACCAGTGCTTTTAGGGTTTTGCCTTGTGTGGCAGGGTTGGAAAGAGGTGGGGCAGGTACCCAGAGCAGGTGTGGAGAGGCAGGTAAGGAGAGAGATGCCAGGGGACCCGGAGCACATGAGACACGCAGACAGAAGAGGAGGGGGTGTCGCCAGGCACTGGGCGTGCTGTTCACGTGAGCAGAAAGTGCAAGGAAGGGCTGCGGGTCAGTTTGAAATGACTTCCTGTGGTTGAGCTGATACCTCATCTTCTGAGATTGGACTCCGGGGGCTGTGGCTTCAGGAGTGTTCATTTCAACCCAGGTGTCCTTCCCTCCTTCAGTCTTAACCCCGAGCTCTGTCTGAACCCAAGTTCTGCTGAAACTTTGTCCCTGTTGTGATCCCACCAACACTGACCCCATCGTCTTTGACTTCCAACCCCATCATCTCCCATCTGGATGATGAGAGCAGCCATCTAATGGATGCCTCTGCAGCCCCGGTCTGCCTGCTCCACACCAGCCAAGGTGATCTTTCAAGTGAGTATATATATGAGGGAATACTACTCAGCCATAAAAAAGAATAAAATAATGCCGTTTACAGCAACATGGATAGACCTAGAGATGATCATATTAAGTAAAGTCAGACAGAGAAAGACAAATATCATATGATATCACTTATACATGGAATCCTAAAACAAACTGATACCAATCTTATTTACAAACCAAAATTAGATTCACGGACATAGAAAACAAACTGGTTACCAAAGGGAAAGGGCAGGGGAGGGATAAATTGGGAGTTTAGTATTAACAGATACATATTACTATATATAAAATAGATAAACAGCAAGATCCTACTGTACAGCACAGGGAACTCTATTCAATTTCTTATAATAAAGTATAATGGAAAAGAATCTGAAAAAAAATATGTATGTATATGCATAACCAAGTGGCTTTGCCGTACACCTGAAACTGTAAAGCAACTATACTTCAATAAAAAATAAAACAAAATTAAAAAATCACATTAAACTAACATTGTAAATCGACTACTCTTCAATAAAAAATAATAAAAAGAAATGAAGGGAAAAAAGATCACTGGCTTGGGCTGGTCTTTCGATGTTTCAAGACCGCTCCTCATTTCCTCGGGAGCCACGTGAAAAATCCTCACCATGGCCTCTGAGTCCTTCCACCTCTGGACTCGCCCCCTTTTTGGCCCCATCCCTAAGCCTCCTCCTGTGCACCCTCACCTCCCTCCCAGCCATGCCCTTCTCCAGATGTGACCGCGCCACCCCTAACAGTCCTGAGAGAGAAACAAGCTGTCTTCTACCGCAAATGGCAGCTTTCTCCTGGAGACGCCAAGTTGTCCAAATTTCCTTCCCCCCATTTCTCTGTTGCCTTTGCTGACTCCACATTCCTGCATGTGAGTGCTGCTCAGGGCTGGATCCTCGCCTCCTTCCTCCACCTGCACTTTCTTCCCAAGGATCTGTGTGTGTTCCCATAGCTGGGGCTGCGATCTCCGTATTGACGGTCCCGGGCGTGCATGTGAAGCCCCAGCTCCCCTTCGAGTTCCAGGCTCATACTTCAGCCTCGCTGTTTGGCATGTCCAGGACACTCTCTCAATTTAGCAAGTTCAAAACTGAACTTTGGCTCTCTTCCGCGCACCCCTCTCTCTTTGTAAATAAACTACCTAGTTGTTCATGCTTAAAATCTGAGAGTCCTCTTTTCCCCAGCTCAGTTCGTCAGCAGTTCCTGGTTATTTAACTCCCAGACGCAGCTGACACTTGTCTCTGCTAGCAGCGCTGGAGTCCACGTCCCATCACGTCTTATCTGAATCCCTGTAACACACTCCTAGCTGGAGCACCTGCTAAGGCTCCTCTCAAGCCCTTGTCCCCACCACACTCAGCTGCCAGAGTCATCTTTTAAACTCAGCCCTGGGGCTTCCCCCTCACTGTCCCAGGATAAATCCTGACTCTTGACTGTGTCTGTAGGGATCTGCATGATCTTGTCTCTGCCTTCTTTCTGTTCCTCAAAGACTCTCATTCCTTTGTGCCTCTGAGCCTTTGCACATGCTAATCCCTCTGCCAGAAATACTTTTCCCTCCCTCTCCTTAAGTCTGGTTCTCCCCATCCTTTAGAGAAGCGTACATGTTACTGAACCAAACTTGGGTCTGCTCGCCCATGAGTAGTAGAGCCAGCCTCCTGCCCTGAGTTGTGGTGAAGGAAAATGCAGTGTTATTCCAGGCGCCAAGCGAGGAGTCCAGGCAACTAGTGCCCGAAAGACTCAAACTCCCCTATGGCTTTCAAGAAAAGGGTTTAAAAACGGGGGTGGGAGGGCTGGAGTGAGCGATCAACTCGTGGCTGTCCTTCTGATTGGTGAGCTCATGGGGAGTCGACACCATCAACCTTCTGGTTCCAACTGGAGCAGGGTCCACTTACTGGTGGTCAACATACAGGTAACTCCTTCCTCTGGTGGGGGTGTCAGTATCTGCAAAACAGCTCAAAGGACATGACTCAGAATATCATCTACAGCCCTTGAGGAGGAATGAAATATCCTTGACTTTGTTTAGTGACTAAACTACTATTATTTTGCCTTGCTTGACTGTTTTCCTTCCTTTCTGTGTTTTCTAACTTTTCCTTCCTGTGTTTTCTAACTTCTCTTATTATTGTTTGGAACTTGGAGGGGGCCTAGGAGGCTAAAGTTCTTCTGCAGGCAAGAGGCAGGCAGAGGACATGTTGGGTGGGTGTCTGTCTTGGGAAGGCCCCAGAGGGTCTTGCTCAGTTACATAAACACCACTTCTTTGGAACTGCCTTCCCAGAATACCCCATCTAAAGTACAATTCAGCCCCCCTTTTGATTTCTTCATAGATCTTACAGCAGTTTGTAATTTTTTCCATTGATTTGATTTCCATCTAACTTTCCCTATATAATTCACAAATCCATGATGGCAGAAATTGTATCCCCCTTATACACGTTGGTGCTCCCAGAGCCAATCAGAATAACACTCAACAAACATTTGTTGAACAAGTGCTTTTTTGGACCCCATTCACATGCAAAATGATGTATGTGTTAGTCAGCTTAGGTTAGGCTACAGTAACAAATAGACCTGCATATATACCATGGATCTAATACAGTAAATCTTGCTCCTGCATCATCTATATCCTGTTCCTGGTCGGTGGGGGGCTCTCCTCCATGCAGCAATAAGGGGCCAAAGCTTTTTCCGTCTAAAGACTCCAAAATCACCAAAGGCCTTATAATTGTACTCAGCTGGCAGAAGAAGGCAAGGGACAGAGGAGCTGGTCACTGCTCTGAAGTCTTGGTGCCGGGCTGGCAGCCATCATGTGTTCGCCAGAACTCAGTCAGAGGACAGCAAAGGGGGCTGGGAAAGAAGCCTTGGAGAGGAAGTGGGTTAGGATAAAGAATAGCCATCTCTGCCATGGTGTAAACACAGTGACGTTGCCTGGGGTAGGAGAGGGGACTGGAAGGTGACCTCGGCGCGGTCATGACCCCCCTGAAAGGCCCAGAGCACTTCGCTTGGAGGGCCTAGTTTATCAGCCAAGGGGGAGGGTTCAGTGAGGCCCTGAGGAAGCACGCTCGGTGTCTGCTGCACTTTAGAACCGTCCAGGGGGTTTAGGCAGCTCTGCTTTCTTGCAGGCCCTTTAACTCTGCTATCATGAAACTCCCCTCTTTGGTTGTCCCTTTTTTAAAGACCTGTGATTGAAATCGTTAGCGGGTAGCGTTAATTACAAAGTTCTTCTTTGCTCCGAAACACTTAAGCTCCCACCTGACGTTGCGTCCCCTTATTTTTATGCCCGCAGAACCATTCCCAGTTGGAGCTTCAAGTGTAGGTAATTGAAACTGTATCTTGTAGCTGGGTAGTAAGTGGAGAGCCCATCCATCTGTTGGCAAAGAAGGTGGGTACTGTTTACATCTGAATCTGCCTTTTGCAATTTGGGCTGCAGACGGCACCATCTGTTCCCAGAATCCACTTATCTGCAGTCGAACAAGAGGGTAGTAACCTTCCTGGGCTGGATTCAATCCGCCCCCCTCTCTGGCCAGCCGCCATCCTCCTGTCCCATCGGCAAGCACGGTTGACAATGGACAGCTGGGACCCCAGGCCAGCTCAGCCAGGAGAGCCCCACTCTCCTCCTGCAGAGGGGATGCGTCCTGCTCCCAACCAAACCCTTCAGTCCAGGGAGGAAAAAGGCCGGGAAAGCACCCTGAACTCAGTGAATCCGAACACATTTCTGTTACCTGGGAAACGACTCCCTTTGTGTCCTGGGATCTGCACAGACACAGTCTATAAATCTCCCTCTCAGTGGTATTCGCATCTCGCCGATGTGCAGCATATTGAGAAAACCCTGACATTTGATAAAATTTGGATGGCAATCCACTAAATCTGATTAACCCCTTTTAGCATTAACTGTCACTTCCTGACACCCACAGCAATGCTAAAAGCTGGAAGCATGAGTCCAGCTCATTTCAAATGAGAACAGCACACCTCGGCTGCAGGACAGCCTCCCTCACTTTCCAGCTTGGCCCGGGGAGGAGGGTGAGGGGGTGCCTGGAATAGGGTATAAACCATCTGGTGTATTCTTAGCAAACCAGAAAGAACTCTGTAAGATAAGACAGCTGATTGGTCGTCATGCCAAAGAAAGGTTTGGGGAGAACTAAACACTATCGATCGATTTTGCTGAGTCATCTGTGAACAATGCTTCAATATGAGATCATCGAGAAGAGAATCGATTAAAATTTGTATGCTTGTCAATTCATCCTTAACAACAGCATGGTTAAGTGTTTGGAGTGACTATTCCTGCTAAATCCGAACTCACAATTGCCACTTTCTCAGCATCCTATTCCGCGTGCTCATTTCAAAAATATGTACTAAAAAGGACTCCTAGTGTGTCCGTAAGTTTCCAGTGGTTGTTTCGCCAGGTTGCCAGCTATCAATGTCTCTGCCCAGTTTAGAGGTGTTATCCTGGAAGACTGACCTGTGCACGACTCCTTTAACGCCAGAATTAGATCACTGTTATTTGCGCATATTCAACCCTAGAAGGAGAGGCTTCTAACTTTTGGAGAGTGGGGTAAAAAGCGCTCACGTGGGACTGGGAAAGATCAGCAGAAGGACGTGGACGCTGGAGATCCAGGCAGGTTCATTCATGGGCCTGGGGCTCCCTGCTGTGGAGGGAGGAGAGAAACCAGACAAGGCTGCTCCCCAAGGGGGTTAACAATATGCAGTAAGAAGCTCTGGTTCTACTTAAGTCAGTATTTCTATTTCAGTATTCTGAGAGCTATAAGACAGCACTCATCTATAAAGGCCCTACTATGTGCCAAGCACTGTGGTAGGGACTCAAAGGCGTCTATGTCCTGGTTTCTGACCTCAGAAGATTTATAACAGAGCTGGAGAGAGGTGTGCACAAAGAAGATGGATGGTTCAAAGCCGCATTAAAATGCCGGCAGGATGGCGTCGGGACGGGAAACCCGTGATGTCATCTCTCCTCTCCATCATGAGTACGCGGGCAGACCTGATCCATCGTGGCGCTCATTTTGTCGACACTGAGAAGTAGCTGCAGTTTTGGGGTTTTTTTCATTGCAACTATCACGTATTGAAAAACATATCTCCTTGGAAGGAACGCTGGTGAACCAACCAGTGTCATGCTTATTTTAATCTTTGTTTTTCTTCCTTTGCGAGGGGGCGAGAGCTGAGCACCACCCAGACTAGTCACTTCACATTAGAGCAATCAGTTCTCCCTGCTCACCACCCCCCTCCCCAGGGCCCTAGCCGGCCGCCACTTTACCCCTCTTTGCCTTCTATCCAGTGCATGGCTCAGGCAAAGCTGCTGCCCTTTCTTTACCCACATTCGGGGCCCCATGCTCTAGTTAGCCTCATCATGCTGAGAGGAGAACGTTTAACAGATTTCCTAAATGTGTCTGGTAGCGCTCAAAGCATTTTCAACATGTGTGGTTTGCACTGGTCATAACACAGTTGGCTTGGATTTTTCCCAGTGTGGTCCTCCATCCAAGCTGCCACTGATCAGTTGCAGTTGTCATGTCCAAGGACACCTGAGTGCCATCCCCGGGGCAGAGAGCCTGTGCTGGGAGGAGAAGGAGATGCCCCCATGGGTCTACATCCTCTGATATTTCAAAGGCCAATCTGCCCACCCACTCAGTGCTGAACCAGAGGTGACAGAGAAGGGTTAAAGCTCTGGGGGAGCCAAGTACCTGAGTGTGGAAGAGGCACCATGGCTCCTCTGGGTGAGCCCAGACACCCTGGCGGTGGGCTGGTGAGGTCTGGGGTGTGGTTCCATCCTGGTGACAGAGGAAGCCACCTGTTCTAGGACATTCGAGAGGGGGCAGCATGAGGGGATCTGACCTGCATCCCCAAAAATAATTTCAAAGATGGGCCAAGAGTGCAGGCTTGCCTGGAAGGGGCATTGTCAATGTCACGTCGAGGCTCCCAGTCCTACCACTTGGCTGGGAGAAAGCACGATCCTCAGGACAGAATTGAGACCTGCAGAGAGCTTGATGAGATAGGCATGCTTTGACCTTGACAGAGAACCTAGCAGGAAATCATACTCACATTTTGCAGAGCCCAGAAGCCAGGAACGGCCAGACTGAAAAAAATCATAGGTCGTTGAGATTGGCAGATGGTTAGCCTAGGAGCAGACGTCATCTTTTAAGAAAAGTCCTGAAGAAGTTCATCCATCAGCAAGTACCTCCTGCGCGTCTACCACAGGCAAACTACAACGGCAAGCAAAACCGACCTGGATCCCGCACTCGTGGGGTTTACAGTCCCCTGGGAGAGACAGCAGTCTTCGCCGCACCCCACGAGCGGCGACGGGCCGCTGAGGAACAGCTTGACCTGCTACTGGCTTAGCTTGCTCTTGCTGCTGTGACACATTACCATAAACGCAGTGTCTTCAAAGCAATTCAAATTTATTTTCTTAGAGGTCAGAGGTCCAAAGTGAGTCTTCTAGGACTAAAATCAAGGTACCAGCAGGATGAGAAAGAAGGAAATCCTGCCATTTGCCACAACACAGACGGACCTTGAAGGCATTTTACGAGCTGAGGTGAGTCAGACAGAGAACAACACTGTACATCGTTTCTACGTGGACTCCAAAAAGCTGAACTCGTAAAAACCGACAATAGACTGGGAGCCACCAGGGGCTGGGGGCACAGGTGCCCTTGGGGACATGTTATTTAAGGGTAAGAACTTGCAACTAGTGGATGAATAAGTTTTGGAGAGCTAACGCACAGCCTCGCGACGACAGACAATCCTGTGTGATAACCTTCAAAGTTGCTAAGAGACGAGATCGCTATTGCTGTCACCACAAAAAAGAAATTATAATTATGTGATGTGATAGAGGTGTTAGTGAACATTGCAATAAATAAATGGAGCACATCAATGCCTTGTGCAAATCAATACCTTAAACCAGCACAATGTTGCATGTCAATTGTATCTCATTGAAAAATACATGACTAAATAAATAATAGAAACCCATTTGATTAAAAAACAATATTTCAGCAGGGCTGTGTTTCTTCTGGAGGCTTCTGGAGAAGATCTATTTTTTCCTTGCCTTTTCCAGCGGCTAGAGGCTGCCCACGTTTCTTGGCTCATTTCCACTTCCCCCATCTTCAAAGCTCACCTCTCCAAACATTGTTTCTGCGGTCACATCTCCTGGCTCTGATTCTAACCCTCCAGTCTCAGCATAAGGACCCTTGTGATGACTTTGGGCTCCCCCCCCAAGATAATCCAGGACAATCTCCCCATCTCAAGGTACTTAGTCACACTTGCAGAGTCCCTTTTGCCAGTAAGATAACTTCCCGGGTTGCAGAGATTAGGACTTGGTCATCTTCGGGGGCCATAATTCAGCCTATGATAATTTCTATTTGTTTGTCCTTTTAATTCTTTTTACTTCCTCCCTTCTCTCCACCAGTCAAGCAGCAAGAAGGGCTTTCTCTGTGACAGACCCCCCCGCCCCCCAAAAAAGTAGCGATACACAAGAGGGCGACCATAGCATATGATGATCTTGAAAGCTACAGTGCTCCATTTCAAGAGCCAGGCCCTCGAGAGAGAAAGGCTGATTTGAATTCCAAAAACCTCCATTTGGAAAGTCAAAAGCTCAAGTCTGAAGGGTGAGGGCATCACGCAAATCCACTAGATTAGAAAGAGAACGCACTTGTTTCTGTGCAAACGGGGATAAAGCTTTCCCCAGCTGGGCGCAGGAGAGAGACCAGAGGCACTGGCGCGGATTTAGGAACAGCAGATCCCTGAGAAATCCACAGCCTGACCCCCGCTGAGGTCAAAACCCTGGACAACGGCTGGGCTGCACGAACCATCAGCTGCCAGGTCCCTGTTAGCTGCCCTCAGGCCTCTCTGATGCTCAGGGCAGCCAGGTGTGGACGCCTCTCCAGGCTCCCATCCTAGGCAACCCACATCCCTGTGCCCTCCCTGGTGGGGCAGGAGGGCACCTGAGACTTCGTTCCCCTCCAGATGGGAGTAGAAGAACTTGAAAAGGACTGATGGGCCTCACGGTTTAGGAAAAAGAGGTGGTGGTCAGCTTTCAGGAGCAGCTGCTGACACAAGAATGGAATGGGAAGGAGAAGCCTCACCCCAGAAGAAGCCAGCAAGGACCAAGCCAGCCCAGTTCCAGGTGGCACAGGTGCTCCTCCACCCTGATGGCATCTGGACTGCCACCCGAGAGTGGGCGCAGGGAAGGAGGAAGGGGACCCTGAGTTGCACAAGCACAGGCCCCATTTTGAGCACATTTAAAGCAGAAAACAACTGAGTTACCTTTACTGAGACTGAGGGAGAAGTGGGGCTGGTGATTTTGGTTGCAGAGAACTCTTAACACTTAGACCATAAAACCCAGGGAGAGCCTGGTCCAAATGGGATCCGAGGGCCATGCACAGGGAATGATGTCTGAGCGAAGACCTGCAGATTTTATGTCATTTTGTAATTATTAGCTCTTTGATCCCCCTTAATACTTTTTGAAGGTGTCAGCCTGGTGTCGTGTCTGCACCCAGGGAAAGAGTAATCATAACCATCACTAATTTAGGGAGGACAGTCGCTCGCTCAGCACTTTGTGAGCATTGTCTCATGAACTCACCACCTCGGGCCGAGGAAGCAGGCTCCCTCGTGTCTGTTCTGCAGATTAGGAAATCGAAGCTCAGAGAAGTTGTCACCCGCTTGAGGTCCCAGAGTAAGGAATTCGCTGTCTGGCCAGAGTCTGTGCCTGGAGCCAATACAAAAGAGATCTGTCTTCACCCAGTTCTGAGGTGGGCAGCTGGCTGGGACCACACGGGGAGACCAGCAGAAGGAGGTTAATTCCTTCAACCTTCATCCTGGGGTCCCAGAGCCTCACCTGGAACTCAGCATCCTACCAGCTATTCTCTGCTTCTGACATTGGTGTGCCTGCCTTCAGTCAGGGGGACAGTCCTTAAAGTTCCTGGATAAACATTGCACAATTTCCTACAGCGCCAATACTCCTGCAAGATTTGAAAAAGAGTAATGAGGTATTTGATTAGAAAATAATTTCAATGTTTTCTTAAGAATATAATTAAGCATACCAAAAGTTTGAGCATAATCTACATACAGACAGGTTGAAGGAAGAACAGCTTGTCCAAATAAACACCCACCATCTAAACCCACACCTGTCAATCATGGCCTTACCTGTCCAGATCAGTTGCTGTTGAACCATTTTTTAAAAAATTTTATAGGAGTGTCATTGACTTACAGTGTTAGTTTCAGGGGTACAAGAAAGTGATTCAGTTACATACATATACATACATATATACATTTTCTTTTCAGATTCTTTTCCATTATATATTATTACAAGAAATTGAATATTGGTCCCTGTGCTGTACAGTAGGTCCTTGTTGTTTATGTATTTTATATACAGTAATGTGTATCTGTTCATCTCCAACCTCTAATTTATCCTTCCCCACCCTTTCCCCTTTGGTAATCATAGTTTGTTTTCTATGTCTGTGAGTTGTTTTTGGTTTATAAATAGAATTTGTAGGATTTTTGTTTAGATTCCACATATAAGTGATATTATATGGTATTTGTCTTTCTCTGTCTGACTTACTCAATATAATCATCTCTAGGTCCATCCATGTTGCTACAAATGGCATTATTTCATTATTTTTTATGGCTGAATAATATTCCACTGTGTATTTATACTACATCTTCTTTATCCAGTCCTCTGTCGATGGACATTTAGGTTATTTCCATGTCTTGGTTATTGTAAATAGTGATGCTATGAACATTGGGGTGCATGAGTCTTTCTGAATTATAGTTTTCTCCAGATATGCTTATATACTGATATGTCTCCTTCCAGGGGAACCAAAAGAGGAAAATGAACTAAACATTTTATTAAGAATTTGGGGGTTTTTGTTTGTTTGTTTTTTGTTTTGGGGGAGGTAATTAAATTGATATATTTATTTTAATGGAGGCGCTGAGGGTCAAACCCAGGACCTTGGGCATGCTAAGCATGTGCTCTACCACTGAGCTACACCTTCCCCCCTTTCTTAAAATTTTTTGAACTGTATGTCATTATCTGGAATTTGAGGACTCAAATCAATTTCTGTCATGATTAAATTTTAAAATATTAAGAATAAATTTTTTTATGGAAAAAAAAGTAAGTTGCACACATCCTGACACTTTGCTACTAAATATTTCAATTTGTATCACTTGAAAAAATGAACATTGAAAACAGGGGTCATTATCACTGCTAAGAAAATGAATGATAATTTCCAATCTTGTCTAATGCTTAGTTCATGTTTATATTTAATCTGTGGTCCCCAAATGCCTTTTACAGCTAGTCTGTCTTCTCACCAGGATGCCATCAAGTTTCATGTACTGCATTTACTTTAGCTATGTCTCCAAATTAAAATAGTCTGCCACTTATTTTTAACAGCTTTGGCTCTTTGAAAAGACAAGCTCAGTTGTCTTGAAGAATGTCCCATATTCCAGATTTGTTTGTTTCCTTGAAGTGTGGCTTAATTTGCCCTTTATCTATGGACCACCAAACTTTCATAACTCATATTTTTTCAATGTGCATATTTTATAATTTTCACAATTTATATACAGTTGCAACCAGAAGGCTAAGAATTTGCTCTGAGCCAGGTGATTGTGCTAAGGGCATCAGCTGCATTGTCTTGTGGAATCCTCACAGCAACTTATGAGAAAGGCGTCCTGACATTTTGATTATGTCCATTTGGCAATGACTGGTCTTTGAAGTGTTCATTCACCTTCTCAGGACAAAAGAGTAAGTAGTTGCATCCGGATTTTAACCCTGTTCTTTCTCCGAAGCCAGAGCATGCTCTAAGCCTCACGCCTGTGCCCGCAACCAGAGCACAAGCCCTGGTTTAACCTTTCTAGACTCCTGACACATGGCACAATGCCTCTGCCTCTGTACAGACTCAGGAAGAGGAATGCTGAGTGAAGTTAGCCCTCTCCCGTAGCCCGTGATGATGTCACGTAGGACACACTTTTCTTAAATGAACGAACGCATGAATAACCATCTTTCAGGTTATTAACACGGCCTTAGATATTTAAGGTTCATAAAAATCCTAGATTGGGGAGAGAGTAATGAACAGGATGGGTTTTCACACCTGGTCAGTCCAGATCGTCCTTACAGACGACTCATGTACATCACGTAGGATGGTGCTTACTTTACCATAATCATGTAATCCTTTTGCAAGCACCCCAAGGTTTTAAACAGTATATTACAAGGAACAGGTAGTTTTGATGCTTCACACCTTGTCACAGATCCCCGTTTACTAAAACATTTTCTCCAAAATAAGATTTTCCTCCCATGATCCTTTGTGATCTTGGCACCTGGGAAGCTGACTTGGACGAATAAGGACAAGCCAGCCCTTTCTGCAGCTGGAGCCCTTGCAACACCAGAGTTGATGAGACAAAATTCATCCATAACTCTCGGGAGGCCAGAGGTAGGTGGCTCCCACGCAGTGATCATGAACTTCTGCCTTCCCGAGGGATGACAGGAAGTGGAACCCAGCAGGGAGGGTGCACTAAGCTCACCATGGCTTTGGGCACTGAGTGCACACTGTTCAGAATTAGAGGTGTATAGATGCATCAAACAGTGTGCATTTTCAGAGTATATTAAAATATTTTGTGTTGATTTTATCCTGAGAATTCCAAAAAGGAAAGCAAAAGTGCTCTCATGGTTGTTTGATCACTGTTTCTCCAGCAGGATAACATGAAGAAAAGGCTGTGCCTGACTCACCGACGTTTCCCAGCAGGAACCTGCAGGGCATCTGCCCAGCATAGGTGCTCATGCTTGCTAAAGCCACACTGAACAAGTGAAGGTTCTTGGGAGAAACGGAGATGGAAAAGAATGATTTCACATGGACTCAAATAGCACACTCAGTTTCCTCCGCCTTGTTTGGTTTTTCAAAGGAGAAACCTAGACCCGTGTTCATCTCTTTTCCTGAAAGGCAATCCCTCCTTGAATAACTCAGCGAGCCTGCTGACATTCAGATCCCGCTCAGAGCTGCGGAGCTCACAAAACAGGCTCTCAGTTCTGGTCTCTGCTTCTAGAGCTTCTGATTCAGCAGACCTGGGATTTTTGCTCAGAAATCTCCACTTTTAATTACCTGTTGGGATGATTCTGAGCAGGCCCATGGTGGGAACCACAAATTTATTATTATTCAAAGCTAGCTGCAAGGTCAGCATACTTTCAAGGATTAATTTATTGCAAGATAAAATCTAGATCACCTCAGATGGCAGCTGGGCACTTAAAGCATCTCCGTCCTCGGTGCACATTTGAATCACTTAGAGGAGCTTTATATATATATATAATTCTTATTTTTTTATTGGAGTGTAGTTGATTTACAGTTTTAGTTTCCGGTGTACAGAAGAGTCAGTTATACATCTACATACATACATTCATATATATATATATATTTTCTTTTTTTTCCAGATTCTTTTCCACTACAGCTCATTACAAGAAATTGAATATAGTTCTCTGGAGGAGCTTTTTAGAAATATGACACTTTGCCCTCTTTCTAGATCTCTTGAATCAGAATCCTTGTGGCAGGGTCTGAGTGCTATTTTTGAGAGCTTCCGCAGAAGCTTCTAGAGCAGCCAAGGTTAAGGAGGACAGGACGACTGAGTTAAAAAAACCTGCTCAAAATACATCAATTCGGTTGCCTTGTGCTGACTTTCCAGGTCAATCAGTCAAAAAAAAAAAAAAAGTCCTTGCTTGTCATTTACCTTCATAATGGTCTACACTTTACAAAGAATACTCCGTAACAGCTTGAATCAGGCAGGCCCAATCTTAGCCCGTTTTTCACAGACAGTGATGCCCGGAGAGGTAAACAGCAGTGCACAAGTTATCAGGGCTGCAGGCGATGAAATCGGCATGACGTTTACAGCCCCACGCCCGGGGCTGCTCCATGCAGCCTGCAAGTTTTCAAAGGCGTGATGCTGAGTGTGATCTCCTTCCAGCCAGGGGTTATTTGATACCTGCTTTTAAAAAATCTATGTGCTTTTTAAAGGTTGACGCTGAGTGGCGGGTAAATGTTTAGGGCAGAGGGGAGAATCCCAATCACGTGCTCTCCAGGAAGCCCGCCCGCCAAGGAGGGCCTGAACTTTCTGTGATGCCCATAATATACATCTTATTAAAATATGATCCAAAAAGAAAGTATCTTCAAAGACAAGCAGTTAAATGAATCAAAAGTTTGCAAGGAAAGGAATAAACGACTCAGGGAAAGAGAGAGCAAAAACAAGATAAGAGACTATATATTTAGGATCAGGCTTCCTAATTGACTGCAATCTGTAGTGCTCTGAATCTGACTACACTGGGTATAATTATTTCTGTCTAAATAATTTTGCAGACTTGCAGCATAATAACTCAGGATCACAAACAAGAATCAACTCTGCTGGGCTCACAGCACAGCAATAATTATGCTCTTGAGTTGGTACAGCTCCTTACAGCTTGGTGCAAAGTAATTATGTTTTTCGCTTGGTGCAAAGCATATTAACCTGTGGAAATTACAAACCATGAAGTGTAAAAACAACAAAAAAAAAGTCTGCTTCTAATGGGAAAAATACCAAATTTGGCCTACTAAAAATTCCAATCTAAGTGAATTAGCTGGTGCTATGAGGCCTCCCTGAAGGAAACAGACCTGGTCAGCTCAGGAGCATCCCACATGGAGAGCACTTTTCACTGGACTGATGTGAAGAGAGCTACCTCCATGCCCAGGAAAGATGGAAATGCGCACTTCATTGCAGAAAGAGCGCTGGGGTACTCCAGATCTGTGCAGGCTGATGCGTGTGGTCTCAGTCATCCACTATTCTGTGAGTGTCCTATAACGTGCTTAACAATTAGAGGTTGCCTCTGGGGAGTGATGAGGGTTGTGCGGCATTGAGCAAAGTGTAATTAAAGAGAAGGACTCACTGGGTTTCTGCGGCAGTTGTGACGTTTTTCTTCTTAAACTGGACGGTGATTTTGCAATATTTGTTATAGCATTTGCCATATTTTTGTCCATCTGAAATAATTTATAATTTCTGTGATGGTTAATTTTTATGTGTCAATCTGACTGAGCTAAAGGACACCCGGACAGCGGATGAAACAGTACTTCTGGGGTGTTTCTGGGAGAGACGAGCATTTGAACTGATGAGCTGACTAAAGCAGCCAGCCCTCCCAGCGTGATGGGCAATCCCATCTGCTGAGTGCTCAAACTGAACAAAAAGAAGGCAGGGGGGCAGTTCACGCTCTCTGCTTGGGCTGAGACATCCATCTCTCCTATCCTCAGTGCTCCTGGTTCTTCGGCTTCCAGGCTCAGACCACAGCGTACGCCATCAACCCTTTGAACTTGGATGGAATTACAGCATCAGCTTTCCTGTTTCTTCGTCCCGCAGATGGTGGGACTTACTGGCCTCCATAAACACATGAGCTACTTCCTGTAATAAATCTCTTCTTATCTATGCCTCTCTCTATATAATCTATATCTATATCTATCTCCTATTGGCCTGTCTCTCTGAAGAACCCTAATACTATTTCATTATACAAAAGAATGCAATTCAGGGAAGACGGCAGGGGGTATATTTTAGGATTTTCCCATAATCTCTACATAAAATTAGGTAGAGAAACTACACTGCTAGTCAAAACTCATGGACAAAATTTACAACAAAACTAGGCAGTGAGATAGTCCTGCAGACTCCAAAATGCAAGCAAGTAGAGAAGAATCTCCAAAAGCCACCAGACTTCTTGGTGTCAGTATGGGAGAAAGTAGAAGAAAGACCTGAGAAAAGAAAGACCTCAAAACCGGTGACAGGTATTTACTGGTAGGCATAGCCTGCCAATCGGAGAGCAGCAACTGAGTCACGGAGAGGGTCTTGCTTCTTCCAGCAGTGAGAGAGGGCCAGGAACCTAAGTGAGGAAGGCTTGAAAGGTTTGAAGAGTCTAGCCTGTGAATTCCTGAAACTGACCCTCAGGACTCTTGTCCAGGACAGAGTTCCAAATTGAGAAGATACGGTTAGAGGTGCCCCAAAAATTGAGCAAGAAAGGGGTCCCAAATACAATAGAAAGGCAAAATGAGATAAAAGCATAGAGGTGGAGGAAACAGAGCCAAGAAACAGAAAGCAGGCAGCCCTATTTTAAACATCGTATTTAAATAACAGATGACGAGGTTCTGTGAACTTAGGAAAGCTGTCTTTGAACCAGGTGTCCTTCTAAAAGTTAAGAAAAACTAACTTCATTAGGAAACAAAAACCTAGAATACAATCAAGATCAAATCCCATACAAAGTTACAATAATTAAAAACAGATTATGGAGTAGAATAACATAGTATCCCTTCAGACAATGAAAGCATTCCCAAAATTCATATTAAGAAAAAAAGAAAATTTCAAATTGCACTGAAAGACATTAAGAAAACAACACAACAAACAAAAGAACATAAATCAGGATTTCAAAATTGTAGAATAGATAAACAAGATTACACTGTATAGCACAGGGAAATATACACAAAATGTTATGATAAATCACAGAGAAAAAAATGTGACAATGAGTGTGTATATGTCCATGAATGAAAAATTGTGCTGAACACTGGAATTTGACACAACACTGTAAAATGATTATGAATCAATAAAAATGTAAAAAAAAAAAAGAACATAAATCAGAATTAGAAAAACTCAGAAGGTAACAGAACTCAAGAGACACTGGGAATTAAAAATTTAAATACAATCGGAAATGAGGATTCAACTAGAAGCAATGCAAGCCCAAATAAGCAAATAATTTCTTCATAAAAATAAGAGAAAATTAGAAAGAAATGAAAAAAGGATGTTTAAAAAAGATTCAAGATAATATGACAAATATTGAGGATAAACAAAGAAAATCCAACATATAAACAATAGTACCCAAGGAAAAAACTAAGAAAAGACGCAGAATAAATTATACAAACGCTAATGCAAGGAAACTTTCTTGAAATAAAGAAAAGGATATGAAGCTACATATTGAAAGAGCACGCTATTTATCTGAGAATATTGACACAGAACCAATGAGAAGATGTATTCTAGTAAAATTACTAAACTTCCTAAAAGAAAAAATGTGAGGAAAAAATCCTTTTATTATCCAAGCCAAAAGAAAACGTCATTTATAAGGAAAATAAAATTAGATGATTAATAAAATCAGATGGTTATCAGATTATTTCTCCAGCACTGTTTTCATGCCAGGAGAAAATGAAGAGACATATTTAAGATATTCAAGGAAAGAAAATGTTAGCCAGGATGTTATATCCAGCAAAGCTGATCTTCAACTAGAAAGTGCTCAGACAAATGGCTACCCGGATAAAAGAACTCAGGGGCTATTGTCCGTGTGAGATCTTTCCAAGGATTCCAGTAAATAACAAGCTTCAGAAAATCAAAAAGATCAGAGTCGGAAGCACAAGGGCTGGGCGGGCATTAGACACATAGTTACATGTGGAAGCAGAACAGTCTAAATGAGAGCTGGAAGGCAAACGGCGTAGCGTGTAATCGCCCAGTAACCCGAATTCAAAATGTTTTCTGTCATCACGATTGGTAGCAGTATTAGAATTACCATCAGGAAACTCCAGTGTGTATAAGCGGAATGAAACTAATGAGCAATTATGGAATATTCTATTTTTATCATCCTCTATGTACTTTAGAATCAAGACTCTTAGTGTAAAAGAAAAGATTCGGATATTAATGCAGTTAAGGTCAAGTTAAAACCCTGCAGCCTTGAATACAGTTTGGAAATATCAGTGCGAACTCACATGTTATTGTATCTTTATTTGGGAGGAGAAACACACATATTTCCTGACTCTATACACTGGATCTATATACGTAGAGTAGCAATGGTCATCCAAGAGCCCAAACAGTGGTCTTGAGATACCATTTCCCAAAAAAGAAACCAGGGCTTAGAGAAATTATTGATTCCAGGTCTGGAGCAGGAGATGTATACGACGAATTTGGGAACATCTTGTAACAACCAGATAAAAAGGAAACTGCTAAGACTGCTTCCACTGATCAAATATGGGATAATTAAAGTGAGCGTCAGTAAGAGTAAATATTGCAGTGGGTTGAAGGCTAACAAATATATTTAATTCCAGGAAATATTAACAGGAATCATTTCATCGTCTTGGAAGCTGGGGAAATAGAGAAAAGAATCAAGCACTCCTTCTGTCTTTCTTATAAGAACTATGCCGCTGGATGAGCAAATAGCAGGTGAAGGAAATATCTCCTTAGAAAATTATTCCAGGGAATCCATGCAAGCCAAACAGTAGAATCAGAACATCACTGTTCTACAACCCCCAGTGAATTAACAGATCAAGGCATTGAGCACCATGGCTGCCAGCATTAAAGAGAACATGAACCAGATCCTCTTTCCTCCTAATGAAAGAACACAACTTGTGATCTTGCCAAAGAGGCCCAACCTGAGTCTGATCTAGCCTAGGATCCAGCTGCCAAATTCCAGGAAATACGGAGGGGGGTGGGCATACTGAACCACACTATGGTCACACACTCAGCAGAGTTCAATCTATGGGAAACTGTAGGTCAAATGGCTACACAAAAAAGGGAAAGACAAGGATGTAGATTACACAGAACACATTGTTTCCAAATATGGGCAAGATTAAACTATAATGTCTAGAGATGATTTGAGTGACAAAAACATAAAAGCTCCCAGGGACGGTTACTCTAAAAGTCAGATAGAAGTGACTTCTGGGCAAAGGAAGGTCTATAATTGCAATGGAGGGGAATGGAGGAATTCATGAGGTGACTGGCCAAATTCTATTTCTTGACTAATGGTTGAAAGATTATTTGCCTTATAATAAATCACTAAGCTATTCAGTAAGTGAGTAAATGGTAAAAAGAAGGATTACTAAATCGGGGATTAGAGTCCCGTAGGATTAAAAGCCTATCTCTCTCTCTTGCTAGCTGTCTCACTGGGGCAAGGCCCTTAGCTTTGCTGAGACTAAGTTATTCTTTCCATCAAAGTGGAGTTGAACTTGCAGTCTTAACGGTAAAAGAAATGCTCCCACCTCCATATTTTAGTCAAGATGGAATAGAAATGTGATAACGTAAGTAAGTTTCTCTGAGCCTCACCAGCACTTAAAAAGATCTTGGGAAGGGATCTTGGAACATGAACATGGATCCAGAACATCCTGAGGCAGTTTTGATTTGGAAATAAGACTTCAACCATGCCCTTAGTGACCAGGGAAGATTGCTTGTAAAATGGGAATAAAAATGACACCTGTATCCCTGGGTGACGGTGACGACTGAGAAGATGAGTGGGGACCCCTGGTGAATTGTCGATGCCTCCACAGAAAGCGAGCCACCATCATTGCCCTCCAGCACCCTGGAAGGGGAGTTCTGCGTAATGGCAGGTGGAAGGATCAGCCGAGCCCCCTCGTCACTCCAGTCTCTACAGCATTTTCAGATTAATCTGTTGTTGTTTCAAAGTCACAGGAAACCTCTACTGCGTGATTGCTATGATTTGGGTAGCATGCTGGGCAATTTTCGTGGATTAGAGCATAAGCAACAGTATAAATAGAGAGACTGAGACACAGTGCGGTCAAGTCGCAAGCTCAGGATGCAGTTGGAGAAGCGGGATTTCAGGCCCAGGGCTGGTAGCAACACAGCCCAGCTCTTCATTGCTAGGAGTGCCTGGTAAAGGAGTGTAGATGAAAAAGAAAAGCAACTCTCCTCAGGGCTTTTCCACCAGCTCCCTCGGCCCCTGTTGCCCCCACGTGCAAGCAAACCTGAGGCGGACCTTGCTCAGGGAACCTCCAGCCACAGGTGCACCCATCGGCCCCGTGTCTCTCTGTCACTGCTGCCATGGGGCCACATAGGACTCACAGCCTTAACTCTCAGGTGGTTTGGGTTTTCCTTGATCCTCCACAGCCATGTTTCTGTTCCCAGGGACAGGTCCCTTTGTCACCTCTTTTGTGGTCACTCTCTGCCAAGATGCTTCAACATGCTGTTGCTGTGTGAGCACAGGTGGGCTTGCAAAGGATCTTACTGGAACACTGACCTTCTGGTCTATACTGCCCTTTAAAAGTCAGAGGCAAATAGCCCAGAGGGTAAGGGTTTAGACTTGGTTTCAATCAACTGGGGTGAAGTGAAGCCCAGGTTGGGAAGGCATGACCTGCCCTGCCTCTCAAACACCCTCTGAAGTATTGCAAAGAAACATATGTCCCTTAGCATTGACCCTAAGAGAGAAAGCTCTTTAAGTCTCATATTTTATGTTCAAAATTCATGTGATTTCTTAAATTTTTATTTTTTAGAAGACTTTATTGTGTAGAGCAGTTTTAGGTTGACAGCAAAGTTGGGGGGACATACAGAGATTTCTTATCCACCCCCGGGTCCCCCTACATACACAGTCTCCCCCACGATCAATGCTCTGCGCTGAAGCAGTACATTTGTTACCATTGATTAACCTATGCGGACACATCATAGTCACCCAGAGGCCACAGTTTGCATCGGAGTTCACGCCTGATGTACATTCTGTGAGTTTGGACAAATGCAGAATGACAGGGATTCATCATTAAGGTGTCATACAGAGCAGTTCCACCGCCCTAAACATCCTCTGTGATCTGCCCACTCATCCATCATCCCTTCCTGCCAATTCGTATGATTTTATATTTTACTTCTTTGTTTTCTGGGAGAAAATAGTTGCATCTTAAATCTAAGACAAATAGTTAAAGCTTGTAATATAAAAAAAGTTATTTAAGAAAGCAAGAATAAAGGGGCCATAAACCTGATTTCAAAAATAGGCACAAAACACAAAAAGTTTAGAATAAAATGAGATAAGAGACCATTTCAATATATGAAAGCATGCTCCATCTCAGTCATAAAAAAAAGAGAGGTGAATTAAAGCTAACTGAAATATGATTTATTGCCTACTTTTTGAAGAAAGGCAAACATTGAAGAACACACTATTGGGAAGCCTATGGGGAAGTAGGCTCTCTACATATTGCTGGTAGAAACACAGTTGTATGAACTCTATGTGGCATTATCTAGCAAAATTGCTGTATTTGCCCTTAGCCAAACTATCTCCTTTCTAAAAAGTTTCCTTGAAGATAAACCTTCACAAATACAAACACACAGATGGTCAAGTTTATTACTTGTGGCCTCTTTTCATAATTGTAAATAATTGGAACCAATCTAAATGTCATTAACAGGAGACAAGTTGAATAAACTATGGTAAGTCCATGCAATAGAATACTATGCGGTCATGAAAAAGATAGGAACATCTCTATGCATTGATTCAGGGTGATCTCAAGCACATGCTGTTACACGAAAAAAAGCAAAGTGCAGAACAGTATATATGGAATGCTACTTTGGGGGTAAGAAGAAAGGGGAAATACAATGAAATTTATTATTTGCCTATTTTTGAAAAATAAAAAGAAATCCTGCAAGGATAGCTGGAAATGAATGATGTGATTGTCTAGAAGAGGCAGGGGAGAGGAAATAAATTGAGAGCAGACAGTAATGGAAAGGTGATTTCTCAGAGATTCTTTTATACACACACACACACACACACACACACACATTTATCTTTTTTAAATCATGGAAATCTTTTATATTTTCAAAAAGGAAAATGAAATACAAACAGACAAAAAGAAAACTGAAAACTAAAAATCAATTGGAAGCTATAAAACTAACCACATATCAAGTTGGTAAAATAATCACACAAAAATGAGTTGTTTCAAATGACATTTGAACACAATACTCAGAGTCCTGAATCCTCTGAGATCTATCACCTCAACAAAAAGAAAAGGAAATAAATTTAAACTTCACTTAGTGACTTCACTGATAGAAATCATATTGATGTAGTACTTTCAGAACATTTAGTGTAGAGTAAAGCAAATAAATTAATATGTTATTAGGAACCAAGATGTTTAGTGTAAAAGAAGAGAGATACAACTATAAAATCTAAGGCCTTTTAAAAATGTTAAATTTGAATTTAAATATCAATATTGAGTCATCTTTTTGAAAAATTCTAGCTTTTCCTACTGAGAGGGTTCAGAGGCAGTGATCCTACCTAGCACACAGATCTTGGTCTCTATGCACCGTTTTTCCCTGTAAGGAAATAAGGTTTCTTAAGACGGGAAATAATGATTCCAGATAAGAAAAATAAATGATGAGCCTGGGACATAATTTTGAGCCAGAAAACACAGAAATGCTCAAAGACCAAACAGACCTTGTCAAAATGCCCCAGGAGTCATCCTGGAGCCCCACTGACTAAACAGGGAATGGGTGGCAATCTGAACTTCAAACAAATGACTAATTCATAGAATAATAAAAATCTATGAGTCCATAGTGAAACCCTGGGATGGGGGGGCAGACCATTTCCCAGTGTTGGAGATAACTTTATACCAACTTCTTACTCTGAAAATGGAGGAGAAAAATAAGAATTAACTCTGCATTTTTTTTGAGAAACTATAGTTTTTTTCTCTACTTTATACTGGCAAGTTCTTCTTTCATAAGAATAATAATACCAAACGTAGAAATAATGATAAAATTATAAAATCACCCTTCTGCAGTCCTCAAGGAAATAAGTGATACTGGCAAGGAGAATCAAATGATGCCAAAATCATTCTGAAATGTTGGGAACAAAATGTATTGCCTGGTGCCAGAGGTACCCCTTTACAGACTCCTGACTTCTCACAAGGGGAAACCCTACCTTTACAGGGAGAGATCCCACTGTCACCCTTTATCCCAGTGGTCAGTTAGCATCACTATCAGAGACACGGGCCAACAACAGGCCCCCTGATGTGATGCATTATAACCTGCACGTCATCGTCTAGAAGGCATTCTTTCCAAAGTTGTTTAGCCTGAATCTAACCAAGCCCTAGAACTCTAACTGCTGGTGTACGAGGGATAAGGGGACATATCAGACAGGGCCACAGGAGGAAATCATACCAGGCCAAACACTATGGGATTTGGCGGGCTTAGTCCCTCAGTACGGCTGTTTGTGAGTCTGCACTGAGTCCGAAGCAGAGATTACGACTTGGCCTCATCCCCAAAGGGCTCGTGTTCTGCTGGGGGACCAGAGCTTTTACAGACAATCGAGGCTGAAATCCCGGTAAACCACTTACTCTGTCGACCTGAGAAGTAACTGAACACATCAAAGACCACGTCCTCGTTGTGAAAGGACATAATGAAAGTACATTGAGATGTCTTCCTCCTGAGTTGCCATGAGGCGTCCATGAGAAGATGCATGTAATGCACTTAGCACAATTACCTGACTCAGGGCCAATGTTCAGTACATTTCGCTTTCTTCTTCTGGCTCCCATTCTTCTTTCTATAACAGCTTGAAAGCCATGACATCATGGACAAGGGCCAGCACCCCCTGGAGATCACAGCTGGGGGGACAAGTCTCATCACACCTGCCAACTCCGACCCACTGAGGGGAGAGTCTGGGAGTACTGTGTGGGGAAAAAAATTTTTCTGAGATAGACACTTGATCTCTCAGAAAAGGAATTGCTTAAAACCTGAGTCTGCTAGACCAGAAGGGTTGTTTCCTGAAGTTTCTTTAGAGACTTTCTGATTTTGAAAGTAGATTTGAGACAGAAACTTGTATCAACTTCTAGAAATTCCTAGCATTAAGGGGAAAATGTTACTTCTTTTTCCTTCCAATTGTAATTCTCCCTTCTTATGTGCCTGATTTGATGGAGACAATGTCAGGGAAATAGAGTCAATAACGAGTTACGTGTGTTGCAATTTCCTGTGTCAGAGGTGAATGAAGTCGTCTCCTGTTGAGCTGGTGCAGGAGCCACATGGCACAACAAACCCTGTCCCCACCCCATCCTCCACTGGAACGGTCTTTGATACAGCTGTGTGCACAGGGATGGAGGCGTAGGGAGATGAATGCGGCCTCCCAAGACCCGCCTGTGGTTCTCTCTCCAAATCACTGGAATCCATGAAGGGAGGGCTCAGAGAAAGGACTTGTGAATACCAAGTCCATCCTCCTGGTACCCTCCACGCCAAAATTCAGCAAACCCAGGATGCTCTGTGATGAAAGTTTACATTTTTTTAAACTTATCTGCTATATCAGTGGTGGCAAAGCATTACAAAGTCAGAGGATCCAAAGTTACCCATTTTAAGGACACATTCAAGAGGTTCAACAGCGCAAAAAGTAGTCAGTAACATAGCCTCTTCGTACCCCAGACGCTCAGTCCTAGAAGAAGCCATTGTTAACAGTTCCTTTTGTATACTTTCAGAGACTGTCTCTGTAAGTATGTAATAAACTTACAGTGGGTATCTTTGTCTTTATCCTGATCTTATTGGAAACGTTTCTAGCACCTCCTGCACTAGCTGGATGCTAGCTTTTAGCCTTACATTCAGAAAGACTTCTATCATGTCCTAGTTCATTAAGAAAAGTTTTCTATATTGACAAGTTTGGATGTTAACTTTTATAACATACATATTTTGCCCCCCATGGAGAAGGTCATTTGATCATTCCTCTTTGATCAACTAATATCTTGAATTATATTAATGGATTACCTAATGTCAAATCATCCTTGCATTCCCAGAAAAAAAGCATATTTGGTAGTAGTAGATTTAGGTTTTTGTGATAGATTGCTAGAATCTATTGCTAATATTTTATTTCAAATTACTGCATCAATATTCATTGCCTTAGTCTTTTTGTTGTTTTATGCTGTATTTGTCAAGTTTTATTTTCTATGCGATTCTGGTTTCAATAAATAATTTAGATTATGTGTATTTTGAAGTTTTGGCAAAATTTGCCTCTGAAACTTACTGACAATTCTTTTTCTTTCATAGAAATTTATATACTTTGATGCTCTGGATCTTTGGACTAGTTTTCTGTTGCTGCTGTAACAAATTACCACAAATTTAGCAGATTAAAACAACATCCATTTACTATCTCACAGTTCTGTAAGTCAAAATTCTACGCACGTTCACCTGTGTCTTCCAAGTGGGGTTGGGCAAAGCAGAGATCAAGACGTCAACTGGCCCGAGCTTTTAACTAGATCCCCAAGAAGAGAATCTGTTTCCAGGCACAATGAAGCTTTCAGAAGAATTCAGTCCCTGGTGGCTGCAGGACTGATGCTCACATGCCTTGCTGCCTGTCAGTGCAGGTCCACGCTGCTCCCAGAGGCCACCTGTATCCCTTGACCTGTGGCCCCTCCACCTCCCATCCTGCAGGGGAGCCATGAGTCCTCCTTGTTCTTCCAATCTTTCTGACTTTCTCTTCTACCATCAGCTGGAGATAGTGCTCTGCTTCAAGGCTCACGTGACAAAAAAAGTCCATCGACATAATCACCCAATCTTAAGGTCAACTGTGCCAAATAACAGAACACAGTCATGGGAGCAGTATTTCACCACATTCACAGATTCCAAGGATCAGAGTAGAATATCCCGGGGAGACTATGTTAAATATTCTACCACAATTTTTTAGGGCCAAAGGCTGGTAATTAATGTTTTCCAATAAAGCATCCATTCCACCCAGGATATTTATGCATAGTGTTAATGAAGTATATTCTTATTATAACAATTATTTTAATTATATTTATATTTGCTCTAGTTTTTCAATCTCACTTGTGATTTTTGTTATTGATGCTCCTCTCCTTCTCTCTTAATTATGTTAGCTAGGATTTATTTCCACCACTGCAAAGAACTGCCTCTAGAAGTAATGTATGAGTTCTACTGGGTTTCTATTTCTTATACATTAATTTCTACTTTTATCTTCATTATTTAATTCTGATTTTATTCATCTTAAATATTTTTTGATTTTATATTCATTATTTAAATGACAATTCATTTCTTTTTTCAGCCTTTCTTGTTTCCTAACACAGGTATTTAAAGTTATGGAAAAAAATTGTAATCTCTTGGCTACCTGTAAGTTTTGATACATAATTCTCTGCTTACTATATTTTCTAGGTACTTCTGGTTGTTCTCTCCTCTCCAACTTGTGTTTGAGAGCTTTTAAATATCCAGGTGATAAAAAGTGTTTGGTTATTAATGGATAATTATATTTCACTTTGATCAGAGTATATACTCTGTATAATTCCCACTTTTAATTTTAATTAAAAGTCTGCATTTTGATTCTTTCAGGAGTTACAAATACCTTTAACATATTTAAACCTTTCATTCAGTTATCATCTGTATTTGCTTACCATTTTTGAAAGCATCTGTTAAAAAATGAAGAATCCATGCATGTACACTTCTCCCACCTCCTCTACTTTATGTTTAGATGATTATATTCATGTTTACATGATTCTGCATTTCAAAGTTTGCAATATTTAGTCTGTTCTGTATACATAATTATCATATTTAGATAAATGTAATGTTAACCAGTAATCTTTGCACCCGGACTTTTTCATTTTTGCTAGATTTTGTTGTCATGTAATATTTTAAAGAAGGGCTCAAATACCCTGTATGTACCTATAAGTGATTCAATTTTTATTCTTTTGTGTCTGACATTCGTGCAACTTACTCCTCGTCTTTAAATCCCAGACCATCTCTCTCCAGTTTTAATTCTGTACCAGTTCTTTTTGTTGCTCTTCCCAAGTTCACATTCAGTCCTTCTGTTATCAGAGGCATTTTCTTCGGTTATATCTTTGAAAATGTTTTCAGTTCCATTTCATCTTTGCTTTTTCCAAGGACACCCGTTTTCTCCAGTGTGCATCTCTCTTGTCCATCTTCTGTGTAACACTTTCCTTAAAATCTTTTAAACTCTGCTTTTTTTCCTTTTTACTCCCCCCAGTTTTTCCTTCATGTCCCTGACTGCAGATTTAGCAATGTTGATCTCTTTTTTACTGATTCTAATTTGGCATTTATTTTTGTAATTACTTAATTTTTCTTTTTCCACTTACTTCCTAAACTCTTCCAGTTCACTCATCACCACCTTCTGCTGTCTTATCATCTGCCTTTGAGTTTTTATAGCTCATTTATGTGTGCTTATTTCAGGGTGACTTCGCTGTCTTTTGTTTGCTAACATAGAGAAGTGTTGTCCACAAGTATCTGCTATCTTGTGGCAGAATTCTTCCTCAGTTGTGATTTTGGTTCTACATTTAATTTAGTACATTCTTTTTATTTTGCAGTATCAATTTTATTGTTCAGTTTTACTTCTGAGACCAATGTAGATTTTTTTTTTTTTTTTGGTTTCTACTCATCTTTAAGTGAGTCCTTTCAGGGCCAGCCATTTGCTCAAGAATAGCATGGAGGAAGGGCCAGGAGAGTAAATGGAGAGAAGAAACTGATGGACATTGTCCCAGCTATCAGGCCATCTGCCCTCAAGACAGATCTCTGCCTTGGGCAAGCAGGAGCTTTGATTGGCTTACAGAGAAACAACTATTTACAGATCCTTCTGGTGGTAACTTAACGTTTACATCTTTTCTGTTGACTGAAGTCAACAGCTGCAGAGCTGATCACCACCAACTGTCTTTCTTACAGCATAACCCTCAGACAATCATCTTGCAAACATGCTGTGTCTGCAGGAGTCCTGCCTCAGCTCTGCCTTAACCAGAATTCTGCAATGTCACAACACGCTCAGCGATGCTCCACCAGAACCCATGGCTCCAAATGGTTTGGCCATTTGGTCCTTCAGAACTTGGTTTACTGCCCAACATCTGCAGAGCCTTTTTCTTTCTTGGCACCCACATGACATTCCCCTGCTGCTAAACTATCAGGAACACAGGTGTGTACCCTCCGTAAGCAACATTTGCATCCTGGTAAAAAGAGAGCCTTCTCACTGGAAAGCCACTCATTTTACAATAAGCCAAGACGTCGTTTCTAAAAACATTTCTCTGAAGCCCAGAACTAACAGGTGAGGCTCTAAGTACTGAAACATAAAGTGGCTTCGGGGTGCTTGCTGTTTATCGTTGATAAATTCGGTAGGAGTATTAGCATTTTATTGTCTTCCTGAGAGTTTCCACTTCTTTTATTTTTCTGGTAGCCAGGAAAATTGGGTCATACTATGCAATAAAAAATCTACTGTCTACATGTCTTCCCATGCAGTTACAGTGAAACAGCAGCACCCTAATAGGACAACTCAGCTGTGATGACACAATGTGTCTATTTCAACCTTCCCAGTATTAATATGGGAAATTTCCTGACACACAGCATAATGAAAGTGGAAGTGATGGATACAGCAAATGATTACATGTCAGAGGCATTATCAGGAATGCTTAACATCTGGATCTATTTTCGCCTCATGACCAAGATGGTATTAGGAAATCGGTGAGAGCTAGACACGGGGGTCAGGCTACCAAACAGTGATGAAACTGCTGGAGTGCGGAAATTTTTTTAAAATGCTATTGGCAAAAATTAAAAAGTGTGACTCCAGGAGGCAGGGAGGGTGCTGGTGGAGCACACACAAGTCAGAAGGGTTCAGATCCTGTGAACCTCTTTCATCTACCGAAATAGATCAAACAGAAGCAACGGCTTCTCCGAGGGGCTGGGATTTGTTAACCCAAATAGAAATACAAACACAGTTGTGGGAAAATGAAAGGTTGATTATAGAAAGGAGTTTGCAAGAAACAACAGATATGGTGCTGCATTAAAAAATGGTCATCTTCACTCCGAAATGGAATTGGGCTTCCAGAGTAAAAGGAAAATCACTTCCATTGGGAGATATGATTGGAGTGGACGGGATTACTGACCCCACTCCTTCGTTCCTGTTATAGGGTTATATACAAATACAGCCATTGCTATAATGTATCCCCTTCCGCTGTTGGAAGAAGTCTTCCGCTGCCCATTGTTTTGGTTTTGGCCATGTGACTTGAATGAAATGTTAGTGGACTTTGGCATGAGCCCAGGCCTTACATGCTCAGTTGGCTTTGGTCTCTTGTGTTCCTGCCACTTGCTATGAGAAACCCATGCCCCAGGGAGCTACTAGCTCAAGGGGAAACCCATGAAGAAGACCTGAACCCCACTGCCTCACAGCCTGGAGCCCCGGCCAGCCAACCTGCCACTGACAGAGCTGTTCACCAAGCCCAATCTAGGTTCACCCCACAGCTTATTTCAAAGTGTTTTTTTTTAAATCAAACTCAATAAAACCCAAGTCTCTGATACCTAGTCTAAAGTGGTTTGTTTTTTTTAATTAATCAATTAATATATTTATTCTTTAATTGAAATACAGTCAGTTTACAATGTTGTGTCAATTTCTGGTGTATAACATAATAGTTCAGTCATATATATACATACTTATATTTGTTTTCACATTCTTTTTCATTTTAGGTTACTAACTACAAAATATTGAATATAGTTCCCTGTGCTATACAGTATAAACTTGTTTATTAATTTTATATGTAGTAGTTAGTATCCGCAAATCTCTAACTCCCAACTTATCCTTTCCCACCCCGCTCCCCGCACCCAGTAACCATAAGAGTGTTTTCTATGCCTATGAGTCTGTTTCTGTTTTGTAAATAAGGTCATTTGTCTTTTTTTTATAGATTCCACATATAAGTGATATCATATGTTATCTTTCTCTTTCTGGCCTACTTCACTTAAAATGACAATCTCCAGGTCCATCCATGTTGCTGCAAATGGCATTATTTTATTATTTTTATGATCTTTTTCAATGGCTTTATGTTTTGTGAAAATTTAAAAATCCTAATTATATGAAAAAGTTTACAACTTTTCATAAGATTTAGCTGTATTCATAGCACTTTCTAAAAATTGTGGTTAAATATACATAATATAAAATTTACCATTTTAAGCATTTTTAGGTTTGCATCTCAGTGGCATTAAGTACATTCACATGGTTGTGTAACTATCCCCACCAGCCATCTCCAGAACTCTTTTCATTTTGCGAAACTGAAACTCTCTGTTCGTCAATCAACAGCACCTCGTTCTCTGCTCCCCCATCTTTCTGTCTCTATAAATTTGTCCACTCTAGGTGTCTCACATGAGTGGAATAATACAGACTTTGATTTTTCTCACAGGTTTATTTCACTTAGCATAATACCGTCAAGGTTCATCCATGGAGTGGCATGTGTCAGAACTCCCTTCCTTTTCAGGACTGAGTAATAGTCCGATGTATGGCTACACCACATTCGTTTATCCATTCATCTGCAGATAGACATCTGGTCGTTGCCACCGTTTGGTTGCTGTGGATAGTGCAGGTGTGCGCGTGGGTATGCAGATATCTCTTGGAGACCCTCCTCTTAATTCTTTGAGGATATGTACTCAAAACTGGAATTGTTGAAAATATGGTAATTCTATTTTTAATTTTTTGAGGAACCACCATACTGTTTTGCATATTTCAGAGAGTTTTAGAACTATTGTGTTTTGGAGGCAGAAACAACCATACAGAGCACAGGCCAGGCCTCACGTGTTGTAAATGAGGAAACTCAGTCTTCAGAGGAGACGTCTATGTGACTGGTAGGCAGCTTTGTTAATTTCAGTTTTGCTAGAAAACTTTAAATTTCGGTTCGAGAAATACTTCCTCTGTGAAACCTCTCCCGACTCCTCCAGTGGGCACTGCCTACCTTGTACCGAGGCCCCACTGCATCATGTGCACGCCTTTATCTTCCTTTCTGTCTGTCCCCCATCCTGTTAGCCCTCAGGAGGCAGGGCCATCAATTTTTTTATCTTCTTTTTTGAATCTGCAGTTATTTGCATAATTCCTAAGAGCTTAATAGATACTCATTGGAGACCTCAGGCAACACTCACCTCTGAATCCACCTCTCCCTCAGCCTCGGGCCACCAACATTTGGACCGCATCCCAGCTCCGCGCAGTCACAGCCCCTCGTGAGCTGGTTTCCTGTTCCACCAAAGCACAGGGCGTTCTTGGTCCCTCCCTCCGGGCCAGCCTCCCTGGGCTCGCCTCTCCTTCCCTGCTTGGTCCTGCTCTCTGGCCACTGCTCCTCTTTCTCAGGGTCCCTCATGACTGTGTTCTCATCCTTGACCTTTGCTTGCTAGTCTCCTGTCCCTGAGAGAGTCGCACGCCCAGTTTCAGTGGGAGCTCTTTCCTCCAACCTCGCACCTATGCACTGGCCCCTGACATCTCCTCTGAGCTCAGGACCACTTTTCCAGGGACCTGACAGAGGTTCCCACATGGAGAGACTTCAGTCCTTTACCCCGCTCCCCTTGTCCTGAGCAACTTATTTTTGGTAATGGCCTTGCCATCCTCATTAAATCCAGAGGTCACTGCCATCTCTCTCCCTGACATCTGCTCTCCTGGCTCCCTTCCCCGCGCTGGTACCTCCGTTCAGGCATCTGCCGCTCCATCTTGCTGCCTCCAGTTTATCCTGCTCACTGCTCCTAGGGTGGAATTCCTTGAACGCCACATGAATCAGGCCAAACCCTGGCTCAAATGTACCTGCTGGCCTTTGACCTTACAGCCAGGCAGACACCTTAGCTGCCTGCGGCCTGGCCCCATCACCCTCTTCTTTGTCCTGTTAGCTCTCGGCCAGGTGCTAGAGGGGCATGAAGAATCTATGTCCTGGTCCTAGCTGTCACTTAAAACAACCCCGGGGAGAGAGCACACACACCCAAGTCACGTGCCCATCTTTAACATGTGTCGCTATTTTCCAGTCTAAAGAGAGAGATCTCAGAACATTCCATCTCTGCCCAGACTTGTGGCTTTGTCCCTTCTCCGGCAGAGTCCTGTGGAGAGCACCTCTTGACTCCCACAGCTCCCTGACAAGCTGCCTCTGGCCTGCTTTTGGCACAGAATTTCATCCCAGGAGTGATGAGATGGCAGATCACCCTCTGACTCCCCTTTTCACAGCAGCAAATGTTTCCACCCAGACGTGGGGTGCAGACATCGGCCAGGTCAGGGGCTGCATCGTGGGTGCCTGTCCCTTTGACTGCTGAGCCGGCTGCCAAGCATGGTTCTGCGGCTGCTCCACCCCATGGGCATGAGGGAGGGATCACATGAAGAGGCTGCTGCCCAGGGCCATGCAGTTTAGCGAAGGACAGATGGTCTCCCGTCTGGCAGCCTTGACATATGCTCGGCCTCAGCTGGAGATGAAGCCCTAGGCTCCGCTAAGTCCGCTCTTGACCCTGACCCAGCAGCCTGAGTGCTACCAGCCAAGACTCACAAAGATGCAACTGTGCTCACTGCGGTCCGCACCGGGAAACCCAGCTGCACTCTGAACCCACCAATCCCAGATGCTGCAAGGTCTGTGGGGCTAACGAGCCTCTTCAATCAGACAAGATTAATTTTCAAGAGGCAAAGACCATTAGGGAAAAGAGGACACACTGCAGGGATGGAGGGTCTCAGAAGAGCTGATCCGTTACAGGCACAGATCCATACCAGTGACAGGGCCGCTTCCAGGACCCCCAGTCTGGACCTGCAGGCCCAGGGCCACAGCAGAATGGATTTAAACTCCAACAGCTGGGAACCAGCTGGCCTGACACGGCCCGCATGTGCACTTCAAGAATAAATTCAGGCCCAGACACTTCCTTCCCTGCATCATGAAAAAGCAATTAAATCCCCTCTGCTCTAAAGAGCAGCAGATAGTGTACCTCTTTCGGCTGCCCAGAAGGGCACGGTCGGCTTGGGAAGCTGAACTGACGTCCTTGAGTCCTGAAGTGGGCTTAAGGCGCTGTCAGTGACGCTGCATACGAAATCAGCTATTTGGAGTCTTCAGAGGAAACGCTGACAGGCTGCTCCTCCTGGCGAGCTCCTGCATCAGAAATGAGCCCGGGGACAGAGCCAGGGGCGTGAGAGTCAAGAAAGCACCTACTCATTACCTAACGCAGATGTAACTTGCCCACGGCCGCTGGTGGGAGCGCTGGCGAGGCACAAGCAGGAGGCAGGTGACATTTAGCCGGCGGTCAGGACGAGCCCCCCAGAGGAGACTGGTATGGCTTGGAGTGGGGGTGGGGGTCGAACCCTACACAAAAGGCCAGAGCTGACTCGAGACCTTGGAGGCCAGAACCTAGCACTGCAAGTAATGACATCAGAAAGTTGGTGCAATGAACATTGGGGTGCAGGTGTCATCCTGAAGTAGATTTCCTTCTGGGTACAAGCCCAGGAGTGGGATTCCTGGGTCATATGGTAAGTCTATTCCTAGTCTTTTGAGGAATCTCCACACTGTTTTCCATAGTGGCTGCACCAAACTGCCTTCCCACCAGCAGTGTAGGAGGGTTCCCCTTTCTCCACAGCCTCTCCAGCATTTGTCATTTGTGGATTTTTGAATGACGGCCATTCTGACTGGTGTGAGGTGATACCTCATTGTAGTTTTGATTTGCATTTCTCTGATAATTAGTGATATTGAGCACTTTTTCATGTGCTTTTTGATCATTTGTATGTCTTCCTTGGAGAATTGCTTGTTTAGGTCTTCTGCCCATTTTTGGATTGGGTTGTTTATTTTTTTCTTATTGAGTCATAGCCAAAACATGGAAACAGCCTAAATGTCCATCAACAGGTGACTGGATAAAGAAGATGCGGTATATTTATACAATGGAATACTACTCAGCCATAAAAACCGACAACATAATGCCATTTGCAGCAACATGGATGCTCCTAGAGAATGTCATTCTAAGTGAAATAAGCCAGAAAGAGAAAGAAAAATACCATATGAGATCGCTCATATGTGGAACCTAAAAAACAAAAACAAAAACAAACAAACAAACAAAAACAAAGCATAAATACAGGACAGAAATAGACTCATGGACAGAGAATACAGACTTGTGGTTACCAGGAGGATGGAGGGTGGGAAGGGATAGACTGGGATTTCAAAATTGTAGAATAGATAAACAAGATTACACTGTATAGCACAGGGAAATATACACAAAATGTTATGATAAATCACAGAGAAAAAAATGTGACAATGAGTGTGTATATGTCCATGAATGACTGAAAAATTGTGCTGAACACTGGAATTTGACACAACATTGTAAAATGATTATAAATCAATAAAAAATGTTAAAAAAAAAAAGAAAGTTGGTGCAAATTTGGATGAAGATAAGACACCAGAAAATGTCTTCTAAGATGCCCCAGGAAAGAAAATAAAAGGATGTACACATACCCCAGCAGAACTGCCGAGCAGGAAGACTCAAAACTGTTCCAGTGAACAAAGGACTGTAAATACATTAGCTAATTTCACGCGTTTAACAAATAATGACTAATCCTTACAAAGCACTTAGCAAGAGCCAGACTCTGAAGTCCTGAGTTTTCCCTGTGATCTTTACAAGGTAAGGATTGTCACCCCACTCCACAAACTGGGAGACACAAGGGGATTAAGCCAATCATTCGAGTCATACAGCCAGTAAGTGCATGAGCTAGGGGTCTCCCCCCACCCGCCGCTGTCCTGCCCCAGTGTCTTTATTCTTAGCCATCACACCGTGAATCACACCACCAGGCCAAGAGCCCAGCGCAATGCAATTCTTACCATACTCATTGTGCTGTTTTTATTGTTTTCTTTTAAGCTAGTATAAAAATAGATACACGGTATGGTGGGCAGAAGAATGCGTCCCTCCCTCAGCTGTCTATGTTCCCATCTCTGGAAACTGACTGTATTGGGTTACATGGCAAGGGGGATTAAGGTTGCAAGTGAAATTAAGTTTCCTAATCAGCTGACTTAACCCATCTTGGATTCTTTGGTGGGGCTGATATAATCACAGGGTTCTTAAATGTGGAAAGGGGAGGCAGAATTGGGAAAACCTACACTCTTCCTTCCGTTTCTCTTCACTCTTGCCTGGCTACCACATTCACACTTCTCACACCAGATGTGTGGTTTCTCCCCCATACCAAGCAATTCTCTCTAACACCAGCTAGATGTCCTATGATTCAATTTAATCCTGACACTCCTGGAGTTCACGCACACCCCCCAGGTGAAGGATTCGTCCACAAGACAACACCTCACCCAAGACACCAATTCCAAGTAGCAGGTTCCAAGTTTACCCACAACTTCTGTCCAACTTCACTACAAATCACATGTTCCCATAATTTCCTTTCTGGGCTCAATTAATTTCCTAGAGCTGCTCACAGATCTCAAGTAAACAGTTCACCTTGTAGACTCCCAGTTTATTATTAAAGGATGTAACTCAGACATCGCCAGATGGAAGAGATGCAGAGGGCAAGGGGAGGGGTGTGGAGCCGCCATAACTTCTCCGGGCTCCCACTCTCCCAGCAAATCCACATGTTCAGCAGCCTGGCGCCCTGTACTTTGAGATTTTATAAAGACTTCATTGCATGGCCATGACTGATCATTTACTCAATCTCTAGCCCCTCTCCCCTGTAGGGGGAGGGGATGAAAGTTTCATGCTTCTAACCATGGCTTGATCTTTCTGGTGACCCGCCCCCATCCTGAAGCCACCCAGCCAGAGTCGCCTTATTAGAACAAAGACACTCCCATCACCCAGGAGATTCGAAGAGACTCGGGAGCTCTGTGTCCGGAACCGGGATCAAAGCCCAAATATCAGAACAGGAAATAACCCCAGTGCTTTGGTCACTTGGGAAATTACAAAGGTTTTAAGATCTCTGGGCCTGGAACGGGGAACAGAGACCAATAGATGTATTTCCAATTATTTCAAAGAGACAGAAGAGGTGATCAGAGAAATTATTTGTGAGAAGAACTTGACCTGCTCTTTCCGTCTTTGAAGGAGGAGGAAGGGGCCACACACCAAGGAAAATACGTGCCTCTCGAAGCTGGAAAAGACAAAGAAATGGATTTTCCTCTAGAGCTTCCAGAAGGAACCAGCCTTGCCCACGTTTAACTTTACTCCAGTGAAACCTGTATCATATGCCTAACATACTGGACTATTAGCTAATAAATTTGTGTGCCTTTAAGCCACTAAGTTTGTGGTAACTTGTGACTTCTGCAACAGAAAACTAATCTCTAAGAAATGACACTTACTCAACCGTCCATGTGCCAGGTCCTCAGGTGTTTTCTTGTTCAATCCATACGACAATCCTAGGAGAACACCTTTATTGACTCCATTTTAGAGATAAAGCAGCTGAGTCATAAGAAGATTATTGCTTAAACAATAAAAGGTGTCAGGACCAGAATTTGAGCAAAGGTTTGTGGAGTCTACCTGCTTCCCACCAAGGGTCTGCAGTTAGAAAGGGAAGGAGGCAGGAAGGCCTGCAGGTTAAGTCCAGAGACTCTGATGCCTCAGGGAGAGTTCCCAGGGAGAGGAAGATGTCAGTGTGTGGAGCGCCTGCCCAGAGTCCCTGCAGCTGGAGGTCCTGGACCGGAGCGCCTGGTTCCCAAGGGCTCTCTCAGCATGTTCCTTCTCTTGTCTCCAGATTCTCCCACAGGCCCATGAGCTCATGGCAGATGGTTCCTCAAGTCAACCTCGAGCTGCGTCTCCCGGCCCAGCAGGTGCTCACCAGGGTACCATTGTGACGTCAGCCTGTTGAGGTCCCGGCCCCAGCTCTGCACCTGTGACCGCGGCAGCCAGAGGAGGTGCATGAAGCCGCAGGCCTGCATCCTTCCAGAAGGCTCTGTGTCAGCTGTTACAGTGGCTCATGGTGATGAGATAATATTCTGCTCTTCTCATGAAGTTACACCACTGATTCAACTGCCAAAGGGAGTGAGAGAGTTTGAAATTGAACTATTTTGCTCCCACTTTTGTTCCAGTGAAATTTTGAAAACAGTGAAATCATAAGGGAAAAATAAAAACCTGAGGACTGAGATTCCTTTAGAGTCTAGCAAGATTCCCCTTACTTTGTGAACATTGAACCCCTCCAGACAATTACTCGTCACCTAAAACTAGCAGAGGGAAGGCGAGTTCACCTCCAGATGAGAAATAGTGGTCGTTATAAATATAAATCATGCACTTTTTATAATAGACAGCACCTATCATTGGATAACGTGGAAGACGAGACATAGATCTGTGTTTGCAGAACAGTAAGTTACCACTGTGGGAAAGGGGGACGGGGAGAAGAAGGAAGGATCGTAGCAGCAGAAATGGACCACTCATGGGACATTTAGGAATAAGTGGGCTGAAAACTAGGAAAGGTCATGTCACCGCCAGGGCCCCATCTTCTTCAACTGGCTTTGAATTTAAATGGCAATCTATGCAACCCATTGCAACAGACGTTAATTGTGAACCTACTGTGTTCCAGCGCACATACACAGAGACGTCCAGACCCGCAAGGAGCTCACACCTTGATGGAGGTATAAGATGAGCTGCATACAAACAGAAGCAGAGCTTCAGGAATCCCATCTCTGTCATTTCTTATTTCAAGAGGATAAATGGGAAAACCATATGGCCACCTATACGGATGCCAAAAAGGCATTTTCCAAGATTGCACATCTGCTTCTGATAAAACTTCTAAGTAACTGGGGAGTGAAAATACAGTTTTGAAAATTAAGAGCATCAATTAGAAACATCAAGCAGGCAGCTTAGCCTATAATAAATCATCAGATATTCCCATTAGAGTCAGAGTGGCAACTCGCCAGAAACGACCACACAGGCACACCCTCCCTCCACTTGTGTGCCCTCCTCGGCGGTATGGCTTTGCCACTAGTCCCATAAGTGGTGAAGACTCTGGCTCCACCTCTTGAATGTGGGCTGGACTTGTGACATGCTGTAACAATGGAACAGAGTGGAAGCGACATCGTGTGAGTCTGAGCTGAGGACCCTGGAGGCCCTGAGCTCCTGCTCAGGACCTCCGGGAGCACCTTGTGAAGAAGCCGGGTCTCGCCCACAGGGGATGCGAGGCCACGTGGAGCAGAGAAGGGCTCTCCCCGCCGATGGGTAGCACCAGCTGTTAGACTTGCTACTCTGCCCTGCCAAGCTGCAGGTGACCACAGCTGTACGCGGGATGCTGGGGGAGCCCCACGAACGGCATTCTAGCTACGTCCAGCCCAAACTGCTGACCCACCACCTGATGAACAAATGACACAGTGGCTGTTCTAAGCCATCAAGTTTTGGGTGATTTGTTACCTGTGTTACTTTGCTAGGACTGTCAAAACAAAGTACCCGAACTGAGTGGCTTCAATATAAATAACAAAAATGTGTTCTCTCACTGTTTTGGAGGCCGAAAGTCTGAAATCAAGGCGTCGACAGTTCTGAGGCTGAGGACTGAGACGGAGGGAGCTGTTCCAGGCCCGTCTCCTTGGCTTGGAGACGGCCGTCGTCAGGGTTCACACAGCATCCTCCCTGTGCGCGTCTGCGTGAGCAGCTTTCCCCTTTTAATAAGGACAACAGTCATATGGGATTGGTGTCCACCCTAATGACCTCATTCTAACCTGCTGACCTCCGTGAAGCCCCAGCTCTGAATAAGCCCACATTCTGAGATACGGGAGGGTAAGACCTCAACATGCAAACTGAGGAGGGGGCACAGAATGCAAGCCCTGCCACCCTACAACAATACGGTCAGGAGTATAGTCGACTTTTTTCTGAAACTTTAATTACTGTAATAAAGCAAAAGTAAGAGGCAAATGTTTAAGTATCAGAAAGGAAAAGCCAGGATGGTCCTTCCTGGAAGATTATCCTGCTGTCTACATGGGAAATCAAAGAGCGTTAACTGAAATGCTATTGAAACTAAGAAGAGCATTTCCTGAGATTCCTACATTTAACAGCAAAACATGTTTAAAAACACTTTCCTTTATATCGGCAATAACCAACTTGAATATATAATTTTAAAGAAGATACTTACAAAGCTTTGTATATAAATGTTCATAACAGCTTTATCATTAAAACCCCCAAATAGAAAAAAATCAAATACCCATCAGTAGTTGAATGTCTACATAGCAGTATATTGATACAATGGTGGTTACTTTTGATAATGCATACATGTGTGGTATACACATATTTTATTAAAACCTGTATTCATTGTGAGTATAAAACTCATCAAACCTGTACCTAATAGAGATGCATTCATTCTACTATATATAAATTATACCTCAATAATATAACTTTTAAACATTCTAATGTTATTAAAGGGATAAATCTAAAAAAAATTAGAAGACATTAAAACACCAAAAGAAAATTTAGAAGAAAATTTTATAACCATATGGTAAAAAAGTAAGTTAATTATCATGACAGCAGAGCGAAAGCCATAAATTAAAAATTAAAACTTTATCTTATATGAAACATTTCAAACAATTTATCTATCAAGGGGCATCAGCAAAAGAGTTTAAACATCAGCCACAAACTTGAAAAAATTGCAGCATGATTGGCAAACAGTGGAGCCTCATGAAAAATGCTGGTCTAGGGTGTGAAGTGAGAAAAGGAAAAAACTCTTGGAATTGTCGGAAGTTAGGAGATCCAGGAACAGAGAAGATGGGGAATTTAGATCCACATGGATCTCCCAGGGAAGGAAACAGGAGGCTAGGCCGGCAGATAGGTCCTACACGAGGTGCTCACTGTCCAGCCACGTGGGGCGGGAGCGGCAGGGAACACCCTCTCCTGTGTGTTTAGCTCGGTGCATGGTGACCTGGCTTAGCAGCTAATGTGATGCAGTCGATGACCTAAGAGATTGCATCTCCCTCTCCTTGGTTAAGTGTGAGGAATGATGAGAAACACGTTCTCTGCCAGCAGTTCCCAAACCTTTCGGTCTCAGAAACTTTACATTCTAAAAAACTACTGAGGACCCCCATAAGCTTTGGTTTACAAGAGTTCTGTTTCTCAATACTGTATCAGAAATTGAATTGTTTTAGAAATTACAACTAAGAATGCTTCTCAATTTTATTAATACATTTTAGAAGAATGATAAAGCCATTATGTGCTAATGTAAACAATTTATTTTATAGAAATTAGCTATGTTTTTCAAAACCAAAAAAAGTGATGAGAGGAACAACATTCCTGCGTGTCTCTAATGTCTGGCTCCGTAGAAGACAGCTGGATTGTCCACATCTGCGTAGGAGCAGATGTGACAGAATGGGTTGTGATCTGTTGTCTTGGCTGAAGTGTATGAAGGTAATCACACCTCACACAGTCATGTCGTAGGAAAAGAGCAATATTTTATAGCTTTTCAGATCACTGTGGCTCTTCTTCTTGCATGCTACACCAACACTCAACAAGCTACAGGTTTTTAAGGTTTAGCTGTAATGTGGAACCCAAAACCCCCAGCGATGATCTTTTTCTACTCCAAGACATTAAACACCACTGACCCATCTTGTATGTTGAATGAATTAATTTCTCACACACGATTTTGTACCATCATGCACTGGTCATTTGGAAAACTGTTGGTTCACTGAGTTTGCAGGTCTTCCAAGTGTCGACACAATTCATTACACAATATTAAAAAGAATTTGTTAAAATCACCACCCATCTCAGGAATCAAGTCCTGAAGTCCCCAGAAACTATCAGGTTCGTGGCGGCTGATACAAGTGTTCCACAGCTCCAATTTTCGCTTGAAAGCTTGAATTTTATCCCTGGCAAAAAATACTGTCAGTTGCTTTCCTTGAATTGACAAGCTCACTTTGTTCACTTCCGAGAAAATGTCTAGCAAATACTCCAGTCTGAGCAGCCCCAGCAAGTCCGCCAGTCATGCTTTGAAGTCAAGATGGGGTCCCCCAGAAGAAGCGGCTCGTTCAGCTCAAAACAGAAAGCATTGCACGAGGGCTTTTCCTTGAGACAACGCACATCCCAGGGGAGACAAAAGAAAGACTTTGTGTGCACGTCCCAGGATAAGAAAGAGACGTGCACACTAGGGTCAAAGTTTAATAAAATTAACAGTTTTTGCTGCTTCATCAAGGGCATCCTTAATGAATCTGGCCCTTTTTTTTTTAATTGTGAATACATGAAATGGCCGTGAGGACAGTTTGCTGCCACTGCTTTGATCCCGGCTAAGGCATCGGCTGCTCTGCCTACCATTGCTTTTGCGCCATAAGTGCAAATGTCGACACCGTGAAGGAGAGGAATGGCATCTTAATATTATGAGAAGAATTATGACTTCACAGAACCCCTGGAAGAGTCTCAGGGACCCTCGGGGTTACATTTCCAGACACACTATGCTAGGCTACTCCAAGGAAATCATCAGAAGTTTGCTCGGAGTTTTGGTCAAGCAATTCCACTCCTCGGTATTTATCTGAAAAAAATGAAAACACTAATTCAAAAAGATACATGCACCCCAACATTTATAGCAGTATTATTTACCATTGTCAAAGTATGGAAGCAACCTAAGTGTCCATCAGCAGATGAACAGGTAAAGATGTGGTGTGTGTTTACATATGCAATGGAATACTACTCAGCCATAAAAAAGAAATGTTGCCATTTGCAATAACATGGATGGACTTGGAGGGTATTGTGCTTAGTGAAATAATTCAGACAGAGAAAGAAAAATACCATATGATATCACTCACATGTGGAATCTAAAAAATAAAGCAAACTAGTGAATATAACAAAATGCAATGTACTCACAGATCTAGAGAACGAATTAATGATTACCAGTGGGGAGACGGAAAGGGGAGGGGCATGATAGGGGGAGGGGACTAAGAAAAACAAACTACTAAATATAAAACAATTTAGTTATAAGGATATATGTACAGCATAGGAAATATAGCCAATATTTTGTAATAACTACAAGTGGAATATAGCCTTTAAAAATTGTAGCTCACTGTGTTGTACACTTGAAATTTATTTAATACTGTGCATCAACAATTTAAAACATTTAAAAGATATGTATGGTCAAAGATGTCAATTTCAACATTGTTTGAAACCGGGAAAAATTGAAAATAATCTGAATGCTCCAAAGGAGGACACTGTTAACTGACTGGTGGTGCATCCATGCAATGAAATGCTATAAAGCAAGTTGGGTGTCAGGTGAATTGGACAAAAGACAGAGATTTTCACCATGGAGGTTTGCTGGGACTTGCACCCAGGAGCATCCCTGAGGACAGGGAGGAAGCAGGAGTGAGTTGATGCTGTTGTGAAAGAGGACCCAGCTCGTTACACTCTTCAGAGGTAGCCAAAGGTCGAGGGCCCCAGGCTCTGCACCCTCCCCTCAGCCAGTCACGGGAGTGAATGGAATGTGGACGGGCAGCCCCCTTCCTCCCTGCCGACGTCTGGGTCTGGCTCCGCTTTGAGCCAGGAGACAGCTCTCAGCCGCTGGGGGAATGAGTGCTGTCTCCCTGCAGGGGGTTCTGGGCGGTGCAGTACAGCATCCATTGCAAGTTACTGAAAGGGAAGAAGCAATTCTATAACTCTTAATATGAAAAGATGTTTTCAAGTGGAGTATGTTTCTAGTATAAGCTCACATTCTGTACTAAAAAATAAGATCTCAAGAGTTCGTAATAGAACGGCCTGAAAGATAAACAACAAACCGTTCACGGAATTACCTCCGGTGGCAGCATTTAAGGGGAATTTTTTCCTTAAGAACTGCTGGATTCTTCTAAAATGTTAACTGCATATATACTACTTGTTATTGAAGTAGAGTTGATTTACAATGTTATGTCAGTTTCTGTGTACAGCAGAGTGATTCAGTTATACATATACATGTTCTTTTCCATACTCTTTTTCGTTATAGGTTACTACAAGATATTGAATGTAGTTCCCTGTGCTGTACAGTAGGACCTTGTTGTTTATCTATTTTATATATAGTAGTTTGTATCTGCCAATCCTAAATTCCTAATTTATCCCTCCTCCACCCTTTTCCCTTTGGCAACTGTAAGTTTGTTTTCTAGGTCTGTGGATCTCTGTTTTGCAAATAAATTCATTTGTGTCCCTTTTTTAAGAGTCCACATGTAAGTGATAACATGCGATATTTTTCTTTCTCTTTCTGGCTTACTTTACTTAGTATGATGGACTCCAGGTCCATCCATGTTGCTGCAAGTGACAGTATTTCGGTCTTGTTTGTGGCTGAGTAGTACTGCAGTGTGTGTATATACCACATCCTCTTTATCCAGTCGTCTTGTCGATGGACAGCTGGCTTCCACGTCTCAGCTATTGTAAATAGTGCTGCTATAAAACATTGGGGGGCCTGGCATATATACTACTTTTATGACCATAAAAATATTTCCAGTTTAAATAAAAGCATAATGAAAGCTGTGTCCCCTTAGCCACAGTATCGTGAGTACCAATGAAACACTGTTCAAACCTGTCTCTTCAGACCTGAGAAAACCTCACCGGAGAGGCAAAGGGGCCCATCCATGTCATGCAGAAAGCGTCTGCATCCCCTGGGTCAAGAGTCCCATCCCCCCCGGCTCCCTGCTCAGGTCCCAGAAGAGACATAAACACAGAGCTGGGGAGGAAACAGCAGAGGCACCCCGGGAGGACCTGGGGTGTCGGGACTGATGGAGACAGCGCAGAGGGCCTTCGAAGCAAGGGAGTGAGCCCAGGTAGAGGCAGTGAATCCCAGAGAAGTTCCTGGGAGTGAGAAGCCGATCCATTCGGCCGTGCAGACGAGTGAGGAACAGGTGAGTGAGGCTGACTTGGTGACCTGGGCAAAACCGTGGCACCTCAAGGACCCGTCGCAGGGAAGGGGACAAACAGCAAGGCAGAGGGGCCACAGAAAGTGTTCGAGCGAGCGATCCTAGGATTCGGGGATGGAAGTCACACTCCAGGAAAACTAATCTGGCAGCTCAACGGTCCAAAGAGACAAGACCAGCAGAAATAACAGTATTGGCAATAAGTGGAAAAATGAGTTAATGGGATTTTGGAACAAGGATACAGCCCTTGGAAGTGAAGCCTCTTGGAGCCGTGTAAGTGACCTTGAGGTGAGATTCTGCACCCGGGCTCGGCCAAGGCACGGAGGGCTGTCACAGAGCATCCATTTGATCATCGCCCGGTTACCTCATTCGCCCCATTCACATTTCGTGAGGGTCTCCTCTGTGCCAGCAGGTGTTTGACCACGTATGAGATGTGATTAAGCTTCACATCTCAAGCACATCCAACTGCCCATGCAGGTGATCCAAGAAATTTCAAGCAGCATTTGAGGAGACTGGGAAACACAGTCATGAACTCTGAGTAGCTGCGTAATCGTGTTATTTAATCCTGGGAACACAGAGAAGTCACCTCTGCAAAACTATTTTGCCAAGACAGTCACGCCAGGGACCTAAGTTGTATGATTCAGCGAGTGCGAGAATGGGAACAGCTGTGGTGATGGAGCCGAGCAGAAGTCCCGGACGTGGGTGACATCCACGGTGTGGCTCGGCACCAGGACCAGCCACTGGGGCACCCGGGGAGGCCGAGCCAAGCCACGGGCCCTAGATGCAGAAGCAGAAGAGCTGGGACAGGGGCAGGGCTGCGCTGCTCCCAGGAGGAGACTCAGAGCCACCCCACCCCCGGCCCCGGGTAGTCTTGCACTGGGGGTGCCAACTGCGAGGCCGTCGAAGATTCTTGTCACTGGCTGGAGAGCCCATTCAGGTCCATAACCAGGCCAGGCGTCGGGGACTGAGTGAGAACAATCCCCATCTCCAGGATCTCAGACCCAGAGCTCTGGAAGCCACACATCTAATCAGCTCCAGCCCGAGTCAGCTGCCGACAGGTGTGTGACGAGGGGACAGACAAGGACAACAGGATCTGATGGTGCCCGTGGCCTTTTGGAAGCATTGGCATTTCTGCTGTTGAGGGTGATTTTAACTGAAGGGAGGTGTTGTGATGAGGCTTTCTGAAATAGGGGATGATTTTCCCTATGTTTGAGCATGAAATTGTTTGAACACCCCTCCCTAAGAAAGTGTGGTCTTGCATTTAGATAGCCCCCTGCCACCCCTTCTCCTGTAAACAGCCCCTCCTGAATTCCAGGCTGGCTGAAAGAATTTCCCCACTTTGGCATGTCACCCCACCCCCAGGTCAAACTCCACCATGAGTCTGCATTTAGAATTCTTTATATCATTGGAACCGGGAAATATTCTCCGACAAATGTGGGGGAACCCAGTTTTCGAAGCAGCTCTCCTAAGAGGGGGCTGGGAATCGCAGAGCCTGGCTCCACTAGAACCCAGCAAGTGGCCCATGAGAGCCTGGACGAGGTCCGAGAGGAGCCCAAGCGGGCGGGACTGCGTGGGTTGGGTGGTTTCCAGACACGGCAGCCCCGTGAGTCTGGAGGGTTTGGTTTCCCTCCAGAGAGAGAGGGAGACATTTAAAGGGGACACTGGCAAGCGGGGAGCCGTAGAGGGGGCAGAGCAGGTGGAGGAGAGTCTGGCCTCCATGGAGATGAGGAATGATGGGAAGCAGGGGGGTGGTTTAACCTGGAGTAGAGTCTGTGGGAGCTGGAGCCCTGAAGGTGTCCAACCAAAAGGCAGTACCGTCTTCTGTCTGCACCTCCTGAGAGCGGAGGGAGGGCCGCTAGTTGAGTCCTGCGGAGCCATGTTGACTTGGGCTCAGGGAGGGGACGGCTTCCGGGTAGATGACGGCGTAGTGAGCAGAGAAACCTGCTTGCTCTGCATTCACAAATGCCCTGGTTCTTCCTCATCCTTTGTCCTCCCCGAGTCTCTCCTTGGAGACAGTGGGGAGGCATCGCCGTGTGCTGGTCCTCAGGCTAGAGACACAGAGGTGACCAGTGGAGACATAGTCCCTGTCACCACGAGCCACACAGTCTAGTCTAGCGCGGCAGGAGCGCAGCAGTGTCGTAGAGACGGGCTCAGCAAACGACAGGCCTCGGGTCAAACTCAGCCTTCTGCCTGCTTTGTGAATGGCTTTACTGCCACGCTGCCACGCTCCGTTATTTAAGTGTGATGTTTAAGGCTGCTCTCAGGCTCCAAGAGCAGAGTTGAGTACCTACAACAGAGACCGGCCCACGAATCCTATAATATTTACATTTAAAGAAAGTTTGCCCATCTCTGCTCTGAATGGGTAAACACACTGTTACAATACAGTGTCCAGGTGCCCTACCACCCCTCAGGGACTCTGGGTGTATTAAAGGAAATAATTCATGCCAAGCGCTTAGTACAACGCTGGCGGCGTAGTAAGTGTCCAATAAACCATAGCTATGGAGGAAGAGGAGGAGGAGAGGAAGAGCCCAGGATGCTGCAGGAACACAGAAACAGCAGCGGGGGGGGGGGGACATCAAGGAAGGCTTCCTGGAAGAAGGGATGTCTGAGATGATACCTGATGGATTCGTTGGAATTTCCAGGTGAATTATGGTTCCCAGGAAGTGGAAGCACATGTAAGAGGCAGAAACGAGGGAAGGCAGGATCCGTTTGAAACAAACGCAGATTGGCCGGCGTGGCAGACGTGAGAGGTGATGTCGGGTCTGGGCTGGCAGAGCCAAGACACATGTGGGGTTTATCTTGAGGCTCATGGGAATCCGATGAAGGCTTGCTAGGGGTTGATGTCATCAGGCTTGCACTTTAGAAAGAATTATTCTGACTGCAATGTGGAGAATGCATTAGAGGGCAAATGTGATGGTCAGGAAACCACACTGGAGGCTTTTAGGGTGTCCGGGCAGGAGGTGGTGGTGGTGGACACAAGGCTGTGGTGGTGGGATGGAGAGCTGAAGGACACAAGGTCCAGAGGAGCTTGGATGGAATGGAGATGGGGGTGAGGGAGAGGAAGAAGTAAAGGAGGTGCCCCCGTGTCCCAGCCAGTCAACATGGGTAGTGATGTACTATTCGCTGAACCAGGGGATGAAACAGCAAGTTGGTGGATGAGGGGCAGGTTTGGCGAGGAAAAGTAAAGCGCCAGTGGGGACATCGTATTGGTCAGCAGGGAATAGCAGGCGCATCCATCAGGGAAACTAAGGGGATGTCAAACTAAGTCAAAGCACCAGTGATATGGGTGTGGGCAGGATTTACGGGGCAGGATGGGATGATGATTGTCAAGTGGCAGGAAGGGATGGGCACTTAGTAGGTGCACTGTATGTTCATCGCTTCCCCCAAACTCCCTACATGTTATGGGAAACATTCATCTTACCTCTGCCATCAACAAAGAAGACTTAAAACCCATAAAGACATAGAAAGTCAGAGGAAATAAACTGACACTGCGACTGGGGAACCAAACTACGTAATAACTCACCCTTCTCCTGAGACAATAATTCACCCTTCTTCTAAGACAATCTAGTGCCTTTTTTGGAGGAACATTTTAATCCGCAGACATTTTAACAATGGAAATCCTTAATGGCTTAGAGCAACGAAAGCAAAATGCTTTATCAGATAGCATTTCACCTGATATTTAAAATAAACCCACAATAAAACTTTTTGTCAGGTTATTCAATTTTCCTTTAATATTGATTGTAATTAGTTCAAGCTGCAGCTACCTAAATTGTCCGAGGGAAAAAAAATTAAAACCAAGCCTGCTTAAAAAAAATTAGCTACTAGCAAAGGATTGACGAGGGCAGGGAGAGGGCATTCTATGTTTCTCAGCATCTCTTAACTGTTTTTGTTCGACAGGAATTATTTTATTGTCAACAGATTTGTTACAAATTTATGAACCATTTTAACCTTTTTCTGTTGCAGGGGGAACATTTCCGGGTGAAAGAATTTGAAGAAATTGTTCAAAGTAGACTCTTAGGTGGCATTCCCCTGCCCTCCCTGGAGACGTCCTGGGAGTGGGACGCACTCCACAGAACAAAGCGAGAACAATCACTCGAGTCTGTCGACACGAGCATAATATTTAGGACGTTTAGAAGTCATCTTTGTAATACAATAAATAGAATGAAGCACCATGAGATTATGCGTGACTATTGACCTATGAAAGTGAAAGAAATATGTGACCACATTAAAAAAAAAGAAGAGGAAATAAAATTCTTTTTATGGAAACATTTTTTAAACACTTTACATCACTGGTCAAACATTTTCATCACTGGTTAAAATACCCCTACATTATTATTGGTTAATCTACTTTTCTCAACCAAAATTCACCTCTGACGTTCAGGAGAGGGCACAGCTAACAACCACGATAAATGGCTAGAAGGAGAGATGTGAAGGTCCATCAGGTTGATGACGTGGCCCTCTGTAGGCAGTAGTCTCCGTCAGAGAGCTCTGACACAAGAGAAAAGGGCGAAAAGTCTCCCTGCCGCTTTTATTGCACAGTGAGGCGAACTGAAACATTTTCTTTTGTGTATAAATGTCATCATCTCACATATGAGCCTTGAGGATGAAAATTAGAATATGATCACTTAGCCAAACAGTTGCTCCTTTTCTTCTAAAGAGTGAAAGCTCCCAAGTCAAGTTTCCAAGCAGTGATTAGACACTTGCTGTGTACAGTGTCTTAATTATGCTTTTCAACTGATCTGGCGAGCATTCAGGTAGGCAACAGGATGACAGCAGACTTTCAGTGTTTTGACCCAGGGACCCTTTTGCAAATTAAAACGATCTCCAAAGGAAATTCTGCCTTCTAAAAAATCCTTGAAAATGACTATCATAAAGAAGAAAGGGTTAGAACCTAAGCTCCTGATCATAAAATCAAAATAAAATCATATAAAAAGAATTGTACTCATAGAACATTTAAGGTGGTGGTAAATAGTCTTCTTTAAAAAATATCTGTATATATCGTATGGTATCTTGCATATGCCACATGGAACAGTAGTTAATGCTACTAGGTAAGCACTGGGTTAACAGTTAGAAATTGAACACCCCAAGGCTGTTAAATCTACTGTGTACATTAGACCATTATAGTTGGTAGCAATTCACCTGGTCGTCTACCTGTAGGAACCAGGTCATTAGAACAAAGCAGTGGATGTCTTTTCAACCTCCAACTGTCAGACTGGATTGGGAATAATGAAGCTTGACAAGACTCAAGCTGAAAAAGGGTTCATCGCAACAGATCTGCTGCAAGGTCTGAATTTTAACACAAAGGTAATATTGTGCTTCGGCTGAAAAGTTAGCTAATCTGTGTGTTTTTCTGTGAAACACAACACTTCACAGAGAAAATGTACACCCAACCGACACAAGAGTTACTGGCTTTGGAAGTACATTCTTCAATAAACATTTACAGATGTGTGTATTTGAATAATATGTTGCTTTAAAAAGACATTTGCTATCTGTGTTAAGTCCTCACTCCTGGGGGTGCAAAGAGACGGGAGACCTAGTCTGGCTTCAGAGAGCAAGGAAGACATGGACCCAAACTGGTTGGAATCACTCCAATCATGGTAATATAACTGAGTGCTGTGAGGACCCAGAGGCGATTCTGGAAAATTCTCTCCTTTATCTGAGGGTCAGGGAAAGCTGTGGAGGAGACAATGTTTGATTTTATCTCTGAATGAAGACACAGTATGACAGACGACTGGGGAAGAGAGATACTTAAGGCAGAAGGAATAGACTGATTATATATAATGTAATTATATTAATATTTTCATATATTTATACACACATACAGATATTTAAGTAGTAAAATAAATTGTAAACATACACAACTTTCTATGCCTTTGATAGTATACACTGTTCCAAAATGTACACAGGCCATGCACAAAAATTTAAAACGTTCTGAGAAGTAAAGAATGTCTAGGTCACCTTCTCAGATCACAATGCAATAAAATAACAAATGTATGATTGAAAAAATCTAACCATTTTGGACGTAAAACATTTCAATCCTCTAATTAATACTTGAGACAAGAAATTCAGAATTGCAGTTACAGAATGTTGATATAATAATGACAATGGGAACTTTAAGGTAAAATCCTTAGTTATATACTCTTCGATGCTTTTTATTATTAAATTTAAAAATTCTAATATGCTTATCATTCAACTAAAGAAATGAAAGAGAAAAAACCTGAAAAAACATGATGAAGAAATTAATCAAGATAAAGAGAAAATAATTAAACTGGAATATATTTTAAAAACTCAAAACATTGGCAGGTCCAAGCAACAGTTCTATAAAAAACAACAAAACAGACAAGCCTCTGGAAAATCTAATCAGGAAAAATTATTGATGACAAAAGACACAGTTATGAGAGAGAAAAGATCATTACAATCATTTGAGAAAAGATCATACAATCATTTCAAAGATAAAGAATAAACAACTCTACAATAAGACATTTGAAAGTTTGACTGAAATGGATGATTTTTAAAGGAAACATAACTAAACCAAAATCACTCTTAAAAGAAGTTGAAGACAAATAAGCCAAGAACAATTTTTAAATCTATTGAGGAGCTATCACAAAATCAAAAACTCAAATAAGTCAAAGAGAAAAATTAAAATCTATCAAGGATCGACTTCCAAAAAATTTTAAAAAACAAACAAACAAAACCTCTTGTACCAAATGGATTTGTGAGTGAATTTTATCAAACTCCCAAGAAACAGATTATTTCTATGTTCTTTTAATCATCCTAGAGCGTAGGAAAACATGGAAAATGTCCCAATTGATTGTTCCAATTTAAGAGAACTACATTAGTTATCCATTACTGCATAATATACTACTCTTTAAAAAACGAACATTTATTATCTCACAGTTTCTGTGAGTCGGGAATTTATAAGCAACTCCGGTGGGCTGTTCTGCCTCACAGTCTCTCGTGAGGCTTGACTCAACATTAGTCAAGGTTTTGGCTGGGGCTGCAGTCATCTGAAGGCTTGGCTGGGGCAGAACGATGAATTTCCAAGATGGTTTATTCTCATGACTGTTGGCAGAGGCCTCGGTTCTTTTCTGGCTCTTGGCAGGTGGCCTCAGCTCCTCACCATGTGAGACTCTCCATCGTGCTGCTTGGATATCCTCACAAAGTGGCCTCCTCTAGGATGAGTAATCTGAACGAGAGAACAGAGTGGAAGTTGCAGTGATTCTTATGATGTAGGCTCAGAAGTGACACATTATCATTTCTGCTTTATTCTTGCCATTAAAAGGGAGTCACTAAGTCCAGCCCACATTCAAGGGGAGGGGAATTAAGTTCCCCATCTTGAAGGAAGGTGTATCAGAGAGTTTGTAGGCATACTTTAAAACCAACACAGTCTGCCTTCTGGCCACACGTTAGTGACTACACTTACCTCTTCCCAAGAAGACCCCCCAAAGTCCATTTCCTTAGCTCTGTTAGCATTAAGTCCATGGCTTTTCACCTAAATCAGGTCCAGATAGAATGAGGATCCTCAGACAAAGTTCCTTAAGTACAGATCCTCAAGTACACTTCCTCTTGCTTGGAGAACTGGGAACTACGGAGAAAAGTTATCTGACCCTCACACATCCAACACACAACCGTTGGATGGACATGAAATAAATGCTGACGCTTGTTCAACGGGGGAGATGGAAGGCACAGAGAGGTCACCGTTCCAATTCTGAAATCCAGCCAGGAAAATGCTGTGAGGTGTTCTGTTTGTTTGCTCTTTCGTTCTGTTTTTTTAGGACTCGGTTCTGTTCCTGTCTGCACTCTTGGCTCTATCCTCTAGACTCTTGGTTCTGCTTTCTGAGTCATCTTTTTTTTTTCTGTAAAAGGTAGCCACTTTTGCGGTAGTGAAATCTCAGCTTGCTTCCTGCCAGTACAACTTTGGGGGTCAAAGGCCTCTTCATTTTGTCCTTTCAGTCCAAGGTAATGTTACTGTGCCAAAATGCTTCTTTTTGAAAGTTTGTGGGTCTCCGACAAATTTTATCGAAGATCCATCCCATTAAACAAAAGTCACAGTCATAAGCATCTTTTGAGATAAATCCTTTTCTATCTTGAGCTTCTACTAAGGGAACACTCCCTTAAGGACCCCTATTGATTGAATAATCCTCTGAAGCACCACACTGTACCTTTCCAAGGTCTAAACAAAGGATTCTAAGTAATACACTTGACTTGCTCTTAGGCCGTACTTCCCTACGAGTGGCCTGAATTTAATCTTTACTTGAAAACCACTTCTTAATTTCAGCATTGCCTATTATCTGGAGAGATTTAAAAGTTTAAGAAACATTAAGTTCTCACTCCTTTAATGTCTCATGATCTTTTCTTTAGGTTAACTCTCTCCCCTGACATTTTAGTACAAACAGCAATAAGGATCCAAAACGGATATGGATACCACTCCACGACCAAGTCATGTGTTTGCAGAAATGAAATGATCATTCAATAACAGAAAGCAGACTTCATCTTTATCACTTTGCCTAGAAATCTCCTTAGCCGCATCCTCCAGTTCATCATTCTACTTTTGACACTATCACAGGTGGCAGTGTTGCTGAACTTTGTGCCACTATATAACATGGAAGTCCTCTCCTGCAGTTTTCAGTAAGATTTCCCTCACGTCCTTTAAGCAACCACATATATCAAAGGCTGCCATGCTTCTGCAATTGGTCTCTTTAAGGCTTTTCAAGCTTTCACTAGCTCTCTTCAAAGTCATTCCAAGTTCAGCCCACTGCCCAGTCCCAAAGCCACTCCCCCAGGTTAAGCTTTTGTTATGACAGCACTAGACTGTTGGTCAAGCATCAGTTAGGGTTCCGCCAGAGAAACAGGTCACCAGCACAGATACCAAGGGACTTGACCGTACCGATTGTGAGAGCTGCGTGTCTCCATAAGAAAACTGTTTCCATGTCTGAGTGGGGCTTGAAGTCCGCAGGGCAGGCAGTTGGAAAGAATAAATGCATATAAAGTGGAGGAGAGTGAAGGCAAACTCGAGCCCATGAGCACAGGCTGGCTCAAACCCTAAGAACGGACCAGAACCAAGTCAGCCCCACTGCCTTGTCTCTCGATGAAATGAGTGTCCTGTATCTGCGACACTGCATCACGAAACTGAACACACGTCTGGCCCTGGAGTCAGAGAAGCTAAAGGAAGATTCAGAGGGTGAAGCGTCTGCAGCCCAGCTGCAGCCCCTTGCAGGTGAGGTGAGCCCGCTGACGGATGACAAGGCGTGTGAGCTACAAAAGCACCTGCCCTGCCCTTCCGTGTGTACAAACAAAACTGGCTGCTGCTTCATCTGTATCTTCCAAATCTTACCCACATTGTCCTGTGGCCACACTAGTTCAAAGCGTACAAGGAAGAGAGTCTGGCTAGCCAAATGGACATGGAAAGCCACACACGAGTCTCCTAATACCGAAATGGGAAATCCTCAGGACATAGTTTACCTAAAATAAGATGATAAATAAATCTCACTTATAAAGACAAAATTAAAAATTCTAACTACAATATTAGCTAATGAAATGCATGAGTTTGTCAAATGAATATGAATGCCACTCCATGGCTAAGTAATGTATTTGCAGAAATGAAATGATCATTCGGTAATAGAAAAGTAATGAATATCTTTTCCTTTTTCTAATAAATTGACCGAATTATATCCCAATTGGTTTTGAAAAATGAATGAGTGAAAATACATTTGGAAGTCTAAGTTAGTAATAAGAGCCAAGAAAGGAGGTTAAGAGTAATGAGAGGAACTTGCACTGTAAAATCTCTAAAAAGACAGGTTTTTACTTCAAATATTTAACAGCCACCAGGCATGCCTTGGGCAAGACTGAAACTACACTGTGAAACGTTATTCTGAAATCAACATGGAGAAAGCAGCACAATGCTCTGTGCTTCCTGGAACCTAAGGAAGTGTCTTTGAAGCCATCGAGTTCTGATGCCATTGAGCAAGTCTGTCCATCGCATTTAATTCCATCACTGCCTACCACGAACCGTGGTGTTTCCCACCAGCACAGCTACTCCAGCTCCCTGTCTCCCTGTCTCTCTGTCTCTCTCTGTCTCTGCCTCTCTCTTTCTCTTTCTCTCCATCTTTGGCTCTTTTTCCTGTGCATCTTTGTTTCTTATTTTATAGAAATTAGTCTGCATCCTTCTTTTTCAGATTTTAACTCTAAATGAATCATTGCATGGAAACAAGATAGGAAAATCGATGTAGCTGTTCATGTGAGTGTGAGGGACACCCTCATAATGCTTCGTTTACTGTTACCTCTCGTGAGAAGGTTTACTTTGATTCATCCAGATTTGCTTTATATGCAGGTTTCCAGGAACACACGTGCCACTGAAAGCTGCTTCAATTTAAAGCCAGTTGTTCAGTAAGTACCCGCTATTCTCAGACCAAACTTGCTTGTTTTGATCGTCTCTCCTCCTTGGTGTGTCGGGGGCTGGTGAGACCCTGAAGGGACCACGGCTTGTGCACCAGTGGTGCCTTGGACCTGAGAATGGAGTCTCTGCAGCAAAGAGTTGCCTGGGTTGTCTGCCTGTGGAGACCGAGGGGGAGGGTTTTGCGTCCAGGTTGGGTTAATTCCCAGAACGGAGACAGGAGGTTTTGTCAAAGAGGTCTTCCAGGGGGTCCTCTAAATCAGGCCTGCATTGCTTCTCTGCTTGTTATTTCCATTTCCTAGGGAAGAGTTCCTCCTCTCCACATGCTCCGCGTGGGAGGATGCGGTTCAGGCCACTCACCCATTCAGCCACCCATACATCACTGTGACCGAGCATCTATCATGGGCAGAGATCCAGGTGCTGAAGGGCTGGAAAGGTAGACCAGCTCCTGCCCCCGCCATAGGTGGACTCAGGCCCTGAGGCTAAAAGCAGGCAACCTTGGGTACTGTATCCTCTAGTAACGGAGCAATACACACCCTGGGGTCACCAAGCCCTTTTCTCACTGACCAGCACTCTCCAGGCCTTAGCGTCACAGCCGCCTTCCCTGGAGAAGAGGTCTGTTAACGCCGTCTGAGGACGCAGCTTGCGGCCCTCCTAACAGCTTTGCTTCCGCGGTGAGCGGACAGCACCCTTGAACATCAGGCAGCCTCCGGGGCTGCGAGGGGAGAAGCGGGCTGAGATCAGAGACCAGAGGACGCCGGAGACCCCTCTGCGGGCGTGTGGCTCAGCTAGCGAATCAGGGCCAGCATGCTCAGGTGGTGGGGTGCGTTCCTCCCCTGTGCTGAGCCCACCTGGGGTGGGGGGCTTCCCTGCAGGGTTCTCAGCCACCTCCGAGGAGCTTTCAGACTCAGGGACCACGCCTCTTAAAGGTCTGCCACGCGACCAGAGACAGACAGGCCTCCCCGGGGCACCGCAGAAGACCTTCAAAGGGAAAGCAGGAATCGGTGCACACAGTTCAACAATGGTGATGTGAATGGACTCGGCCAGCCTCGACCAGGACGGCTGTCATAACAGCCAGGGATGCAGAGCGCCGTGGCTCTCTCCGGCCTGCCCTGGGTATCCAGCTGTCATCTGCTCCAGCCTGGAAGCAAGACCCCTCCAGCAAGCACGTTCCAGGATGGGCAGAGAGAAAGAACTGGAGGCTGGACCTTGATTTAGTGAGGAAGCGGAAAGGCTGCAGACGTGAAGTGTTTCCCTGGGCTCGTGGAGCTGACCACGGATCCACACAAGAACTCAGACAGAAGACTCTCTGTTCAACAAATACTCCTTGGTAAGGCTCGCATGAACACTCATGGCCGGGCAGGGCTCAGTGCAGACGTATTTCAGATCCTGGAATTCATTACAGAGGAGCTTAATATTTTATTAGAAGAAGAAATTCAGCAAGAGAGGCACTTGGATGCTTCCGGAGTCGATGTGCTCAGGAGAGAGCCGTACATCACAGATTATGGGGTTTTGAGGGTTTTTCCTTGTTATTGCTCCTGACATTGGTTTCTGCTGACTTCCCTTTTCATTTTCATAACTCAGTGCTATGGTTTAACTCATTCAGCAATTATTAGTTGTGTGCTCCATGTATACAAAACCAGGAATGAGGAAGTAATGGGAGCCTAAGAAAGTTAAAGAAAGCCAAGCCCGAGGAATGCTAAGCAGACTTTTTATGGGAGTGGAGTTGGGTTGAGCTGTGAGTCCAGGAGCAATTTGGACCAGGGGCTGAACTCAGTTTGAACTGGGTTTGGAAGGAAGGGATGGGCATGGCCTGTGCATGCCGGGTAAGGGGGTGGGGCTGCGGGGACAGTATGAGACAAGGTGAGAAGTAGGGCTGTGTGGACCTGCAGGAGATGGAGAGGCATGGGGGAGGCCCCAAGCCCAGAGCCCACCTTCCCATCCAGGGCATGACAGCCGTGCCCCCCAGGGCCCTCTGCTGGCTCACTGTGGGCTCTGCAGTTTTGTCCTGTGCAACTCCCTGCTGGTTTCAGAAGGCAGGTGGGCTGAGCTCTTGGTGAAACCTGAGGCCTTGCCACAGGCCGGCCCAGCACACGGGTGGAGGGGCTCCGAATGCTTCCTTCTGGTTCCTTCCTTCAGTCCTATGTTGTTCTGTCCACCGAACCCACCTACCCCTACACTGGCTTGGCTGGCCTTGGTTTCCAATACTCTGCCCCCTCATGGTGGGTCAGGGGTCCCTTCCCTGGGACCTCCCTCCACATTTACTGTCTAATTCATTGGGCCCACAGCCTCTGGTTTAGTCCAAGTTCCACCAAAGTGTAGAACCCGAGACAGGTAGTTTATTTTGGGAAGTGGTTTGCACACACATAGGAGATAAGGGGGCCTGCCCTCACCTGCCCTCCTCAGGGCCGAGCATCTGTAAGCCGGTCCCAGTACACACGTGGCTGACGCTGACGGCTTCTTAGCATGGCTCCTGGGCCCCGTCACACACCATGAAGACGCTGTGTCTTTTCTACACTCTGGCCTCCTCCCGTGACCCTGTGTGCGGGGGCCAGGCCCTGGGAGCTGGGGGAAGGAGGCTGAAATCTCCTTTGGGCCCCAGTGGGTGTAACGCATCCGTATCACCTCCTGAAAATAGCCGAGCCGGGGTAGAGTAGAGGGTCCAACATGAAGCCAGTTGGATCTGGGGCGAAAGGCTGGGTCTCCGCTCAGCCCGTCAAGTGGATATAATCTGGTTTCATAATGCAGAGAAAGCGTCTGGTGCATCGAGAAACAGAAAGCAGGCACTCAACGAACGACCTTTCTGTTTTAACAGCTACTTGTGAGCAGCAGTTTTTAAAACACACACACACGCACGCACACTCAAATGCCCAAGGTCACAGGAGATGAGCAGCTGCAGTGTTTTCCAAGAGCTAAGCTGGGAGTGCCGTGGGGCTCCTGAGTCTTAGCTGTTGCTCAAAGCATCTGCTTCTCCCCCATCGTCTTCACTTACAAAGGGCAAGGAGTGGAGATGGCTGAACATTCTAGAACCACTCTTCTTACTCTGTGCAGGGGGCACGCGGCCCCCAGGCCACTCCATGGAGCAGAGGTGTACCAGGAGACACTCGTGCCAAGCTCCCTGTGCTCTTGTGAGCATCACGGGGAACACGTGTGTCCTGAGCAAAATGCTACCTGGCATGTCGGCGTGGAGATGGGGACCTTGCTTTCATGATGAAGCCTTGGCCACATTCTAAGTGAAAATTATGATTAAATGAGAGTTAGAAAGGCTCCCAGTGGTTCCCCACTATTTCATCAGTGCTCAAACACCAGTGGTGTGCTGCTGGTGTTAGCCAGGCAATTTGGGAAACTCACTGAAATGAGACGGTGCTTTCAGGATGAGTGGAGCCGGGCTCCTTCAGACCCCAGATATACCTTTAGTTACCAGCTTGGGTCAAGTACAGGATGACAGTGGTGGGTGCTATAAGACCCTCATGCCATCTCAGGCAGCAGAGGACCCCCCAACATCCTGCAGAGTTAGGAGTGTCCCTTGTATCCAACTGTCTTCCTGCAGAAAGAACACCCACCCACCCATGGTGGCACGGTGACTAGTCACTTCCAGCGGCGCTGCCCCATTGCTTGACGCTCGTTGTCAGGCAGGAGGAAGAGCAGGGGAGGCAGGGCAGATCTCAGAGGAAACTTGTTCCTTTAGCACAACTGTGATTGAAGAACAAGCAAAGAGACGTAATGATGTGTTGGGCAGCGCTGCCGGCCGCTCAGCGGCAGTGGGCACTGCCCATCAGGGATGCTGCCCTTCCATCAGCCTCTGGCCAGCACCCATCCACAGGCAAAGCCACCATCGGCTCAGGGACACTCTGCTGACAAAGGCAAGTGAGGCGTGGGAACATGGGGCTACGGCCAGATGGCCTAACTTAGGAACTCCATCCAGGTTGGAATCGCAGCTTTCCCCCATCAGCTCTGAGATTTTGGCAAATCATCTTTTCAGACACAGCTTCCTCCACTGTAAAATGGAGTTAATCACAGCTCTTACTTCCCTAGGCGCTGGTGTCCAACATGAGATGGTCAAAGGACGGCGGTCATTCACGGTGGCCGGCGCTGACTGAGCACACCACACAGATTGTGTCGCTTCATCTTCTCAGCCACCACACCAGGTAGGGGGCCAGGCAGCATGCTTGCAGCTGTAAGGAACACACACCCAAGAGAAGGGCAAGCTAAGTGCCTAGCAAACAGAAGGAAATAAGTAATGAAGAGGAGTGCAGAAATAAATGAAAAGAGAGGGTCGAAGACCAGCAGAGAAAACCACCAAAACCAGAAGTTGGTTCTTCAAAAAGATCGACAAAATTGACAAACCTTTCATGAGATGGACCAATCAAAATGAGACAACTCCAAATGCTAAAATCAGAAAGGACAGAGAAGATGTGGCTGTCCCAACCTTGTGAAAACAAACACGCAGCTCAAACACTAAGAGAAGGCGTTATTTCACTTAACAGTGTGTCCGGAGGCAGGGTCAGGCATGGGAGGTGACGGCTCAGCACTGCCATTACGGACCCGGGTTCTCTCTGCTTCTCCGCTCCGAGTTCACCCAGTATTTCTCGGCCCTCTGCCTTCAGCCCGTGGAAGGACTGCACTACCCGCCTCGCACCCCTGCATGACTTGCTTTGGTCAGTGAAATGTGGACAGATGGCCTGGACCGCTTCTGGGAGGCTGTGCTGAGGCACCATCTTTCCATCGTGCTTCTTCCCCAGCTGTGACGGGTTGTGGAAGCCGGTGTTGAAATGGAGCCTCCGCTGCCTGGGCCCCTGGGTGACTACGGTGAGCAGGTGCCTCGTCTTCTGCAGACAAGTCACGTAGCGTGAGTAGGAACGACGCCTGTGTTGTTTTAAGCCACGTAGGTTTTGGGATGCTCAGTGCGTGTGGCTGATAAGCCACCCCCTGTGCCAGCATCATGCTGAGGTCGGTCCTCCTGATGATCACAAGTGAGCAATGCAGTGGGGCCGGCATCCCCATCATGGAGAACAAAAGCCTTCTCTCTCACGTCCACCAGGAGTGAGAGAACCTCTCCCTCAAGCACAAAAAATAAATCTCTATAGTCTGATTGGGTCAAGGCAGGTGTCATGTTCCGGGTCAATAAAGGTTGCCGGGATGGGGGTGGTGGATGTCCATGCTGATTGGCTGGAATGGTAATCTGCTGAGGTATCCACCCCGATCGCCAGCACATGGATTCCTGCTATTCATATTACTAACTTCATGGCTGATGCTAACGAGGGTGAGGCGTAGGTTTATGAATTTGCTCAAGGTCAATAACTTGCACACGTGGTAAGTGGCAGAGCTCTAATCATGCTAGGCTGTCAGGTTCCAGACACAGAGTCCTTAGCACGACTGAAGCCCTGAAAAGAAGGAAGGACTTTTATCTACTCATTCATTGCTTTATCTCCAGCAGCTAGAAAAACAGACAAGTGTTGAATGAAGGAGTAAGACACGTTCCATCCACCGCATAGGGATGCTGAGGAGATTCAGCCAGACGTTGCGTGTTTTAGTTTCCATCGGACACTTGGCCGGGCTCACCGCTGGCCCGTGGCAAGTCATGGGGCTTGGCTCTGCCACAGCCACGTGTCACTCAACCATTCCTTGCCTCAATTCCTCTTCCATAAAATGGGAAGAGAAATACGTTGTTCCTCTGATCTGCTTACAAGGCAGTTTTGAGGAGCTGATAAGCTAATGAATGTGCAAGTACTTTAGAGAGTAAAGAGGTTGATAATAAAAATAAATTATGATGATTATATTTTACATACAATAGCAAGTCACAAACATTATCATTTTCTTGACCCACTACTGCAGTGATTAAAGTTTGATGAACATCTTTCTTCTTTCCATTTCCCCAAACTCAAGATGGCGTTTCCAGTCCTACCAGAGAAATTTGGAGCAAATGGCAAAAAATGAGCCTTGCCCAGAGCAGCCAGCCAGGCACCCGGTGCCACTGACCGGGGCTTGCTTCCTTTGGCTGCTCATTCTATGCACGGGACACTGACGACAGGTTCCCCAGTGCGTGCAAATTGGCAGAGACGCAGGTCAGTTAACCCCCTGGGGCCACCTGAAACCAGTGACTCTAGGTGTCCTACGAACTCACTCTAAGGTCAGGTGTACCTAGGGCTGGGGGGTGAGGATAAGGCAAACCGTTGGCCACCCAAGGGGCGAGTTGACTGTGTCTGCTGGTCCTACACAGGGCGGAACGAGGGCAAGGATGGTGCACTGATCTGGTGACCGTCTACCATTGACCCAAGCTGCAGCTCCAGTGCAAATGGACCAAACCTCACTGCAACCAATCTGCCCCTTTGCCTGTGGAAGGAGCAAATGGTTCCTGGAGATACGGTACGAGGGGCCGAGGCACATGGCGGGAACAGGGTGGCCCGTCACTCTCCGTCTGCAGCAGGAGCGGAGGATTTGCAGAGGGTCCCGTGGGTGCTGCCCTGGGTGGAGGGGAGGCCGCCTGGAGGGAGAGGGGCGGTGGCTGGCAGGACGGATGCCCCAGCCCTTGCTCAGAGGCGTCACCCCTTCTCTGCCTCCATTTGTGTTATAATCACAGAGCAGGCACTACAGAGAGGAGGGGACAGCCCTTCCAAGCTCTCCCTCCCCAACTGGGAAGAGTCTCCCATTGCCAGACTGCCTCTGTGGCCTTCAGGGCGGCTGGCAGGACCCTGGTTGCAAGGAGCGGGGACCTGGAGGGAGGAGAGACCTTCAAAAGTGGGGAGAACCACACGTGGAAATGCACAAACGTTTTGGGTTAGGAAGGAGTGAGCTTTCCCAGGGTCGCAGAGGGAACCGGGTGCTGGGGAAGAGAGCGTAGAGGCCCAGGTGCGTTTGGGTTGAGGATAAAGGGCAACAGGGATGGGAAGGGCATTTTTAAGCTGCTTTGTAGGGCTTTCAACAAACATGCCGACTGCTCCTCCTCTTCTCTTAAAGTCAGCGGATTTCTGCAAGACCATCGGCTTCAATTATACTTTTCTATCCAAATGCTGCTTCTTTGAATCGACTTTTCTCAAAGACTAACTCACCCAAGGTCCTGGCCACGGTGTGAAGTGGCCACAGTGTGCAGACCAGCCCTGGACGGGACCCCCTTCCCCCAGCACAGGGGGAAGCATGGTCTAGCCCGGGAAAGAACTGTCCACGCTGGCACGTAACAGTGTTCTCTTTCTTTCAGCGTGGTTATCCGCAAGAGGCGATGTGAAATGATTGCTACCCAAGTTATTGGCAGGATAATAACTCTGAGTAATTAACATCCACGCAATTGGGTAGGGCGCTGTGACGTGAACAGTCATCTTCGTGATCTGCAGCTCAGGCTCGTAGTCGCACCGTCGTTAGAACGCCAGCCGCAGCCCTGCGGGCTACTTTGTGGTACTTGTAGAGAGAAGAATGAAGTGGCTCCATAAAGCAGCCCAATCTGCCGCTGATTTTTTGTACTGAGTTATGTTTAACACCAGCTTGGGGAGGCTGGAGCCTTAAGAAGAATGAAAGGCTCACTACTAAACTGCCCATTTCTGATCCAAAGTGAGTTCTGAAGATGCTACCATTGAGAAAAGCAGCTCGTGTGACGGGGGGAGCCCTGTGACCGTTCTCTGCCTCAGCCCTTGCGGATTCACACCAAGTATTCTGTGGGTGGAGAACCTCAAAACTGAGGACTCCGTGCCACACACGCCCTCAGGGTCCTTCCTGAGACAAAGCTCTGGAATTCGCTTCCTACTTTTCCAAAACACGCGTCTGTTCCCGTTGGGGGCGCCCCCATCTCCCTGACTTCTGACGGCCGAGCAGCCAGAAGGGTGACGGCGGTGACCGCATTTCAGAGCCCGTCCTCACGGGCACTGCAGGTTCTGAAAGTTCGAGGCTGCCTCGCGGAGGAGGCGAGCTCTGGATGTCCTGTTTCGCTTCTGCTGTCACATCTCTGACGCTGAACTGTGGGGAGCTGGGCCTGGAATGATGCCCAAATCATTGACCCTTCTCCGGAATTCCATGCAAATCCTTCTCTTGTCTCAGCAACGGGGACCAAGGCACCCGGGACCTGCACAATCCAGTCTTAAGTCTTTGCGTTGGATTCCCAGCATTCCTCCCCTGGGGTGGTGTTATCCAAGGGGTGTTCAAAGGAAGAAAAGATGCAGCCACATGCCTCATCCTCTGCCCACTTGGCCTCCAGGCATCCTCTGGAGGCTGTCCGACCAAGGCTAAAATAGCAGGTCTTCCCTTCTATTGCAGGACACTCGTTTCGGAACACTAATGCTTCTGAAAAACTGAGAGATGGTTTGAATGTTGCTTTCGCATCATGATAGCTTTGCCTTCCAAAGTTTCCTTTCCACGCGAAAAGCCCTCAGCAAGGCAGCGAAAGCCCACGGGCGCCGTCTGTGGTCCCTGCAGAGAGATCACGAATATGTCGGAGCTTAAAAATAGCCCTGCCTTTTCCAGGTAGCTCCCCACTTGGTATTAAATGCCCTCCTCTCCAACGCAAGTGTTCAGAATGCTAAATTAACGCGTATTTTTAAATAGTATAATTTATGCTAATTCAGAAATAGTTCTGTTCCCAAACTGATTATTTTTACCTCCCAGATTGCCACACTTTTGCACCAGCAGCTGAGGAGCCGGGGAGCCGTGATCAAGCGTCTTCCCGAGTGGCTTCTGGACTCCTGGTCACCTCCACGCGTGGTCTCCACAGGTGCGCCGGCGCAGCTTGTGTACCATGTGCTCTGGACACGACCTGTGATGATTACAGGAGAAGGACGGAGGTCACGAGCGCTGACGTGTGGTGGGCGCCATCCTCAAGGTCAGGGCAGCAGGGGAGACCCATCTGCTCCCGCCCAAGCCGGCACCGTGGGGCTGGAGGGGCTTGGTCTTGCTTGTTGGTCCCTCCTGGGGGTGCCATGTCTCCCTGCTCACCCCCAGCAAGCGCATCACAGACTCTGACAGCAAGGACACCAATCCAACGCCCACTGCCACTTCGAGGGCTTTTTGCTTTTGCTGAGGCGTGGCCCCGATGAGGCTTCGTCTAAAGGAGGAAAGCTAGGAGGCCCCGCAGTCACACCTTCTCTTTCCCTCCAGTCCTTCGAGGGAAGGTCCCACCCGCCCCTCCCCCAGGGAAACTGCTCCTCTCTCCCCGCTGTGGCCTTAGCTCCGACACCCATGGCCTCCTCACCCCCTTCCCCGGCATGGATGTCTACTTTGTTGGGCCTAATAATGACCCAAAGACAAAATTGTCCAGGAAAGAAGGGCAGAGGAAAGAAATGAAAAAATGAGCCTTATTTTTTGAAGCATGAAATCCCTGAGAAGGTCTTAATGGAAGGAATCAAATGTCCCCTCAGTCACCTGCGATGGGGAGCACGTCCACGCAGTGAGACATGGGGGTGGGGGTGGGGGTGGGGAGGAATCCTGGGACCCAAGGTGGCGCTGCTGCTTCTTAGGTCCGTGACTCCACCTGAAGGCCGAGCAAAGCCCGTGAGAGAAACGGACGCCACTGCCCTGAGCCCAGCTGAGGGTCATTAGGACATGAGTGAGGGGAAGGCTCACCTGTGGTTCCTCCACAGGCAGGTCCCTCATGGGCATGGGACCCTTGTGCTCTGGAGCGCATACAGTCCCCGACATGGCCCCAGCCTCGTACTATCTACATTGGCTTTCATTAGCCATGCTCCATACTCCACCCCGCTCCACCACGCTCCACCACGCTCCACCATGCTCCACCACGCTCCATCACGCTCCATCACGCTCCATCACGCTCCACCACGCTCCACCATGCTCCATCACGCTCCACCATGCTCCACCACGCTCCACCACGCTCTACCATGCTCCACCATGCTCCATCATGCTCCATCATGCTCCACCATGCTGCACCATGCACCACCATGCTCCACCATGCTCCATCATGCTCCACCACACCCCACCACGCTCCACCATGCTCCACCATGCTCCACCATGCTTCATCATACTCCTCCATGCTCCATCATGCTCCATCATGCATCCTCATGCTTCGTCATGGTCCCTGTGGCTCCAATTAGAGGAGAACATGACATGGAGACTGTGTGGGTCCTCCCACCCTCAACACTGGCCCAGGGGTACACAGGACAAAGCCCAGGATGCTCACAAGGGCCTGGGAGCATAGGCCAGCCCCATCTGGACGCCGCCCAGCTCCCTGAGTTCCCTCACTGCTCCTCCACACTGCACCCACTCTGCTGGTCTTCTGGAAGTTCCTTCAAAGTGCGGGGTTCACCCTCATGTCCGGGAGGTAGAACACACTCTTTCTTCCACTGGACCCTCTTCCAAGTCAGCCCAATTCTGCTCATTCTCCAAGTGTCCCCCAAAGTCTGCATTAAAGGCCTCTCTGCTCTGAAGTGCCTGGTGGTCACCATGTGTCCTTCAGTAAACTGAATCCTGCTTGGCTGTTGGCTCATCCACTCCATCACCAGATTCTGAGATACAGGAAGGCAGCACAGGGTCTCTCTCCTTCACCCTGTGCCTAGCAAAGGACCTGACATGTAGCCATAGACACACTTCAAATGTTTTATAAAATGGCACAGCCAGTTAAGAGAAAGGACAGAGAACAAATGAAACCCAGTACTTCCCAATATTGAAAATAAATGTTAATTAGCAGCAACGGCTGAACAGGTGGAAACAGGTGTACAAAACTAAAGGAGACCAGGGAGGGGAGGAAATGATGCTGACGCTCGAAGGAGGATGGGATTACTTCCCAGAGGGGAAGGCAGCGTGATTGCTGGAGGGCTGGGGGACAAATTTTGCAATCTTCAAATCTTACGGAGGTAGTGAGGAGAAGAAAAGAGGAAGAAGCAGGGCTCCTGTGTGAGGCCATCTCCAGGACTGGCCAGCTCCAGAGCCAGCCTCCAAGGTGCGGGGGGACCAGTGCACCTGGCCGCTCAGTGAGAGGCTGCAGCTTGGGGGGAAGCGGAGACTGTGACGGCGGGAGAGGGGGATGCCGAGAAGGGTACCCCGCACCCCTGCTAGGTCACACGGGAAGGTCATGGCAACAGCCTCACTATAATGTAGCAGAGGAAATAAATTCTGTCTGCTGTTTAAACAGGGAAATCCTTGACCATGAAAAGTAGCCTCCTAAAGATGGAAATGAAAGACAGCCCTGGGGGAGAGAGAGAGACAGAGACAGAGACAGGGAGCGAGAGAAGGAGACAGAGAGACACAGAGACAGACAGAGACAGATAGACACAGAGAGACAGAGAGATATAGACACAGAGACACACACAGACAGGGACAGACAGAGAGAGACAGAAACAGAGAGAGATAATGACAGAGAGACAGAGAGAGACACAGAAAAATGAAGACAGTCAGAGACAGACAGACAGCAAACACAGAGACAGTGACAGAGACAGAGAGAGAGTCCGGGACACGGTGCTCAGCCAGCCCCAGTGCCAGCCCCACGAAGGAAGCCGCTTGGGCTCTCCAGCTCCAGGGAACAAAAGACGATGTGGACAGTTCATATGATTATCATTTGACGGAGGGAGAAACTCCTGAGTGGCAAGGCTGAGCAGCGGGCCTGAGTCTCCAGATTCTGGGCTTCGATCCAGGTAGCTGGACTCTAAAGTCACCTCTTTCTCTCAAAATACCACTTTACTGGAGGAGGCCGGTTACCCCTTGTCCTTTGTGAACTGTCTGTTTGGACGCCTCATTATGCTCCGGCATCATGATGCGCCACAGAAACAGAACCAGTAGGAGACCCAGACATATGTTGAGAGGAATTTGAAGGAATTGGCTCCTGTGATCAGGGTGGGGGGGGGGGACTGGCAAGTCCAAAATTTGTAGGGCAGGCTGTAAACAAGCAGGAGCTGATGCTGCAATCTTGAGGCAGAATTTCTTCTTCTCTGGGAATCCTCAGTCCTTGCTCTATAGGACTTCAACTGATTGGACGAGGCCCACCCTCCTTATGGAGGGTAACCATATCTCCTTTACTCCAAGTCAGCTGATTGGAGGTGTTCACCACATCTGACAAACACCTTCACAGCAATACCTAGACTGGCGTTTGACTGACTGGGTGCTATAGCTTAGCCGAGCTGGCACAGAACGCTTACCAACCATCGCAGCTTTTGCCCCAGGCTGACACTAACTCCTATTATCGCCATGAGCTCTGCTGTGCTGCACGCACACTTCCACAGTCCTCATTCCCCCTCTCAAGCTTGGGTCACTACGTGATGGCCCTCACAGGACAAGTGGGGAGCAGCTGCTCCTTTGTGCTGGTGAGAGACAAAAGGGAGTGCCAATTTTCACTTATCTGGGAGAAAGGGGTTATCGGTCCAACAGGTTCCCTGTCATTTTTCTGAGTCATCACCAACTAAACAGTAGGTGTTTAAATAATTCGTAAAAGGCAGATTGAAAAAAAAATTACTTTAAAAAGCAACTAAAGTTCTAAAAAGTAATTAGAACTAAAAAGCAGAAGCTAAAATCCATTCCATCAGCAAAGACTTCAGTCCACATGAAATAGAAAGCCCAAAGCCCTTAAAGACTCCAGAGCCAAGGAGCAGAGTCTGTAAGGAACTGAAAAAGATCAAATCTTTACATGAAAGAATAATCTTAACATTGACTTAAAAAAATACTTTCTTTAAATACTAGGAAGCAACGGTCAAGCACCAAGAGTGGTTTTTAAATAAGAAAAGCTTTTTACACTTGTAAGATGCAGCTTATATACGATCTCCTTTTAAAATAGATTTGAGCAAGGCACATATTGAATTGGATAGTTAAAATGAAGATGGACGTGTTATAGACCAGGAAGTCTTTAGGAAGGTAAAAGAATTAAATCAAACTTAATGAATGTATGAGAGCTAAATTTGGGTTTGAGCTTCCTGGCAACCAAAGCAAAGATAGAACATAAGATCCTTACCATTCCTGTTTTAAAGCAAATACTCTCAAAGAGGCAGAGGCAGTATCACCCCTAAGGTGGTGAAAATTGGTTCATGGGGGACCAAAAAAAAATCTTACTTTGCTAATGTAAAAAGCATAGATAGCCATAAAGTACTTACATATACAGTATATGTTGTTGAAACTTCTTGATGGTGATTAGAAAACAATGTTTAAAAAGGTTCCTTAGGCGGCAGTAATGAAGAGGTTGAGAAACACTGTTTCTGAGTTAAAGGAGTATGTCATCGTATCTAGAGCGGCAAGCTGTCCCCTCAAAGCTCATTCTAGATGGAAAGTCTCAGGAAGATACTTGATGACACAGAGGTCTGTTTCTCCTTGACTACAATTTTATAGCCCAAACTTGATTTAAAAGGCAAAAAAAAAAAAAAAAAGAAAGTTGTGTCTGCCTAGTTTGAGAGGTTTTATTTTTGTAAATACACTTGCATTTCTATAATCTATATTAGTAAATTTCTGTAACACTTGTGAAAACGTGTCCAGTTTTGTTTTTCTAGCTGTTGTGTTTGTCACCAACTGTCCAGCTCTGGAGCCCAGGGTGGCAGGCCTGGAGGCTGGGGGGGATGGGGCTGAGGGGGAGGGAGCCCCTGGCGAGGCCAGGGAGGCTGGCCTGGAGGGCGGGACCGAGCACGCCCTGTGCTCTGGTGGAACAGGAAACCTGCACCAACACCACCTACACCATGAAGTCTGCAACCACCCCCCACCCCACCTCCCCTTTTTAGTGTAAAAGGAGCCTGAATGCTGACTTGGGGAAGACGGTTCTCCACGACGTTAGTCTGCCATCTTCTCGGTCTGCTGGCTTTCCGAATAAAGTCGCTATTCCCTGCCCCAACTCCCCGTCTCCCGATTTACTGTCCTGTCGTGTGGCGAGCAGAACGAGTTTAGACTCGGTAACAAAAGCAGGACGGAAACAGCGGCTTTTATATTTGACACTGAGGGATAAAGACATACTATGTCAGACACTGTGAATCTTTTTAAATGATGTTTTATTTTTCATTGTCAATGATTAACTTTTGAGCCTACTAGAAGAGTATCATGATTATAGTGAATAAAAAAATATAGATGATAGAATACAAATATTAGGTTATACATTGTTAGTTTTTTTTTTAACTCATTGTCCACGAACATTTTTAGGACTTCAGCTTTGAAAAAAAAAACCAACAAAACTTAATTTCCTTTTTTTTTTTTTACACTTCCCCCACTTAAAACTTCAGGACACACACTGAGAATCATTTGCAGGCACCTATTAACAGAAGGACCACAAAAACGAAGCAATTTCTAAAGACCATCATATATACACACTTTCTGTACACAATGAGGACAAGAAGGAATCACCTACTTAAACCATCTAATGTAGTACTCATGTTTTTTTTTTTTTAAAAAGAGAGAAAACTGATCTTCCTCTACTCAGGTTTATTTTTCCACTTGATCCAGTATTTTTAATGTTGTTTTCACTCCATAAATTAGTAACTGTTCAGTAGCTGAGAAATATCCTATTTTAAATGATACCAAAGGAATTCAGGAACTTCCCCGAAAGGGCTGACCTCAATCCGCCTGGTGGAGGTTGAAGAGACAGTCAATCAACACAATGTTACACAACCAGGTGCAGTGAGGGGGTTGATAAAACATCCTGCAGGAGTAAGCTGGGGTTCGGCCCGAGCAATGAGGGCTCGTAAGCTCACTTTCTACACAGGTGCTCCAGGGAAAGCCTCATCGCTCCTTACTGGGCTAAACTCACATCCATCAGGCTCTTGGCTAACGTGTCATTTGGCACAAAAAGAACGGACTTTTGGGCAAGACTTGGGCTCTCTCAAGGCAGACAGACTCAGAAGCCTCCAACTCTGATAAACACGACAGCACATCCCAGACGAATAGCCACCTCACCCCGCGATGCGAAAGGCCACGCACCCCACGGCTGGAGCCGAGCTCCTGTTAAAGGAAAAGCAATTGCACTAAGTGTCAGACATCCTGGGCCCGATGAGGTAACCGGCAGGCGTGGAAGAGGCGGGGGCGGGGGAGGCTGGCGGCTGGCCCTTCGGACGGTGCCACGGTTTCACTGCACGATCCCGGAGTCCACCGAGGTCTGCTTGCGGGTCGTCTTGGGCGGGGGCGGGGGCGGGGTCTTGCTGGGCAGCGGAGGCGGGAGATGCTAGAAGACAGAAAATGCGCATTGTTGACGCTCCGACAGGAAAGAAATGGCCTCTTGGTAGGTCTAGACCTGGCCCGGTGGTGGCGAGGGCAAGTCAGTCTGCACCCCTGGGCGGGAACTGGGAAATGCCCCCTCCCTGCAGCGGGGGCTGGCAGGTCTGCTGCTGGGGCCACAGGCCTTTCTCTGATTAGCCGCTTTCCACAAAGCACTTCAGGCGTCTGCACAGCCCCTGAGAAGGGTGACCACTGGTCTTCACACATGTGATTTTTAAAAATCCACGTGCAACTGATCTAGGGGCCCCCGGAAACGGACCAGTTTCAGAGCTGGGCAGTGTACGTGGTTAAGGACAGGTGAATGTGGGCAAAGCAGGACCCAGGGCCACCCAGGCAGCCTGGCTGCGCCACAGCTGGGCCTCCCTTGATCAGGACCCATGTGTCCCTCCTCATGACCCCTGAAGATGTCCCTAAACTGTTCAGGAACAATCAAGTCCTCGGAGGTGCTCTCCAGGGGTGGGTGACAGGCCTTCCGTGCTCTCTGAAACGGAAAGGCCCCACGAGAGTGGGCCGGCCAGGCCATGGGCACCAGTGGTCACCATCCAAGTGACCCACTGACAAAGGAGTTTTTCATCCACAGTCTCTTGCAAAACTGCAAACGGAGGGGGATGAACAAAGTTAGGGGAAAAGGTATAAACTCTTCATAAGGGAAGCACAGGATGTTATGAAATGGGTGAAGCCGTGTCCCAATAAAACTTTATTTACAAAAACAAGTGATGGGCTGGATATGGTCCATGAGCCACAGTCTGCCTTAGATTCCCAGGAATGAATTTACAGCTGGAAAGGTGATAGGAAAAACTGAACGGAACTGCCAGGGTATGAATGGCGGAGGGCAGCCGGTCCCTTGCCCTGGGCACCCTCACGCCCATCACGGACACCGGACACGCGCGAGAGGTTAAGATGTGTTGACCAAATAGGTAAATGAATGAGTGGCCGAGTGAACAAGTGAATGAATGAGTGAATGAATGAGCAGATGAACAAATAAGCAGAGCAGGACAAGCGGGGGCACGCCGCAGGTAGAGCACACCAGAATGAAACCACAAAACACTGTCCCCCAACAAAGGGTGAGGGTGGATTTTTAACAGCCTCTCCGTGGAGGTTCACATTTAGCTCAATGTGAGAAAAGCTGTTTCAAGGACAGAACAGTGATGAAGCAGTCTCTTGCTCACTGCCCAGATTTCCCGATGCACAGACAAATAAATACGGCAGTGATCTAGGGCCGAACGGAGAGCAGGGAATAAATGCAGAGAAGCAGAACTGATATGAGGGCGTGTAACATTACAACAGGGGCAGTAAAGAGTCAACTCGTACATCTTTTTAAGTTAGTAAGAGTGGTGAAGAGAAGCACGGATATCTGGGACTGGTAAATGTCGCTCATTTACTCGAGGAAGCCACAGGGGACGCAGGGCCAGGCCAACAGCCGACACGAGCACGTGCTCTGGGTGCCCCTTGGCGCCAAACACGAGCATGGCGGGCTCGTCACTTCTGAGCAACATGATGGCTTGGACTGTTGGTTCCAAGAGCCATTTTGAAAGAAACGACAGCTTAAAGGGAGAGGACTAGGGTTAACTATAAGCCCGGGGCCAGTCAATGAGAGTGATGGGGACGTGGCTCATTCCCATATAGGATAAATCATCCTTATCCTACAGTGGCCCCTGAAACCCAACTGCTTCCAGTGACGACATCCAAACCCACAGGCGGGCGTCCTGCACACGCCCTCAGCTGTAGGTAAATCAAACAGGAACCCAACAGCAAGGAGACTCGGGTCATCAGTGGAGTGGAATTCACCGCTCTGCTGTCAATGGGGCCCAAGCATGTGTCTCCACCCACAGCGGTGGCGTCGGTGTCTTAGACGATGCCTCCCAGAAGCCGAGATGATCGAATGTTGCTGCTGAGTTGATCTGTAGCAAAAATGAATTTGCTCCCACTTCCAAATTCTGAGTGTTCAGTTCACGGGGGTACGGAGACCGGGACCGGGGGGTGGGGGGTGTTTTTCCAGTAAAATCAAGATATGAAAGTAAAGATGTCATCCGTTGGCTAAGCTGTTAGGAAAACAACACCCCAACCAGCCAGTGTCCTCGCTCAGCTCCCTGTGTCTCCTTTCATTCTAACTTGTAGTTAAAATCTGCAGGAAAGGGCAGGCTTACGTTTCTTTAGTTGCTATGAAACATTCCAGCTTCCTGAAAAGCCACCATGGGGCACCGGGTCCCTTCACCAGGGCCGGTCCCCCGTCGTGGCACCTCTAGGGCCAGAGGGCAGATCTGAAAGGCACTGCAGCCTCACAAGGACAGTTCGTCCCTCCAGCACCAAAGATGGGGCCCCTCTGCATGTTTAGTTTTCTTGCACAAAAGGAATAATTCAATAATATTCTGTAAAGAGATCCTCTCTCTCTTCCACTCCTCTCACAAGAAGAGGGAGATTTTTTTTCCCCCCAGTGGCTTAAAATAACAAACAAAAAAACATAAATGTTTGTTATTTTAAGCCACTAAAAAATAATAGGGGGAGGGTGTAGCTCAGTGATAGAGCACATGCTTAGCATGCACAAGGTCCTGGGTTCAATCCCCAGTCTCTCCATTAAAAATAAATAAATAAAAACTTAATTACCTCCCCCCAGGAAAAAAAGGAAAAAAAATTTAAAATAATAATACATGCTTGTTATTTTGAGCCACTAAAAAAAAGGAGGAGGAGGAGGAGAAATAATAAACTTGGAATTCAGTGAAAAAGTCTCCAACAATAGCAGTGGCCAGGGCGAGGGTGGGGCTGCCCACAGGAACAGCTGGGACAGGGACTTCTCGAGGGCTGGGCTGGGGTCCCAGAGGAGCACGTCCCTGTGCAGCGCAGCATCGACCAGCTTCTTAAGAAAGTCAAACAGACCTCTCCATCCCAAAGGTGCTTTTCAAAACCAAACTTTCACAAGAAATGCACCCCAAGTGGAATGCCCTCGCAGGTCAAGCCTGGCCCTTCGATCCGCTGGCTGGAACTTCCCCCTCTGCCTTGTTCTGAAGCCCCGACATGATGACACAGGAGCCACGGGTCACACACCTGGGTTCTCCCCCTTGCGACCTCTTTCCTCCAAATCAAACCTCCGCCTGCCCAGAGTAAACACGCTAACATCAGGGAGCAGGTTTCTATTTTGCGGAGGAAAGGACATGAAACCTCTGCAACTCCGAGTCCTGACTTACCCTCTGGTGAGGAGGCGGGGGTGGGGGCGTGGGCGAGCCCATCAGGTCCAGGTTCTCCGTCAAGGTCCCGTAGTCGGCCGTGGTGCCTTTGAGAGGCAGAGGGGGCGGGACCTCGGCCACGTCCAGCCCGGTCATGCCATTCAGCTCCAAACCTGGAAAAGCGGGGGGATTCGAATCAAACCCACATTCCCACCTGGCGTGAATGCACACCGGCTGCTTGGTGCTCTCTCGGGAGAGGCAGGGAGGCGAGAGCACTTCATCCTGCAGAAATGCTGGTTCACGGGGCAGAGGAGAGAGCAGGGAGGGGCAGGGCACGCAGGGCCGACATCCCCTCCCGAGGGCACGTTCTAGAGAGAGAACACTAACTGCCATGAGACCCCTAAAACCTGAGCTTAAGGGAGACCAGACCACTGGAAAAACAGCCGGTCAACCCTGGGCCCGCCGATCCCACCTCAGCCCCCCTGCCTTGGTGGCATCTACACAGCTCAGTGTCACAAGGACTGCCTAGACCTAAAGGTTTCAGAGCCCGGCCAAGACTCTGCACCCCGCCTCCTGCGTGCAGTGACTCCCTGGGGAGCTTCACTAAGCCACGTCTGATGGTGCAGCCCGCAGCCAGCTACCTGCCTTTCAAAACCCTCACAGCAGGAAAACCCGTGATTGTATGAAATGAAGTTGTTAGCAGTGGCAGCCCCTGTGGTGGCTGCTCTTCAGAAGCCAAGGGGGAAGCCCAGTTGATTTCTAAAGCAATCCGAACGGGGGTCATTTACAAGCGGAGGGACGATCATTAAGACAACGTATTTTCTCAGACTCTTAGAAAGAATTTGTCTTTTATGTTAAAGAGAGAAAAATGGACATTGTTGCTGCTGGGTTTCTTTTAAAGTTTTCCTCGATGATCCACGTGATTACAAAAAAAAAATCCTCCACGGCCTAGGAAGAGCTGTGTCGATTCACCAGGAAGCCCGGCAGCCGACTCAGCAGTGAGAAGGCCTGTGACCGAGGGACTGCCCTCGTGATCGGCTGCTCAGTCGTTTTCACTGGGTTACTTATTTGAAGACGCCATTTTCACCACTGTTAAGTGTACACATCAGTGGCACTGATCACACTCATAAAGCGGTGCCACCGTCACACACACGTCTATTTCGTCACCCCAAACACAAAGGTTCTGCCCACAGAGCAGTGGTCCCCCCCCGCACCCCCCACCACCAAGCCCTGACAACCTCCAACCTACCTTCTGTCTCCAGGAATTTATTTTATTTCATATAATTGGAATCATCTAATGTTTGTCTTGGCTTACTTCACTCAACGGTATTTTCAGGGTTCACCTGTGTTGCAGCATGTACCAGAACTTCCTTTTTTTAGTGGCTGGATAATATTCTATTGAGTGGATGTTTCTCTGGATGCACGTTTTTGATGAACTATTCATCAGTGGATGGAGACTTGGGTTGTTTCCACCTTTGGGCTACGGTGGATAGTGCAGCTACAAACACACGCTAGGAAGTACCTGCTTGAGTCCTGGTTTTCAGTTCTCCGGGGCAAATGCCCAAGAGCCGACCTGCTGGGGCACATGGAGGTTCTGTGTTTCACTTCGAGGAACCACCAAAGTGCTCTCCTTAGCAGCTGCAGTGGTGCCCGTTTTCAACTATTTATAAAAAATTTAATAAAATATTTTTGAAGAAGATCGCTTGGTTATAGTGTAAGGATGCGAAGCCATGACACCCAGAGACCGTCTCCTTTCCAGCGCCCAGAAACTCTTGGCGCTCTCAGCCTCAACCGCTGTTGTAACCTTGACTCAAGACTGACCGGCTGCTCTGGAATCACCGCTGCTGCCCTTCAGCAAGAAGGAAGCAGGTGCTGAGGACAGGCGTTTGCAGCCCTTCACAAGCCGCTCCACAGCGCGGTGCGCCCGCCCCCCGTATTCCTCCGGCCGCTGGAAGGCAAGTGGGTTCTCCTGGCCTCGCTTGTTCTGCGGCCGCCCTCACTCCCTGCTACCTTCTTGCTGCCAGGATTTCGCCTCCCTGGCCGGCCTGACCTTAGTGGTGGAAAGCTGGTTGCCTGTTGCAGCGGGTTCCACGGCATCCTTCCCCAATTCCCATCCACCCAGATCCCCAGAATATGGCCTTCTTTGGAAATAGGGTCTTTGCAGGTGTGACTGTTAAGGATCTCGAGGTGAGACCACCCTGGATTTGGGGTGGGCCCTAAGTCCCAAGACTGGTGTCTGTAAGAAGAGGTGAGAACACGGAAACACAGAGAACAAGGCATGTGAAGAGAGAGGAGGGACTGGAGTGATGCTGTCACAAGCCAAGGAACGCCAAGGATGCCACCAGAGGCTGGACGAGTCGGCACAGATTCTCCCTGAGCCTCCAGAAGGAAGCAAGACTGTCGATACCTTGATTTCAGAATTCCAGCCTCCCGGCTGCGAGAGAATGAATCTCTGTTGTTCAGGGCACCGAGTTTGTGGCGATTCACTGCAGCCCCCTAGAAACTGGGCAAAGCTGGAAAGCAAGTTATACCCTGAGCCCCTCAGCACAGCGTGGAAGTGGGTCTTCCCTTCCTGTTCCTCTTGGACACAAGGTCCCTGTGGGCGGCGTGATCCTGTGACAGGAAATGGTGGGCACTCCCTATGCCTCCGTCTCCCCCAGGGCACAGGAGGTTTGGAGAACCTGGACCAGCCCCACCCCTTCCACCCAGGACGCCAGGAGCCCGCGACGGGGCTTTGGCCTGATTTTCTTTGCGGACACTCCCTGTAAGTCAGGTGCCTGCCAAAACTCTCTCCATCCGCTGGAAGGAGAGGAGGTGGGTCTAACTTCAGAGCCTTCGGTCAAGGGGGAGGTCACAGAACAATGTCACGAATTCAGATGTGAAGGTCCCACTTACTGGACTGCAAACTGAAGCTGAGCTTGGCCCGTGGCGTGACCGGAGGGGGCGTGTGCTGGGAGGACGGTGACGACGGGGACACGGAGAAGCGCCTTTCACTCCCGATGACGTTGATCACCTGGCTCTTCGGTCTCTGGGGCCGCAGGGGACTTATCTATGTCGGAGGGACAGAAGCAGAGTTAGGGTCTGCCACGGGCTGAGTTATGTCCCCACAAAAATTCAGATGCTGAAGCCCGAACTCCCAGGCCCTGTGAATACGACCTGAGCTGGAAACAGGGTCTTTGCAGATCTTCAAGTTAAGGTTTGGTTATCCTGGTGGGCCTGATCCAGTCTGATTGGTGTCATTGCATCAGGGGGTAACTGGGACACAGAGCCATGCACACAGGGGCAGTGCAACAGGGAAGGGCACTGACTCCGTGTTAGATCTGCTCCTCTGGCTCCAACCCTGGGCTCCGCGTCCTGTGCTTAGTCATGCTTAGTCATGCTGGTTCTGCACCTTTTATAGAAGAATGCTGCCTACAGTCTGAAATACACAGGGTACCTATCCTCCAGGCTCTGACCTGTGAGCGTAGCACACTTTCCCATTCATACAGAGATAAAAAGCTACAGAACAGAAAATAACACTTGTCTTACTGGAGGTTTACAGGGACATCACGACCTGACCCAGGTGGTCAGCGGCAAGAACAAAGGATTCCAACACCAAGAGGTTTGCAACAACCACCCACACCCGCTCCCCTTTTTAGTGTAAAAGGAGCCTGAATTCTGACTTGGATGAGATGCTTCTCCCGGACACTATTCCCCCGTATTCTCAGTCTGCTGGCTTTCTGAATAAAGTCATTATTCTTTGCCCCAGCATCTCATCTCCCGATGTGTTGGCCTGTGGGGTGGCGAGCAGAACAAGTCTGGACTTGGTGACAAGAGCACCGTGTGAAGATAAGGGCAGAAGTCAGAATGATGCTTCTACAAGATGAGCCACGCCAGAGACTGCTGGTGGACCACGAGACGCTGGGGGAGAGGCCTGGAACAGACTCCCCTCACAGCTCAGAGGGAACCAGCTCTGCTGACACTTGGGGCTTGGACGTCCAGCCTCTGGAACCGTGAGACAGTCAACCCCCGCCCCCTAGGCTGCCCAGCGTGTGGCGCTTGGTTACAGCAGCCCTGGGAGTGCAGGCCTCCCAGGAGACTCCCGACTGGTGTCACACCACGTGTTTCCAGCGCATAAATGTAAGACAGCAGAGTCCCGCATGGGCCACTCACAGCAGGCGAGAGCACACAGGGGACGCTCCAAAGGGTCAACAGTGGAATCAGAGACCAGCTCAGCGACCAGCACACCGCGGGCTCCTGGCTCCTCGGTCCTCCTTGGCCGGTACGTGAAAGTCTACAAACTTGCTGAAGGGCTCGCTTTACTCACTCCCTGTCTCCTCGCCCACGCTGCGCTGTTACTGGGCAGGGATGCTGTCTGCTTCTCATCGCGCTTTTTCCTGCCCGTCTCTGACTTTCGGATGCACTTGACTTTTCCCACCTAAGCCTTCTCCTTGTTTGTAACACCAAGAAGTTTTATTTATCTATTTCTGAGAACTTGGTCTCAGATCATGAGGCCTCGGGGAGCACAAGCAGTTCAAAACACTGTGAAGGAGGAGTAATTAGAAAAGTTATTAACCCAGCAGGAAAGGGGGAATCAGTATCTCCCCTCTGGGCCGGGCAGGGCAGGCAGGCAGGGCTCCCAGGCTGGTGCTGGGGCTTGATTCCCGGGCCTGGTGGGTGGACCTGCTGGTGAGGGCCCGCGGCAGAGCAGGTGGGGGGCAGTGTGGGCCCTAAGTGGTCTGCAAAGACAGGGCCTCCCTGGAGGCTACCGAGGCTGGAGGGAGGAGAAAACGGCTTACGCCCTTTGGTAGGTGGGGTAAGGGAGGGGACAGTGGCCACCCGGCTGCCTTCCAGAACTATCCTGTGCCAGTGAGGCAGACTCTGGATGCCAGGCGTCATCCCTCATCTGCAGGAACTGGCGAGGTCCCTGCAGCCCAGCTGCCGTGGGAGGCCGGGGCAGCCTGGTTGACCTCGGGGCCCTGCCTGGGTGCGCGGTGTGTATGGGAACTTCTCAGGGCCCTGCCTGGGTGCGTGCGTGTGGGACCTGGCGACAGGGACTCAGGCACTGCTGGGTGCGTCTCCCATCGTCCCGATCCCATCCTGACGGCTCAGACAGCAGAAGGATACTTCACTGGGGAGATGCACACTGCACCTGGAGGCCCCTCTCCTGCCCAGGCTCTGAGAGGCTCAGCTAAAGGGCATGAAATTACTGATGATGCAGATTCAGGAAGGAAGCTGAGCTCAGCCCCGCGGAAGTGTGGGGACGCCCAATGGATGCAGAGCAGGGCAACCCCAGAGGCCCAGAGCGCCACTCCAGGAGCGGCTGCTGCCGCCACCCAGCAAACCTCCCTCCCACAGACCCCACCGGCGCACCTGCTCTGTCCTGCAGCTCTTGGCCGGTCCCATGCACGTGGGTGACAGGGAAGAACAGGTCTGAGCCCCTGTTGGCTCTGCTCCTTTACCTCTAACCCTGCGCTCTGTTGCCTGCGCTTAGTCATGCTGCTTCTGTGTCTTTTGTAAAAGAACGTTGCCTTGAGCCTGAAATGCACAGGGCAGCCCATGCTCAAGGCTGTGACCTTGAAGGGCAGAACACTTTTTCCTTCATATAGAGATACAAAGTTACAGAACAGAGAATAACATTTTGTCTTGTTGGAGGTTTACAGCGACATCATGACCTGACCCAGGCGGACAGCTGCAAGAACAAAGGATTCTGACACCAAGAAGTCTGCAACAACCACCCACACCCCCTCCCCTTTTTAGTATAAAAGGAGCCTGAATGCTGACTTGGGGAAGACGGTTCTCCAGGACATTAGTTCCCCACCTTCTCAGTCCGCTGGCTTTCTGAACAAAGTTGTTATTCTTTGCCCCAACGTGTCATCTCCTGATTTATTGGCCTGTCGTGTAGTGAGCAGATGAGTTTGGACTCGGTAACCCATGGAAGCTGGAATGGGAAACAGGCTGCAGGTGCCTAACTGTACTCACAGACTTGGGCAACACCTGTCACCTGGAAGACAGGCGGCTGGACTGGATCAAGGACAGCAAGTCTGCCCACAGTGAGAGGTCAGATTTCTGGCCCCTCGAGCTGCAGCTGTGGCCATTCTGAGACTCCCTGGAGGCTGACATTGGGGGGGGGGGGGTCAAGGTTCTGGTGCGTTCTTGTGGATTTGCTGAGGGTACTCCAGGCCAGCCACTGGGGGCCCCACTTTGTGCTGAACTCAGCCCCTCTTTGCTAGTCCCTCACAGCACAGAGGGACAGAACTTGTACTGTGATGGCCAAGCCAGGAACGTCCTTTGACTTCACACAACTTAATTCTGATCAGCTCTGTCACTTGGCTCAAATTCTCTGAGGCCCTCAATTTTAACAACTCGAAGTAGAGCTTAAATAAAAATGTATGAAAGACTTGCACAGTGTCTGCACTTAGTAAATACTCAAAAAATGTTTCTGTTAATTCCCCCACCCAGTCATGGTGTCGGGAAACTTGAGAGAAGGGCACGTTGGCCGGTCCCAGCAGGGTCGCTGTCTTCTCCACTTTCCAGAAGAGTGGACAGGGAACACGGGATGGTCATCAGAAACATCTTAATCCCTCTGTGGGAGGTCCTGCGCCTGAGCACGTCACACTAGCCTCTGGCCAGTCCCTCCCCGGGCCCGCCACCCTTGGGGGCCTGCCTGCTGCACAAACACACAGCCCAAACGCCTCACAAGGGCGTCCGCCTTCATGAAGGCCGTAGTCGCAGCTCCGGGGTCTCCTTGACCAGCGTGTGACTGCTGGTCTCGGTGGCACGTAATCTGGATGAAACATACCCTCTGGTGATCAAGAAACAAACAAGCAGTGAAGCAGGTCTTATGAAAAGGTGGTCCCACCCGAGCGCTCTGATCAAGCGGCCCTTCAGTGACAACCAGAACAGGTCGTGGGCTCCCACCCAGGGGAGGCACACCCCTGGCCGCCGCCTCTCTTTCAAGGCGGAGGCAGCTCTAAGCCTGACTTAACCTTTGAAGCTGACAGCCTGTGAGAGCCTCTTCTTTGTTTCCAGTCTACAAATAGCACTTTCTGAATAAAGTTCATCCCAGAAGCTGTCCGTGCCTCATCTTTGCGCTCAGGCTCCAAACGCCGCTCTGCGCTGCTGGGAGCGGCAGCCCGCAGGCGCAGCCCTGGGACGAGAGCGTGCTGCCTGGGTCTCAGGGCTGTCACACACCCCGGACTCGGGATGAACGAGAGTCCCTGGAACCCGTTTTTAATGTCAACTAACTGGCACGTGTCCTGTTAAGTCCCCGAAAATCCTTCTGAAAAATGGCCAAGGGATTTAAGCAGGGAGCAGACGAGGCAGGGAGGATAACACAGCACACGGGCAGCTGGCACCGCCCCGCGGGAAGGGGCTCTGGGACCCTAGCCGAGCAGATTATAACACCCGGGCAGAAACTGTGGCTTAGTGATTTCCGGTCAGGAAGGGGCAAGGGAACAGCGTTAGCTGGCACAGAGCACTGTTTTCTGACAGCAGAAGCGTTCCTGTTCACCTCCTGAGATGTCTGAATGTATCACGGAAGCAAGTCCAACTTGGCTGCAAGGCCTAGACCCATGTGGGTCCTGCTGACAGCCGGCCCCGCCCTGACCCCTTTCAGGATGGAGGATGGAGGCGAAGACAGGCGTCCTCAGGAGAGAGGCAGCTCTATTCTGCACCTCTGGATGCCAGACAGCATCAGGTTCTACAAGGGGAGGGCTGTGGGAGACGCCAGAGTTTTAAGTGACTATTTCATAGCCAATTCAATGAAATCCAATTGACAGCCCCCTTGGCCATATGTAGAGGAAAGACAGGTAGCGGCAGCTACCGTACAGCGAGGGAGGGAAGGCTCCCTGTGAAATTACCGTTTCTGAAAGGATCACAGCCTCCGACTGCTGCAGGGGAATGTCGGTGGGTTTAAATTCTTTATCAAATATCTCTTGATGCTTGCTGTTCCTTTTTTCCTTCTTCTTGTCCTTCTTCTCTTTATCCGGGTCGTCCTTGTCCAGCTTGTCCTGGGACCGGGAGTGCATTTTCTTTGGCAGGAGCGGCTCCAGAGCGAACCTAAAGGAAATGGTTCTTTAAATCAATGACGTCTTAATAGGACAACCGCTGCTGTTCACCCTGCAGGCACACATAACGTCACTCAACGTGAGTCAAGCGCTGATCAGGAACTGCCCAATTTTACAAGGAAAGACATGATTTTAAAAGGGAGGCCAGCGGAGACTTACGGTATGTATTACTGATTGCAATCATTGTGGTTTTGCTTCTCGATAAAAATAAACTGGAAAAAAACAGAACACCTGTAGGACCACGGGGGAAACGCGAAGTCTGGCTGGATCCATGACAATATTCAGTGATTATTGTTCATTTACGAGGGGAGGGTGGTATTGGGGGTCTATTTCAGAAGGGAAGCCCTCATCTTTTAGAGATTCATACTGAAATATTCACGCATGCAGTGAGGAGAAGTAGACAGATGCTCAAGCAGGGGCCGTCTGTATTGATACACAGAGAGATGCCTCCGTGAGAAACAAGCCAAATGTGTGGAGATGCCCTCAGTTCTTCAGCCGAGAACTGAGCTTGAAACAGAGGATGTGGGTTCCAGCTCTGCCACCTACTGGTGTCACTGCACGTCCTCTGACCACTGTGGGCTGCATGGCCCCATCCACAAAATGAAATGAAGTGAAAATGGTATTTGAGAAGAGATATGATCTCTTAAAAGAAGCCAGAGTCAGTCCTGTAGGAGAAACAGCCTGAATTGTGATTTGATTAATATGTTTTCAGAATGTGGCTACCCATCGGTCCCACACGGTGAAGAGAAGCAAACGGTCGGCCACGGGGGTTCATGGAAGCCCCCAGCTGCCCACTGTCCAGGCAGTCCCTGAGCCCAGTGGGGAAGCAAACCCCAGCCCCCAAAATGCAGACAGTCAGGACCGGGGTCTGGGGAGTCTGCCCTCGGGAGCTCTCAGTCCCCACTGCGACCTTCCAAGCCTGACTTCCTGGAAGGCCTGGAGACTAAATTGGCTTCTTCAAGGGGAGACTGGCTGAAAGAAAAAGAAGCGTGGCAAGCCAATCACATTTTCATCCTTGCTGTGGTTTCTTTTAAACTCATTTGTGAATGGGACATTTACAACAAAACCATTGCTCTGATTAGAAAGATCATGACAGCGATGTGGCTTACCAACACGGGAGAGGTAACGTGGAAATCGACACTTAGATGCATCATTCACAAAACCACATTTCAAATCCACGGCAGATACAGATGGCCAAGAGCAAGAATCACATTTCCTAACTTTTGTTTTTCCCAATAAAACTGGTTGGGCAGCAGGATTTCAAAAATAATGGTACTGAATGCAGGCACTGATTGTCAGTAGCTGCTAACAGCACTGGAAGAGAGTCAGACACGATGTCCTTCTGAATGAAAGAACCTATGAAGTTGTCCTGTCCCCAGATCAAGCCTGAATCTGATCAAGCCACTAGGAGTGACCACCAGTCTGCAGGAAATACGCAGAACAGAGATACGCATTCAGTAACACTATAGGGCGTGCAGTCAGCAAACTCCAGGCTACATCAGAAAGCAACCTAGATTTTTCAACACATGAATTATAAGGAACAGAAAAGAAAAAGGTAGAAGGGGAAACTTATTGATGAAAAGAGAATGAAAGAACTGTATCAACCAACCACAAGGTAAGTATCTTATTTGGATAGGTTTCAAACAAACCGAAAAAAAACCTGACATTTATGACACAACTGGAAATTAAAACCAGTACTGGATGATAATATGGAATGACTCTTCATTTTTCGCATATGATAAGGGTAGTATGATTGCGGTTAGAATGCACACTGAAATGTTTACGGAGGAAATGACATGATTTTGAGATTTGCTTCAGAGTAATATGAAGGAGATACAGGGTGGGGCACAGACTGGAACAGCTGGGCTAGGAGTTGAGGTGGTTGAGGTTGGCTTATGGGTGGGCACAGGTCCCCATTATCTCTTCTGTCCCCTTTGTTCATGTCTGAAATTTTCCATAATAAATACTTGAAAATGACTGATGAAATACACCAGTATTGACTGTGATCATTAAGGCATTCTGGGACGCCTGGACTTTTCCAGCTGGATACACAAAAACCAATAAATCAACACCCAGAAGGCGTTAAAGATTATATCTATTATGTTACAAGCAATAATAAAAAATCTGCATGATTCTATTCCAGGTTTTGCAGAACTTGTGATAATTCATGAAGGGAAAAAGAAAAAAAGGATTAGTGGACATCTTTTAGCTCAGGGGAAAAACCTGTGCTGTGAAATCCAGACAAGTGTATAAAGAACAAAGAGGAAGACAGGCTGAGTTTAAAATTTTTCACATGATGAGAAGAAACTACTGGCAGGATGAACTTTATTTGGCACATAACCTGCACCGTTTGAGACCAAAGCCTCATTTTCTCCACGTTCGCTACGTAGGTAAGGGTGGCAACCCTGAGAATGCACAAAAATCTGGACTCAGATAAAGATGGCTTCTAGTTCAAGGCTCAACAGATGACTCCTGGGAAGGAGGCAACAGCCGGAACTCATGTAGTTACACGTGCTGGACACCAGTCTTCTGCCTAAAACCTCTAGATCCCTTTCTGCCCTCCTTGCTCCATTTCTGGAAATATAAAAACCTTTTCATAACTAGCCTGGGGATTTTCCTGGGGAGAAGTCAAATTAAATTTCTTTAGCAATCTTGCTCTAAGTGACAAGCACACATGATTTAAATACTTCTGAATGGAGAATTTCCATATGGTCTTGTCCTTATAAGGAGCAGACACTGATAAAAGTTACTGTTCTGAAAAAAAATGTGGGAACAGTTTTCAACCATCCATTGGGCACACTGGTCGGTGGAAACCATGGGCACTTGGATTGGAACTGTCCCTCGGGGTGCCCTGGAAGTTTGTGTCTGCACGTCACAGGGGCCATGAGACTATGCGTTTGATAGGATGATGGATTGTAAACCAAACGGGCTTGGATAAACCCCACACTGTGCAAACTCGGTGGTAAAACAATTAGAAGATTTTCTCTGATGTTTAAATTGCATGTGACATTTTTTTCTTTCAGTACAATCAGAACAAACTTTCCACAAAACAAACCCTAAAACACACCAGAAAAGTCAATATTGAAGTTCTCTTTGCAGGAGACAGCGGGAGTTCAGTGAATGTTTGTCTATTCCCTTTTTAGTTGCTCTATGCCATCCTGTGCTTGAGAGAAAAACTGGGTCTCCAAAGAGATCTTGCAGAAAGGTGGCCCTTCCACCTACATGGGTGTGACAGCCCTGCCCTGGTGTGACACCTTGCAAGGGAGCAAATGATGAAAAGTACAGGCAGACAGCTGGCAAGAAACATACCACGTGCTTCCGGGACTTGTTGAAAAGGACTGAACACTCGTTGGAGGTTTTAAGATTTCACGGAAATCTTACCAAAGTGGTACCCAAAGTCAGAATTTTTTCTCCAAGACTCACAAGACCCTGCGAGTCTTAGTGGGCCCTATGGTTGTAGAGTCTTGGAGAGTCTTCATTTCAAAGAGAGTCTGACTTGTAAAAATCCTCTCAGTTGTGGTGAAACAAAGCCAGGGCCCCAAGTGGCTCCTCCAGGCCCCTCACCCATCAGACTCACCCATCAGAGCCCGGCCTGGAAGGGGTGCTGTCCGATGACAGGGATGAGACGGAGGCCACCGACAGGGGCCGGGAGGAAGAAGGCATCGTGAAGGATCGCACCATGGACCGGGGACGGCTGCCTCTTCTGTCATCCAGACTTGAGGGCTGGGGGAGACAGACAGAGAGGGAGAGAGACTTGGTCAGTGGTCTTAGCAGCCTGGAATCTAGACCAATATTGTCGATACTTTTATGAACAGTACATATTCTTGTTCAGAGCTGAAGATAAAAATAATGGTATTTGGAAAGTTTTTGAAATCGCATTTGATACTGTGAAAAATACCAAAAAGAGCTGATTTTTTAAATTTTAAAAGCAATTTTCTGTACCAAGACCACAATGCATCAACCTGTACCAAAGTCACACACTGATTAGAAATCTTAATTTATAGAATAACATCTATCATGGGACTAAAGAAGTTGCAAGATCTTTAGATGAACTTTGTACATCTCTGCATATTGAAAAGCCATGCAAATCACCAAAATACATGGGTGCATAATGCCTGACCTTCTCTAGACTAAAATAAGATGCTCCTGCTGATTAACTAATTAATTAATTGAAGGCGGATTTCCTCCCCGCCAGTGACTGGTACAATGGATTATATGAATCCATGGCAGAGCTGCTAAAACTCCTCGTCCTCGCCAGAGAGTGGACGAGGGATAAATTCTAGAGAAAAACAGTCTCTGGATAGAGTTTTCCATCCTTCTTTGACATACCATTGTATATTAACAAAATAAGCACCACTGAAATACAGCACATGTCAACATCTAATTAGCTACAAAATGCTAATGTATCCACACCGTGAGCCAGATGTTGGCACATCTGGGACCGCAGCTGCTGCAGAAGCTCCTTCCTTTAACCTGAGGATGCAGAAACCAAATTCCCGTGGGGCACCCGTCTCTGTGTGGCTTCGACCTCCCTAAGCCCCAAACCCACGCCACCAAAGCTGGCATTTAATTCAGCCAATCACCTAGAGAAGATCTGCTTGGGACGACGGGTGATTACAGATTGTATAACCTCACTTCCAGGTCTGACAAGTGGGCCTGTATCTTAAATATATGTTTTGTATATAAAATACTGTTTGATCTACACACTAACTCTTTAATGGTAAAAAGTTCAGAATTGCAAAAGAACAGTTTGAAGCAGGCACTGGTCAACATTTTCTGCAAAGGGCCAGATAGTAAGTATTTCAGGCTTGCCGGCCATAAGGTCTCTGATCCAAGCGTGAAAACAGTCATAGACAATACAGAAATAAATGAGCACCTCTGTGTTCCAATAAAACTTTATTTATAAGAACAGAGGGCCGGCCATAGTTTGCTGACCGCTGGCCCAAAGCAATATGCAGCTCGAATTTGCCAGCACGAAGGGTCTGGTCAGTCTTGGGTGTAGTACCAATGATGGTGTCATTGTCCATATCCAGGGAGACAGCCATTGTCATTAATTGGCTTTCATAAGGAAACTTAAAAGGAAATGGTTACTTGTAGATTCGTCCCAATTGTAAAAATGTTTCTGGAGACTCAAAGTCTACAGTATCTTCTTCTCAACTCTTTTTAAAGGTTGTATCTCACTTTGTATTATTATAAAATACTGGTTACGGTCCCCGTGTTGTACAACTTATTTTTGTAGCTTATTTTATACCTAATAGTTTGTACCTCTTAACCCCCTACCCCTAATGTTGCCCCTCCCCACTAGTAACCACTAGTTTGTTCTGTGAGCCTCCTTCTTTTTGGTTACATTCACTAGTTTGTTGTAGTTCTAAGATTTCACACACAAGTGACATCACGCAGTATTTGTCTTTCTGTCTGACTGACTTCACTTAGCCGAATACCCTCCAAGCCCGTCCATGTTGTTGTAAACGGGAAAACGTCACTCTTTTTTATGGCTGAGTGGTGTTTCATTGTATAAATACACCACAGTTCTTTTTTAATCCATTCATTTGTGATGGACACTGGGGTTGCTCCTACACCTTGGCAACTGTAAGTAACGCTGCTGTGAACATTGGGGTGCATGTATCTTTTTGAATCAGTGGGGCTTTTTCATACTTGTACCTAGGAATGGAACTGCTGGGTCGTATGGTAGTTTTATTTTTAGATTTCTGAGGAAACTCCATACTGCTCTCCACAGTGCTGCACCCATTTACATTCTCACCAACAGTGTAGGAGGGTTCCCTTTTCTCCACATCCTCGCCAACATCTGTTATCTTTTTGTTGACAGCCATTCTGACAGGTGTGAAGTAGTATCTCATTATAGTTTCGATTTGCATTTCCCTAATAAGAGGCAACGTGGAGCATCTTTTCACATCCCTGTTGGCCATCTGCATGTCTTCTTCAGAAAAATGTCCATTCAGGTCTTCTGCCCATTTTTTAATCAGGTTTTTTTCTTTTTTTGATGTTGAGTTGTATGAGAGGTCTATAGTTTTGGACATTGACTCTATCATTCATGCAACTTGCAAATATTTTCCCCCAGCCAGTAGGTTCCCTGTTTTAACACATTCAGACGGCAACCCAAGGCTGGAAGTGTTCATCTCGGCCAGCCTCTTGGCTGGGCCCTGGGAGCCTGTTTTGTGTCCTGTGGTCCCTGACCTACCCAAGGAAGAGTCCTGCCTGCTACTCTAGGCGCCCCCGACCACCCCGCCCGCCAGCCCGGCACCACTCGCCCAGCTCGGCCACTGGTCTGCTCTCTGGCATCTCCGTGCAACGCTGAACCCTCTGTACACTTTGAGACCTGTTTGCAGCCTCTGCCTTTCAAAACCCACACTTGCACGGCAGCAGCAACTGAGGACGGCTCAGAGGTGGGGAATCAGCATTTCCGAAGCCAGGGTTTGTCTTTCTGAATCCCACCTGCTCGAGCCACCTACCAACCCAGGAGGGGCTGCCTTTCCCACCTCTCCCTGGCAACCGCCTCAGCTTGACTGCAACCCCATCCTCTCTGGGCCCAGGTGGGCGGCAGAAGGGAAGAGAGCCAGCAAGCAACCTCGCGCTCAGGTGATCTTTCTGGCTTGGCAGATGCTGCCTCTGTGGTCCATCGTCCACTGGGCACATGGAGACACAGTTCCAGGAAAGGCAGCTCTATTTACTGTGGAGAAGAAACACAACCCTTCCCACCTCTGGGTGCTGCGAGCCCCGTTGCTAAGAGAGTCCGGTACGACAGTTTCCATTTCTCTGATGAAATGATCTTCACAGAAGCCGTGTGATCCCAGCACTGAGTGCATGGACGCACAGGAGGGAGTTGGTTATGGACCAGGAGGTGCAGACGGCCAGCAGGACAACCTCGTCTGGCTCTCGGGAAGGCTCAGAAGCAGCGGTGAGCGCCCCAGCCCCACCACAGAGGGCCGGCGCTGTCCCCCGAGGCAACTTTGAGTCCTGGTCGGGATGCAAAAGCACAGACGGGGAAGATGGGGAAGGATAAAGGAGGGACGGCAGGAGCGGGCTCCGGTGGCGGAGGGACAGAGGCCACTACTGGTCCTGCATCAGCAGGGCCCCCACTGGGTGCGGCCCTGGGCTCCCCTGGGCCATTCGCCTCACAATTCCTTCTTGACCGAGCAGCGCCTCCAGAAACCGAGCGACCAGGACTTGTACTTTTTGCACCTGAAGCCGTTAGCCTCTCCCAGTCCTGACAGATGTGGCTCCAGCTCCAGGACGCTGTGAGTGAAGTGGTGTCTCTGTCCTGGCAGCGGGGCTGGCAGTGGGTGGGGAAGTTAGAGCTAGGCTCGAATTTTGATTCTGTCACGGATGATGTGACCTCGCATAAAAGTGGAACCACTCGACTCTGGACCTCAGCTTCCTCCTGGGCACGCAGGGAGTAACCATCTCACTGAGGGCCGGTGTGAGGATGCCACTCTGTGCTCGTCAGGCGGAGGGGCCCAGAGGCAGCAGGAGAGATGGGCCTGGGTGCCAGAGAGACTTGAGTGCTCAGCACTGGGACCGGGTGGTGGTAAAGCGGTGAGGTGGATGACAGCGGAGAAAGCTTCCCTGTTTCCCATCAGACTTGAAGAGGAGGATGAAGGACCGGCTGAGAAACACGGAAATCTTTTTCAGGAGCTTGTGGACAAATGCCTCCTGTGTGCCCCTGGGCCAGTGAAGGCTTGGGGGCCAGTGCTGAGTGCGGCTGAGGCCCGGGGTCCCTCCCCTGGGGACCCTGGCGTCTGCCCTCCTCACTCCCTAAGTATCAGGAGAAGCCAGCCTCTCGAGCTTTCACACAGGGAGCCAGAGAGAAGAGGGCAAAGCCGAGGGGCCGCCGGAGCCGCCGTGGCTTAGGAGTCAGAGGGCGCCCACGTCTTCCCTTCCCACGGCCTAGGCTGGCTCAGAAAGCCTGACAAAATGGTTTATGTCCTTCCTATGGAGTTTTTATTTTTAAATCCATCTTTTTTAAAACAGGATGATACTGTATTGCTTTTCAAAGTATTCTGAGGTGCTTGAGAGTTCTCAGAGCAGATAAGACAGGAAAGCCTCATCCGGGCTGCTTCTTATCACCACGTTTTTCCAGAGAATGACAGGGTATCTGTCTGGCCCTTTGTCTGCTCAAGGGAGGCCAGAGGCGGGGAGAAACTGCCTGCGGGGTCCCAGGATGGAGGGGGCTCAGGAAGGTGGCTCCGGGGATAAAACACCCACGGGTGGGATACGCACCGTTAATTCTGTTCCCGATCGCACTCCCAGTTGGCCTGACCAGCCCCTGGCTGGGGGGGATGCCCTGGCCGCCCCTGCCGAAGGGCGGGACTCCGGTGGACAGGATGCCATCTCAGAGTGTGGCGGAAACAGCTCCCCACCCGCCGCGGAGGGCGGCCCCGCCACCCACACGGCAGCCCTGCCTTCCCGCCCTGCCTTCCCTCCTCCGTGTGCCCAAGCGCGAGCCTGCCTCCAAACTGTGAATCGCAGCAGAGGAAGGGCTGTGGAGGATGCTTCGTGACCCAGACAGGTCTCTGTTGTTTGAAATCTACATGGAATGACTGATCAAAGAGGAGGCTTTCACTGAGCGAGAGAACTGGGAGATATCCCAAATGTTTACTTCTTAGAAAGAATTAAAAGTGGCGTCAGACTTTGAAAGAGATGCTTTATGATACCCTCTGCAACTCTTCTTGCCACTCGACTCTGATTGTAATGAGTTGCCGGCTCCAAAGCGATGAAGCACTGCTCGCAGATGCTGACTTGCACAAAGGGTCCCCCCACGTGGCCCGGCAGGAGAGCACCCTGATTTCCAAGCCTGCCCCTCTGCAGCAGCTCCTGCCTGGCTGACAGTCCCAGAGTCCCGCCCGCGGAGTCTTCAGACCACAGCCCAGCAGCTGTGTTACTCATGGCTTGGTCAGGGTCATGCTCTGCTGGGGTCAAGGTCAAAGACATCTCATCTGAGGAGCTCTAGGTCCTGGGCTTGGAGGCACTGGGACCAGCCATGGCCGGCAGGGGTGGGGAGGGTGGGAGAGCACAGAGTGTAATAAGAGCCAAGTTAACCCCTCGTAGGGGCAGGCCTGCTCTCTCATGTGTGTCTCCAACCACAAGGACAAGAGCAGGAAATCTCCGCCACTTGCTAGTATGTGACCTTGGGCTAGTGGACCTTCCCGTGTCCCCGTTTCCTCATCTGTAAAATGAGAATGTCCCCTGCGCCTCCTCCCTAGCGTTGCAGGAATCAAGCAAGCTTGTATTTGTAAAAACCTCGGAAAGGTCCCCGGACCATGGTAAGCACTAAATTAGTATTTGCTAAATGAGATAAAGGTGCAGAGGAAGAAAAAGAAGTGAATTCACCAGAGAGCAGTGGAGGACTTCAGAGAACGGCAGGAAGACGGAGCTGGGCCAAAAAAGAAACCAAAACGGTGCGCCACGTTGGACACCTGGTTCTTTAGGAAGTGAAGTTGGGTGTTGTGAAAAGTGGGCTAACTTCCGCAACTGCCTTCCTTTTGCAGGGCAACAGAAGACCCGTGTGCGTACATCCCCTCATGCCAGCAGGCGGGGGTTCTAGGAGATCAGAGAGGTCTCGCTGCCTCGTTTTGCCACACTGATGCTCAACTCCGAACAATGGGAAAAGGGGCCTCGGGCCATCTGCTCTGCCAGGCATCTCCCGAGTCCACAAGCAGTCAAGGCTAGGACACACTGAGGCTCCCAGAAACCGTTAAGGATGGAAGCCCTGCTCTGAACCGCACACCACAGGGCCACTGTGATGCGTGGCGTCTGGTCCTGCCCCCAGAGCTGCTACAACACGGCTTATCAAGACTGTCTCAAGCCGGCCATCAGGCTTAAACTGTCAGGTATTTTGCCTCGGTGAGAATTACACGCCACTCTTTTACCATGCTTCTGACCTTAGCCCTGGCTCAGAAACCTCCCAAGAATTCTTAGCAAAAGCTCAGGTCTGCCCTTCACCCTGGAACTGAGCCTCCTGCCCCAGACTGACATTCCAGGCTCTTGGAAGTGGGCATCTTTCCAAACCCACCCTACAATTTGTCTTCTTCCCGAGGCACAGCTGTGTCTGCATTCGCCTCTGGCCTGCCACTCAAGTTCGGCCTCCAGCCCCTGCGGAGCGAGCCCTTTCTCCCGGCGGTGTCCTCCGCAGCTCCTGCAATTTACCCTTGGCCAAGAGCAGCGGCCACTTCCTCCAGTAACCATTTCAGACCTCGGTAATCCACTCCTCCCCTCAAGGACTCTGACCGTGGCCCGGGCACAGGCTCCTCCTTGGCTTTGGGACATCTCGAGTGCTGTTGCCCTGAGTGTGTTATTTAACCCTTTGTGTGTGTCGTGCGACGAAGGCGTGGTCTCTGTGAACCAGCCCGTCTCATGGGCCTCTGTGAGATTTTTAATGTTGCTCCACCGTCCGAAAGGGAAACGGTGCTCACAGCAGTGAGTGGGGTATCTGCTGATCTAGCAAATTCACGGAACTTTACTCACCACTTTTGCAGTTATTGAAAGGACGTTGCTAGTTTTCCGGCAGATGAACTGATGACGGGGCTGAGGGTCCGTAAATCCCACTTCCCAAGCAGGCGTCACGTACAGGACCCTTACTCTGCCCTGTGAGCCTATCAAGCCAGACAACGTGACGCGGAGACACGCCCCTCCCCTCCGGCACGCTGCCCGCTTACCATGGTCCGGACGCCGTATTGCTTCTCCACTTTTTCCTTTAACTGCTTGAAACAGGCTTCCATTCTCTCATGAAACGGCCTCAGTGCTTCTGTGACTTTGTCTCCGTGAATCCTGATCCCTTCGGCCAGAAACGGAATCTGAAAAACACAGAGGTTGAGATGCTTATTTCTCAGTTAAGGGTCTAGGGAGAGAAACGCGGGCCAGGTGGTAAGTGGTAACGTGCAAAACACGTCTGCTTTGGTTTCCCAATCAAACCGGCTGATTAAATTCATCAGCAGGCCCGTTACTCCCCCGAATCAGAATGTCTAAACGAAAAGCATTTGTGTTTGAAACTGGACACGTCCAGTGCGGTGCGTGGCACACGGCGGCCACTCGGTCGCCGTGCCTGACTCGCACTTGACAAGCAGCCTCAGAATGGACTCCTCTGTGCTTCCCACTTGAATCTGGGAAGAGCCGTGTCTTGGATTTGTTTAGCTATAATCTGATCTATTAGCAAAGGGTCATCATGTCACAGTGCAAACATTTTTTTCGCTAAGAAAATAGCCTCTATTGTAGGGATTTGAGGACCTGATTCCAAAATGTAAAAATCTAATTATACATGATCTATGGTCCTGAAGGATATTCTTATTTGGAAAGGAAAACCAAATTTGCTCTTCCTTAGAACTAAAAATAATCACATCTCTGCCAACACTGCTGTCACAAATATCCATGCCAACACTTCACCGCCAAGTGTGGAGACGCAGCTGACCTTTACAGACATCGCAGAGGCATTTTTATTCCGACCCAGGGGACCCTCCAGAGTCACTGCGGTCGGGGGTGGGTGCAAGGAAGGTTCCTTTCTTTCCCTGAGGCTCGGACTGGGAGGTAGACACTCTTCAATGCAATCAAGCGAAGAGGCTTCCTCTTAATAATTTATACTTAAATCAAAATACTGATTAAAGACAGATTTTCCTAATAGGACAGAACTCCAATCTAAATGAGCAGACTTACTGGTAGGAAGGATAACAAGTACACAATTGAATTTCATGTGAGCAAATTCAAGAAATCTTATCAAGATGAATCAACGCATAAAATGTATTTGGTTGCCATTTATAGCACGCAGCTGCTGCCGCGCACGGTCCTCCAGGAGAGGAGGGAACCAGTGAGCCCTGCCCCCACCCCGCGTTTCCAGCCCACCCCGCCCGCTCCCGGGCTCCACCCACACAAAGTGCGGGCCTACACCCGAGGTACACGCCAGGTTCCCCTTCTCGGCCGGTTATCACCAAAAGCACAGTGTTCAGGTGGGATTTCAAAAGAGATGTGACGTTTCACTATTCCATACAAATTCCTCTTGCAGACGGCGGCCTCCCCGGGGCTAGCTGAACCTTGTTCAGGTTCAACAGCAGCAAACGCTTGCAGGAATCCTTCTGCTTCCTGAGCTCCGCCTCGGGGGACAGCAGAGGCTGGCTGGGGACAACTTCAGGTGGGATGATGAGTGTGTTGTAAATACAAGTATGGGGTGCGTCTCAAGGTTAAAGCACAGACATTGTACACACAGAGAGCATTCTGATGCAGAATGGACCTTTCTCAGAGCTGCAAACTGTGGGCTGATCATTTCTGCGTTTTTTGGTTCGTCTGATAAAAACTCTTACCTGGCCAGATTCTTGACATCCAAGAAGCTACTTACTGGACGGAAGTTAAGACCGCTTCGTTCAGGTCTTGTACTGAATGAACTGTGACTTGGCAGGTGAAATTCATGGCGTATCAAAAATCTACCCCTCAACAGGCTCCTGTCATGGGTCAGAGAACTTTCTACAAGGAGGGTGGGGTCTGGCCCTTGTTCTGTGTCTGCTTGGGGCTGAACTGAAGCTATGAATAAAAAGATGCTCTGTGCAAACACTCTAACATATGAGCTGCTTAATACAAATACAAATAGAAGGAACTGTCTTTGGGTTTCAACCCGCCTGAGCCTCAAAATCTCTCAGGCAGACCCTGAACCCCACGCCCAGAGTGGATCCTAGAGTTTGCTCCAGGAGTCTGCGTGTCTACAGAGGCTCCCAGTGCCCAAGGAGCGGGGACAACTCCCCCAAAGTCACACCTCGAGTTGTTCAAAGTGAGCACGCGCGCTGCTCTCAGAAGACGCCCTTCTGCGCGGCAGTGCTGTGCCTTAGGTTTGCTCCTGTGTGTCTCCTGCGCAGATTCACGGCCTGCCAGCGGCACAGAACACTTGGAAGCAGTGCCAACGCGCCAGGAGCACCGCCCCTGGCGACCCTGGCTGCGCCTGACATCAGCTGGGGATGGTGAGTGAACTTGGTATCCCCTCTTTTTGCCTCTCGAAAGAGAAACACGCATGCCCCACAGCGGTTGGATGTGAGTCCGTGCGGATTCATCTTTGGACACACGGCAGGGATGCTCAACAAGACAGCTGCGTCAGGGGAACAATGGAGCCGTGCCTTTGAGGAAGGGGCTGGTGCTCACGCGTGACCTGGTGTCAGCGGCAAGCCTAGGAGAGACCCGTGGCAGCCTGCCGGCAACCGCAGCTCCCGCCTGGGAGGAGCAGGTCAGCCCCACCACCAGCTGCCAAAGCAGAGCCAGGAGCTGCCTGCGACTTAATGACCAGCCTCCACACATGACTTTAGGCACTGCGATGGGCTGATTGTCCGTCAGTGACAGAAACTCTGCCAAGGAGCCCAGGGACTCCCACAAGGGAAAGGAGCCCAGGGACTCCCACAAGGGAAGCCTCACTCTGCCCTGATGGAGTTTCAGGAAAAAAACCAAACCAATCAACAAACAAAAACAGAGGAAAGCGTTCAGATAACCCCAAATGCTTACTTTTAATGACCGTGTGACTCAATTACTGATACCAGAATACGGGTTTTCAAAACATTCGCAAATGAAGGCAAAATTGCAGGTAATGTTTTGAATATGTATTTCTCATCACTCTTTGATTTAATGAAGTTGCTAGAAAACAGATTCTCTCTCTCTTTTTTCAGCTTTCCTGTGAGCAGCTTTAAAATTCATCCTTTAATAGAGTTATAAGGGGTGACGACATAATGCTGACATAAAGTTCTCTCTGGGGAACAAATTATTTTCCTCCGTAGGACTTGAAACTCTTAAAATCCAATTTGCTGTAAAAGCTTACAGGAAAAAAAAAATCAATAGAACTTTTGCAGACCAAACTAGTTTTTGTGTAGCAATAGTTTTATAGCCTTCAGTGGAGTTTTGAATGTTGTACCCTTTGGTTTCTACATCTAAAATGCAATCATTCAGACCTTTAAACCCTCTCCCTCTTTTTCAGTAACGGAAGGAGACTGCCTGCTTGAGGCTTACAATCTGTGCAAAGAAACCATCGCGGCCAAGGAGGTCCCTTAGATTCAGCTCCCAGGGTGTCTTATCAGAGAATAATTCCAAAGCAAATTGGTATCAAATGCCTATGGATTTGTGGCAAAGTCACACGCATTAAGATGGTTATTATAAAACAAAACAAAACAAAACAAAACCAAAAAAACTCAAAACTGAAAATAATAAATGCTGATGAGGATGTGGAGAAATTGGAACCCTTGTGCATGATTGGCAGTGGGAATATAAAATGGCACAGCTGCTGTGGAAAATAGTACAGGGGTTCCTCAAAAATTTTTAAATAGAATTATCATGCAATGCAGCCATTCCACTTCTGGGCGTACATGTAAAAGAAGTAAAAGCAGGAAACTGAACGGATATTTCTGCGCCCATGTTCACAGCAACATTATTCACAGTAGCAAAAGGCAGAAGCAACCCAAGTGCCCATCAGTGAACGAATGGATAAATAAAATGTGTATACAGACAAGGGAATATTATTCAGCCTTAAAGAAGGAAATTCTGACATGTTATAATATGGGTGAATGTGAAGATACTATGCTAAGTGAAATAAGCCAGTCACAAAAGGACAAATCATGTATGATTCCATTTATAAGAGATCCCTTTGATTTGGAAAATCAAAGTCATAGAGACAGAGAGCAGAATGGTGGTTTCCAGGGCTGGGGAGAATGGAGACTTATTGCTTATTGGGTACAGAGTAGTTTTGCAAGATGCAAAACTTCTGGAGATGGATGGTGATGATGGTTGCATAGCAATGTGAATATACTTGATGCCACTGAACTGTACACTTAAAATGTTTACGATCATACGTTTTATGTTTTTATCACAATAATATACATATATATTTTACATGTATAAAGTAAGTACTTGTAACTTGGCTTGAAACCAAAGTTCAGCCCTGCTCTACACGAACAGATCGTACAGTCCAGGTACTGATGACAGAGAAGCCAGGACCAAAGTGCCACAGAGACATGTGGTCGGAGGAGCGGCCTCAGTGTTCACAACAGCACTACGTACAATAGCATCAACAGACTACTGGATGAAGAAGTTGTGGTACAGATATACATAGTGGAATACTACTCAACCATAAAAAAGAATGCAAGAATGCCATTTGCAGCAACAGAGATGGACCTAGAGATGATCATACTAAGTGAAGTAAGTCAAACAGAGAAAGACAAATATCATATGATAAAACTTACCTGTGGAATCTAAAAAAAATGATACAAATGAACTTATTTCCAAAACAGAAACAGACTCACAGACATAGAAAACAGACTTATGGTTATCAGTGGGGGGAAAGGTTGGAGAGTGGGGAAGGGATAAATTGGGAGTCTGGGGTTAATAGATACACACTACTATATATAAAACAGATAAACAACAAGGTCCTACTGTGCAGCACATGGAACTATGCTCAGTATCCTGTAATAAACCATAATGGAAAAGAAAATGAAAAAGAATATATATATATATATAGGTATGTATGTATAACTGAACCACTATGCTGTAGACCAGAAACTAACACAACTCTGTAAATCAATTATACTTCAATTAAAAAAATATATATATATTTAAAATTAAAAAAAAAGAAAAGGAAGCCTAAAGAAGCGAGTTGCCCAACGTCCAGAGCAAGCAGGCAGGGCTTCCATGAGAACCGGATCCGGGCATCTCCAGGCTCCAATAGGCACAGACGCATGAACACTCACTTCCACTGGAACACAGGACACCCCCAAGATCCACCCGGCCTTTTCAGACCACGTCCTTCCAAGGAGAGACCCAGAGAAGCCAAATCATATGCAGAATTACAGCTGGGAAAACACAAATGAAAGCCTCTTCCCTCAACCCTGACAACAGGCAGGGGAACTGGAGGCGGGCGCCGGGTGGCCCCCCACCTCCACCTCTCACAGCAAGGGCATCAGCTGGAGCGCCCCTCCCAGGAGCGGCTGGAGCCACGCTCTCTAAGACATCACAGCCCTGACTTTGTGCCCGGTGATCTGTTCTGTCCACACCAAAGGTTTTCCAGCAGGCACGCACCTGACCGAGGGGAGGAAACAGACTAGGCTCGTTTGCAAGAGAGAACTTTCTAGCTGTTCAAATTCATGACTCCAGCCAGGCGTTGAGTTAATCACGGCAGTGGTGGGTAGGTTTATCCAGGAAAAACGTGGTCACACGCAGTCTAGACGATGTCCCAGGCCTCCATGCTGGCAGGTGTGCCAAGGTGGCCCTGGTTCTGGACTCAGCTTTCCCACCTGTCCTTGCCCCAAATGTCCCAAGTTCCCCCCGACCTGTCCCATTCCCAAATGTCCCTGCAGGCCGCCGTCGGACACCTACCTGCCATGCAATCAGGTCCTTGAGCTTCTCGATCTTTTCGTGGGCCTCCGGGTGCTCCTGCAGGTACCGCTCTGTAAAGAAGGCCTGGTGGAGAGAGGGAGACACAGTCAGCGCGCCCGCTCAGCCGACACGCGTGACTGCACACCTGCTGTGCACCAGGTCCTGGGGACACAGACCCACCGCCCGGCCCTCCCACAGCTCACTCCCCTGGGGTTGGACCCTCCCCATCAAAACAGCCAGTAAGGTCAACACAACCAATGGAGTCTGTTTCTCCTCAGTGATGCCCCGGTCCACGGGGCCCAGCACAGCCACCGCTGACCCAGGTCACTCAGTTCCCTGGGCGGCAGCTCCAAGGGGCTCCTGCACCCGTGACCCCCACCCTGTGCCCTCCTCGGGCTGGCAGGCACAGAGCATTAAGGGCCTCAACTCTGCTGTTGTAGCAGAAAAATAGCCACCGACACCAAGTCAATGAAAGGATGAGTGGCCATGGTCACTCTCTGAAGCGGATTTCCAAAATCAGGTAGTGTTTGTAGTGCAGACCCCGTGTCTAGACCACATCCCACGTCGTTCAACTTCTGCCCAATTGATCTTACTGAGATATTTTCCGGGGAGACCTGCTGGCTGTCCCCACCGTACCAGCTCCCTCTAAATATTCTAATTCTTTTGTTTTTCACTGAAACTGTACTGCTGGCCTTTAAGAATCCCAGGTCTCTGGACAGTCACCCGAGGGTCACTCTCCAGAGCTCCATCAGTGCAGCCCGGCAGGGGTGGAGGCACATGCCTGGGGTAGGGCCTTCACCGTCTGCAGCCTGCAGAGGCCGCCTCTGGGCTCAGGCACTGCTGAGCTGGCTCAGTGAGACCAGGGTGGTCTCTGGGCTTGGAGACGGTGTCTGGGGCCAGTCTGCCTCAGGACAGTGCTGTAAAGAGGAAGCTGGCGTGTCACGTGCCTTTTCGTAATTGGCAAAGCCGCCCATGACGGCGGGGTCCACGATGCCGTTCAGAAGCATGGAGAGGGGGTTGATGGGGAGGCTGGGGTCGTCCAGGTGCTGCTGCACCATGCTGTTCAACTTGTCGTTGGTCAGCTGCATGGTCTCGATGGCGTTCTCCAGCGGGCTGATCTCCACCTGTGGGAGGGGGAAGAGGCCACGCGCCAGGCAGCTGTCACAGCCCCTGCCCTGCCCGGGCCTCTGCGGATGCCCTCAGCTCCTCGCCAGAGGTCACCGCTTCCACGTGGGGCGGGCTTCCTACTCCCCGTGCACCTGTCTTCTTGATGGATTTTTTGGGCACGACCCATGACCCAACCCAAGCAGCCAAACGGACTCCCCGGGGCAGGGCTCCACTTTGACTGGCCACTAACCCTCGCTGCTGACCCCATTTGAGTCAAGGAAGAACAGCATCCAATTTTATCAAACCAGCAGGGCCAGCCCCTGTCCCAGGAGGCGCACCCAAGGCGAGGGGGGCAGGGGTGTCGACAGAAGGGTTACTTCTGTCATGTGATTCTGGGATTACTCAGCTTCCAGCCCTCTTAGTTCATTAAAAATGGCAAACAGAGCCTGCGGCAGAACCACATCCCGACAGAAAACCAGGCTCCCCTCTCCACCGCGAGCTGCTAAGCGCCTTCCCCCGGAATCCCCGATTACAGAGGGCTTACGGGCAGAAGCTCGTTAGGAGGACGGGTGTCTGTTCACGGAGGGGCCTCCTCTCCTGTCTGCTCTGACCGGCGCACATCACCAGCCCCAAGTGGTGCCAGCCAGGGCTTGTCCTTCTGCCACCTGCTACGTCTCCTGGGCCTTCCACGGGTCGGGGCCCGCCCGGGTGTGACGGGGACAGACTGGGAGCTCCCAGGGCAGAAAGTGGAGGCGCCCACGGTGGAAGGAGGGAGGCACAGAGCCCGAGGGCTTCAGCGCAGGAGGAGGGGCGCCTGGGATGAGGGGGACCCCGCTGAGCACGGGCACACCCAGGGAGAGGCCCAGAGCTCAACCAGCGTGGATGTGGTCAAGAGTGGGAACAAGGCTGGGAAGAGAGGCTCCCGCCAGGCCTTAGGACCGAATCAGGAGTTTCCAAGGGGGCTCTCGGTAAACTGAACAGTAGGCACCACCCCTCTGGGTAAGTTCCTGCGAGGTTTTCACCAAACGTCTTGAGACACGGGAACCAAGCTTACATGTTCCAATCAGACCTTTTCATACCGGCAGTTACCACACTTTGCTGCTGCCAGACATTCACCAAGAATCTTCTGGCCAACTCTGGTTCGTGTAAATGGAACTGCCCGAGAGCTCACCAGTGACGAGAGTTTAGCCAATGAGACGCGAGTCGTTATTTCTTTAAAAAGTGCCGGCGAGGGAGGGGTATATTCACAAGCTATTCTTGCTCAAAATGAGCAAGTCCTATTAATCAAGTTGTTTGGCACGTAAACGGCAGTAAAACCATCATGAGGAAAGATCTTAAAACATGTATGGAAATGGGAACTCGTCTTAAACTTTTCATTTAGTTTTAACAGAAAGAACTGTCAAAACAGCACAGCGATGACCAGGTCTGAATGATTTGTAACAGACGAAATCGTGGTTCTCGTTTGCCTGCACGCTGGAGGTGGCTGTGGTTACGCAGCACGTCCCCTCCAGTGTCCGTGCACGGGGCGCGCGATTCTGGGTGAAGCTTGATGTGGGCTCTGCAGTGTGCGTGGCCGGCCACGGTGACCAAGTGGCACTTCCCAAGTGGGGGACGAGGGTGTCAGGCTGCAGAAGAGGGGAGGACGGGCAGTCCCTTCTTGGAGGGGGTGCTTACCATGAAAACAGACTTGACTTCAAACCACCTTAAAATGCCAGGTAATTTATAGGCAGTTGTGTACACCGTTCTCTCGATCCACATATTCTGCAGAGGGAACACACACCACACGTGTTAGAAGGATGTTGCAGGTAGATGACAGCTTCTGTCCTCACAGGGTCTGCAATGCTCTGGGAGGCAGGTCCCCCAGGAGCACAGGTAACACGTCAGAAGCCATGCTCTGCTGCACTGTCAGTCACACGGGACACTGTGGTCCCCGGTTTCCTGGCCAAAGGTACTGGCTTCCTTGGTATTTGGCAGAGAAAACAATAATAGAAGAGTCGGGGAGAATCATCCACGTCCAAACGAGGGAGGTTCCCTCTGAACAAACAGGTTTTTGGAAAGGCTCAAACGAGTTTTGCTCAGTGTCCGAAAGAAACTCGAAGATGCAAATGCACTGAGGAAGACTGGGCTGAATAAAAGGACCTCTCCCATTCTGACAGCATCAGCCAGTATTTTAAGCTTGATTTTTTTTTTTGTATAACATACAGGCTTACATCAGAAAATAAAGATATGGAAACAGAAGGGAGGAAAATCACCCACTCCCCAGAGGTGACAACCTAACCTTTTACTGTCTATTGTTCAAGGCTTCTCACTAAGCATTAAAAACTGTGTGTCTGTGTATTTTCAATAAAAATACCGTTTTCAATCCGTATTCTTCCTAAAATGGTACATTACACATTACAGGGAATTATTTAACGCCAATAAATGGAACTCCACCCCTCTTTAAAGGTTGCACAGAACTCCACTGCCGGGGAACAGTCATTTTACCCTCCTCTTACTGCGGGATGTCCAGCTGGGTAACCTTAGCCTGGGGAACCTCCCAGTAACGGGGAATCATGGAGCAGTTTGAGTGTCAAAACTGATCTAGATAAAAACAGACAGTACGATGGGATGTCAACATTTCTGGAAAACTGGACTGGAACTTAGAAAGCATCTCCTCAAACTTCTTAGATTTGAGGGGAGGGACCCAGCCGAGGCCCCCGGGACAGCGTCCCGGGGCGGGCTTCCATCAGTGCCGAGCCCCCGGGCTGATCTGGAAGCCTGGGGCTTTGTCGAGCATATGAAAGACTAAATCCTGTGTGCGAGGACCTAACGGGGCCATTAGGGGATTTTGGGGCCATTTAGGAAAAGCGCAGCCTCTGAGGCTTAGCGCAGCTCCACGTCAGTGTCCTGTTATTCTTAGCTCTGCCCCGAACGGCTGCACACCCGGCGGCCTGACCTCCTTGTGTCTCTTCCTTCACAGGATGAGACCTGCCATCGCTGCCTGATGCGAGAGGTGTGAGGGAAACTCAGCAACTGCCCGCACATCCCGCGGTCCTGACACCACACAGACGACCGTGAGGCTGACATGACATGCTCCCACAGTCCAGCCCTCGGCCTCGGCGCCCAGATCGGGCCCTGCCCCTCATGATTACAGATAAGGATGCAGTGACCGGTCACTCAATAGCACGGGTGCCACAGTAACCAAGAAATAGGGCTTTGGTTTTGAAATAGCCAGTGTTGGGACTGGGGACAGCTTTAGAATTTCCCGGCTCCAAGTTCCCAGCTGACACACAGGAGACTGGGCTTGGGAGGGGAAGGGAAGCGCCTTTCAGGAGCCCACTGGAGATTCACTGTCATTGCCCTGAGGACCGAAAGATGGTAGGAAACAGGGCTTCAACAGGAGGGGGACAGAAGGCAACTTTGCTGGAAGTGCTCTGAGCTTCCCTTTGGGTCAGCAGCATGGTGCTAATTTGACCTTGACCTTCTGCACCCCCAGACACCTACGGGCAAGTCCTCCTCGGGGGTCCTGGGACTAATGCCTCCTCGAAATCTCAGTCTACTTAGGGATTTCCAGAGGAGGTTTTCAGGGCAGGAGAGAGAAACATTACCATTTCTTAAAAACTATGCTGTATTTCATATCTTTTAAAAATGGAATCCGGGGGAGGGTATATAGCTCAGTGGTAGAGTGCATGCCTAGCATGCATGAGGTCCTGGGTTCACCCTCAAGTACCTCTGTTAAAATAAATGAATGAATAAACCTAATTACCTCCCCCCAACAAAAATAGAATAAAATAAAATAAATTTTAAGTTAAAAAAAAACCTAAAAAAAATGTAATCCATTAGACCTGTTGTATGCGTATTTTGTTTTAACAGACTACACGGATCTGTGTTCTTATTTCCATGACTCTGAGGCAGTGTTTTCAACAAGGAACAGACACTGAGCAATGTGTGGAAACAGTTTTGATAGATTGTCACCACTGGGGAGGCTCTACTGGGTGGAGGCCAGGGATGCACTCAACATCCTACGATGCCCAGGACGGCCCCCACCATGAGAACTGAGACTCAGCAGAGGCCAGGGGAGCCCTGCTCTGGTGCACTGTGCCACGGTGAAGCTCAGGTGGGGGCCCCGGACAGTGAGCCACGTGAGCACCTGGCGCCTCCGTGTGCTGATTTATAACAGAGACACCAGCCCCTGCTCCAGGACCCTGGGCCCAGAGGGAGACTCAGGTACAGGCAGGAGGGAAGCGAGTGTGCTCCGAGCAGTATCTCAGGGTCTCTGGACATCACGCACAAAGACATTTACTCCTGAACTGCGGTAGCCTTTGAGAACACGCTTTTCCATGTGCAGTTCTGCGGGGAGTGGAACGAGTTTGGGGTGGTTTTTTTTTTTTACCGCAAATTCATTGTCTGGGTTTTTCTCTCCCTTGCGGATCGGACGAGAATATTCAAATCGCTGAACCTCGTTTACTCTGTAAAAACTGTAGAGAGACGGAAAAGTCATTAGACACTTAACCTGAAGAGGGGCTGGTTTGCTGTTAGACATTTTTACATTAGATACTTGCTAGATTTTTTGCTCTTAGATTTGCTTTTAGGGGTCTGGCCTCCCTATAGGTCAGTGCATCCTTTAAAACATCCCCAACCTTGACCTGGAGCAAGAGCTGCTGGGCTGTCTCTCCCCGCCAGCCTGGAAGAGAGACGGCGGCAGGTGGAAACGTTACCTTGAGGTTTTGCCTCTTCCCTGTCCCTGCAAACCCTCAAGGGAAAGAGATGCTGAGTAAGAGTGAAACGGGCAAAGACAGAGAAAAGGTGAGGCAAAGGGGAGATAAAAAAGGCCTTCATTCTCGATCTAAATGCTTATCATTTTAAAATTTTAATGCATAACTCAACAATGAATTAAAATTATTTTAAGAATTTATTATAAAAAATTTTAAAAAGCGTTTGTTATTTTTAAAGAGGTCTTGTACGCTTTAGATTCAGACCTACAAGAGGCAGGTTTGCAACCACAGAGAGCGGCTGGATGCTGCACTCCCTCCCTTGGGGATGGGGTGGGTTTCACGCACTCACCCCCCTGCGCTGAAATGCAGGCGGGTGCCCCACGTCAAAGGGAAACATCCGACTACCTGCTACGGTTTATACTACTTAATGCTTCTCTCTGAGAGAAAAATGTTGCAAAACTTTAAACGTGTGCCTTGTGAAAATGATCATCAATAAAGCACGTCCTGATTTACTTCTCATTTCTGCTGATGAAAGGTTAAAGAAATGCTAGTGAATTTTGTAGAAGAACCCAACCCACCAAACTTCAGGATATAACATAAATGCATTATTAGACCATCAAAGAGGTTAATGTTTTCACCATAACATGGATCGAATAGAAGAGAAAATTCCTAACATCAAAGAGACATCTAGCGCAGGTGCTTTTACATCACTGCTAAGTCAGGTGCAATTCAATGGAGAGGCATGAAATCTTACTCAAATTCAGACAGCTGACTTGTACGTTTTAAAGAATCCCATATTATGTAGTCACCCTGTTGCAGGGGTGAAGGGTTTTTCTCATCCCCCACCCAGCTCTCAATCACATGTCTGAATCCCTTTTCCTGCCTTATGGAATCTGAAGGCTCAGACCATAGCCCAGGCACAGACTCAGATCGGCGGGGTGTGGGATGGGGCCAGTGCATGGGAGAAAAGGTCTGCAGGGGTTCTCCCACCTGGCGGGTCATCAGGAGACCTGTGCCCCCTCCTCCCTCTCCTTGTCTCCTGACCTTGGGGAAGGAAGAGCCTTCATACCCTCCCGGCCACACTTATTAACTTCCTTCCCTTCTTTGATGCTAAAAATAATTTGCTTCCCTGCTCTTCTACATAAACAGGAAGAGCATCTAAAAAGTTAATCGAAGGTTGAGACCCCTCCGTGACAGGTAAAATTTTTTAATTTTTTGCGGACCTTATGGATCGTTCCTTTATTTTTAAATTTATTTTATCCAAGTATAGCTGATCTACAATGTTGTGTTAGTTTCTGGCGTACCGCGTAGCGATGGAGTTAGAGGTGAGATGTGCATTCAGCCTCTCACCACCCTCATGTCGGGCAAGGAAAACGGGCTGCTTACCTTACAATCTGCTCTGACACAGGCCTGTGAAATTTAGGAGGCAAGTCGAGTTTGGGCTTTACTGTGAAGCACTGAATATCTGAAGATGAGGGGGTTAAGGATCAGAAGGCGGTGTGGACGTCAGGCAGGAGCGGAGCCCCGCCCGCACCCAACCACCCGAGTGCACGGCGCTGTGGTTACGTTACACCCGACAGGGCCGTCCGGAAAGGATACGCTGGCCGGGAGAGGCTTTGATATCGTCGCCTGGGGGAGACGTTGTCTTCATTTTCTCTGCGTTTGGAAACTGAGTTAACAGCCGAGCCTCGAAATCTTCCCGGCGTTCATACTCTTTGCCTCGGTAGATGAAGACCTTCCCCTGGAAACAATGACATTCATTAAATAACACCACAAGGGACGGGCCAGCAAAAGTTCACACCTACATGCACTGGTCTTCAAAGTGTGCCTGATGGTGTTTTTTTTTTCTTTTCCTTTAAATATCACTGAACTGAAGAACAGCTTGTCACAGCAGTGATCTTATTAATCAAGGACACAGGAACGTAAGCCAGGTAAGTGAATACTGCTTAAGAAGCACCGAACACACTGAAGTCTGGTCGTTCATTTCAGTCTTAACAGTAACGATCAATTTACAAAACCATGAAACACCAAGTGAGCAACTGGAGCCAGACTCCAGTGGACAGGAAATGGTCAGATGGGTAAAGACAGCAGGGCAAGTGGAGGATGTGCCGTATCTTTTTTCTTCCCCCCAGGCAGGCCCTAATTGAACAGTTTTCATCCTGCCAAAAAGAATTCAAGAGAGCATGAGATTAAGCTGGGGCCGTAGAGCCTAAACACCAAGTTCCCAGCTGACTCCTGTAGGTCTCAGTCAAGAGATGAGCGGAACCAGAGGGAAAGGTCCAGACCAGAGAGGTCTGAGGTTCTTGGCCTCCCCTGGGGGTGGATGGCCGGACTTCCCTCACTGCCTGTTTGGAGTTGCTGGGCAACCATCCATCAGCGCATGGCAGGGCAGGATGCACGGTGTTCTCCGCCTACAGGCTGGGTTTTGTCCCTCTCAAATGTCACTCCTGTCACCTCCATGAACTCTGAGTGGGAGAGTCCCTCTAGGGGTCGTTTTGGATGGCTGGGCTGGGTGACCTTGGGGTGGGTGCCAAGCATACCTCCTGACACAGGCTGTCTTGCTGAGCCCCGTCTTGTGACACACGGTCACTCTCTAAATGTATCTGTAAGGAAAGTTTGGTTTCCAAGCTGAACAGATCTTCACACCTTCACGTATTCAACAGGTGTGCTCTGAGGCTCAACTGAGTCACAAAAAGGTGTCAAAGGGTAATGGGATGCTACGGCTGGTTCCTGAAGCCCACCACCTCCTACCACGCATCCTGCTACCTCTTGGGGCTGTCTCCTCGTCCGTGAAAACCCAGCAAGGAAAAGACGTGGAGCAGAAGCCGCAGGACACCTATGCTTTCCCTCATTGGCCCTGGTTGTTGTTTCAAGCAGGGACCCTGGGTGAGAGGCTCCAGGCCAGCTGGTCGTGAGTCAGGTGCAGGCTGTTACCTGCTGTGACCGCCGGCAGATGCCAGAATGGAGCTGGGTGTAGGGGAGGAGGATGAGGAAAAAGACAGAGGGGTCTTAGAGACTCAGCTCAAAGCCAAATTAAAATCTGTCTAATTAATGAATGTTCAAGAAAAAAACACTGCAGAGATCTTAATGGCACTCAATTTTTCCCCTTCCTTCGTTCAAAGTTATTTTGAGTTCTTATAAATCACTAAAGAAGGAACAATTTAAAAATTGAATTTTTTTTCACTTTGTGCTTAGGTATGTCTTAAAGTACCCATTACAGAAGAAAAATGTTCTCTTTCTCTGAAAAAATAATGTCAAGCAGAAACCAAAGTAATATGGAGTCTTAATTAAAAATATAAATACACAGCATGGGCATCTTTTAAGGCCATAGAAAGCCAAACATTTCAGAAATTCAGGATGATTTAACGCGTAACAGGCCACTACGAAACTAGCATGCATTTATCATGCTTTACACTAGAAGGAAGACATAATAATAAAAATGTATATAAAGGCTTTAATAGAAAAACACTAGTGAGTTATAGACGAAAATGCTAACAACATTTTCTCCAAATGTCAATTACTTTGCATTCTGAAGTCATCCCTTCAAACCTGAAAACAAGAGGGAAATGTATATATAGTCAAAGATATTTCTTCCTTGTAAGAAACATAAATGTTAATCTGGATGCAAAACAAAATGGCAAAACAAAACACCCCAATGCGACTAATCCTTAAAGAAAAACCAAGCAGAAGGGACGGCGAGTCAGTTCGCAGAGGCTGTGTTCCCAGCACTGCATTAGGCTGCCAAGCATTCCACCCACTTTTTGGTAACTGCTCATGGCATTGTCAGACTGACCCCTGACAGGCGATCTGTGAAGCGTAATAAATATATTGCTACAGCCCCACAAAATTATTCAGCGGTGGCGGGAAAGTCAGTTCAATATTAATCAAGCCCATTAAACTCTTTATTCGTACTTTGTATTCTGTCCTTTTGACGGGACAGGTGACCCAGTGCGGTCCCTGGAGCACGTGTCTTGTGTGCCCTCCCAGCACATCCTTGGCGTCCACCAGCTCAGGGACTGCAAAGTGCTCTCCCCGCCTTGTCGACATCTCACGATGTCAGGACAGAGCTGTGGTGGCCTTAAATCACAGCACTGTCCACAGAGCCCCCCCCCACCCACCCCACGACAGATCCCAGCACAGCACAGGTCTGCTGTGATTTAGGGCCTGTCTCTCTGTCTTTCTTAGACACACACACACACACACACACACACACACACACGGAGGTGCATGCACAGATTCACACACATTAATTAAAGCCTTGAGCAACAGTAGGTGACCTCAACTCCAAGCTCATATACCCCTTGGGTTGGTTTTTTTACTTAAAATGAAGTTAGCTTCAAAATCCTCCCTAGTTTAGGGCTTATAACCAAACATCTTTTATTCATTCTTCAGCAGGCAGGACTTTCTCCAAAATCTGGGTTTGCGATCTATCTCTGTCTTAGACATGTGCAGCCACAGTTGAATGATAAGGGTGATGGTGGCAAGGTGATCAGCAGTGACAGGGACAGGGCCAGATGCTCTGGGCACCCAGCCAGGACCCCACATGAGTGATCAACCAACAGGTCACCTTGTAGGGCAGGTCAGCCCTGCAAGGGTAACTCGCTAATGTTTGTCTAAAGAATGACAGGTCCTCACCAAGTGGGTCCTTCCTGCTGGTCCCAGTGTGAAGGGATGTCATGCCATCAGGGGCTCCTGGGGGGTCAGAAACACTGGGGCCAAAGGAACACACCTCTGCGACTAGGAAAAATCCCCCAGCTGGCTCTCACTGCCCCACACAGCTGTGCCCTCCTGGGCACAGAGCTCTGCCTCCCTAAAACCAGAGGCTCCCGCATGGTCTCCCAGGATAAGAGAAAACCATGTATCATTAAGAAAAAGGCCGTAACAAATGGCAGGAAATCATGACCCACAGGTCAGTGGTATCCAAGAAGGAGTCTTTGAGAAACTTGTAACAATTCTACTAGTAGGCGAGGCAGAATTTATTTATATAATTTCCGGCCTCCCGATGATAGGAAAATGGGCGTTTGGCTGATGGTCACAATATTTCTTCCATCATGTGTCAAACAGCACATGCCTGTCTCAGGCCGAGTCTGAGTTTCTAGCATTGGAAATCCATTTCTAATTTCCCATATAATTAAAAATACACATGTTCATAGCCGTGTTATTCATAATAGCCAAGACCACTCAAAGTCCACCAAAGGACCAACGGATAAACAAAATGTGGTTCATTGTCGTGAAGACACTGTGCTCAGGGAAGCAGCCAGAGACAAAAGGACAACTCTGCTGTGACTCCCCACTTACATGAGGTTCCTAGCATAGGCAAGTTCTGAGACAGAAAGGAGAAGGGTGAGGTCAGGGTCTTGGGGGGAGGGGCAGAGAAGGGGGGTTATTGTTTAATGGGCATCGAGTTCCAGTCTGGGAAGATGAGAAAGTCCTGGAGAGGGATGGTGGGAACAAATGCACAGCAAAGTTAACCTACTTGACGCCACTGAGCTCTGCGCCTAAGAATGGCGAAGATGCTAAATTTTATCTCACGCATATCTTACCACAATCTTAAAAATACATATAAATATCTGAAGAAGAGTTCTATTAAGGAAAAACGTGATGGAAAGTTTATATGCAACTACAAAGTATTATCAGAGCAGGGAGGGTGTAGCTCAACTGGTAGAGCACTGGCTTAGCATGCACGAGGTCCTGGGTTCAATCCCCAGGACCTCCTCTAAAAATAAATCTCATTACCTCCACCCACCACAATAAAATAAAGTGATACAATAGAACAAAATATTAAAAAAAGAAGTGCCATCAGCCCCTCTCTGGAACCCGAAGCCAAGTACAGAGCAGTTAAAGGATAGGGACTCAGACTCCGAGCCACGGCTGTCAAGTCCAAATCCTTCCTGGGAACAACCTTGACCCCATCAAAACAGAATCAGAGTTACCCGAAGGAACGTGGGGAAGCCTTGTCCGTAGTAACCGACGGCAAAGTAGTCAGGCTTGGGTCTTATCACCTTGACGATGTTTTCATAGAATTGAGCCTGTTTTTTCTGAAAGGAAGAAAGAAAATGCATTTCGGGTTTGATTCAAGTATTTGAGCATCTGTTCATCTGGATTCTCCCAGTGGGCTCTCCCAGCTTCAGCGGTCCCAGGGGGTGGGAGGGGAGTGGGTAGGGGAGCGGTGCTGACGCTGGCGTCTGAGTGTGATCTCACCAGGAGGCTCTGTCAGCCCTCTTCACTCACCTTCCAGCATTCAGCAGGGGAACTGGGCCAAAAAGCCAAATCCGGCAACTCGTTGTGACTTACAGGTGTTTTAATAACCAAATGGGTGCCACAGAAGTGACTTTTCTTCTGATTAAATGGCTGGTCTTTAGAATTTAAAAAAATGGTATCAGATACTGAGATACATCAGAAAAAAGAATTTAAAGGGCAAATTTCTGCTCCAAAACAATGATGAAAGTAACAACATTATTAAGTGATCTGCCGAACACAGAAACGGTGCAGCAGAGGGCGGAAATTAGAAACCGACAGCTCCTGTGGCAGGAGACAGGTCCGGGCTGCCCTCCACGCACCCCTCCCACAGACGGGGTCACAGTTTTAACCCGTGGACACTGGTGGAGACTGGGCCGTGAAGACCGCTGCACCTGGGCTCAGCAGCTGTTTACATATAAGTCCTTCATAGATGCCCGAGAGTTTTAAAAAGTGAATACTCATGGGCCAGAACCCAGCAGCAAATAAATCGCTGCTGTCCTCCTGGACCAAACGGAGGACGATGGCCGAGGTCTGGGGAGACTCGTAGCGTTAAAAGGAAGAGACAAATTCCAGGGAACAAGTTTCGATCCCGTGTTCACTGAAAGAGAAAGACCGACCTACCAGCAGCTCGCTGAGCTGTTCGTAGTCAAACATCTCATTCTCGTACTGCTCGGCAAGTTCCTTGCCCAGGGCAATGGCCTCCTCCCACATCTGTGAGGAGAAGGAGAGAAACAGGGGTAAGAGAGACGCAGACCCGAGGCAGGCGGCCAGGGAGACCACGCGTGACACGGCCATTCGCGACAAAACGAGCTGGGAGAACGTTTGCTTCATCTGAAAACATCAGACAAAAACAGAGATTTTCTAAGGCTCATGTCCTTTGGCTTGTACTGGGCAGCTGTTGACCAGAGTGGTCAGCTACTGGCTCATCCATCACGCTGGCCGCCGCCCCGGCCCGAGCAGTCGGCCGGCCTGCTCTCTCTCTCCTGCCCCCGGCCTCTGACCCCATCAGTCGGAGCCGCCGTGCAGCCCAGACAGGGAGCCGCAGGGTGACGGTGAGAGGAGCATTTAAGTAAAACCCACGGGCCTGACTTTGCTACTTTCCCACATCATCCCCTTTAATCAGTGTCCATGGTCAGAAAGACAAGATGTGTTTCAACTCTAAATGAAGGCTTACAAGAAGTTTGTGTTACGCGTGCAAATGCCGTGAGGATATAAAACCTGCCATCATTTTCAAAAGGAGAATTTTTTATGGTAATACTTTAAGAGTCGGTTTCCCAATTGGGTAACATTTATTAAAATGCTGATAAACTTTTGGTGTATATGGAATAATTTAGTCATACATACAATAGGCCTCAATTTCCCTTATTTTCCTTGGAAAAAATAAAATGCAGTGGTTTACTTTAGAAGAACATGGAAAATATGGAGGATCTATCTCCTCCAGGAAGCCTTCCTGGGTGCCACCCATTCTCCACCTCTGTGTTCCCATGAGGACCCAGATTCCCCTACTTCAAACCTTTTGGTAATATGTTGAAATTAGAATGCTCCTTTGTCTTCCTCCTCAGAGGTTATAAGCCCCTTGAGGGCAGGGACTGAGCATTCTCAAAACCTCTGGAGCCCAGGACCAGCTCAACAATGTTTCTCAAACAGAACTGAAGGTTGCTGACTTGGAATCAGGAAAGTGTCACAGCATCCCACATACTGGGTCCCCAGATACGCACCGCCCACTTCTCCACTGGAACCATCCCCACAAGATGGTAGCACTATCTTCAGGGCGAGTGATGTCAAGCTTCACTCTACGTCCAGCAAGACATCTTGTTAACGTCCTTCCCTTTGTCAGCTGGACATTTTTATTCTACCTGTTTTGCAGATAAGGAAGCTGGGGATCAGGCAGGTCAGCTGCCTGCCCAGGGGCACACAGTGGAGTGTCTCGACCCAGCTTGGTTGTTTTCCAAAGTTCTTGCTCTTGATGGCTATCCTAATTGGAACAGACTTTTTTTTTTTCCCTCCCAGTTTTGGAGGCTGAGAAGTCCAAGGTCAAGGAGCAGGCAGATTCAGCTCTTGGTGACTTGTAGACAACTGCCTTCTCACTGTATGCTCATATGGTCTTAAGAGAGCTCTCTCTCGCTTCCAGTTCTTATAAGGGCCTAATCTCATCATGGGGGTCACCCTAATCATGAGCCAATCTAAACAGAGACACCTCCCAAAGGCCCCGACTCCAAATACCAGCATGTGGTGGTTAGAGTTTCAACGCAGGAATCTGGGGCAATGCAAATGTTCAGCCCGGAACAATGAGCATGTGTCAGCACTCCCAGCCGCCCCCCACCCCCTCCTGCGGGGATGGGTTTTTAAGAATGCGAAGGCAGCCCCAACTCCAGACACCCACGGGGAACTCAGGGAGCCAGGTCCCACACCTGGAACACCCCTGGCACTGAGCCCTCGCCTGCCCGCTACTCTCTGCCTTTTCTTGGTGGAATCACCCTATTGAGGGGCTTACGTGGTTACCGAATCACCCAACAGACTTAAAAAACTCTTTACATAGCTACTACTTAAGAAACCATCTGTTATTTTTGATGAGAAAGAGCCATTCTGAAATTGCATTTTAATACTTTGAAAGACAATAAAAATAAGCCCAGAGTAGACAAAAGTGGCAGAGGTAGGACCAGCGCCCAGAGGAGAGAGGAAGCGGCCCAGATGCCTTTCCTCGGACAACACACTTCTCGTGCCAGAACCCCCACCGGCCTCCTCCATCCTGCTGATGGAGACGCCCTGCATCCCTTCCATACCTTGATCTGCTGCCCCAGGCAGCTCGGGGACTTTGCCAGAGCCCAAGCTCACATTTCTAGGAAGGAAGCCCTTCTTTACATTGAAAGTTGTTGCTTTTAAGCTCCAATGACCAGTCCCTCCCTCGGCATATCTCCATTTCAAAGAAAACATCACCTTCAGTGGTAGTTTTCTTTCCCCGGATTTTTCTTTAGTTTTCTGCAACCTGATCCACCACTGCCTGAGCTGCCTAGAATGTTAGGGCTTCTAATTAACTGCTTGATCTGGTTTATCCTCCACGACAGATGAGGTGCTTCAGGTATGTATCAAAAGTAATTGTTTTTAAAAGAAATATAAGTCTTGAGCAAATATTTTATCCAACTCACCCAGAGGTTACACGATTGGGTTTTCTACCAGATTTTCTATAAACACACATTCTCCTCTGTCCCCAACGTGTTTTCAAGGATTCCACATTAAGGAGACTTTCATCTGCTTTTAATTGGGTAGGGCTCTACAGGGTGTGGGTAACTCTTATTTCCAAGGTGAATACCTTGGGAAATATTTCTGTGCCAGAGAGAAAACAGATTCAATACGACCTAGATTTAGATGCTCTCAGTAGAAGAATCACTTTAACCCGTGTGACTGAATGCCCTGCCCTCGCTCCATTCTTAGACGTGCAGTTGGTTTATGAGGTTTTTCACAGCCCCAAATGAAAAAACACCCTCTCACCACTCAGCTTTATTTTCTGACTTGAAACCCTCAGTCCATTTCACAGCGTTCTTGGCATCGTTAGTTTACTCGCAACGTGGAGCATGACATTTCCACCTCCTCTTTTCATCGGATGGTCTTAGCTACGTTGTCTTGAGATGATCATCTTTTCTTTCTGAACCTCCTGGGTTCAGGAAGTTCCATTTCTTCAAGTTTTATAAACAGAAATCTTTTTTTTTTTTGATAGAACTCCTTTGTTAGTTCCAAGACTGAAGTGGCCGCAGAGAACACATCAGTGATGGACTTCCTGCGAGGCAGACGTGTGACGAGTCGGGAAGGACAACAGTGACCTCACCGGATAAGCGAGCAGCAGCAGATGCAAGGGGAGGTGGCAGCCTGGACAGCGGCCCCTTCCGAGCAATTCAGGCCGGGATATCGGTGGGCAACTATGGTGCAATTCGCTAACTAGTTGCAACTTACTCACCGGTGAAGATGCTTCTTAGGAGGCCTGACCTTCAGCCATGTGGAGGTCAAAGTGGCACCGCACAGCCCGGGGAACCGCTAGCTGGAAAGTCAATTCCTTTTAAAAAGAATTAACGTGTGGCAGGAACGCAGCTTCATCACTCAGAGCTGCTTCCATGCCGTGGAGGAACCAAAGCCGCCCCGGAATGAGCAGAAGTCAGCTCCCTTCCAGCTGTGCAGCCACGTGAGGAGGCTGATCCGAGGTCTGCTCCAGGCGTCCGAGCCCCGCCGGGTGCCCGCCGCCTCCGGCCGTTCACACATCTGACGCTGCCCCCATTCGAGGGACACGGTGCGATCAGCTGACTGCCAGTCTCTGGAGACGCACCTGCCTTTCCTCACCCTGACTGCCACCTCCTCTCCCTGGGCCTCCGCGTCTCAGGCCTGGACAACCGCTCCGCCCCCACCCCCTGGCCCTCTGCCACCTTAAAGCCGACGTTACTCTCTGAAAAGAGGAGAAAAAGGCATCGTTGTCCACCTTTATAAGGTCTCCTTGGCTCCTGGTGCCTTATGAAGCAAGTCAGACCTTCAGGAGGCAGCCAAGGCCATGGGCAGACTGGCTCCCGAGTTCTCTGCATCTGGGTCTCCCAGGACCCAGCCCCTCCCAGCCCGTTCCCGGCCAAAGACAGACTTCTCAGCTTCTCCAGAAAAGTGAGATGTCCTCAAGCCCCGCCTCTACTGGCACAGTTCCCACTCTCTGGTGTCCCTGTCCCTCCCGGCCACCACCCAGTAAACGCTCGTTCTTTAAGGGCCAGTTTAAACGTCTCCTTCTCTGTGAACCCCCCCACCCTCTCTCAAAGGAGGGACTCCCTTCCACACTGAGGGAGGCAGGCTCAGCGCCCACGGCTGACAGACTGGAGGAGGGTGTTGCTATGGACCTGCTGACACGTAAGCCCTCGTGACGTCACGCCTGGGGCGGGCCTTGCCCTCTCGCCCTGTTGCTCACGGGTGAGGGTGGCACCTGGCACGCAGGAGGCCTGGAACCACGGGTGAGGGGTCCTGCTGGGCGGGGCGTGAGGGAGCAGTGGAGCCACCGTCCCTAAACCTTGATGTTCTCGCACTTTTGTAATACATGATTCTTTTCTTTTTCTTGCTGGAGCAAATCATAATTAACACATGATCTCCTGGAACACTCTGGCCAAATTCTTGCTAATTGAACAGATTCTGGCGAACACCAAGATTTTACAAAATGTTGGAAATGCTGGGAATAAACCAAGAAGAGGGTGAGATTACGTTCCGACCTGCAATCCCTCTTCATAACCACTGTGTTCTTAAAAGGAAACTCGGAGGATGAGAAAGTCTTACCCCCAACACTTAGAAAAGAACTCCAACCATTTCGCCAGAAGTGGAAACTGGCTTCCAAACCCCTTTTTTTAGTTCACAAGATGACGCAAGACGCCTCGTTTTTTGACTCGGGCGCAAGGCAAAGTGCGAACTTGGTCGAGGCGAGGTTATTTTAAGGGAGAAGAAAACAGAGCTCCAGTTGGAAACAGTCCCAGAGCCGCCTCCACCACGTGGCTGTCAGCGACCTGCCCCTGCGCCGGCGCCGCCGGGCTGCGTCCCAGTTTCAGGGGTGGTTGACGTCGGTTCCCGCTGACGCCCTCACTCCGACTACCTTTTCCTGAGAGCAGGGCTTCTGTTTTCAGTGCACCCTCCGTGGAGAAGCCTGGCAATTTTCAGTGAAGTGCTTGGATTAAGGGCTTTACTGAAAATTACTAGGCCTCAACCAAACACAATGAGACAGACAATTCAGAGCATCTTCGGGGAAGAACGCTTGTCTGCCAAGATAAAACCCGACAGAGGGCTTTGCGGTGGCGGGGGCGCTCCAACGGGCAGTAAAAAGAGAGAATGGAGAAGGAACCCGGGGTAATTATTAGCCAGGAAGGAGGAAGTGCTGAAGAATGAAAAGAGAAGCAGGTGAAAATGAAGTTCTGCGGAGAGAGAGAACGGGAGGGAAAGACCCAGGGCTGGGCTGAAAGACGTTCAGAACTTTCTAAAACGGTGAAAAAGCAAAAATAAAAGAGCGATTTTGTGCAGAGGAAATACAGAAAGATAACAGAACATAATTCAGAAGCTGGGGCGTCCAATATAAAGGAGCAGAAAATCCATTCACTGCTGCCGCTTTCAGAGCACAGAGGTAGCGACACTCTAATACAAGCCGAGTCCAGCCCCTCGCGGGCGCCAGGCCCCCCCACCACAGACGCCGCAGCACGGTCCGGTCTGTGGGCCGGCGTGGGCACCGGCGCCGTTAAGGGCCCGAGCTCAGGGCGTGCAGGACACAAATCCGCCCAGGGTTCTCTGAGTCCCTGCCTCCCCTGAGTAGCGGCGTAAACTCTGAATAGCGAGAATTAGCTCGAGGATGTGTCAAGTTCCCACCTTTGAAGGACGTGATAAAGATTTCCTTAATCACATACAGTGACAGCCAGCATCACCAGAGCTATGACTGAGTCAGACTTTTGCCGGGTTGAAGGACTGTTTATCTAGGTTCCATTTTACCACCTCGTGGCCACCGGCCATCACTGGTCTGCAAGTTCAGCTGTAGTATTAAGGCCCCTTACCTGCATATATGGTTTTAAACCAGAACTGCATTCTTTTCTTCCTAATATGAAACAAGTGTAAAAATCAAACCAAAGAAAGTCTTGTGATTTAAACAGTCATGTGCCCCCTACTCGTGACAACCTCAAAGGTGCCCTGTGGGTCCTGGCTAAGAACCACTGTTCCAAACTGAGCACGTTCATTTGTTTCCCTCTGTATGAGGCTACTTTTGCTCAAAACAAAAAAAAGTAAGCCAGGCCCTCCTTCAAGTTTCCATGGATCACTTGTCACACATCACCCATAGCCATTTCGAGGTAATTCCCCCAAAGATAACTGGGTACAGAGTACAGAAATGTGAGCATCTAGTCCCTTCTAATGTCCAGGCCTTAATCTACAGCAACGCCCTGAGCCTTGCCTTTTCCAGAAAAGGCATGAAGGATATTATTTGTCAAACCCCCTCCGACACCCACACCTGGCAGGTATAGCAAGACCATGTCTCGGTCTTATTTCCTAAATGAACGCGATTCTAAATCTGGCACAAAGGGCCAACTTTATCTCCTGCTGTCACCTCCTGCCACCCCCGCTCCCTGCCTGGTGAGCCCCCAGCAGCGGGGAACGGGGGCCCGTCCTCTGGGGCTGCCTCTCCTGTGGTGCCCTGCCTGGCACACCGTTCCCAGCCCCTCCCGAAGTGACACAGAGAAATTCAACTATGGAGGAACAGGGCCCAAAGCCCCACACTAACTCTGGGGACAGCTCTGGTCTCACATGCCCAATGGCGGGCAGCTGCACCACTGCGGGGAGCAGAGCAAACAGTAGCTTTTCTAGAACACGCACAGACATAGGGAATTGCTTGGTTACTGGTAATACCCAAGAGTCCTTGGTTAGAACCCTGGGAGACGGGGGTGCTGCACACGCTGCCTTCCCTTCCCGGCACGTCCCCTCGCTGAGGCTCCCCGTGGCCACAGGATTTGCTTCAGTCAATGACATGAGCAGAAACGCATGTGTCATTTCTGGGCAGAGCCTGCAGTGGCCGAGCGGTGACTCACTGTCCCTGCGGGGCTGCAGCCCTTTGTGGTGGAAACTGCTCACCTGGGTTCCCAGAAAGGAGGCTGGACCATCAGCAGAGGTGAAAAATAAACCTGGGTTGTGCAGAGCCATTAAGATGTCAAGAGATTGAAACTCTAGCCTGCTCCAGCCCATCCGGGCTGATACGGAAGGTGAATAATTACTTCCTTCTGTTATTTTTTTCCCCAGGAAACTTAATGCTTGTTGATGTTAAACTGATTTCTTTCCTTTTTTTTTTCCTGCTTTGCAGCTAATCATCTGGGTACTTCAAATTTCATTTGATGAAATTTTCTCCCTCACCTGTATTCACCCTCACTTTAGCTTTAGAAAGATGAGTGAACTTCCGTTTCTTTTTAACATTCTCATGGGAAAGTTGCGGGAATTCAAAAGTGGCTTTGCAATCTGTTTTGCCAAGACAGCGCTGACAGCTGCCGTGGGGACAAGCCTCCCGGCCTGGGATGAACGAGTCCCTCTTCCTGACCGCAGGTTAGGCAACTGCTCACTTTCCCAAAATCACGCCTCCTCCAAAGCACAGGGACATGTGAAGACATTCCTTCAGCCCATTTCTCTTTTTGCCTGCAATACTTTATCATTTGAATCTGTTTCTTCTTTTTCAAACACCAGGATTTCTCAGCCTCACCAGCGTCAATGGCACTACTGACATCTGGGGCTGGATACACTGTGTGTGGTGGGGAGGGGGTCGGGGGGCACTGTCTGCACTGCAGGGTGTCAGCAGGGAGGGGCGCAGGGTGGGGGGCAGCAGGGGGCACTGTCTGCACTGCAGGGTGTCAGCAGGGAGGGGCGCAGGGTGGGGGGCAGCAGGGGGCACTGTCTGCACTGCAGGGTGTCAGCAGGGAGGGGAGCAGGGTGGGGGGCAGCAGGGGGCACTGTCTGCACTGCAGCGTGTCAGCAGCACTCCTGATCTCAACCCTCCAGATGCCAGTGGCATCCGTGCCCCTAGTCATGACAACCTCAAAGGTCCCCTGTGGGTCCCGGCTGAGAACCATTGTTCTAAACTGAACACATTCATTGTCTCCCTCCATACGAGGCTACTTTTGCTCAAAACAAAACCCACTTAGTCCCTCAGTTTACCATTTACTGCCAGTTGTCCTGTTGTATGTACATGGGTGTGTCTCATCTGTCAGAAATCACCCTCAAATGCTGAGTCTCCACCCATTTGTTCATTCGTTCATTCTTCCATTCATTTCTTGGTTCATCCAACAAGCACCCCCCCCAACCCCGTGTTAGGTGCCCGGCACCGTCTGCGACCCAGATGTGTGGTGGGGGGTTAACGTGTGTGGTCTCTATCCTCACGGAGCTTACAGACACTGGGAGCCTCGCTAAAGAAACCCCCGTGCAAATCTATAGCTGCAAATCGTGGGAAGTTCTACAGAGGAGGAGAAGGGGACACCATGGGCATCGAAGAAGAGGTGACATTAAGCTGATGGGAGGAAAGGAGCCACGGGCAGGAGCAGCAGAGGCCTGGCGGGCGGAGGCGGGAGGGCTGGTGTGGACGAGGACCCCAGAGGGTGGTGGTCAGGACAGAAAGAGGGAGGACGGAACAAGGCTGGCGAGCTCTCGGGGGCCAAGGCTGCGGGAGGCCGGAGAGCCCAGAATGGCCCCCAGCAAAGGCACACACGCCTCCAGCCCCGGTGACCTCGGACCCTCAGACTTCCCGGGCCCCCCCGGGGTCCCTCCTCCTGTTCTGCCCAACCCAGAGCATCCCCACTCAGCTTTCTTTAGAACATAATAAGCCAGGAAGACAGCGGGGGAAGGGACGGCTCCATACGTTTAGCAGTTTGTTGAGAAATAGAATTCCCCTGGCTATGCTAATAAAATTGGAGCAATTGGCCTTAATCGTGAAAAAAAATCTCATTTTCTATGAAGAAATACGTTCTGTTCTACTACAGGAACAGGTGTCATTCACAGACCATTTCTGATCCTTATTTCCAAGTGGCCTCTGGCCAATCCACATGCTATTCTGAATATTTTGATTTTTTCATCCTGTGTTAAGGACAGTAGGGAATAAGTAAAACACACATGATGTTTTTTCAAAAGGGTTTGGTTTATGTCAGCAGTCACAAAAAGGGGCGCTATCCCCTTTTCCTGACAGAGGTGTTGTTTCGGGGACAGCTGTGTCCTCCCTACAGAAGAGATGTTGAAGTCTTAGCCCTTGGTACCTGTGCACGTGACCTTGTTTGCAAACAGGGCCTGTGGATGTGATCGAGTTAAGGTGAGGACATACTGCACTGGGTGAGTCCTAAATCCAGTGACGGGTGTTCTTAGAAGAGGAAAATGTGGACGCAGAGACACACGTGGGGGGAATGCCATGTGAATCTGGAGGCAGGAACTGCAGAGATGTGTCTTCAAGGCACCAAAAGATTCCTGGCCTCACCAGAAACTAAGAGAAAGGCCTGGAACATATTCTCCCCTTGAATCGTGCTCTTGCAGAGAGCACGGCCCGGCTGGCGTGTTGACTTCAGGTTGATGGCCTCCAGGACGGTGAGAGAACAGGTATCTGATGTCTAAAGCCACCCCGTGTGCAGTACTGTGTGACTGCAGCCCAAAAAATCCTTAATACAGGTACCTTCGCCCAACTCTCCGTTCACTTTTCTCAAAGTGGAAAAAAAGCAGGTGACTGAGAAGGGTTAAGAATCCTGATAAAAGCACAAAATGCATTTAGAAGTCACTTTGGTGGCAGATTTCAAAAACTTCTGGACTGAAGTCGCCCCCTTTTCAATAGTTACTACTTGTGTGCATCCCAGGAGCTACGGCGATGAGCTCTATTAGCGGCTGATTGAAATGATGGCAGGTTTCCTTTCAGCAGAAATCAACAGCCAATTAATGGAGAAGCCAATTTTTGAGCCAATTAATGGAGAAGCTGCCAACAGGAGCGATATTGTTCCTAGCATGGGATTAACACAACGGTCACAAAAGTATAATGCAAACCATCAAAGGAAAACATTAGCTGCAAAGTGGCCAGAAACTGCCCCCCCAGCGCCCACACGTGGTTCTCTCTGGCAAGGACTATAAACATTCTTGTGCTTTTTAGTCCTGACTTTCTGCAGAGCATCTACAAACGGCAACTGATTTTTTTTTTCCAGTAAGATTTCTACTTAGAAGTGCTAGCTGGAGGGCCACGCATAAAACCTCCTGATACACAATTTGTAACAAATTTCTGGTTCCACAAACATCATGTGTTAAAAAATGTGTTCACAACGCTGCAGGAAGGTGCACATCAAGAAGCCACAAACAAAAGTAACTTTTCTTTTTTTTTTTTTACCTTGCCTTTGTCGAAGTAGTGGATGATTTCCTGGTAGAGCCGCTCTTTCAGCTGTCCCTGGGTCGTCGCCTGGTACCCGTCCCGCTGGGTGAGGTGTGCCGCGCACACGTCCTCTGACCACTGGGGGCAAAAACAAAGCGTGAGCAGTGCCAGGCGAGGGCACAGCCGTTGCCACCATCAGTCTACACTCAGTCAGAAGGCACAGGAAGCTCTAAACTGGGCGCAGGCACACGGGCCAGGTTCTGGGACCCTTGGAGCTACGGTCCTCAGGCTGAAAATGAGGCAGAACCTCTGGGCAGAGGTCTCATGATGGATGAAAGACCAGAAGAAGGCAGAGCTGGGTTTAGATTGATGCAGAAGAGAAACCTAGCAGGTTCTGGAAAGCACAGAACGGTCTGTCTGCTTGCTGATAATGCCTCGTAACCCCTGGGGTGAGTTATGAACCAGGTGATTTGCGGCTGCCACAATGCCTCTCACACAGGGCATCCCCAGGCACTGGCCTTGGTCCTGCGTGGCTCAACATTTTAATCAACAGCAGAGGATGCACACAGATGCCCCTTACAGGTCATAAAGAAAGCTCCTGACAGACACAGAGGTGTCTCTGTGTCATCAGCCCCTAAGCACACTGCCGCAGAAGCAGGGCTCAGCCGCTGCTGGTGGAAGTGTCAGCGGGCTCAGGATGTGAAGGAAAGAGGTTCAGCAAGCTGGGGAGACACACCCAAGTGAAGGCAAGCTCATTTGGGACCTAAAGTCCTAAACTTAGGCTCAACGAATCAGTGGCATTGAATACCAGGTTCAATAAAATTCAATATTTGGTAAGGACCTACTATCTGCAAGGCACTAGATCAAAGATGGATCAGAAGGTGCCTGAGCCAGAGAGAGTGCTATTACGAATCTGAGCACCGCGATATATCATAACTCTGCAGAAAGGATTTCATGGGCATTTAATGGCCGAAGGCAGGTTGACTGCACACTAGGGGACCTTGGGAGGCTCCTTGGGGGAAATAATAAGGATGGGCTGGCTTATTATCAGTTGGACTCAGGAGGTGGCACTGGACCTGTTTGAAGACAGGACAGTGAGGACGCTGCCAAGAAAGCAGCAGGCCTGCATGCTGCCTGGACCACACCTGGGGTGGGGGGTGCCCCGCTGGACTCAGGGCTGGTCAGGCCACATCTGGAGCAATGGGACCAGTTGTGGGGCCACATTTTGGGGGGTTTGGTCTGCAAAAACAGGGGGTAGGAGTCTGGGGACTGTGCAAGGCTCCCTAAGAGACTGGCTCTCACAGCACACATCCCTTTCCACCTTCTAAAAGTCAGAGGGTGTCCGGAGCACCTCACGCTGGGCCCCAGGGCTCCAAGAAATGGGGTGCAGAGCAGGGGGCCAGAATGGCTCCCCAGATCTAGGAATGTCAAGTAAAAATGTGAAACCTTTAGGTGGCTGCAAATTTTTTCACCTTAAAATGAGACCTGCACTTCCCCACCAAGACTGGAAGTTAACAAACTCAATGCCTATGGAGTATTCACGTGGCCAGATTTCTACTTTTATGAGAGGTAACAGGAAAATTCTACATGATTCTGAAATGTAGCCACAATCAAATAAATAAGAATTAAAAAGTTCATATTGCAAATAACTTCCTTGGCATTCAAAATCACCTAAATAGTATTGAGGAGAGAAGCCAAACCCTCCACACCTTCCACTTAAACACTGAGATGAAATTACCTGATGGCTAAGCTGAAGGCTTATGTTTTGACAGCCCTTGTTTTTTGACAAAATGTCCTCAACCAAAGAAAGACTGTATTTGAGGATTTCTAGTTAACAAACAGGAATATAAAGACATGTTGAAGGATTTTCATAAAGATACGAATAATGTTCCTTAGAATGTTGATTAACCAACAGGAATTCACATTTACAGCAACATCAAAACATATTTAGCAAAAATTGCAAAATGTAGTGTTGGAAAAAGTACGGAGAGATTAAGGTAGCATTCACCATCCAAGTGGAAAATTCAGAACCCCAGTGGAAAAGCTCATGCAGTCGGGCCTATTGATTTGGGTTGTGAAAGGTCTTCATATGGTTTGTGAGGAACCCATCCGTGCTCAATAAATGCAATGATTAAATAAATGATTCTTTGCACACATCTATCTATTTAACATTCACACGCACGTATAAAAGTTTATGTACTAAGAGAGAGTAAGAGTCAGCCGGCAGCTTGTCAATCCCATTTTAATTTCCCTGGGGTAAAAGAAATAGCTTCGTAGTTTCCGAACCGCCTTGTTACTGAAATTTGGGTCTCTAACAAATGAAGCCTGTTAGTGGGACGGCTGGGGTAAGATGCACCGGCTGAAATCTGTCTTTGTAAATGATGTTTCTTGGGAGAGATTCACATGGTGCACAGCCAAGGGGGCACGACGGGTGACTACTGATGAGGCGTTCAGAGTGAATGCAGTAATTTTCTTCGTAATGGACTCTTGTGTTCAGGCAAAGGTAACTCTCCCCAGTCCAGGGTCTTGAGAGCAGCTTGTGTGTATGCGTGTCACACAGGCTCCTGGAGAGTCCAGGGCTGGGCCAAAGGCTGGAGGGTTCTTGCTGGAGTTTCACTGCCCAACGCAGTGTCCTCCTTAACCCTCTCATAGCCCAAGAGACATTGCCTAATGCTCATTTTTAATGTAATCTTATCTGGCTTTCTTTCATTCACTTTGTGGTGGGCTGGGGGCTAGTCTGAGTTTAGAGACAGAATTCCTCAAATGAGCAGTCTTTATGGAAAGACACTCAAACACAATCCTCATGCTCATACTGTTCCTCTTTGTCTGGTTTTCTCAATTTTTATGAGGACACAGTGGGAAAGATGAGGTCATGACTTGCTAAAAGTTTTAAAATATAAAACTAGAAGTTGTAGAGCAATTTTGTCATCTACCCATCCATCCACCCACACATCCATCCACCCACACTTCCTTCCACCCACACATCCATCCATCCATCCATCCATCCAAACATTCACCAAGCTACTTAGTATGGGTCCATTCTATATGACTAACGGGGCTGAAATTGGACATGGTGAAGAACACTGAATATATTACTGCAATAAATAAAATAAAAACCCACACAGAAGCCACTGTCCAAAGCTACTTGGGTAACAAAAGAAACACGGAGAGCAGCTGTCATGTCAGACCTTCCAGGAAGCCAGGCAGGAGGTCTAGATGATGGACCAACTGGAGATCTCAGGGGAACTCCTCAGAAGCCATGGAGAGAGAGGTCTCGATCTGGTCCCTACATTCCTTGCTAAGACAGAGAGGGGTATGTGTCATCCTCTCTCTTAGCTGCCCTACCACAGAAATTCCTTCTTACCGATGTTGCTCCACCATCACTGAATCCCGCTGGCAGCAATAAGGAATCACAGAGTCTCTAACTCGCTGAGAGCTGACAGAACAACGACCAGGCTTTAAGATGCTTAGTGGTAACGTGCTCCGATGTCTTGTTAAATTTGCATTCAGTAGGGCCAAATCTATAATCAAAGTACCTCCAAACTACGTTGGTTTATGCCATTGCATTTAGCCGATACCCTTAAAATCTTAACTTGGAGGTTTACTAAAATTTGCCTCGGACAAACCAAATTTTAAATGATTGTATAATTTATAAGGACGGACTCACAGAAGCATGTGGGAATTTTTACTACCTTCAGAAGCTTGGCGTGGAGAAGCAAGGTGTAAGCCGCTTCCGTGTAGTTATCGCACTCCTTGTGCAGGTCACACAGCTTGTACAGGTACCTGAGATGATAAAACAGAGGCACCTCGTAAACCACCGAGTAATTTGTGTTGAGAATTGCAAGAGCTAAATTCTCCCTTCAGTAGTAAATCCTGTCTGTACTCCTTCCTTCCAATGTTCACCATTCATAATGCCTTGGAAGCTTTGCATGCGCGAAGCACTAAGAGAAACCAAAAAGGGTAATATTATATATAAATATAATTAATTATAACTAATACATAAATATTAATATATAATAAAGTATAATATGTATTAATGTATTATAATATATTAATAATATATAACAAATATAATGTATAAATATTAATTATAATTAATAATATTAATATATATTAATTTAAGTCTTCTCTTTTCAGGACAAAACGAAGATGGCATAAGGAGGTGGAATTGTGCTTCAGGGTTTCTCATTCTTTCTCATATTTTCCAGAGTTTTCTTCATATATTTGAAATGAGATGCCACAGAGTTTGACTGTGATTTCTTACGTTCCTTTTGAGTCCAAATGCACAAAAAAATCCATAAAAATATAAATCCACAAGAATAAAGCGTGCAAGTGATCAGTCAATATGATCAAAAGAATTTCTCTGCCATAAAGAAATAAAAGTTGCTTTTTAATATAAAGCATGTTACATCCTACATGTTGGGTATAAGAAACTGATTGTTTTCCAAAAAGCGTATTGTATTTATATGGTACTGTAGCTAAAGGAGAAAGTACAAAAACAGTCTTAGAAATCAAAAGTTAGAAAATCATGCTTGATGTAGTAAACCCATCATTAAGCACTAATGCCACGTGGGTCACATCATCACTCTGGTCCTCTAAGTGGTAATCTGGCCGAAATTTGACACTAGCCCCTAAAAGTGACCAAGGAGAAGCCCACCATCCTTGAGAAAAAGGCAAATGAAGGAGAAAAACCCAGCAGAAAGTATAAAACATGGAATATGGTGTCAAAGTAAGAACAAATTGAAAATGTATAATATTGCCTATTTCTGACAAAGTTAAAGCTGGATTCTCATGTAATTATATGGCTTACTGGGAAACACTAAAATTTGTGGTGGTGCCTTTATTCGAAAGGGTCGTAAGAGTCAGTGAAGAGGAACAGAAACCCTGTGAAATAATCATTTATGGCTTTGCTTCTGAGCTGGCTAAGTATGACCCCCGCCCCAAATCTCCACGTCAGTGTGAACAAACGCGCGAGGCCTGCCAATACCCCTGGGAGCCCACCACACTCCAGCTGTGAGCCTCATGAATTCCGACCAGATCAACCCCTGTGGTTATGAAACGTATCTCAGCACGGGCTGGACAAACAGCAACTACAATAAACATTTAGAAGGTGAGACAAGCACGATGCTCCGTACCTTATGTACATTTCTTCTCTTTCAATTTCTTTGTAGAAATTCTGAAAAATCAAACCACAACATTGTTTTAAGAAACTGGCTCTACAAAAGGTGTCACAGGCACATGAATTAAAAATTCACAGTTCTTTAACTTGGGTGAAACACGGCCAAGTGGAACCAGCTCTTTGGATGAGAACCCTACATTCATATAAAATGCGAAAACCTCTTATACTGTTCTTCATTATTTTTAGGGGGGTGGTCGATTCTCATGAATACATTTCCCATACTTTAAACACTGTGACGGCTTAAATCTACTTCTGTCATTTGAAAGTCACCTGTCTTCAGTTAAAACAAGGTACTACCCACAGATACGCTATCTTAACCGCTGTAATCTCGTTAGAAGTGAAAAAAAAAATGAAAGACCCCAAATTTGGGAATAGGCACCATCAACATGATGGAAAGCCTGCTGGGCCCAGCCTCAACAAGAGCCACAGGAAGGCAAGCGGCACTCTAGATCTGAACTGTCCAACATGGGAGCCACCAGCCACATGCATTCAAACAGAAAGTACACTTAGTTAAAATTAAACGATGTTAAAAATGCCCGTCCAGTTGAACTCGCCACACACTTTGAGGCTCCACAGCCATATGGAGCCAATATTACTGTGTTGAAGAGTGCAGATACAGAACATGTCCATCATCACAGATATTTCTCTGGGATGGTGCTGTTCTAGACAGACCTTCCAAAACAGGGAGAAGACTGGTTGCCACTTGAAAAAACACCGTGTATACAGCACTGATGGAGGAGGTAAGTCAGCAGATTGCAAACAGTGGGCTATTTATGCATACTGTAAAATATCTTCAGAGTGACCATAAACATTTCAATCAAAATTCTATTTCTGAATGTGAACATCTCTATAAGCACTTTAAAGTCTTTATCGTACACAAGACACCAGACAGGTACAGAAGAGCCACCTAAAAAGGCTCAAGGTATGGAAACGCCACTGCCACTCTCAACGTGACATTTAGCACGTGAACAACGATGTTAGAACTCCTCCCATGGGTCTCTGCGCCGACTAGTGAACGTCACCATGATAGAGGCATCCAAGTATCCAATACGATGAACTAGCCTGTTCATTAGCAAAAGAAGACATTGTTTCCACAATTTATCTCTCTGAAAAGAAGTGATAAATAAATACAGAGAGTGAGAGGGAGCACGTTTAGAAAGATGGACCAAGATTTTCCCATTTTGTAGCATCTGAGATTTGAATGTCCTCTGATTCACACGTTGTGTCTGGGTAATGAGGATATTTTCAGCTGACAACTCAGAGCAACGTAACAGAGAGAATCTACATCAAAGGCAGAGGATGAGCCCTTCCCTTCCAACTCTTAACCCGCCAGTGTTTACAAGCTACGATTTCACACCATCCCCTTTTGCACCACTATTTTTAATCCTTTCCTAAGCTTTTGATCATCCTCCGTTACAGTTTCACAACGGGGATCTCATGCGCCCTTCATTCTTCTCTCTGAGATATGGAAATGTCTTCTATCTCCTGCCTGGGCAGAGTTCTCTTCCCTTCCCAGGACTTCAAAACCTCCCTAGAACCGAAGGACGTGCATCTCAAATCCCAATTTCGATATAAAACCTTTGCATTTCTTCCGCTCTGGCGCTCCACTTCTGAGCTCTGCAGGCAGCCTCCACCCCTCACAGTCCTCTCGGCACCCGTGCTAACGTCTGCGGCTCTCCAAGTGGCCCCGTCAGACCAGGCCCCCCAGCTGCGATGCACATGCATTGATCTTTCAGAGCTCAGGCATTTGCATTGTAGTCCAATTTTGTACTCCTTCATGACTAAGACACATCCAAAGATTGTTAGAACTCTAGCTGGAACCACCTTAATTAGCCTTGTAAAGGGGCCATGAAGAGCATACTTAAGTCTATTAAAAAAAACAATGACTCTGCCACTCTCAGTCTGGGATGAGATGATAATTGCATAGAAGAACTAGGGGATACACACCCAAATCACTGACCAGTTGTTAAAGATTGCACGATTGCGAGGTGACAGCGCTATTTCACTTAATTACAAATGTTCGTTTTGTCCAGTGGAAACAGCAGTCCAGTACATGCACAGACTTGCACGCGGAGGTACTTTAGTTCCATCGGGCAGAATCCCTGCTCATGTGCCTTATTTTTCAATTTTAATTTGTTTTTGTAAGTGACAGGAAGAGTAGAACATTAATGAGCCCACACAACCTAGAATGTTCCACCAAGTCCATTAAAAAAAAAAAATAACAGGGCTGGTTCTAAAGGAAATTTGGCAATGGGTTTACATTTATTTATTGATGAATAAATTCTGCGGTTTTTTAAATAGGTTTTTTTAACCTTAGGATTTTAAGGGGACTTCTGCTTAGCAGTAAATTGAGTACGCTTTAGATATTTTTAAACATGTTTCTACATCCATTTTCATCTAGAGATGAATAGACAGATAAACTTTAATGAAACTATCTGTTTCACAAGAAAAGTACCAGAAGAAAAGGTAAAAACAGATCAGATTAGAAGTGTATTTATATGGTTAAACGTGATCTCAGCAGTGAATATTAAGAGACAGAACACGTTTCTGCAAAAACCCAGTTTCCTTGTTTCTCGTTACTCCATATATCTACTCTGTTTTTTTAAATGAAAGAATTATGATAGGGTGGGACCCATCATATCCTTCCCAGGAGATTGTTAAGAGTAGAACACTTGGCTTTTCATGGGATGACTCAGGACGGGCCAGACTGGTGGAAGTTACCGCTGACAGACCGTCTCAGGATGGGAGAGGAACACATGTTACCGTCAGGAACTGTGACTGCAGGTGACATTACAAGAGCTTATTTTTCTAACCCTGATTCCGATTCTGATTCTGATTCTGATTCTGATAAAAGGCCACGTTCAGAGCACATCACCATTTCTCCACTAGGTTTCACGTCCTGTGGACATGAGAGATCTTCCTTAAAACAAAGAGTAGTCTCAGTCATCGAAGTTGGAACCCTAATAGGCACAATAACAATTCTTCCTTCTGGACACACAAATGGGCCTCTTAGATCCCATCTGTTTGATCAGAGGGAGCAGTAGAAAAGATGTCCATAGCAGGGAATGATTTGGAAAAGGTTTCTGTTTCTCTCCTGCAGAAAAATACTGATTTCCGTTTCGTGTGAACCACACCGGCACCATGAAAGTAAATTACTTTGAATAGAGGCGAAAATGCAGGAAGACGACCAAGCAGGAGCCAGGCTCAGGTCTGTGCAAATGAAGGAGGCCCTTCCCGGGGGCAGAGTGCCCTACTAAGCGAGCACAGTCAGGCTACAGGTGGACGGGAAGGCAAACACAGCCAGGGGGCCGGATCTCGGGGATAGAAGCCAGTCATTCCGACAGTGGCCCAAGATCCTAATGCAAATGTACTTAATGTTTCAAGCTCACTGACCCTTTCCTGGGCCACGTCCAGTCTATTGATGAGACCCTTCTTCGTTCCATTGTTTCAGATTTCTAGCATTTCTTTTGGACTCTTTCTTAGAGCTCCCACCTTCCTGCTTGTATGAACTGTTTTTGCACAAGGCCTACTTTTTCCGTTAGAGTCCTTAGTACATGAATCATAGTCATTTCCGATTCACTGTCTGATAATTTCAAACCCTCTGCCATGTCCGAGTCCAGCTCTGATTCTCTGCCTCTTCAAACTGCGTCCTTTGCCTTTAGGATGTCTTGTAACTTTATGTTGAAGGTGGACGTGATGTACAGGGTGAACTCAGTGCTGATCCCCGCGGCAGTCTCTGCTCCAGAGGTTCTGCTCTGGGAAGCTGGGGTTCTCTGTGTCACCCTGTCTCTCCAGTTTTGAGGGCAGTAGGTTTCCTGGTGGATCGAAGAAGAGGGATCTAAGAGTTGTCGATTTTCAGTTTGCCAGCTTTCTTCTTGTGGTGCGGACGAGAGCAACAACTTCCAAGCTTCCTTTACATGTTGGACCAGAAACTGGACATCCTTTCTGTTTAGATTTTCAAGGAAGAGAGAACTTGCTACAGAAAATGTTGATCATTAGCCAAAACAGGTTGCCCCGCAACAGAATGACCGGGCTGAGACTGCACGAGCTTTCAGCTGTGAGCTCCTCACAGACTCCGTGCTGACGCTCAAGTGCATGGGAGGTAAAATACAGTCCCTTTTGTTTACCTTTTTAATCCAAACACCTCCGGTCATTCTCAAGAATGAATGATGTATGCCTGTGTCCTCCTGGCACAAAAGTCCACTTCCAAGATCTCGAAGTGCCTTCAAGCCCATACAAATGGTGGGAGGCAGGGCAGAGCATCAACCTGTCGTCAACGGCCGGGCGGTGATGAGGAATCCAGAGGCATGAAGGAGTTGTGTTCTCCTGCATCCCTGCCCTGAGACAGGCAGAGGAAATTGAGGAGAACGCTACCAGGTCCGGGAGTCTGCTTTTCTGGCTCCTTATGGGGGCAGCAGAGAAGGAGGATGCAGAGAGATGCAGAGTGTTTGGGAGCCAGATCCGGGAGTCACGGGGGTCCTGAGGGCCATGAGGTTTGCCACCCACGTCCTCCAGTGGAGCTTGTCCAAAAGCTTCCTAAAACATCACCCTTAAGCATCATCGCCCCTATGCATCTCCTGATGCACCATGACTACATCAGAAACGGGGTGTCCAACAGCCTGGCCGTGTCACAGTGACAGCAGGTGCGCAAGAGGTGGATGGATGGTGGTGGCCACATTCACCTGAGCTGAAGTTATCCACGTGGCCACACGTGAGTTTCTTGTGGCTGCCGTAACAAATTACCGGAAACTGGGTGGATGAAAACAATAGCTATACCTTCTCTCACAGTTTCAGAGGCCAGAGTCTGAAACCAAGGTGTCAGCAGGACCGCATTCCCTCCGAAGGCTCTAGGGGAGGATCCGTCCTGCCTCTTCCAGCTTCTCGTGGCCCCAGACGCTCCTTGGCTTGTGGTCACACCACTCCCATCTCTGCCTCCCTCTTCTCCACTGGGTCTCTGTCTTCTCCTTTCCTGTCTAAGACACTTGTCAGTGGATTTAGGGCCCACTTGGGTAATCCAGGATGATCTCATCTCAAGATCCTTAACTTTATCACATCTGCAAGGAGATTTTTCTCCAAATAAGGTCACATGCACAGGCTCTGAGGATGAGGGTCTGAACCTATCTTTCGCAGGCCACCATTCAACCCACTACGGGACACGTTTACAATCTCCGAGTAATGAAAGCTTTCAGATCCATAATCAGCAAGGATGCTACCCTGGTCACACAATGAGACGGCTCGTCAGTCTGAACCAACGGGAAGAGCACAGGGAAAGCATCCCGAGGGAAGACGCTTTTGCAGACGCGTCTCGAGCAGCTCTGCAAACAGCTCTCCATCCCTCCCTCCCTGCAACAGACGAGGGAAACAAGCAAGGGAAACTGATTTCTGCAGCGCAAAGCTCGGTGACCAGCTGTCGTTAAGGCTTCGAACTTCTGGGTTCAGCTTCCGGCTTCCTGCAAGGATGAGAGATTTAGCTTTTTACTCACCAGCACGTTGACGGTGCAGCTCATGCGGTTTTCTTTGTTCTCATCGTGCATGATGGTTCTGTAGTCCAAAAGCCTCTCCATCAGGCGCACGACGAGCCTGACGAAGGTTTCTCCTGTTTTGGCGAGGTACTTGTGCTTCCTGCAGTGCTCCAGGAGGCTGGAAAATAATTACACACACCTTGCTCATCGCCCTCAGAAAAAAGAAACTTGACTAAGGTGCAGTTAGAAACAGTTTCCATTATTAACACATTTTAATTATCTTCTGGGCTGCAAAGTGCATTGTCGTCTAATTGCAGCCTCTCTGACTCTATTCTGACATAAGTCTCACTGTTAATCAACACTTACATTTTATCAAATAACACTTTGTACTGCTCGTCGCCTCTGCCTCCCTCCACTTCGTGATCCAGCTTGGTGATGATCTCATTTTCAAACTATAATGAAACAGAGAAGCGTAAATAATCAGCATGGCAGATATTTCATTTCATGACTTGAGCGTCAAAGGTACGTAAGTCGCATCATCAGATAACTGCCCAGCGCCTTTGAAGCCTGATTTCATTTAAGGGCAGCCACCCCCCGAGCCCCTGGGGATTTCTGATGGTTTCCTGCCCCAGGGGGAATCTTCCATTTCCTTCCCTGGTTAATGCAGCCTCCATGCATATTCTGAGAGCAGGAGCAAGAACCAGGGAGAGACAAGGAAATCATAGGAATTAAAAAAAAAATCAAGTCACAACATGCAAAAAACGTCCGAAACTTCATCTCGAGGAACAGTAACAGCTAAGTTGTTTCCTCGAAAAGAACAGATGGTGTCTCACTTGCCAGCAGAGTTCTCTGCAATCCGGAAACATCCAAAGGGCCACTTCCCTGCCATTCCTCGACGGATCCTAGTGAAATAGCTCACTCTGGTTGAAAAATATTATTAAAAAAACAAGAGGAGCGATGCCTCTAAAGACAGACCAGCACACACCTGAAGCGTCCACCCCAGGCCTCTCCTTGAATTCCCCAAAGCTCCTGGTGAAACTTCCAGAGGATCAAGGTGGCAAAGGGTCCCCAGAAGTGACGGATTGTCTCTCTGTCCCATGCTTTCAGGAAAACTCTGCATTCTGGAGAGAGGTCAATCTCCAGAATGTTTTCATGGAGGTCATGAAGCCCATGGCTGATCAGACTGGAAATGACTACCTCAATAGTGACGGCCACACATCCCCATCTTCCCCGCCAGTCCCCCATCCCCGCAGAATTCAGAGCCGCTTCAGTCCTGGGATGAGTGTACTGGCCAGGTGAGTGTCTGTGATGTGGGCCAGGTAGGAAGGAGGGGTCCACACAGATGGAGATGCCCACACTGGACTGAAAGAAGATGGGCAAAGGAGAATCGAAGGAAACAACAGCTGGATTCTGGGTTCAGAAAGCAAGCACACCAGGCATGCATGCGAGGGCTTCTGAATCCCTCTGAAATACACGCTGACATTGCTTCCCCAGACAGCAGCCCCTGAGCATTCCACTGTTGTTGGGATCCCTTAAGAATTTCACCTCCATGAGAGAAAGACTTTTCTTCTCCCTCGGTCACTGCTGTATTCCCAACTTCTAGAACCGCGCCTGGTGTTGATGCTCTAATGGGATGAGTTACTGGATAGAGCTGGTATTAAATTGGAGCTGGGGAGGCTCAGTGCAGCAGCAAAGGAGTGGGCAAGCAGGCTGCTAAGACACAACCTGCTCTCTTGGCCACGCAAGCCAAGTGGTGAACACACTTATCGGAGTGTCTGTCACAGGTCCTACAGGCACCATCGCTGCACTGGGGACTCCGCACCGCTATGGCGGTGACAGCTAAGTGTGACCCCCTGCGAAGCAGGAGGCAAGGGGTCTGCTGAGACTCAAGGAGAGGCCTCGAATGCGACCTTGATCAGGACACGCTGCCTGAAGCCACAATTTTATCATGCGACAGACGAAACGAAGGCTTAAAACCGGACTGGAGAGGAGTATTGATTCTTGCTTGACATCAAGGACTCAGTAACGTCACAGAAGCCAGGAATTCAGTGAATCCTGGCCACTCTCTCCTTGATCCGTGCCATTGTCCCCTCCCCAAGTAAACACCCTCTTTTTGATTCTGTTCGGCTTAAGAAGTTCAGGGATTTTAGGAACAGAGAGAAGAGATGATTCTACTGAAGAAGAAAGAACAAGTTGCTTTTTTTTTTCTTCACCTGAGGTCTAATGGCTTTTACTATAAAATAACCCTTTGATCTTAACCCACTAATACTCTGCTCTTTACAGAAAAAAAAATTCTGCAAAAGGCTTTTTTGTTTTTTGGGGGAAACCAGCACAAGAGAGATGGCTTGCCACTAGACCAAAAGTTGGTGTTTCAAGGCAGCCCATCTTCCAGGTGGCCACCTCGATGGGGAAGGCCAACTATTAAGAGGCAAGCGCTGATGTTCAGAACAAATCACTGAGAGATAAACTAAGACTCAGTCTAATTAAAACACGGTTCAATCCCACACGTTCAACGAGCATACAACTGAGAAGGCACAGAGACTGCAGAAAAACACACACAACCTAGGAAAACAAACACACACAATATTTCAACTTGCTCAGCACTGGTTAATCAGAAGGATTGGAACTTGGAGTCTACTTTATGGAAATGTCAGGTTTTCTGTGCTTCCACGTAAAACACGCTGTCACAAACAAGGGCAATAAAGGAGGCCCCAGCTTCTTAAGTATGCTGCTTATCAAATTTTGACTGATGAATTTAATGTTTTCTAAAAAGAGTGGATGAATGATAAGGAACGCAGAAGAACACAGCTGATTCTAATTTTACTAAACTCTCGTCTAAACCAGGCAATTTGCACAAACACCTGGCAGCCCTTGTCTGTTTATCAGCCAGGATTCAATGCCACAGATCTGCAGCTAGACTCGAATTCGAGGGCCTCCGTTAATTTTTACAGAATATACTAGAATCAATTTGCCCCTCTGCTGTGAACTGTTATCATAATCAGAGTTAAATGATGCTGTCCAAATAAATTGGGGAAAGTACATTTGCTATAGAGCCGAGCTGGTTTTTATCAGAATCATGTTTATTATCTGACTTATAAATGCCTGCTGTCTGGTAATTTGCAACAGGATTCTGTACGTTTAAGATAAAATTAGCAAGGATTTACTGCGTTGCTCAGGGTGGGGCTGGGGGCAGAGGCTTATTCACGATAAAATCATTATATTTCCTCTCTTTTCTGAATCACCAATATCACTACAAAAATATCCACAGGGTGTCCAGCTTAAAATATTGAACACAGCATCTCTAAGCATCTGATACCAGCGGCCCTCTGAGCATATGAAACATAAGAAACCACATGTAAAGACGGGAATTTTTAGAAGGTTGCTGTTAAATTGAACACAGTGGAGGGTGGGGGGTGGGAGGGGCCGTGCTCACAGCGGTATTGTGTTAACACTGCCATTAACGCAATTAACTTAGAAAGGAACGATTGCTTTCACCACTCAGTGCCGCCGTTAACCATGTGTTATTGGCTCCAGTTTAAAACATGGAGTGAAGGGTCTCCACGGTGGATAATCCAAACGCCAGTCCACTTGACTCAGAACGCACAACTTCTGTTGGTGGTTAGATTTACCACTCTTGCTAGAATACACTTATAAACGTATTATTCCAGACCTGCGTTCTCTGTGGTCAGCTCAGCGCATCAGCAGAGGGGTATCTCTGACCCTTCTACAAATAAATCTGAGTGCAGACATGCCTCCTTCTACAGCCCTCTGCTTTGCTGTGCTCTCAGAGACTGCGTTTTTGACAAACGGAAGGTTTATGCGTTGAGCATGTCTACTGGCGCCATTTTTCGAACAGCGTTTGCTCCCTTGGTGTTTCTGCGTCACGTTCTGGCAATTCTCACAATATTTTCAACTCCCCACCAGCAAAAAGTTTCTGACTCGCTGAAGGTTCAGATGATGGTTAACTTTTTTTAAAACAATAAAGCATTTTTAAATGAAGGTAAGCGCATTGCTCTTTTAGACACACTGAACAGACTACGGTACAGACTCAACACAACTCATACGCACTGGGAAGCCAGAAAATTTGTGCAACTTGTCTTATGGAGATGCCCTTCGATCACGGTGGCCCGGAACCAAAGCCGCGATACCTCCTAGACCTGCCTGTGTGCTTCCACGGTTTACTTTCTCCTGGTTTTCAAGAAAAGCCGCTCACAAGATACTGGAGGTGTGACCATGGTTTTCAACCACTCCCTGGTGTTAGAGATTTCCAGAAATGAGATCCTCTTTAGTTCTGCACCCCCAGTTGGAACTGGCGGGTCTGACAGAATTGCAGAACCATGCCCTTCTCTTCAGCATTACAGGAGGCATGAGTGGAAGAAAGTCACTTAGCCAGAAAACGCGGCCAAGAAGGAGGCACTGGCGTGGCTGGGCAGCCTGGCTCTTCGACACCCTCGGGGCTCTGGGCTCACCTGCTGAAACCCGAAAAGCAATGGATCCCCCCAAATCTCTCACTCAGCCTTGAATCCCTATGCTCAGACGTGCTAGTATTTTTATGTATACGGTATTCCTCTTGCTTAACCGCTCTGTAAACTTAATTACACACTTAATTAATCTCTGGCACTCCACATCCCATGTTCCAAAATCCCTACATCCTTCCACGTCTGACCAGCAGGCAGCTCACTGACCTTGACGCTTCTGTGAAATGCTCATGAGCCTAGAGGCCCCAAGCCCCAGACCCGGAGTAGCCTGGCTGGGGAGCTGTCTGCTGCGAGGCTGTCACACCTGGAAACCCCTGAGACAGGTGCGGCTGCTCCCAGTTTACACGACCTAGACCGAGGACTGACCTTGGGGCTGTATTCAGTGACGGTGGACTCCAGGAACATGCCTGCACGGTGAGCCCTGTTAGATTTGATTAAAGGGGATTATGGGCATCTCTTTGCTGGGGGGCTTTTATAGACAGAATTCAATGTCATCAGCACTCCTAGGGTCCTAGCTTCCATGATCTCTCAGGCTGCTTTTGGGTCTGAGACTCAACGAAATAAAAGCCTCATTCTTGGGCCACATTTCCCCTCTAACCACCCAGAACAACAGAATCAACCATTATTTTTTAAATGAAAGCAAAAGTAAACCAACCAACAAAATCCCAAAGAACTGAAGAATAAACAAGATAAAATCGCCACCAAACTTATTCACATTCACATTACAGCGCAAAATATATTGGCTTTGCCACCAAGTGGCAGAAGCTGCCAGCATCCACTTGGGTTGTTCAGTTACTTGCTTCAGGTTACCAGCATGGGCGGTAGGAAGAGATTATTCAAGCAGGAACTCAGAAACCTCGCAGACACCACGATCACTCATGTTCTAACACTGTTACAGTGAAATGGGAATTTCTGACGGTGGCGGAGCACCTCCCTGGCCCTCACGAGGACGGCAGAAAACAGCTCCATGATTGAAAACATTATTTGGCTGTGGAGCCTTTTCCATCTCATGGTTATTAACGGTCAGGAGCCCAAATGGTCATTTGCTGCAAGTCTCAGCTGTTAGTTTGGTGTTTTCCAACATTAACAAATGGAATTCTTTGAAAAGGTGCGGAGAGAACTTAAAGGTACGCTTTCCTTAGGAAGCAAAAGCCAGTGAGGCCAAGACTCAGAATGGTACTGATGTGGGGGCAGGGTTAGTTAAGGCCAGGTGAGGGCTCATCCTGTGATATCGTGGCTCGCAGGTCACCGTGGATGATGCAGGAGACACCAAGACAAGGATGCCTCCAAACCTCTCCGCGCTAGCCTGGCAGATGCTGAAATTCACTCATAGAGTCTCCCCCTAGGGAAAAAAATCAAGAGTTCCCAAGGTCTTCCATTTCAGTGTAAACTGCTACTCTGGGATTGGGGTGGGGTAGGTGGGCACAGGGGTCAGTGTGCAAACCTGCAGGGGTGACCTGAGGAGTGGACGCGTGCCAAGGAAAGTGAGAAAGAATGCGTCTCCTGGGACTGATGGGCAGGAGAGGAGCAGCGGAGGGAGACGCTCCAGGAGAACAGATGCCGCATCCGGGCGGTAAGAGCCTTAGGCCGGGAGAACCAGGATGCCCAGGGCAGCCGGCGTGCTGGAGGTTCGCAGAGCCAATGGGAGAGGCAGGAAAGATGAGAAGTGGGCTCCTGCGGAGTGGAGGCGCAGCCTGGCCCGGTGGGCAGGGCAGAGGGATCACATGCGCACATCGAGTCGTGATGGATGGTGGCTGGAGGGCCTGCGGTCAACAGTGGCCACTGTGGGGTGGCGAGCGGCCGCCCGTGAGGGACACAGCTGGAGTGGACATCCAGCGGGGGTTCATGGCTGCACCCTGTCTCCCTGCGGATGGAGCGCCTACAACACAAGCACGAGGAGGAAAGGACAGCCCCAGGAGGCCCCGTGCCGCCCTCACTGCACCAACAGGGGGAGAGAAGGAACCACGGGAGGGACGGTCTGACCACAGAAGTCACACAGCACCAACCCTTTCTACGGACCATAGACCCATAGCTATGAACACCAGCCAACACGGAGCATATTATTTTGTAGGTGAGAAGGATTTCTAGAGTTCAAGGTCACTTTGCACGTATGTGGGCCTCCCAGTTCATATGCTTCTGTCTGGTCCAAGCTCCTCCACGATGGGTCAGATCAGCTCTTTCCATTGGTCTCGAGTCCCTTCCTGTGCACGTCCTCTGACAGGTACCTCCTTGGGCATCAGAGAACCTCAGTCATCGAGCCTGTGCGGGGCTTACTCGCACCTGGGAGAACCTGCCTGGAGCAAATGGTGTCCACCTGACTAAGGCACTGCCTGCAGCCCTGGAAATACTGTCCTGCATCACCAGGTGGGCATGGGAGCAGGTAACCCCAAGGAAAGAAGGAGGGAAGGAAGGAAGGAGGGAACGAGGGAGGAAAGGAGGGAGGAAAGGAGGGAAGGAAGGAAGGAAGGAAGGAGGGAAGGAGGGAGGGAGGGAGGGAAGGAAGGAAGGAGGGAAGGAGGGAGGGAGGGAGGGAAGGAGGGAGGGAGGGGAGGCTGTATGGGGTTTGATTTTATTCACATCTCACATCTCTTCTGAGCAGCTTCTGTTTCATACCAGTTTCACGGCTCTGACCCGGATTCATAAAGATCTCAGCGATCTGCTCAGGACCCCGCTAGCACCTGGTTAAGCAGGGCCTCAGGGTCTGCCTGACTTCAGTGTCAAATTCCACTCTTACTTATAGAGCAGGGGAACTCTGAACTTTGTGTCTGCTTTTATTTTATTTTTTTTTAAACAGGAGAAAAGCATACTCGTTTATTTAACACAAGTTTTACATGAAACGGAAGCCTTCATAAGGAAATGGAGGTCTGAAGACACAGCTGGACCTGAGAGTTTTCGCGCTGGGACTGATGGCGAGAAGACGGCGGTGGAGGGACATGGAAGGTCAAGGGGTGGGGGTAAGTGTCGTGAACAGGGAAACACAGCAAGGCCTGCTCGCTGGGGTTCTTTCCAGTTTGCATCTCCTTTCTGTTCTGGGAAATCGCCCAGAACAACACAGCAAAATTGTTCTTCACGGCTGCTACTTCCGTGCAATAATGACAAACGCTGACCAGTTAAAACTTAGAAACTATTCAGCTCTCTAAAACTGCAAAGCACAAAGGTGCGGAGGGAAATCCACTCTTTAAATACTAGATGGCAATCACATCACGTTCCCTTGATGGATGCAGCTTTGATTTCCACCCAGTGTAGGAATTTCTCACAAAATTCCTCAAAAATCCATGTAAAGTGCTTAGTACATTAACTTCCTTGAGTTACTGTAAAATTTCAACAGTGGAAGCTTTCAGTTTAGAGGACCCACTCGCCTCCTGCCAAGCACTGCAACCAAACCGTCAGAACACAACTCATTGTACGCACACGTGTGGGAACTTGTGTGGGTGTGAGGGTGTGTGTGTGGTGTACCGCCCATGAATCCTTAAACACCGTATTTTTCTCACGGAATCCAGGGAAGGAGACTGTGTTACTTTTCATGCATAAGTTATTCAGATTTTGTCCTTCCCCGTGTGAATACAGTATGCTTCAAGTACTTTACACACACTTTCTTTAAGGAATTCTCGACAGTTTCCATTGCACACATAAAGAAGACCAAGACACACACTTAAAAGAATAAAGGTAAAGACTCTGGACTTAAAAAAATATCGTAACTCGGCAAGAAGCAGCCAGTCTGAGAGGTCGCAGTGACATCTGATCAAACGCTCTGAGCGCACGTAGGAAGGAGGGTGGAAGAGAGACTTACTTAGTTTGATGTGGAAGTAAATCCAGATAAAGTAAGTAGGTAAAAGCTAGCAATCCTTCCCAAGAAGAGAGGCTCTTCCACAAGGAAAGTCCCTGGACTCTTCTCTCTTAAGCTGGAGGGACCTCACGTTTTCCACGCTCAACACGTGGAACTCGAGAACCATCTAAAGTCCTTCTCAAGGTTTTTGGGCTCTTCCCGTTCTCTCCAAGCCACGCCCACGTCCTTACCATCTGGAAGCTCCGGGTGGAATGGAATTCACACTGCATCATGTCAAAGAAGATGGGGATGGTAGCTTTGCGCAGTTCGGTCTCAGGAATCAGTGTCATTTCTAGTATCGGGCCGACCATTTCTGGAATGAACTTTATCTTGTGTTGACCTTGAATAAAGAAGTGCACAATTCAGAAATTTAAAAAAAAAAAAAGGGTTCTGAAATGGGCTTCAATGAACAACAACAAAAAACCTACACAGATCATTGTGATTTTGAACGCGAGGGTCTGGGGAACATGTATTCATTTCTCACCTGCAGGCAACAATTTTGAACGTGTCCAGCCTTTAGTATAAGATGTGGACTATATTCCAAACGTTGTAAGTGAAGCTATTAGAGAAACCCATCCACTATAAGGCCTGCAGTTACGGTTAGTCTGTCATAGACAATAAACGCTGTTTCACGAATAGACAATCAAATCGCACACTTCAGGGTCATGGGCAGCTAACCGGCGCCCAGTTTGGGAACGAGCAGGGCTGGGGGACGGGCCGCTTAGCATCTCATTTTGTGGACAATTAGCAAGAGCTGATACAGTAAAGGACTTAGAGCGGATGGTCTCTCGGGCCCCCCTCTAGCTCCAACCTCATATGAAAAAGAGTTTACCATCTGGACACCCGGCGCACAATGCTGAGTGATTTCTGTAACATTCCCAGTGACTGCAACCCAGGAAGTCACAGCTGGGCCTCAGAATATGAAGCTGTGAAGACAGAAAGGAGTCTGCCTTCTTTGACTACGACGTGATAGGAAAACGCTTATTTGGATAAGTAGTGTATTAATCTTAGCTCACCTATCTTGTCCACGTTTGACTTTTCTAAAGAATTCAGGAAAAGGTTTCTCAAATGTTGTTTTTTAAGCAGATACTATTGCCATTGTGAACAATAATAAACACTATAATATTAGTTAATACTTACTAAGTACTACCACCTGACAAGCCTTGTAGAAAAAGTCTCATTAAATTCTCAACGTAAAATAAATTTCTTCTGTACAGCACAGGGAACTATGTCCAATATCTCATCATAACCTTTAATGGAAAAGAATATGAAAACGAATATATGTATGTGTATGCAGGACTGGGACACTGTGCTGGACACCAGAAATTGACACATTGTAATTGACCTTACTTCAATAAGAAATTTTTTTTTAAAGTAAAAACTGAAAATAATACATCATTCCACCTCCCAGTGCTGATAAAACAATTTAAAAAATAAAATAATAACTAACAAAATAATTCCCAACATAATTTTATGAGATGGCTACCATTCCTCTTTTTTAAAAATAGACTTTGTTTTATCTCTTAATAGACTTTGCAGCAAAACTGAGCAGACGGTACAGAGCTTTGTCCTATACCCTGGCCCCCATTATCAACAACCTCCACCAGAGTGGGTACCGTCCTTAACTCTGCTTTACAGATGAGGAAACTGGGCCATTCCCCAAGCCAGTGTGCCGTACGGTGGAACTGGCAGAAATTCAGCAGGACTGGAACCCAGGTCTGTGGTTCTGAAGCCTCGGCTGTGCCCCTCATTCCCTGCCTGCTTGTCACAGAGTCCTTCCAGGACACCAGGACTCTCCATCTCCCCGTAATAGGATGCCGGCCGGCCGGCCGCATCACTCCCTTATCTGTCTGCTGTAATAACAACCCAGACGCAGGGGATGCGACCTGTCATTTCATCTTGCGTTACTGGGGTATCACATGTCCAAATTGCATCCTCCGGAGCGCAGAGGCTGGCTTCCTGCAGGCCCCAACCTTTAGGTTTGTTTATTTTTCTTTTCTATTTCAATTGCTTTTGTTGGAAATCTGGGTGTCACACCTTTTGAGGTCTCTGCCTTGGATTCAGACACTGCAAACTCAAAATCTCTGTTTTTGATTTTTTTTTTCATTATTTGCTGCCATTGGGTCTCACCCAGCAGTAGCCTCCCCACCCTGCCGCATCTAAATCCCCGAGGGCTGGGAGTGATGTGGGGGGGGGCTTAGAACCTGAAGTGAACCACTGCAGGCAGAGGGGAGAGGCTGGGACCCCCACTACCCGCTTTCACTGCCTGGAGAGGAGCTGCTGGAAACTCATTTCTAAAAAAAAAAGAGGAGGCTGGCCTTACTTAAGGTGACATAATTAGAGGTAGGCCCTATCAAGAAAGTGGTCTTTTTATAATTCCAGCCTTCTTGTCTTTAATTTCAGGAATCTTGATTTATTTTCATTTCACCCACTACAATTTACTTCATTTTGTTTCCAACATATAATAGAAGAATCACAAGAATTAAGTGCTCGAATGAATTATTTACAACATTTTTTATTAATGCTTGTAATTCGTCCAGAGTTATGCAATCTTACTAACATTTTTACACAACCAGGAAATAGGATGGATACTCTAAAGAACTTAGTTTTCTTTGTAACTCAGCTAGCACAGATTTCTGTAAAGAGACCCATCAAACAAATTTGGCTATTACAAACAAAGACACTTAACAAAATATACAGTCTCATAATTGGCCTAAATTAATGTGTGGCTGAAATTTGCATTGGGTGGTCACATCTACAAAATGTAACCTTCAGGAAGGAATCTGAATATAATTAAAATCTTATTAACCTTTACTAAATAAATAATATTTTGACTAAGGCTCTAATAACATGATTCTCATCACTTCCCCAAATGCTGAATGTTTCTGAAAAGCATGTAACTGATGCAAAGCGTTCTCTTAAAAATGCTATTATATTTCATCTCCCAGGTGACACTTTTCTTGTATTATGCCTAAAAAATGTCAGAGCCAATGTTTCAGAAAACAGATGATGGTGACAGCGAGTTGTTCATCACCACAACTGGAGTGCCATCGCGGGCTCTCCGTCACAGACAGCCAAGCGGGGAGGCCTGAGCGTGTAAGGGAGTGACAAGCAGTTGTGGATGCAGGGATTGGAAGAACACGCTACAGAAACCAAGGTGTCCGAAATGAACTTACCTACAAACAGAAACAGACTCACAGACACAGAGAACAAACTATGGTCACCAGGCAGGCAAGAGGGTGGGAAGGCACAAATTGGGAGTTGAGATTTGTACCTCTCTGGGGAGTGCTGGCAACGTTAGCTATCCTGATGGCGGTGATGGTTTCATGGATGTATACACCTATCAAAATTCATCAGATCGTACATCTGAAATATGTGTAGTTTACTGAACAAGAATCCTACCACAAAAAAGGTGCTATAAAATAAAAATTGAAACAAACAAAACAATACAACAAAACAAAGGTGTCCTCGTCTCGATTCTTACCCCTCCCATTCATACGGGAGCCACTGGCCGGGGGCCCAGCGCTGAGCTCTAGCCTCTGTCATACCCCCGGGGGTTTAAACTTCAAGCACCAGTGATCCTCAAGGTGAGTGAAGGCCAGGTGATATTCTCCAGTATTCATCGTCTTTTCCCTTTTTTCTTGGCATTTGCATTATGGATTTCCCCTGGAGCATCTCTTGTTCAAATTTAATGATGAACTCAGGTTTGGAATCAGTGGGGATCAAGGTGAGTTCTGAAGTGCAGACTTCAAGAAAAAGAGGGCGCACCTTTTTTTCTCCCCTTTTGAGACAAAGGGAGAACAGACTAATTATCGGATCAGAATGGGAATCTTTCACCTCTGGTCACCTTGCCAAATTCCTGGTTACCACTTCCCGATTCGTGAAAACCCGGCGAGTCTTTCTTCGAGTTACAAACACGCAGCTTCTTTCCTGGGAGCCAGACCGTGCTACCTCAGGGCAGCGGGGTCCTCCCTCACCCGCAGCCTCCCCCCGGGTGTTTGGATGACCTCCTGACAATCACGAGCGTTCAGAAATCTGGGACATTAAACGTAGTCCAATCCCGGGAAAATCTCCGTAAACACACAGATAGACAGAGCAAAAATTTCCGTCACCCAGTCAAAGGGATTAGGCCCCACTGTATATATATGGGTTTTCATGAAAAGCACACAATTTTTCCCAGTCTCCAAAAATACCCATGAAGGGAATCCCTGCATGACAAATATCCCACATGGATACCTGGCTGATAAAGATCTTGCCGTGAGCACATTTGTTCCGGCCAGACTGGACAGCTGGCGCGGGCTCCAGTGTTGCTGTGTGTAATCAAGAAAATGCAAATCGAGGCGACGGAGGCAAAAGTGAGATCAGGTGCTCGGCAGGCAGGCGCGCGGCGCGCGCTTTGATAAATAACTGAAGAGCTGGGTAAATAAGCACATTTTCCCCTCCTTTTTTGGAGAGAGCCTGCCTTTGATTTCTCCTTTCACACTCAAAATGTGACAGGTTTGGGAGAAAAAAAAGTGCTGCTCTGTCTCACGGGGCAGCGCTGTGGCTGCACTTGCATAAAATCAAGCAAAACAGACCCGGATCCTGGCTCTGAAACACTGCACGGAGGCGGGATTGGAGCCGCTCAGACCAGACGTGTTATTGGAAAGACTCAAGGAAGAAACCGTCTCACGGAGCATTCGGCTTGGGGCCTGATCCAGGGATAGGTGACTAATTGTAAGATGGTAAATACGTCTGACTTCTATTTTTAGTTTCTTGGGTGAGCTGTCTAGATCAGATGGTCAATATGTTATCAAACCTGAGCCCATTTAGGGGGGAAAAATAGCTGGGTAGGAAATAGGGTGTGGACATCTTGGGAAATTAAGATGTGCCGTTCATGAATTTCTAGAGTGGCGGCCCCGGCAGTGACACTGGCAGGCAGGTTCCAACACCTGAGGTTCACAGCAGGAAAGAAACAGCCAGGCTGCCAAGGGGACCCCTGAGGGTGACCCCACAGAGCTAACTTTAGCCATTTTGAGGGGCTGCCTGGGGCAGATCCCGTGAGCCACCAATACTTTTTTTTTTAACTTTCAAAAATAGTTTAACTCTTTCGTAAGCAAGAAATGCAGTCACGTCGGTTAATGATTATTTCTTGCTGTTACCAAATCCCTGCCCTGAACTGACCACAGTCATGGTCTACAATTGACCTCTTGGCCACTTCTCATGTCAGAGTCAAAGATCCTGGCTAAAAAGCTGTCCAACACAGGTCTGATACATTCATTACTGTATTCAAATCAGCAACTGAAAACGGGACATTTGCTCTCTCAACTGCATTCTTTTACATGGAGGATCAAAAGTCTCCGCTGCTTGACTCAGCCTATTTGGAGCATAATGACAGATAAGGTCAAGAGGACCAACCGTTTTAATCGGTCGAGCCTTCACAAGGGCCCGGAGGTGGCTTCTCAGAGAAGCTCACCTTCCTTCGTTGAAATCACGGACATGGAGCAAAAGAGGAGTCAGTGTCAAGCGGTGGTCGAGCTCAAGGATTCCAGAGATGACCTTGAACATACTTTGAAAAAAAAAAGGAAGAAAGAGAAGAAACCCTGAGTGTCAGGAGTGCCCATCCGACAGGACAGCTGGGCTGGAGCGGGTCTGGGAGGCTCCCTCAATGCCAGGTAGTGGCCCTTCAGGTGCCGGCCAGAGAAGACAGAGCTGAGCTGGGACAGCAACTATTACTCAGACAAGAAGGAAGTATCTCAGTATGTTAATCATCAGTCTGAACATCTCCCTGGTGTCTCCGCTTACCCCAAGGATGAAAAAAATATTACCAAGGGGTTTTGGAACGAAGCATTTGAAAACACCTGAAACTGTCCTTTTAGGGGAAATAAACTAACTCAGAGTTTGTACATTACAGCTGACATTGAACAGTTCAGAAGACGGTGTTGGTTCTTTCTTAGGAAGGGCCAGGGTGAAGATGACCTCAGAGATGGCCAGAAGTGCACCTGGTCCCCGCGAGAGCACGGCCAATGCCGGGTGGAGTTCAGATCCCTTCGCGGTGGGTCCTGGCACCTAGAGCAGCCCTGGGCTCCCACCTGTCCAGCTGAGAACAACTCCCTCCTTGCCATCTCTCTGGATGTTCCTTCCAGCCCTCGCCGGCCCCTCCCTGTAATGGGGCTACATACAGAACCCTCCTGGCGGGAGTCCCGCAGTGTCTGGGCTGCCGGGAAACACGACAAATGCAGCGGTCAGAGCCGGATCAATTAAAATGAATCGTGAAAGTTCCTCTTCCCTGTTCCAGGAGGCTCAGCTCTTCACTACTGAGATCATTATATATATATATAAAGAGTTATTGAGCCTCAGGGTTGGAAGGCTCTTGAAAACTTCCATCCCACGTCTTCATCTTACAGCCTAGAGCGCTGAGTGAGGGAAGCCTGGGCCGACTGAGTCACGTAACTGAGGCCATGCAGCCAGGCAGGGACAAGGGAGCCTGAAAACTCAAGTGGGACTCAGCAAATCACCTGACTTGAGCCCAGGGCAACCATTCTCTCCCCAGGGATGGCAGGAGGACCAAGCGCAGGACAGTGCCTGGAAGGTTCTGTGTCGGAGATGCTTTGACACCGAGAGTCAGGGCTTAGGTCCTCGACGTTTAAGCTGCTGCAGCAAAGTCCTAGCACAGAGTTTCCTTCAGGGGTCAGCCGCCGCCAGGACTGACACTCACACTGCGAGGGGAGTGGGCTCTAGCCCCACTGAGAGCGCAGGGAGAGCTGCCTTTCCGACCAGCTCCTCTCCACCTGGGAGCTCTTGCGGGGGATTTTTAGTCTTGCAAACCCAGCTGGCACCTCATGTTAAACCAAGGTTCTTAAGTTCCATGTTGTTGGTATTATCCACAGAGTGCCTTACTGTCTTTCCCCCTAAAAGTGTTGTATGTTTATTTTTTTGGGTAAAGACCTATTTGAAAAAAGACTCCAGTATGACTGAACCACTATGCTGTACACTGGAAGCTGACACGACATTGTAGACTGACTTACACTTCAATTTAAAAAGTTTAAATAAAAAGGCTCCATCCTTCATATAAATGGAAAGACCAAGAACATTTGGAAATTTCTAACATTCCCTAGAGATGCAACAGGACCTCCTTTCACACGTTTGTGGACATCCGGGCACTCGAGAAGAATCAGGTGTGACTGAAACATTATGCTGTACACCAGACACTGACACAACATTGTAGACAGACTAGACTGCTATTAAAAAAAAGAACTCAAAAAAGAAAAAGAATTAGGAATCGGAGCCCTCTGAGGAAACCTGGCTTCGGGTGAAACGAAGTCGCCGTGAACTCGCTGACCCTCAGCCAAATGCTGGCCCTCAGAGCCCTGTCTGCTTGGATGGTGATGGAGCCAGTTCCACGCCTTCATCGAAAACCATGTTGCCTTGTTGCCTTCTGCTCACGGATCATAGATCCATCGGGGCCTCTTTCCAGCCACAGAGGGAGCTATTCCAGAAGCAAGCAGGTTGGGGCGCAGCTAAGTTGCCCAGTCTGGTGGAACAGGTGACACCCTGACACACCCTGACAGGGTGACTAGAGAGTGGGTGGGTGGCCGCCTGCCTCCTCTTGGGGGAGAAGAGTCCTGGGGGAGAGGAGCCCCACTCCCCCCACAGCAGTCCAAGGTGGGCCGTGTGTGCCAATATGAGGGAAGGCAGCAGAGTCCTGGTGACTCTTGAGGCTGAAAATGCAACCAAAGCCTTTCCCAGGACCGAGTGGTGCTGCAGAAAGATGCCCGGGGCCCCCGAGCACAAAGCAAGCTGAGGACAGGGGCCAGGAGGAGCTGAACCTCAACCAGGAGAGAGGCCAGGTTCACAGAGGACACATAAGGTGGTGAGGAGACACTGAATCATAGTCAGTTATTTCTTTTTTTTTTTAAAAAATGGTTTTTCCTGTTTTTTTCTTTAAACAGATTTTTGGGTTTTTTGGTTTTTTTGGAGGGGAGAGGTAAGTAGGTTTGTTTGTTTGTTTATCTATGTATTTATTTATTTATTTTTAATGGCAGTACTAAGAATTGAACCCAGGACCTTGTGCACGCTACTCTACCAGAGTTATACCCTCCCCACATTTATTCCTTTATAAGGAACTTACCCCACAGAATGACATGTCATAGTGGCTAACATTTTACTAGAGAATTCCTCGTTATTTTAATTCTTTCACTTATTAATAAAATTGTATTGATTTCTTACCAGTTTTACTTTTTCTTTTCTGATTTATTGTGGGAAGAATACACCAAAGTGAGGTCCACCTTCTGACATTTTTACACGAATAATATGGGATCGCTAGCTAAAGGCACGTGGGTTACAGCGGATCTCTAGAATTCACGCATCTTGCGTAACTGAAACTTTGCACCCTGCCCAGCAGCTCCCATTTCTCCCTCTGCTCACCCCTGCCCCTGGCGACCACCCTTCTGGTCTCTGCTTTAATGCTTTAGTGAGTTTGACTCCCTTAGGGAGCTTACATAAGAGGACTCATGCGTGTCTGTTCTTCCATGGCCGGCTTAGTTCACTTTGCACAATATTCTTCAGCTTCTTCCACATTTTTGCATATGACCAGGATTTGTAGTATTTCTAAGGCTGGATAATATTTCATTGTGTATATATGCCACATCTTTACCCATTCCTCCATCGATGGACAGATAGGTTGTTTCCACATCTTGGCTATTGAGAATAATGCTGCAATGAACAGGGGAGTGTAGACACCTCATCCAGATTCTGATTTCAGTTCATTTGGACCTAGAACCCAGAGTGAGATTGCTGGATCTTATGATGGTTCTATTTTTAATTTATGAAGGACCCTCCATACTGTCTTCCATAGTGGATGCATCATTTCACATTCTCACCAGCTGTGTAGAAGGGTTCAAATTTCTCCACATCCTGGCATATGTGTGTTTATCTTTTATTTTTTTCATAGGATCCATCCAAATAGGTGGGAGGTGACAGCTCATTACGGTTTGGGTTTGCATTTCCATGATGATTAGTGATTTTGAGCATCTTTTCATGTGTCTATTGGCTATTTGTATATCTTCTTTGGAGAAATGTCTGTTTCAGTCCTTTGCCCATTTTTAAATTGGTTTATTTGGGGTTTTTTGCTATAGACTTGAAAGAGTTCCTTATATATTTTGGATATTAACCCCTTATCAGACACGGGGTTTGCAAACACATCCTCCTAGTCCACAGTTACCTTTTCATGCTGTTGCCTCCTTCTGTTGTGCAAAAGCTTTCTAGTTTGATGTAGTCTACTTGTCTTTTTGGTGCCGTTTCCAAGAAATCACTGCCAGGGCCAATGTCAAAAAGCTTTTCTCCTATGGTTTCTTCTAAGAGTTTCATCGCTTCAGGTCTGATGCTTAAGTCTTTAGTCCATTATGAGTTGATTTTTGCATATGGTGTTAAGAGTCCAATTTCATTCTTTCGCATGTGGATATCCATGGTGCAGAACACCATCTGTTGTTCACAAACCACTTGTTGAAGTGGCTCTCCCTTCTTTATTGTGTATTCTTGGCTCCCCTGTCGAAGATCAGCTGACTGCGTATGTGTGGGCTTATTTCTGAGCTCTCTATTCTGCTCCACTGGTCTAGAAGCTGTCTTTATGCCATTACTATGCCATTTTGATTCCCATAGCTTGGTAATGTATTTTGAAATCAGGAAGTATGATGTCTCCATCTTTGGTCTTCTTTCTCTGGATTGTGTTGGCTACTCAGGGTCTTTTGTGGCTCCACATGAATATTAGAATTGGTTTTTCAATGTCTGTAAAAAATGCCACTGTGATTTTTATAGAGAAAGCATTGAATCTGTAGACTGCTCTGGGTAATACGGACACTTTAACAATATCAAGCTTTCCAATCCATAAACATGAGATGTCTTTACATTTATTTTGTGTCTTTTTAAATTTCTCTCATCAATGTTTTGTCGTTTTCAGTGTACAAAACTTTTGCCTTCTTGGTTAAGTTTATTCTTAAGTACTTTATTCATTTTTATCCTATTGTAAATAGGATTGTTTTCTTAATTTCCTTTAGATAGTCTGTATAGAAATGTAGCTTATTTTTTATGTTGATTTTGTATCCTGCAACTTTTCTGAATTTCGTTTACTAGTTCTAACACTTTTGGGGGGAGTCTTTAGGGTTTTCTACATACAAGATCATGTCATCTGCAAACAGAGATGGTTTTACTTCTTCCTTTCTGATATGGGTGACTTTTATTGCTTTTTCTTGCCTAATTGGTCTGGCTATGACTTCTAATACAGTGTTGAACATAGTAGGGGTAAGTAAGCATCCTTGTTTAATTCTCAACCTTCGAGGAAAGCTTTCAGTTTTCCACCACTGAGTATGATATTGGCTGACAATATATAACCTTTATTATGTTAAGTTACATTCCTTCTGTACCCATTATGTTGAGAGTTTTTATCATGAAACGCTTTTGAATTTTGTCAAATGCTTTTTTGGCATCTATTGAGATAATCTTATGATTATTATTCATTCAATTAATGTAGTGTATTGCTTTTATTAATTTGCACATGTTGAATCATCTTTACATTCCAGAGATAAATTCCCCTTTTAACGTGCTGTTGAATTCAGTGTGCTAGTATTTGGTTGAGGATTTTTGCATCTGTATTCATCAGAGATGGTGGCCTATAGTTTCCTTTTTTTTTTTTTTTTTGTAGTGTGTTTGTCTGACTTTGGCATCATGGTAATGCTAATGTCATGAAATGAGTTTGGAAGTGTTCCCTCCTCTTCAGTGTTTTGGAAAAGTTTGAAAAGGACTGGCATTAATTCTTCTTTAAATGTTGAGTTGTATTCACCAGTGAAGGCATGGTCCTGAACTTCTGTTTGTTGCAAAATGATTCAGTCCCTTTATTCATTATTGGTCTGTTCAGACTTTCTATTTCTTCATAATTTAGTCTTGGTAGGTCGTCTGTTTCTAGGAATTTATCTGTTTTTTTTCTAGGTTATTCAATTTGTTGGTATATAATTGCTCATAGTAGTCTCTTATGATCCTTTTTATTTCTGTGGCATCTGCTGTAATGTTTCCTCTTTCATTTACGATTTTATTTATTTGAGTCTCCTCTCCTTTTTCCTTAGTAATCTAGCGAAAGCTTTGCCAGTTTTATCTTTTCCAAAAAAAAAAACCAAACTCTTAATTTTGTTGAATTTTCCCGTCCTCCATTTTGTTTATTTCTGCGCTAGTCTTTATTATTTCCTTCCTTCTTCTGACGTTAAGCTTACCGTGTTCTTCTTTCTTTCTTTCTTTTTTTAAAAGTTCCTTGAGGTGTAAAGTTGGGCTGTTTTATTTGAGATCTTTCTTCACCAGGAGGTCAACACTATAGATCAAATGGACCTAACAGACATATACGGAAACATTTCACCTAACAGCAGCAGAATAGTCATTTCTCTCAAGGGCACAGGGAACATTCTCCGGGACTGATCACATGTTAGATAACAAAACAATTCTTAAAAATTTTAAGAATACTGAAATCGTACCAGGTATCTTTTCCTACCACAATAGAATAAAGCTAGACAACAGTAACAGAAGCAAAATTGGAAAATTCACAAACATGTAGGTGTTTAAAATTGCACTCCTGAACAACCAAGGGGGCCAAGAAGGAATCAAAGAGGAAATCAAAAATTATCTTGAGACAAGTGAAAAATGAAAACACAACATACCAAAACTTTAAGATGCAGCAAAAGCAGTACCGAGAGGGAAGTTCATAGTGATAAATGCCTATGTCAATTTCTTATCTTAAACACACATATCTCTTATTGTTTTGATTGTGCAAGTATTTATGCTACCACCACTTGGTGGCAGTATACCTAAATACAGGGTCCAGTTTTGAATAAGCAAATAAAGTCTTTTGAAGGGAGATGATGTGAAAGTAATTACAATATGCAATGTCATATGTAACAGTAGGATGAGCTACATGGCTTGATTCATGAGGGAACGGTAGTGATGCCCAGGAGTAACAGTTCCAAAGCAGAGCTGTGCTCACCTGACACAAGAAGACACTCTACTAATTTTTCTGTACCACCCCCCTCAACCCCAATCAGATTTTCTTCCCTTTACTTTGGTCTCCCATCACCTGTTCACTGAAAGCAGTTACTGCAAAGATAGCCACTGCTCTCCGAAGAACAGAAGCTGTTCGGATTTTTAAGATGCCCAGATGCTGACAAACAGGACCAATGTCATTGCTCTCCACCGATTCAAGAGATTGACTGTGACACCCTGAAATCCCGGTTACTCACCAAGGTTGTACCACATGTCCCTGATTTCGAAGCCGATCTGTCTCCTCATATCTCCGTACCTGAAAACCAGGGACAGGAAAAACGCTGAGTCACTCTACAGAGCATCTGAAAATCGGACCTGAATTATTTTTAAGTGTAATTAAAGTCTCCTTTCCCTGAGACAAACGGAGTATCAAAGCTTCAATTTCTTTTGCCACCAAAGGGAACAGGAGGAGGGACCCCACTGCGGAATCTCACTTCCCCACACCACAGGTTACAGAGGCTCCGCCCTCTTTGGGAACCTGGGGGAGGTGTGGAGAGAAAGGAATTCAGTCTCTCCTGGCAGGAGACAGAGACCTGGCTCTTTGGCCTGAGGGGGAGTCTGTTTTCCCTGCCTGTTGTTAGCATCCAGCCACCACAGACACCAAATGACTTCCTACAACCCTGCACACAATAAGCAGTTCTCACATGTTAAAATTAAGCCCTGGAGTCTTAGAAATAGCTCCAAATAGCTCCCATTCCTCTTGAAATCATTTTCAAGGTAAGGAAGGGCATAACACCAAAAGATGTCAGCAAATACTCCCCCCATTTTTGTTTACCATGGAAAATAAATGCTAATTTTCCCCCCAGTGGGTCAGTAGAGGGGGGATGTGCTTCATGAGTAAACAGAATTTGATGCTTCAGAAGATAAACCTTTATTAGTTTGTGAGCAGTTTCAGTTTTTTCCTGTATTGCCTAAGGAAAAGCTGATTATATTAAAAATAATAATTTGCAAAATTATCATACAGCTTTATAGTTTAGCAGCTGTGTGATGGAGCCTGCTCTGTGAGTCCTTGTGTCAGCTGATGCGGAAAGAAAAGCTCTGATTACAGACGACTGAGTTGTGACTTTATAGGCGAAGATCCCGGCTGATAAACCTACCACAGCTGGCTACCACCTTACCAGTCCCCGGTGCCCTGAACATCTGTGTGTCGCTTACAGCAGGAAAGGACCACAGACAGTGCGATCATCTCCACCAAGGAAGATCAACCCACCGCGGAGCTCCTGCTGGGCGAGGTCAACCCTGGGAGCGTCACAGCTGGACGGCAGGTACCACGGCACTGCACACACGGAGAGACTGAACAGAGAGGGCGTAGCCACACCCCGACCTCCGAGGACAAGTTGGTCCTGCGAGGTGAACGTGTTACCTTCCAGCCTAGCCCGACACCAGGTGGGCACAGATGCAGGTAAATTCGATGAGTGAGAGTGAGTCACTCTCTGCCCAGGAACGCTCCAGTTACCCACTCCACAGTGAGGAGTGGCCCGCCCACACTTCAGTCACTAGCTGGCACCCCGAAGTGCCCAGGGGCACCCGATCTGAGCACCAGTAAGGCGGGCATCCTTTTGAGACTTGTAGAGCCACCTTCCAATCTGCTCTTTGCTCCTACGGAAGTGACACAGGGATCCCAGCAGCTCAGGCCTGGAGAGGATGCAGTTGGCTGCCTGGTGACTGGGAGATGGGCGTCCTCCTGGCATTTAGCAAGGGGAAGAGGACCGTGGAGAAGAGGACGGTGCTCCATCCAGTACAGATGCTTCCTTCTGAGGATGGTGGGGGACGGGGTGCCTCTCAGGGGAGCAGGTGTCTGGGGAGTTGAGGAGCGTGGCATCGCAGGCAGGACCCCGAGAACGCAAACACCCAGGCCCCTGCCACTACGTGTTCAAACCTCAACACAGCGAGGAGGCCAGGGGCCCAGAGGAGGTGAGACTTGGTCCCAGGGGTTAGACTGTAACTTACAGACTAACTTAAGCTTTAGAGACTCTGCTAACCACCAAGCAATTCCTCCTCATCCCAGGATGGTACATCTTGAAAAGTCCACAAGGTGAACACTAGGCTGATAGTCACCAGTGGCTGCCCCTCTCTGGCCCCTGCCTGAACTCTCTCCCTCTCTCAGGTCTTACAATGATTCTCCATTCAAATTATACCCCGAAGCTCAGAAGGAGAAAGTGCAGGGGAGTCTCGGCACTGTTTGGGTTGGATCACCAGGAGTGACCCAATGAATGTCTCAAGACCGATAGTGACCAGAGCTGGACATTTGTCCAGAGCTGCACTTGACTGGGAGGCCCAGGAGGAGCGGGGAGCGGGCACTGCTCTCTGGTCTCCGTGCGGCGCCTCTGCTCACGGTGCCAGAGGAGGGGGGGGGCAAGGATGCCTGGGTTACATTTTTCAGTCGCACATTACTCTCGTTCATGTGGAAAATGACGTGTCTTCACAGTATTTGAGAACAGGGGATCAGCAAAGATCTGAACGCATATCCCTCATGAGAGGCAGGCCTCCCGTATAAAGCTGCTAAGAACGATGTTTTCATAGTCAAAGAAGACACAGGTGCTTGAGGCTGGCGCGAAGGTCACAAGAGGAGAAAAGCGCTGGGAGGTGAAAGGCAGGACCGAATCTCCCGGCAGCAAGACTGATCTTTTCTCTAATGTTAGTAAGACGGCAGCTCTGACGAACCCCTACACATCTCAGCGTAACCCCCAAACAGAGTTACAGCTGTCACAGGGACTTGAGAGGGATTCCAGACCATTTGTATTTCTTCTCCCAAGGAGGGGAGAAAAGGCAATGATGGAGAGTATCTGGGTACTGCGCTACCTGGAGACAAGTCCAGAGCCGGCGGCAGCCTTGGAGATCATAACCAACTTCACCCCTAGCAACTTCTAGTGGGGGGTACTGGGCTAGTCCTGGAGAGAGAAGCGGAATGATGTGGCCAAGGTCACGGGGAAAGGAGAGGAGAGACTGCATGTCCTCGTCTCCCAGATCTGTGCGCTTCCCCCACAGCACACCCCTTGAGGACCAGCAAGGGCAGGCTCCCACGATGTCACGGCACAGCACTGCGTCTCCCCTTCCAGAGTCTATGTGCCTCATCTGATTCTCACAGTGAGACTAGGAGGGGAGGAGGGCGTGCTGCAGGCATCCTCCCACCAAGGAAGCAGTGATTCCTGGCGGTGAAACAATAGGCCTGTCTCTGCAAAGCTGGGGTCACCTGGCGCTCCCCACTATGCCCTGCTCAGCCAGTGAGTGAACACCTTCAAACTACCAGCCCAAGGGAGCCCCCACGAGACAACCTGCAGACAGCCCAGGCAGATCTCAGATCCCACATCCAGGCTTAGAACTCTGACCCCAAATAGCAGGAATCTAGTCTCTGAGACCTTCTCTCAGCACCTAGTCTCCTGAACCTTTACCCCAAGAAGCAGAAAACCCATGTCCACCAGAGACAGTCCACAGTTGAAGGCGAGGCCAACCTGAACCCAAATCTGAGCACACTGAGAAAGGTTCCTGACCGCTCTGGACCTCGGTCTCCTATCTGTCATACTGGGACAGTGACGGTATGATGCTCATCTCCCAGGCTTTGGTGAGAATGAGGCAATGGTGCCCCTGTCTGTCCTCACGAGCAATGAAGCCAGCCTGGGTCCTTCCATTGAAAGTTCAGACTGGGCCTCGTCACGCATCCCCTCACGGCTGCATTGGTCGTTCAGATGAATTTGTTCAGAGTACATTACTCATTGATTCATCAGGGCTGAATACTCACTCGAGGCCACACACAGAGCCAATGTGGGAACATGAATATTTCCAACATGTCGAGAATAGGCAAGACCCACAGACCCTGGAAGGCTGTTATCTTGGTAGTAGAGATGGACGCTAAACAATCACACATACACATATACGTATATATTACAATTTTTTTGACCTGACCCCCATGCCTGTGAATGGGACCTTATTTGGAACAGGGTCTTTGCCGAATGGAGTCATGTGAAGATGAGGTCACGCTGGGTTGGGTGGGCCTTAGGTCCAAGGACTGGCATCCTTACAAGGAGAGGGAAACAGAGACACAGGCACACAGGGAAGAAGGCCACGTGAAGGGGGAGGCAGGGCCCGGAGGTACACAACCCAGGAGCATCCAGGATGCGGCCACCAGCAGGAGGAAAGAGAGAAGAGGTCTCCCCTCTGCACCTCCCGAAGGAACCAACTCTGCTGGTGCCTTGATTTTAACCTTTGACATCTGTCTATAAGACAGCGCACATCTGTTGTTTCAAGCCACTTACTTTGCGTTAATTGTTATGTCATGGCGATGACTCTAAGAAATTAATACAATGGCCCATTAACTTGCTTTCCTGGCCCAATAAAGGGCTGAGATGCACAATGTGAAAAACGGTGTCTTAAGGAGAGAGAATAGAACAAGAAGGCCCAACAGCAAGACTTGAGGAGCTCCACCACGTAAGGGCTGGATGGGGGAGCCTGAACCTGACAAGGGAGCAGAGGGGCCAAAATGCCACGAGGAAAACCTGGAGTGGGGCTCTGGGAGCTGAGAAAGAGCTGGAGCCCTGGGGCTGCAGCCAGAGCTGGGAGCAGGTCGGGGTGAGGAACGGGGAGATGCCTACAGGTAGCTGGATGGGTGAGGTGAGACATTTTTATTTTAATGTGAAGGACTGATAAGTTCCTGGGAGGTGGGAGGAGGCGGGACCCCAAACACGACTGATGGGAATGAGCCTTATTAGACACAGGGGTCTGATATGTTCTCCACTGCATAAAGCTTTATCACATTCAATAGACTACAGCATCGCTAAAAGAGGCCGTGGTATAGATTTACAATGGAATACTACTCAGCCATAAAAAAGAATGAAATAATGCCATTTGCAACAACATGGATGAGATTATCATACTAAGTGCAGTAAGTCAGTCAGAGAAAGACAAATATTATGTGAATCTAAAAAATAATACAAATGAACTTACTTACAAAATAGAAACAGACTCACAGACATAGAAAACAAACTGACGACCACCAAAGGGGAAACGGGGCGTGGGAGGGATAACTTGGGAATATGGGATTACCAGATACACACCACTATACATAAAATAGATAAGCAACAATGATTTATTGAATAGAACAGGAAACTACAGTTAGCATCTTGTAACCTAGAATGGAAAATGATCTGAAAAAATATATAACTGAGTCACTTGGCTGTCCACCTGAAACTAACACAATATTGTCAATCAACTATATTTCAATTAAAAAAAAAGAATACACCAGGACTAGCACATGTGGGACACAGCTCGTCCAAAAGGACCCTGGCACAGGTCACTGCTTGTTGAGTCTGTCTCCTTGGGTCCCCTTCTGACTCTTAGTTTGTAGGGAATTTCCTTGGGATAATTTGATCCTCTTGAAAAAAATCAACAAAACATAAACAAACACGGTGAAGCCCCTCCTCGGATGCACTCGGTTGGATCCACGGACCTACAGCAGCAGGCAGGCTGACGCGGACGCAGCCAGAGGCTAGTAAACAGGTGGGCATCGCTCCACTTTCAGACCCCAGGGTCCTGACTCTAGAAAAATAACCACCTGAATTATGCTCCGCTGAGCCCCAGTCAGCACCCAGCCCCACTTGCTCAGACTAGCGGGGCTCAAGCCCGCGTCGGCGGGCCCCTCGCCCTGCCTCAGGTCCAAGTGCTGGGCCCAGCCACTCACTTATGCTTCACCCACCAGCATGTCTCTGCTGTGCCCCTCAGGACCCGATGTCCCCTTTGGATACTGGCTGCCTGCTGACACAGGGCTCATTCAGGCAATCTGGCAGACACCCCAGCTGCCTTCAGCACCAGCCTGAAGCCCACGCTGCTGGCCTCCCGGGCTGAGTCCCACACGCCCACCCAGTGAGCACTCACGTTCCCTTCCCAACATTTATTTTTGCACGTCTACCTGCGAACTTCTTATCTCGGGGTCCCTAGCACCAGGACCTGGCCTGAGTACAGAGCACACTTTTGAACAAATTAAAACATTTCTAGGCACTGGGAAAGTTAAGCATTTGGCTAGGACAGGCTTCTAATATATTTTATGTAGATTTCGCTGTTTAGAAATTAAAATTGCATGTAGCTTATAAAGTGTTCAACGTAAAGCAAGAGGCATTAAGAATACGACAAAGACAGATGAACCCGCCGCACGTCCTGGCCACTCACACGCATCTCACACCCTGGAAACACTTTGTCCCCGGCGGTGGCCACCCACAGAGCCTGCGCCCCGGGACGGCGCCCCTGGGGCTGCACAGGGGCTGAGGCAGTCCTGCCAGAGTCTCGCCAAGACAACTTCTGAAGTGCTTGGCACTTCTCTCCTTGGGGGAATCCGCGAGAAAATTTCAAAGGGAAAATCCTGAGTCTCTTACCACCAGGGTTGTGAGAAAGAATACAGAAAGAGGGGGAGACGCCAGCCGGCTGTGTTTAATTTCCCTTGGCTTTGAAGCTTCAGGATGCACAGCTCGACGCGGGAAGCCAACGTTCCCCTCGGCGGCCAAAGCCCTGTGTGGGGAACTCATTTATTGGTGTTGCTTTAGCTTAGATGCTAACGTGCTCACACCAACAGGAGAAAGAGCCCCAGAGAGAGGGCCCTGCCCTGGCCCCGAGAATGGTTCTCACAGTCAAATGGTTTTCTTCTACAAAAGGTGAAGCTCTTTTCAGGCAGATTTCTGGCTTAAAAGCACTTCTCCACAGGCCTCTCTAAGGGTAGGATGCACCATGAGCTTGGCAAAGGATGGGCCCCATCCTTGGCCGGAGCTGGCCTGGATCCCAAACTCACCACCCCCAAGAGACCCCGCACACAGGTGGGCAGGAGTCACCTGCTGCCGGACGGCACGACCAGGGCCCGGGCCTTCGGGGCCGCAGACAGGACCGGGAGTCCGCGGCGGTACTCCCAGCGCACGCCTGGCATTAGTGTTCCCACTACAGACAACTTCCACCGTGACAGCATCTCATCAGGGACAACAGCCACATAGCCGTCCCCAACTTCCTGCCACACCGAGGGGATGTGAAGTCCCGCAGAGTGAGAGCATCCTCGCTGAGCCAGCCCCCGGAAGGTGCAGCCTGGACAGTCTGTCTCTAGAGCAAAGGCACGTGATAAACCCCACTGGCTCCTCAGTGGGGAGGGAGGGGGACACTGCTGCTGCCGCTGCCCCACGCCTTTCCTGCCATCACCCATAGGCAGCCACTGGGACCACGCCATTCTGGGTGCATTTCCCTTTCTGAACAATGACCATCTGCCTAGATCAATGTCCAGGAGACTCGAGGCTTTCAGCTGCGGAAGCCTAGAGGAAGATGGCCAGATGAATGCCAACCTGACTTAGACGGGCTCAGGGAAGGACTGAAGGTTCTCGAAGCAGCACAGGTGAGTATCTTGGGCTCAGAATGACTGAGCATGTGACACTGGCCAGGTGACTGTTCACCATGCGCTTCACCTCGTCATCCGGAAAATAAAGATGAGAAGAGAGCCTCTGGAATAGCTTTGGTTTTTGTCTGATTCCAGGTGAAAAACACACTTAGAAAGTCACCGGCAGGTGGCGCGTGCTGGGTAAATGTGTGCTGAAAGAATTCTCCCCCGGGGACAGTGCGCCTTTGATTTGGCCTGCAAGTGAGACACACACTCATGGGACATGAGGAGGGCTGCGCAGCAGTCACCTTCTGAGATGCCCTGAAATCTCGAACCTCGGAGACAGCAGGGGGCTGGCACCACCTTGGACCCGTCCAGGTAACATGAAGGGATTACAAAATGACAAATAGGGACCCCACAGCAATGCAGGGACAATCTGAGAACTCTTCTCCAGAGCACTTATGAAAGGGGCATTCAGAGAACTAGAAATTAGTGAAAGGGAGGTGGGAAGAGAGAAGGCAGGGCCCTCCGAGGGCCCAAAGCGTGGGAAGAGACCCAGGCCAGAGCTCTTCTCCCGAGTCGAGTCCAGGGGCTGTGCGGGATGCCGGGGGAGGAGCCCAGCAGGGATCGTGCCTTCCCTGGAGCTTCTGAGAGGCTTTTAGGACAGCCAAGGGCTAGTCAGGCCGTTCGGATCGCCCACCTGGAAGAGGAGAGGGGTGGTCCCTTGCAAAGAAGGAACCCCATACAGCCCTCACTCCACGAGTGGTTCAGCCACCCCAGTGGTGCTTCCATCAGAAGCTTCCTCAGTCGAAGCAGCACTGGAGAACGAAGCAATGAAGTAAACCACATGCCGAGTGACGTCAGCACACCGCACCATGAAAGCAGTTCTCTCCCGAAACTCCCACGCTGTGTGGCGCTAACAGTGTTGAACCACACTGACTTGGAACCCACCAGAAGGAATCCTGCAACTTCAGATCTTGATTCATGGGTTGGAAAAGGCAATACTCAATTCATGAGTTGAAACCACCCTTTCATTACACTGTGATTACATCTCAATTTATACCAAGTTGGCTGAGAGACCACAAGAAAGCTATGCTAACAGTATTGCGGGCTCCCACCCGTGACGTCAGGGCTCCGTGGACTTACTTGTTGAGGATTTTGGCTCTCTTAGCACTTGAAAAATTCTCCAGTTGCAAGGACTCTTGAGTCAGGAAAGCGACAGCCAGGTGAAAGTAGTTGTTCCACAGCTGAAAACCAAACAGGGAGATGCTAAGTGTTGAACCGATTAATACAGGATCTCAAAAATGCCCTGAGACGTTTATCATTCGCCTGCATCCACACCTGAAATGTTATGATGGGTAAATTCCTGGAGTCATGAAATGAATACTCGCTGAGTATGTCCATGTTTCAGACCAGGTAAAGAAAATTTAAATGAAGACAGGCTTCTGGGATCATGAATGGGGACTTCTGTTTGCTCATCGGTGCGCAATAAACGTCACCGGTGTGCACCTCGCTGCCCTTGGGAGAAACCTGGGACTCATTCCGGGATTTGTCCTTGGCGGCCTCCCATCATTTCAATCATCAAGTCCTTCTTGTTTCTCCTTCTCCATCCCTCCCGAGCCCACCCACTCTGTCTCAGCGCCGGGATATCACACAAGCGAGGTCAGCATCCCCCTCACAGACCAGAGCAGCCGGCCTCCTGTCTCCCGCCCTGGCCTGGTCTCTCAAGCCCACTGCCCCCAGCCTGGTGGGAGGGAGCTGACACCATCTCAGCCTGCTTGAACCTCTTCAGGAACTTCCCAGGCTTCCGTGCTCAGAATAGGCTTTGAAGGCGAGTCCTGTGGCCTCGCCCCCCTCCCTCCCCATCTCAGCGCCCCCACCCACATTCTGCACCCCCGCCTTCCCACCAGACGGTTGATCAGACCCTCGGACCTTTGCAGACGCCGGGCCCACGTGCCTCTCCTACACCTGGACCAGGTGTATTTGCCACCTCTTTGCCCCTGCAGCACCTTGGTCTGTTCCTACAGGGACACGGATCACCCCCAAATTGTCCTCTCTTTCGACGCACAGTGCGAGGGGTGGGGGCCAGACCCCAGGCCTGGCACAGAGCAGCGGTCCCTCGGTCATAACTGGTATTTGAAGGATGAGCCCATGGGATTTCTCAAATGCACATTAAACTCTACGGACACCTCCTTCGGATGGCTCCCACCTGCTCCTTCTCTCGAGGGGTGGTACCCACGGCTGGGACGTGGGGGGAGCAGGTGAGAGACAAGTGGGGAGACCCCCCACCCCGGGAGCTGCAGCGAGGGGCTCAGAGAGATTGATCATTACAGACACCCCCCCCCAACCATCCTTGTGCCACAGGACATTTTGAAGGAAGGTTCACCTGCCCCCGGTGGGCAAGAGCCTGGCAGTTTCCAGCCCACGTCCAAGCTCCCAAGTGCTTTCAAAGCCCTTCGGAAGAAATCTGTGGGTGTTGATTGTCTCGTTGACAGAATAGTGATGATATTTACTCTATCAAATGAGATAGTTACAAAGAGTTATATAAAAATAACATGTTCACAGTGTGATCAGTTCCCTGAGAAGTAAGTGGATATTTCAAAGCCTGGATGCAGCTACGAGTGTGCCAGGCTTCATTCATCCAGGACTCCTCACGAACAGACACGTTCTTCAGGAGGACAGCCACCCATCTGATGCCGCAGGACGAACCAGGTAAGTGCCGGTCCTCCCCTTTCCCAGGTGCGGTTCAGAGACTTGCCCCAAACCGCAGAAAATACGTGATGCAGCACAGGGGGCTCCAGTGGGCCATCGGGGACATCACAGGCCACACACCTTCCTAACCACAAGAAGCTTTCTCTTTTAGGCCCCCTACCATAGAACGGGGGGCTCACATCAGTAAAGTATGAGTTGCTTCTTTTGTTTCTGGAACTAACACCTTCCACTACAGCCGTCCATTCCCTAGTGACGCCCCACCCTCACTGCACGGGCAGGGTCACCACTGGCCGCTTTCGGGTCAGGGGCAGGACTGCAGCAGGACCCAGGTGTATTTTAAGCATACCTGCTGCCCATGAAAGCAACGTTAGCACAAACAACGGAGCTGTCTGTTTTAACGCCAGCTTCACGTGCTTCCTGTTTCTCCTCTTCATTCACAGGGCAGCCAGGACGCCAGCTGAGCCTGGGAGCCTAAAAATCCTGCCTGGGAGATACTGATGGGAACAGGGTGGTCAGATGCCCTGAGGAGGGACGTTCCCTCATGGCCCGCGTGCCCGGGGACACAGAACGTCCACCTGTAAAGGAAGACCGGGACCCACAGGAGATTTTATTTCCTTAGGAACGAGGAGGCTGCATTGTGGGCACCTCAGAAAATCTCTCGGCCGTTGTCAGAGGCAACGGGGCCCCCGGGAGGTAGAAATACATCACATCACGACTTCTGTAATGTTCTTTCTAAGGGCACAGCCCGGGTCTAAGCACTAGGGAACACGAAACAGCCCAACTGCGGGGCCGTCTGCAAAGCCAGGCCTGTGCTCTGCGGAAGCGCCGCCCAGGACGGGACGCCCAGAGCGAGGAACCGCTCTCGCCTGGAAGAGACGAGAGACACGCAGGACGGACCGGGGAGCGGGGTGAGCAGGCAGAGCACAGAGAAGTTTTAGGGCAGTGAAACTATCCGTATGATACTGTGATGGTGGATGTGTGACCTTGTAACAGTTGTCCAAACATAGAACGTCCAGAACATCTACAGTGAACCCGAATGCAAAGCCAGGACTCCAAGTGATGATGGTGTGTCCGTGTTGGTCCCTCAGCTGTAACAAAGTTACCACCCTGTTGGGGTGTAGAGATGGGGGGAGGCTCTGTGCTGGAGGCAGGGGGCGTGCGGGAAATCTCTGTACCTTCCTCATAATTTTGCTGTGAACTTAAAACTATCATCAAAGAATAAAGCCTTTAAAATCATATAAAAATACAAACATTAAAAAAAATGGAAGCAAAGCATGATTTGAGATATGAGAACTAACGGACTTGGGTGATGCTGACCTGTGAAGGAGGTGCCCGGGACAACTGAACTTGAACACGGTCTGAGGACTGGTTAGGAGTTATGATAATGTGCGTTTCCTGAGGGTCCTTGCTTGTAGGAAGTCTTCACTACAGATCTGAGGAGGTGACAGGTGTCAGAAGTGGCAGCTTACTACGAGAAGGTTAAGAAGAAAAGTTCTTGGTCCCATACCTGCTGGAAATGAGAGGTGGACTGAGGAGGGACAGAGGGAAGCAGAGGGGACGTCACAGCCCACAGGGAGGAGCAGCTAAAGAAGGATGTGTTAGGGGAGAGAGCCGTGCAGGAGACACCAGAACGTCAGAACACAGAAATGCACCTTGTTGGAGCAGCCACTGCCTGGCGCACATGCTGAAGGCTGCTCAGCCCTAGGGCACCCCAGCCTCCCGCTGGGGGTGGCAGGCTGAAGCCCTCCAGCGTGGGACAATCCAATGCACTTCACACTGGCCAAGGGACAAGAGCTCACCGCAGTATGTGGGTGGGTGTGCATCCAGAGGACGGTACCCATGAAACAGTGTGCAAGGGCAGTGATAACCAGTAAGCCCACACTCACCGCAGCCACACCTGAAATACCCACAATCCACCAGCAGGCGATGGGCAAGGTCTCCGTGGACAAAACGAGAAACCCTAGTGAAGGGCACACACAAAAACACACCTAAAGATTCCTGTGTGGGGTGGAGAAAAATAAATGCTGCTAAGCAGTCCCCAAAGGCCATTACCTTTTCCTCACAATTATTTATAAATCCAATAGCATCCCAATTAAAATAGAAACAGCATTTTTAAAAAAAGTTTTAACGAGGTGATTCTGAATTTCACCCGGGGGGAAATACACAAAAAAAGTCAAGATAATTTTGCACACGCACAGTAACAAGGAAGTCCTGGCTCTATCAGCTGGGTATAAAACCAGTAGGTCACGATGCAGAAGACAGAGCTGAAACACACATGCATCTGTAATTATGGGTTTTCTCAGCCACATGTCAAATCACTGGGAGAGAAGAACCTACTCACAAAATAACATGGGCAAAAGTGAGGTTAAACTCTGACCCCTAACACTAACTGTAGAAATCACAAATGGATTAATTATTGGAAAGTTAAAAAAAAAAAAGAGAACTATAAAGGTATTAGCATATACTAACTACATAAAACAAACAGTGAAAACTGAAAATCAAAGAAGGATTTGTCAAACAAAACATAAAACCCAAAAGCAATACATGAATAGGCAGCTTTGACTACAGAAAAGCTAAGTACGATAAATAGCCCAAGACAAAAATGAGCAGAGGAGATGATCAGACAGTTCATCCTAGAAATCCACACGCCAGTAAGTGCTCTCAACCCAGCTAGCAATCAGAGAAACACCAACAAAAATAAGAAGCAACAATTTTAAGGAAATTGGTTGGGAGAAGATGCCAGACAACGTCTGCTCTCAGAGAAGGCTGGCGAGATTGCAAATTGCTGGAGCATTTTGGGAGGGTCATTTATCAGTGTCCATCAACCTTGAAATTTCTTACCATTCAGCCTGGTGACTATGCTTCCGGGAACCTATTCTACAGCGAAGCGGCACCGAGATGCCCACCGCCGAGATGTGTCACACCGTGCACAGACGCGCTGCGTGTAAAGGGGAAAAACTGGAACGCACGCGGAAGCTCGCAGGAGTCGGTGCTGGTGCGTCTCTGCTGCGGACTGTGACGGCACTGAGCGGCACGGAGGGTGCGACCCAATTCACGGGAAAGGCCGAAAGCAAGCAGGGGCAGGGCCAGGGCCAGATACAACTTGGGTCTGGACTACTCGGGTCCACTTACAAGTGGGTATTTTTCGGTAGTAAGTGCTGTCGTACCACACAGTCTGCGGTCGGTTGAACCCGCGGACGCGAGGAACCACCGACACGGAAGACTCACTATAAATCATGCTCGGATTAGCCACCTTCCCAAACCTCTCCCACACTGTCCAAGATCAACTGTAAATGCGTAAGAAACCTCAGGAAAAACAGACAACAATTAATTACACGTCACCCGAAAGAAGGGAAGAGGGTGAAAGGGTGGGAGGGGGCCTTCACATTTTATTCAATGTGCCAATTTACACAGCATAAACATTTGATGAGAATGTACCTGTGTGTTAGGGTATGTGAGAACAAACATTAAGCAGAGAAAATAATACAAAATTTTAAATTCTGAAAAATAATATGTCCAGATACATGGTACCTGATATATTATTATATAAAACAAACACTGGGAATTTAAAAATGACAAAAGAGGGAATTATATTCAATTTCTTACAATAACAGCTAATGGAAAAGAATTTGAAAAGAAAAAATATGTATGTATGTATGTGTATAACTGAATCACTTTGCTGTACCCCTGAAACTAACACTGTAAATCAACTACACTTCAATAAAAAATTAAAATTAAAAAAAATGAGAAAAGAAATAAGGGCGCTGGCCCGTAAGAACTTAATGTGATAAACTAAGGCTCATAATGGCTATAAAATTTCAGAAGACAACGAAAAGGGAAGGCAGATGGGTGTGTAAGCTGTGTTATCTGATAACCTGTTTTTGAGCTGGATGGCCGTCTAGGTGCACATAAATTCTTCTGGCTCCTTCTCAGTGAACAATCCTGCCCAGGGAAACCAACCCCTTTGCATCAGGATGCTTTTACTTGCAAGCTTTAATTAACAAAACTAAGTAATAATGATGATGACAAAATCAGATTAGCAGAAATGTACCCGCAGTACAGTATGAGAGCCACCAATACCAGACACACAGCAAGAAATCATGCCAGGAAAAGTCCGTCCTTGCCGCAAACACACGCATGCTCTCTGCAAGCACTCTGCAAACACACAGCCCTGGGTGTCGGCAGCGTGGGACGTTCTGCTGGGCGAAGGCCACCTCGGGTAGCACAAAGCCGGGAGAGGGTATATCTGGGCAAACTGAGTTCTACAAGCCAGCTGGGCTCAGTGATGCAAACCCACCTCCCCTCCTGGGCTAGCCCTTCGCTCTCCACACTAGGACGGTCTCAGACAATATTAGCAGCCACCCCACCTGTGAGACACGGCAGCCTCCCAGCTCAGAGCGTCCCTACTTGTCACTCTGATTCAATACTTTCACTCTGAGACAGCTCCATCGCCTTCCTTGCCTAAACAGAACATATATCCCAAAGGCATAATTTTCAATCCTCGGGTTCCAATAGCACATACTGTAAATTTCATTTCCACATCTTAGATGGGAAACCAACTAAGTTCAAGGATTAGAAAGAAAAGAAATTGGCGCAGACCAGCAATTTGTTTTAACATGATTTCAACAAAGGTCGTGTCTACCTCTTCTCTTACCTGCAGCTCAAAGTTGGCTTGATCCAGAAATTTTTTGTTCAGCATATCTGCATACTGATTAATCGCTCGCAGGAAGACTCTGAAAGATCAGAGAAAATTACATAATTACACACTTCTGCTCCGACACTTCTGTAGGTTTGGCATTTCAATTAGCTACAATCCGAGACCGTCTAGAAAGTAAACTCTCTAAGTCCCGTAAAAAGCTGCGAGGTTTGGCCGATGAAAAGCCCAGAGATTATATGCAGATATTCTCCAGATTAATCAAGGAAGTGAGTGCAGGGAGCATAAAAGATACAGACCAAAATAACAGCATCTGAAAGCAACACGTGAAAAGTGTCGTAACAATAGTTCAACTTTAAAAACAAAGCAAAGGTGCAAGTTAAGTCTTTTTTCTCAAGTCACAATGTCTTACTATCATATTATTAAATTGGTCTTTGCTTAGTTGGCTTTTTAAAGTTAAGTATTTGAAAGTGCTGCTCCATGCCCCAACAGGCTTGGAACAGTTTGGTGAAGTGTCACCAAGCTTGGAAGCATGGCTGATGCCAGTATCATTTGCCCAACGCTCCAAATGCTAATTCTGGTCACTGTTAACTTGTTCAAATAAAATTAAAAAAAAAAGCTTTAGTAGAGATAAGAATGATTAGACCAGAATTCTAGCAGGAACTTTATTCATTGATTTCATTGATCAATCTTAAGCACGCAGAACAAAATATCACCTCTTCCCATAAGCTGCCCTTTACTTTTCTATGATGGAATCTGCAACCTGGGGCTGTCGTAAATGACTCCAGAGTCCTGAGCCTCTCACAAGCTTGCTCCTTCAGTAGATTTGTTTTATTACTCTTGAGTGTGTTTACAATAATAAGGCCTAGTCCAGACACTTCTTTTTAAATGACCCTTCTCCCTTTGCACAAAGGCAAGATGCAAAGAATGAGCATTAGGTCACAGATAATAAACTTAATTACCCTTCTGTTTAGGCAGCAGGAAACAGCCAGAGAGTGTAAGCACAATCTGGGTTACTTACTAGGAGCTGGTACTCTCTGACAACCTGACCGCTTTAGCTATGCATGCCTGGAGAAGCTCCCCAGCCCTGACGGTCCCAGAGCCACTGAAGGCCAGTCAGCCTGGGAGGAGGGAGCAAGGAAGGCCCAGCCGGGGCTTTAAGGAGGTCCCCAGCACCACCTCCCACCAGAACCTCCTGCCCGACACCCGCTGTCACCCCAGCTTCCCTCACATTCGGCTCGAAGAAGGAGGGTTTGCAAGCATCACTTCACTGAGACCTCTCAGTGGGATCCAGGACCAAAACGAGGGGGACAAATGGCCTGTGCAGGAGTTTGCTAACACAGTCACTGAAGAAAAGTGTAGCCAGAGTTATTTGAGTTCTTCCCTGAGGATGTTAAGAAATCACCGGAAAGGAGGAATTTGGGTTGTGACTGACTGTGCACAGAGGGACAGGAGGACCCTGGCCTTGACTATGAACCAGGAGCACACTGGGCAGCAGGATCGGTCAGCCACAGGGCTGCCGGATTTGCCACTACTGGATGTCTCGTTAAATTGGAAAAATAGCTCTTCTGGCTGAATTCTGTAACTTACTGAAAAAAAAAAGCTAAATATAGTGAAATAGAGCAGGGCCCTTTGGGGCCTTCCCAGGACAGATCCCCTCCCCCTGATCACCCACGTCCTCCACCTGCCTCTTGCACCTGTATGCATACAGACATGTATACCACATGCTATCGCTAATGTGTGGAATCTAAAAAAAAGGGACACAAATGAACTTACCTACAAAACAAAAACGGACTCACAGACATGGAGAACTTAACAGTTATCAGTGGCGAAAGAGGGTGGGAAGGGATAAACTGGGAATTTGAAAACTGCACCTCTTGGGGAGTGATGGAAATGTCAGCCATCCTGATTGTGGTGGTGGTTCCGTGGGTGTCTATCAAAATTCATCAAATTGTACATCTGAAATATGTGTAGAACTATACAGGAACCACACCACAGTAAAGGTGTTAAAAAAAGAAAAACTTTACTGAAAGAGTAAGTTTCATCAGCGAAATAAGAAAATACAGAAACAAAGGGAAATAGTGAAGCGAGACAAAATAATTGTTTAGTCATTAAACAAAGGCAAGGACATTTAGTTCCGCCTCAAGGGCTGCAGATAACATTCTGAGCCCTGTCCTTCAAGCTGTTTTGTAGATATTGAAATCCCCACCAGGTGGGAAAAGTTAACTACATGATGACCAGACTGCAACCATGACGGAAGCTGCACCAGTTCCGGGAACTGGCCTCAAAAAATGGGAACAAACCGACCCTGAACTGAAGAGTAACTGTACTGAAAACAATCAAGGTGATGCTGCCCAGATGACCGATGTCAAGATGACTGTCAGAGCTGTCTGTGCTGTTCTGCACGTAGCAGCACCCCCTCCTTCTGCACACCTGAAACTCCCCTTTTAAAAGTTCTTCCCACTGATCAGCAGTGGAGAATTGGCCTTTGGACTCAAGTTTGCCTTCTTCCCTGGTTGCCGGCCTCTGGAATAAAGCGAAATTTCCTTTCTACCAACACTGCCTCTCGAGTATTGGCTTTTGAGCAGTGAACAGTGGGACTTGGGTTTCAGTAACATTTAAAGTATCCTGACAAATTCATCCAGGACCAGGACTAGATCCAGTGAAAGCCTCGTATGTACAGGTCACCTGGAAACCCGAATCAGCTATCCAGTCTTGGCCTGTGGTCACCTGAGTCATGTTCAGCCCTCAGAAGCATGGGATGCAGGGCTCAAGAGAAGATGCTCTACCCCATCCACATGACCCTTGGCAACCGAGTTCAGGTAGCATCTGGGTCGTGCCCTGCCCTGACCCTGGTAACCAGAGGAGCTACCCCAAGTGTCAATGGCCACAAACACCCTTTTTCCCCTTAACTTTTCCTTCAGCTTTGAACTTGGTTGTTCATTACAGAACCCCAGGGTGCTCATGAGCTTTAAATGTCATGAGCCCCGCCCCCCAGCCTCTATGACAAAAATGACAAGTTCACTTGAACATGCATTATTATTACAGGCTAATTATCTTGCCTCCAGATAACACCCAAACAGTTGCAATATGCTACTTCTAATTAAGCTCTGGAACAATTTCAGCTAGTTAAATAAAGATATTGCTCAAAGTGACTTAAAAAAAATATGCCATGCTGAAATAATATGAAGGCAAAACAAAAACTTTTTAATGAACTGACAACTGAGAAGGAGCAGTGCTGAGAGAGGTTCTACCATTTAGATTCGTTATAAATTTTTTAAAAAAGCCAAGACAAAAAAAAAAACAACAAACAAATAACACAGAATGCGATTTGTAGGGGGAACTAAAGGGAAGCACGAATAAAAACCTTAATTAGTGCTGTAAACAACGCTGAGCCACTCAGCCTCCATGCAGCAAGGACAACCTCCGCCACAGAACCACCTGGGACACAACGGACATTATCTCCTACCTTTCACACTTGATGGGATTCAAAGTTTAGCAATGCCCCAAGTCCACGAGAAGATAAATAAATTAGCTAGGGAAAAAAAGGCCAGAAACAGAGGCTAACTTTTAGGTCAGAACATTTAATAGCTGCTGTAACTCACGAGTTATTTCTCATAAAGCTCAAACTAGGGGAGATACATCAGAAAATCACATTAGAAACTTCTGCAGAACCACTGGAGGGACAGGAGGACCCTGGCCTTGACCACGGGCCCTGCTCTATCTCACTTTCGGTCAAAGACTGGGGAGAGGATGAGCCAAGCAACTGGACGACAGGCTGCCTGACCAGTCTGAAGTGACGGGCTCCAGCCCAGCAGAGCTGAAGAGCAAGTCCACACTGCTGGGAGGCAATGAGAGGGAGGTGGGGTGCAAGCGGGCTCTCCCCGGCGTTCCTGGTTTCCCTGTCCATGCCAGGCACTGCTGGAGCTGTGCTCAAGGACAGGGAGGCCCTCCAGACTGTTCCCAAATTGTCCTGTCTGTTTATTCACCCATGTGCTCACAATGCCAAGTGGGCATCTGGCACCTCACATATGTTCACTGTGCACGAGCCACAGGAATGAATGATCAGAGGGATACGGGTGGGTGGGTGGACGGATGGATGCATGAGCTGACCCAGAAGATCAGGTCCTGACCACAATCGGGGGCTCAGAGAGGCTAGAATGTTCCGTAGCCCCCGGCTCGGCCTGGAGTCCTTGCATGGTTACTGTGTAGACTTTCTGGTGTCAGGTTCAGCTCTTTCGAGGTTCTCGCTAACCAGATTTCTCATTAGGCACTTAGCATTTATGGCTGAGTATTACTCCCTCAGCCTCCTCTCCACTTCCGGAGCTAGTTCCTCAATGGCAGAAACCTTGTCTTTTACACATCAGGACTCACCCACTCCCAACCCCGCCAAGCACCTGAGAGGACCCCTGGCCACTGTGCATATTCAGAAATGGTCTGATGTAAGGAAACGTTAGTTTGTAACTGCACTAACGGATCTCTCAGAGCCAGTGGTAGGTCCAGAAGCCCCCACCACCCAAACAAAACACACACAAGCACACGCACACACAGCCGGAGCCTCCTCTGGTCGGGGGTGGCGGGATCATCCACCCTCCGCCAATCTGAGTTTCTCTCTATCCTCCCCATTCAACATTATTATACATAAATGTCAGGACACAGTGATTAGAGGTCATGCCTACTGTTCATAATGTTCCTGGCTCCCACGAACATGAGGATGCGGTGGCTGCAGGGGATGGAGGACGGGGGTGGGGGTGTGGAAGGCAGAGAGTGGGACACAGCACTGCTTCTGCACTGCAGAAAGGGAGGGGCTGGGGAAGAGATCAGTCACCCCAAGAACCAAGCGAGTCATGTCTCATTCCAAGCCATGAGAAGTAAGTCATTTCTAAAAATTACTAACGGCCTGAAAACTAAATGCTTTCAGGGATGCTGGCCCACGTGGCCAAAATGACTAAGAAAAAGGGCGAGCCCATACTTCCTAGAGCTCTTTTCAATCACTTTTAATCTCTGAAAGGATTTATTTATAATCTAAAAACTTTAAAGGTAAAACCAGAAGACACACAGAATAAATAATGTAGAGAGAGCCCAAGGCAAATTAAGCCATACCCCAAAGCCTCGAAAGTCATAAGGTCTAGATGCAGTGTCTCTGAGACATTCAAATTGCGCAAGGCAAATGACTGCAGATTTTATTTCCAGTGACCCCATGGAAAGAACTTTATCTCACTCTTCTGGGAAGCAGTCTTGTTTCCAGAAAGTCAGAGTCAGCATCTTTACCACTCTTGTCATAATTCGGGGGCACCATGAGATAGAGAACATTCATTCCCAAGGCTCATAGAATTAAAAACAAAACAAAAAATATCCCAGGAAGTTTCCCTTGACCTCCTCCTCTTCTACCTGCAAGTTAACTGCGGTGAGCTCCCACAGGAACAAGATGCTGTGCTGTGATTCGCGATGGTGTCGGATCAAATGGTAGCAGTGTAACTGATGTCTACGTGTGCGTGCAGACAGACCCCATAACAGTCTTCATCCATCCAGTTCTATCAACTGTCTGTCTGTCTGTCTCTTTACATCCATGTAAACATTCATCTACAATAAGACCTCCAAAAGTTGCTCAAGTTTTGGAGGTTCTCATATTCTCAACTAACACATAAAGGTACCAAATTATGGGGACTCAAGCTCCCTTGAACTTTGAATCTAAGGTTTTTTTTTTTTAGCTTTGAGGTTAAAGATAAGAAAGAGGTAACGACACATAATTATAAGTCATTTGAACACTGTGACCTCCACTGACACTTTACAAAGGGTGAAAAGGGGAGACACACCCGATGACTCTACGGCCGCAGGTGTTTAGGGGACAGGCTGACGGTCATCAGGCCGGGCTCTATGCAGGAGGTGGCCGCGGACTTCCATGCCTCCCAAGTCCAGGGATTTCCCACAGGACGTCACGCCACCCACAGCCCACTCTGTCACTGCGTGAAAGGGCCGCGGAGGGCTGGCGAGCCCCAGCAACGGCCCGCCCCCAAAGCTACCTATCGGAAAGCAGTGTGTACTGAGCAGTGAACGTGGCACCGTCCTGAATAATTATGTGTTAATTGAGTAGAGGGGAACTTAGACAGCGGAACATACACAGGAACCAATTTAACTACTAGAAGCTCCTGGCACAATTACAGTCACTAAAATGACTTTATTATGACAGAGCTGCCGGCATTTCTCTATCTCTGCCACCCGGTGTTTGCTGCCAATAAAACTGGGAGATGAGGGGCCTCGTTACTACACAGGGAAACACATCGGGAGTGTGCAGAGCATCCGGTGCCAGACAAAGCCCCATTTCTCAAACGGTGACACCGTGGAGCTTTTCCTATCCCTCCCCCGATCTTACTTCACATTGCATAATTAGGCCGTACAGTTCAACATGAGGGCATTTAAATACCTCCGCACTCAAACAAGAGTCGCTCTGGGGCGGCCAGGAGGGAGAGCCCTGCGTCTTTTCACAAAATGTTTTGCCCAAAGTGGTTGGAAAAAAGGAAACACATTTCAAGGGGCAGGTTCCATCCCTGCAGGACAGCCAGTTGAGGAATAGCAGCTGGAAACTTGCCTGAAACCGACTGCCGCGGGACTCAGGAGCGCTGGGAAGGAGAGGCGACTTAAGGTGAGGTGATGAGACAGATGCCGCGGACGTCACGTCAGTTCCATGGGACGAGCGCTCCCCTCCAGCTGACCAGCCTTTGGTCAAGTCAGTGACTAAACAGGATCAGCTGCTCCGCATGGTCAGATCTTGGGTGGGGAGTGAAGACTACTGCACACAGAGAAGTGACTTCTAAGAAAGACCCTGGTGTGTCGAGGTGGCCCAGTGCACAGAAGGCGGGGACCTGGGTGAGACCTGCCTCCAGTCTTTGCGGCTTGGGAACCAGTGGGAAGATGGGTGTCGCGAGAACTTTCTGGGAATGAGGCTGGAAGGGGCGGCTGGGGCCAGACTGTGGGAAGTTGGAGATGCTGGGGTAGAGTTGGCTCCTTTCTTCTTCAAATCAGTAAGCCTTCAATGTCCACCAGACTCAAGTAGAATCCAAATTGCTCTGAACCTTTCCGCTGGCCAGCCCTGAAGACGCCAGCTGAGTCCGTGAGGCCCCCAGGAGTGCAGGGAATTCCCAGGGAGCATCTTCTCCAGACTTAGACGGTCTCATCCCTGCTGGGGTGGGGGGAGGTGTATGGGCTGGGCGGGGGGGGGGTCTCCTTGAGCAGCGCTCTGTGGGCCCTGGGCTGCTTGTCTGACGCGTGCTCAGTGCAGCCGCACTCCGGACACCTCTTCTGCCTCAGGTTCCCACCAAAGCAGTGCGTGCTGCCCACGAACCACGGCGGGCTGAGGACCAAGCATCCTGAAAGTGGCTGGACCGACCTCGGCTCTCCTTCCTCTCCCACTCGACCACCCCTTCCATTCCTGCTGCTCTGCTGCTGAGCATCTACTGAGCACCTTGCATGTTCCACACAGTGTTGTTATTTCATAAAAGTTATGGGGTTTAATGCTCACAAATCTCGTGCGGTATGAATCACCTAACATTTTTACAAATAAGGAAACGGAAGCTCAGAGAGGCAGACATGCATGTTCCCAGCAGGCTTAGGTCAAGGTCACGAGCGGTCACAACTATGCTGCCTTCCGTAGGGACATCAGTCAGTGTGGTCATCATGATACAAGTGTCACCCTACAACCGTGTCCCTTTTACACCGTATTAAGGAAACTTTCCAACAGATACGAGCAAAGGAATGCACGTGCTCCTCACCTGGCTTCAACAGTGATCACCTTCTGCCCCTGACTGCTTCACTTCTTCCCCATCCTGTACCCGCTCCCACATTGTGATTGTTATGATTATTTTAAACAGACTTGACTTCTAACAGCAGTTGTAGGTTCTGAGCAAAATTGATTGGAAAGTACAGAGAATTCCCATGACCTCCCTGGCTCCGCGATTACTGACATCCCGCACCAGAGTGGCACCTGTGTTGTAACTGATGCGCTTACACGGGTTCATCATTATCACCCGCAGTGCAGGATCACTCGTGGGCTGGACACTCTATGGCTCTGGACAGATACACAATGACGCAGAGTCACCACTACAGGGCAATCTGGAACAGTTTCACTGCCCTAAAACTCCCCGTGCTCTGCCTGGTTGCCCTTCCTCCCTCCCATGAGTCCCTGGGGCCCCTGATCTTTATCGTCTCCATAGATCTGGCTTTTCCAGGGTCTCACGTGGTTGAATCATACAGTATGAAGCATTTGCATTTTGGCCCCTATTATTTTTAGATGCTTTTCTAAGTTAGTTTTTCCCAGGTTTAAGGCCCTTAACACTGAAGGCACTTTACTGCAAAGACTTAAAACACATTCTCTTGTCAAACTCTTTTCTAACTCATCTTGGCAGCAGAAAGGGCTTGCCTCCCACAGGGTTCCCGGGTCAGCCAGCCTCCGAGCGCCTCTTGCCCCACACTCCCAGCTAACGAGCAGGAGGCTCGTGTCACTGATGGGCTGGATGGTTCGGGGTGGGTCGCTCTGCAGAAAACGGGCTTTTAACACGGACCTCCCCGGGCTTCCCTGAGGTCTCCGTGTCTGCAGCGGAGCGGCTGCTGTCTCCCGCGTGGCATCCATTACCGTTATGACTAAGACACACACGCGCACGTCGCTCTGTGCATAACTGGAAGACGAACCCTCCTCCGGCTACGTCTCACCAAGCGCGTCGGGATTCTTCCCACGCTGGCCTCAGCGACCTCTCCCATCCTTCAAATGGGAGGGTTCCCAAACCACAGCCTCCGGCCCAGTTTTGTAAATTAAGATTTAGGTGTCCTTTTTTTTTAAATAAAGGCTTTAAAAAATTGTGGTAAAGTACATATAACAAAAATTTACTATCTTAACCATTTTTAAATGTACATACGGTTCAGCGGCGCTAAGCCCATTCACATTGTTGTGCACCCATCACCACTGTCCATCCACAGAACTCCTCTCTTAAAACAGACACTCTGCACCCATTAAACAGCCACTCTCTGCTTCCTCCAGCTCCCGGGCCCTGGCAACCACCATCCTACTTACTGTCTCTATGAATTTCACTACTCTAGCTTCCTTGTGTAAGTGGAATCACACAATATTTGTCATTTTGCATCTGGCTTACTCCACTGAGCAGACTGTCCTCAAGGTTCATCCATGCCATGGCCTGTGTCAGGATGTCCTTCCTTTTAAAGGCTGAGTAATATTCTATTGTCTGGATGATGCCACGTTCTCTTTATCCCCTCATCCATGGATGGACACTTGGGTTGCATCACCTCTTGGCTACTGTGAATGATGCTGCTATAAACATGAATGAACAAATATCTCTTCAAGTCCCTGCTTTCAAACCCAGAAGTGGGGTTGCTGGCTCATGTGGTAATTTTGTTTTAATTTTTTTTGAGGAACCAACCAATTTTCCACAGCAGCTGCACCATGTTACATTCTGGCCCACAGTGTACAAGGGTTCCAATTCCTCCACATCCTGGCTAACACTGTTGTTTGTTTCTTTGTTTTTCAGTCATTCTAATGGGCCTGAGATGGTACAAATAAAGTTTTATTAGAACACAATCATATCCCCTCAAGGATATTCTACGGCTGTCTTCTCACGACAGCAGCAGTGTTGAGCAGGTTTCTGGTCCTTTACAGAAAGTCTTGCTAAGCCCTGCAAAGCTGTGCTTCAATTCTGATCTGTCTTTGACACAGATTTTCAAAGTTCTCCACTTATTTCAGGCAGGAGCCACAGCTCTCGTCTGCTTCCTGGTATCAGAATATAAAACTTGTTGATCAGAAGGAATTAAAAAGCCCCCTCCAAAGCTTAGAGAAGAGAGCTTCCCTCTTCGCGCCTGGAAGTAGTCTTATCAAGAGTCGGAGGGAAGCGATTTGGAAACCAAAGCAGGTAAGTTCCCTCCATGTGCACCTCCAGGCACCGAGCATGTCTTAACTAACAGCCTTATTTCAGGGTCAAGTTTTAAAAATGAATAAAGCCCTCCCCGCTACTCTCCATTACCTCCTTCTTCTTACTCTCCTCTCCTCCCCAGTCCTGCCTGCCTCACTACTGCAACATCAGAAAGTAAGTGTTGACTGATGTAGGGGCACTTTGTAGGGGGGAAAAATCCCTAAGACAGACACGTCAGGAATGCCCCCAGCAAACCCTAGAAAGTAAGACGTCTCTACCGATGGAGGGGCATGCAAGGGACAGAGTATCCTCATTCTAGAGTCAGCCACGCCAAGCAAGTGAGGGTCCTGGCTCACCCCGAAGCCCCTCCACCAGCACCCCAGTGTCCGTCCGGCAGGCCTCCTCCCCCTTCTCCCAGGGCCTCCTATTGCTCCCCTGATTACCAGCTGGAGGTGTCCAGTACGGCCACGGTGGACCCGCCCAAGGACAGCCCTGGGGAGGACAGGCCAGAGGGCAGAGGAGCCGGGAGGGAGAGGTGACCAGAGAGCCGGCCCTTGGGCGTGGGGACCGACTGCACCAGAAGATCTGCCCTCCAGGGTGTGAGGGTGCGTGGACCTGTCACTGGGGTGTTTTCCGAGTTCCCAGTATGTGGGGTGGGGAGGAGGGGGCAGAAATGAGGAGTCAGGAGTTTCTATTCAGCGATGACGTATTTGGGGGATAAACAGCGGTGATGGTTGCACACAGGGTGAATGGAGCTAATATCACTGAACTGTGTACAGACATGTGGTTAAAGTGGCAAATTTTGTATTATATATTTTACCCCAACAAGAAAGAAAGGAAGGCAAGAAAGAAACAAACAAACAAACAAAGAAAAACAGGAGAAGGAAAGAGAACAGGATATTTTCGGAAGCTGCAGCAGCGGGAGTCATGATTTTTCGGTCCGTACCCCCACTACCAGGGTGAGTTAATGCCGTGATTTCCAAACCAAACCAAACCAAGCCAACACACAGAAACCAGCTTGGGAATAAGAACCTGTGACCTTCGCTCCCCAAAGAACCAAGCTGTTCAGATCTGTCCTGGAAGGAGTGGGGCAGTAACAAACAAGCGTGAATACAGTAAGTAGGAATATGATAACAATAACAGCCACCCACGAGGCCTTTACGCACCTGGTATGTCATTTCTCCCTAATCCGACAAAGGACAGAGGTCACTTAGCAGGGCACGTCTCAAATCTACTGCAAGTCCAGGGAAGGTCCACCTGTGCTGAACCTTCATTCTCTACAGCCCCCAGCCATGTGTCTTAACATAAAATACAGTATAACTGAACCCACTGGGTAAGCCCATGAAAGCATTAAGTGGTCTGAGGTCTTGAGCCAGCTGCAGGGCTCAGGGCAGGCAGCCTGAAGAGAAACTAGGACAGTTACACCAAGGGGATGACTCTTTCTAGTTATTCCCTGCTCGGAACATACTAGTGAGGCCTAGAATTTTCCTGGTTCATTTTCAAGACTTGCTAATGGGCACTGTCATCATTTAGCAAATGAACGTCATTTGCTTTGGGCTCATTTGCCAAAGGCTAAGAACTGGAACACGGTTTTCTGCTCCCTCGGGGGGCTGAGCGCGTGCAGGGAGCAGCCACCTGGCAGCTGGCGGTGTTTACAGCAGCTCCCCGTCCTCGCTGGCGGCGGGCTACTTCTGCTCCCTGGGCTGGTGGGCCTCCCTGAGTGCGACGCCCCCTTGGAGAGGAGCTGAAGGAGAAGCACAAAAAGGGAGGGAAGTGGAGAGACCGGGAGCCTTGAGCTCTGTGCTTAAATCTCACCCCATCACTTACGGACTGTGCATTCGTGGGCAAGTGAGTGAGCACCTCCGAACTCCAGCGTGCCTTACTGAGGGCCGTGGAGGGGGCAGTTAGAGGACTCGGTGTCTGCAAGGGGCCCGGGTCGTCCCAGCTGCCCAGTGTTCGGTAGGTGCAATCGGGCACGTGATAAACAGACAAAAGATGAAGGCCTCGGTCCTCTTCTTTGCTATTTGTTACAAAAGAGGCCTGGGAAGGATCTCAGCTTGCAGAGAGCACAGGAGAGTGGAGCATATCAGCGCTCAGGGAGGCTCAGGTGCTGTCCAAGCTCTTGGGGAAGGAGAACATCTTGAAACTTCAGCTCTTGGATTTCTGAGGGGCTCAGAATTCTCATCATTCACTTGATGAGTGTTTGGAACCTTCTTCAACTATCTTTGTCCACAGAGAGCAGTTCAGACAGTGCCCAAGACTTTCATGGGAGGGGCAGCTTCCCAAGGCAGAAGTGGGGGGGCCGGTGAGGCTCACGTCTGGGTTTTGAGACTGGATCCAGGTCCGACAGGCACCACGTGAGGGCCTCCTGCCCCCGGGGAGGGCCACCACCTGGGAAGGTTTTCTGCTGATGCATCACAAAGGACCACGAACGTAGTGGTTTCAACAACGGTGATCTCATGGTTTTGCGGGTCAGAACCCCCTGCGGGTTAAACTGAGTCTCCTGCTTAAGGTCTCAGAGGCCGAGGCCCAGATGCTGGCCAAGGTGGATTCTGGGGGGAGGCTTTTAACTCCCAAGCTCATCCAGGTTGTCGGCAGAAGCCAGTTCCTCGTGGTTGTAGGTCTGAGGTCCCCATTTCCCTGCTGCCAGCCAGGGTCTGCTCTCTGCTCTTAGGGGCTCCCTGCACTCAATCCCAAGAAGCCATCTTCAACTGGCCATGCTGAGCCTTCTCACTTAAACTGTCACTTCCTTCCTCTGCTACAAGCCAGAGAAAGCTCTCTCCTTTTAAAGGCCTCCAGGGACCACACCAGGCCCGCCCAGATAACCTCCCTGTCTTAATTATATCTGCAAAATCCCTTTTCCCAAGAATGATAATGTATTTTATTTATAGTTTCATTCACACTCTATGAAAGGAGATTCTCCAGCGAAACTTTGGAACCATAACCTCCATGCCAAACTGGTTCTTCTGGGCCCCACTTTCAATCTTCTACAGGAGACTAGCCCCAGAGAGAGAGAGAGAGAGAGAGGCTGTCATCACGGAATTCTTTCCTTTGTTGGCCCCTGGGCTGTTCTGAGCATTTGTGACAAGATGAAAGATTCAATGGAGTGAAGGGGAGGCTGGAAGATAAAGCTAGAAATACCAAACTGAACCAGGTCTTGCAAGAATGAAGTGGCTCTTTCAGGAGGCCACTGTCTGCAACCCGCTGAGTGACACTTTCTATTAAAAGGCATAACCGTATTCTGAGCCCAGGATGTCATCGGATTCCAAGTTAATTTGTTCGCTGGATTTAGGGTAGCAACCCAGAACACAAGAACTCCCAAACTGAATAATGATTTTCTTCCCCATACAGTCCATAAAATCAACTCAATAGTCCCTTATATTTACATAAGTCCTCTGATTTATACTAAAGAGATGAGGCTTTCTTTTTAATGAGAGTAGCGTGGTCCTGCACATTAAGTAATGGAACTAGAAATTCCTCTGTGCATGTTCTAACCCTAAGCAAGCAAATGCAAAACTGGACAGTATCAAATCTCAGCGGTCAGTCAACTACAGCCCATGGGCCAAGTCCAGCTCTCTGCCTGTTTGTGTAAATAAAGTTTTATTGGCACAGAGCTATATGCCCACTCATTTACACGTTGCAACAGAGAAGGAATAGGCCAGAAAGCTGAAAATCTGGCCTATCTATTACTTAAATGCTATTCAAGAAGCAAAGATCTAATTACCTACTCCGATCTCTAGGAATAGTTCCCTCTACTTTTTCCCTGTAAACCAATCAATCCCTCCCTACTTTCTAGTTAAAAATCTGTTTACTTTTTACTGTGAAGACCGTTTGATCTTGTTTATTCTTCCCTGGGTGTAACAGTGAGCATTCCCACATCCTCAGCCTCAGCCATCAAGCATCCCTGAGCTTTTTCCTCATCAAAACCCTTGCCACGAGCCCAGAAGGCTGGGATTCAGTACTTGGATGCTGAGAGGCAGGCAGCGCAGTGGCTGAAGCCGGGACGCCAGGGATACACGGCCTGAGATGAAGTCCAGGCTCGACCCCCGACCAGCTGTGTAAGCCTTGAGCTGGCTTCCTCATCTACACAAAGGGTGTCAAGAGCACACTGACCTGCCAGGTGAGCAGAAGACGTGCACGGTGCCTAGCACAGTGGCGGGAGCACGTTAAGCACGAGGTGAGCATCGGGAGGTCTGAAAATCACCCCAAGGACTTCAACAGACAGCGCTAGTTTAAGGGATAAATTCTAAGTACTACTGTGGTCAGTTGGTCACCAACCTTTGATCAGAAACCCACATTCCAGCAGAGATTTGGGCAAATGCTTCAGCTAAGACTTTTTTTGATTAAAAGCAGAAATGTGAGAATAAAAATTGTTTTTATTGTTTTCTTGTATGAAATTTGTGCTTTCTTAAGGAATGAAATAGGTAACAGAAATGGGCTTTCCTAGTGGAGCTCAACGTTATGCAAGGTGAGTGGATGAGCTAAAACAGTTTAGAGCCTCTGCCCGCTTACGTGTGAACAGGGTGCGTGGGTCTCAGGAGCCCAGTATTGAGGGAAGGGGCCCAAAGCCTGACCCTCTGCTCCAGCATCAAGCCACTGGTTTGGACAACTCTGGTTGCCTGATGGTGACTATAAACTTAAATGAATCTTGCCTCCGGAGGCTTTCTCAACGCCTAAATGACAGAGAAGTGGGGCTTCTTGAAGTCTCAGAACAGACTGTGTGCATCGACTGTTGGTTTCTTAATAAACGTCTGTGTGGTGGCACTTTTGAGACAAGGGGGAAGCGGGCAGGGCACAGACATTCAAGGAGTGACAGAGCAATTAACACCCAAATGGTGGAAGATTCAATTCCCAGTCGGCCTTGAAGCTCAAGATGGCAGCTTCATGATACGCTTATTGTATTATATTAGCATGATACATAACATGCCCACAGGCGCCAGGACAGTTCCAAGGGTGACCACAGAAGGTCAAAGAGTGGCCGGTGGCCCAATCCCTGGCAGTCCCAGCCCCTTCCCCAGGGTGGTTGGAATGGTCCTCCCACTTGTTGGCATGTGAAGCTGCCGAGCCCATAAAAACTGGCAACAGCGTGCCTCGTGGCCGCCTCTCTGGCTCCCTCGTCTTCAGAGACGGCCCGTGCTCTGTCTATGGAGCGTGTACCTACTTCTGCTTTAACCTGAGCACAACCCCCACGCCTCGTGGCCCTTCTCTCACCTTCTGAAACAGCCTGCACTCGATGTAGCATGTACTTCTCTAAGTAAAATCTACCTTTATTCAGCTGTGGCTCGCTCTTGAATTCTTTCCTGCGCAAAGCCAAGGACCCATACTTGGCGGGGCACGTCCCAGGGACTCAGCTGAGACCTGGGACATGGCCCTCCTCTCGTCCCACATTCGTTTTTCCTGCATCACTTTGATCTGACACTTTCTTTCATTATCACCTGGTAGCAAAGTGGTTGAGAACAGCTACAGATTTTAAATGAAGAACAGCTAACAGCATCTAAGAAAGAGAACCTAGAACTTGCCTTTGGTCAATTCCCAATAGAAACTGGGTTTCTCCCGTTTATGGAGGAGTAACAGACAATGGACTGGACTTCAGCTCCTACGTCTGCAAAATGGGCTTAGAGAGAATGCTGCCTGGGCACTGACATACACAGGGGTCCCCAGTCCTGCCCCGGAACCTCAGTGGGGCCCAACCAAGCTGTCTTCTCAAGCTGCCCCTTAGGAAATCAACTTTCCTGTGGTTTCTAAATTCTAATATTGACACGCTGCTTTAACGAATGCCCAATTAATGGCAAGGATGAGATGACAGGGATGACAGTGAAGGCTGCTTCATGTCTCCCAGGAGATGTGGCTGGTGCTAGGTTGTCAGCGGAATTTGAGATGGGTTATTTCTGCTCAGCCCATCTCTGTCATTTCAGGTCCAGGGGTTGAAGGCATCAGAAGCAGATTCCTCATCCTACAACGGTCTCCTCTGAGTCAGCATATCCAACACACTTCTCCTCCAGGGCCTTGAGAATGTCTTTGATTACCTGCTGACTCTTGATCCCGTGACAACACATAGGTAAGCTGGGGAGAGCCAGAGGACCCCTCCTGGCTCCCTGAGAACCAAAACCCAGCTCTGTGGGAGCAGCAGCCTCCCTGAAATAGTTCTCTCCGCTTCTGCGGCAGCCTCTCCCCCTGGAGGGGTGGCACGAGGCTCAGATGCACGGTGGATTATCTCACAGATGACTCTGACCCCACCCAGCAGGGAGAGAAACACTGAATACCCGCTCAGATGCCGAAATGCCCAGTAGGAGAAAAGTAGGCTCTTGCTCAACACACACAAGGACAAGAGAGCTGACCCTGACCAAGTAACTCTTCGGACTATCCTGCATGTTCATGGACCGGCCATGACGGACAGGCGGGAACCGTGAGGTCAGCGCTCGCCCAGGCCACCCAGACAGCAGGCACAGAACCAAGAAGCCCAGTTACTGCCCATCCTTCTCCCCCTGCCCCATGGCTCACTGGCCGCATGGTGCGGAGAAGGTGAAGGCTAACACCTAGAGTCAGGCCCCCCCCATGCAGGATGCACCCCACGGATACAACTGAGCTGCCTGGCGTTCCCCCAGAGGCACCCTTCACAGGGCATTTACATTTGGCCTTTAGAAATACGTGAGGGAAACTGCTGCTTAAATAGCCTGCCTTCCTCTTCCACAACTGGCTGGAAGGAAAAGCAGGGACTTTGCTCAAGTCCCAGAAGCATCCCTGGGGAGACAGCCCTGACCGGAGGGATGTCCCCGAGGCTGCGGGGGGCGTGCGTGCAGAGACCACGCGGAGCAGAGTCTTCCAGACACCGTCCGGCTCGCTCGAGGAGGGGCTGGGGGAAGGCCGCGTCTCTAGCTTGCCCAGGAAACGTTTTATACACTGGGCAGCCCTGCACTGGGTGCACCACGCTGGGGGCTGAGGGCTGGGGGCTGGGGTAACTGCACGGGGGCCGCACAGCTCCAGAAGGTTACGTGGAAAGCGTGGGTGGACATCATTCTCCTCTTTACACTTGAATGTGGAAAAGGCGGAGGAGAGAGATGGGTGGCAGAAGTGGGACTTTGTACCCATGGGAAGTGACTGAACTCACCACCTGTAAGTGGCGTGTGGGCTGGATGATCCATAAGATTCTTGGGGCTCTAATGTGGGGTGACCCGATGATATCTGGGCACACAGGGAAGCCCTCATCGAGGGCCAGACCAGGGGACCTGTCATCTCTATTCACCCTTCCACTCTCCATGCCCCACCCCAGGAAGCGGGTGGGGCACCGTAAAAGGGGAACCCAGGATGGAAGGAAACTCAGGAAGGTCTGTGGAGAGAGGGGCAGAGGCTTTTGAAGAGCAGAGGGTGGGGGGAGAATAAACGCTGTTCCCTCTTCTCCAGGCTGTCATCCCACTTGCCCAAAGTGTGAAGCGGCATCAAACATTTATGACTGTCATACATCTGATTATTTTTTTACTTTGAGATAAAGAACATCTCGATGAAACCGCCATTTAGAACAAACTCCACAAATGTCAAATTAAAAGAAGCAGAGGGCACAGCAGTCCTGCTTCGTGCCGATTTGTTCTCAGGGTCACAAGCAGACATCACGGGGAGTCCTGGACTGCGGCCTGGCCCGGTTGGAAAGACAGAGGCCAAGGACAGGGAAAGTGGAAAGGACGTGGGACCAGCAGAGGGGTCTGGAAACCAAACCCTAGAAACCAAAAGGAGTTTCCAAGTAGGAAATTCCATAGGGGCCCAGCGATGGTCCTGAGTGCGCTGCTTTCTTACTGCTGCTGTAGCAAATCACACGGTAGCTGCATCAAACAACACAAATTCATTATCTTACAGCTCTGGAAGACAGAGGTCCAGGAGGGTCTCCCTGGGCTGAAGCGGAAGAGTCAGAAGAGCTGCACTCCTTCCGGGGGCTCTAGGGAAGTTCTACTTCCTTGCCTCCTCCAGCTTTCCGCTTGCCACCTGTAACCTTGAGACCCCCGGCCACGTAGCATAACGGATTCACAGGGACGGGGAGGATGTGGGCATCTCTGGGGACTCCTGCTCTGCCTACCGCACTGACACAATCAAAGGAGTTGACGACTCGTAACCATGGAGGGAGGGGGAGGAGAGGGGACAGGAGGAAAGGGGAGGGGAGGGGAGGGGAAGGGAAGGGTTCCTGTCAGCTGGGCTGGGGCTGACTCATTTCCACATCAGCCAGGTCACATCGACTGTCCCATAAATATTTCTAGAGCAAACGAATGCCAAAAGGAACATATGAGATAGATTTTAAACTTCAGATTTGCTGCCACCATTGCTCCAGCCCCTTCACTGCTCTTTCCCAGGCCCAGGTTTTGGGCTCCTTGCCCTCCCCGCCCACTGGCTGCACACCCTGTCTGCCTTGGGCCCATTTCTCAGCTTGCTCTCTGGTTTGCCGCCCCGCTTCCTGGCTCTGACCTCATTTTGGACCTTCATCAGGTCCACGGTGTTGGATTTGATGCTATCAAACCTGACGTGCTCCCAGCCACGTGGCCGCGCGGGAGGGAGCCCTGGGCGTCCCGTTCCACTTCCCCAGCCGCTCTCTGGCTGCGCTGGCCCCTGTGTATCAGCAGCCCCGGCCTTCCCAGCCAGCCTTCTGGAAAGGCTCAAAATAGATTGAAAAAAAAAAAACAAAACCAAAATCCTAACTCCACATCTGCCCCTGCCTCCCTGCCAGATTCCTTCTGTTTGTTTTGTTTTGTTTTTTCCTAAATGACCCTTTGACTTTTTTCATGCTCTTACCCTAACTGTTCTGGTCTGTGCTAAAGAGGGAAGTGGTGAGCCAAAGGGTGCGAGTCTCCACAGCCAGGCCCCAGAATCTTTTGCTCAGTAGATGGCTGCTGGGATGGAGAGGGAAAGGAACCGTTAGCGTGGACTGGGTGCAGAAGGACGGGGGTGCTCCCTTACTGACCTCCGCCTGAGAAGCCCAGCGGGCAGAGTCCAGGGCCGGTAAAACATGAAGGATCAGGGCTCCACATCACGGGCTGATTCCAGATTGAGAGCCAAGACGAGTGGATACGGGCTGGCAGCCCGATTTCCCCTTTCTCGAGGAGTCTGTGAGGCATTCGTGCAGGAAGCAAGCCAAGGAGGAAAGACCCAAGTCTGTTTGTGTCAAAGCCTCGGCTCTTTAGATGCCACTAATAAAACAAAGCTGTTCAGACACACGTGGCCGGGCTGTGCTCTGCTTCCGGAAAGCCTGGTGACCCACGGGCTACCTTTTCACATGACTCTGATTTTCGGGAATCAGACACTGCTCGGCCCGAAGGAGATGGAATCCAGGATTTCCTTGTTCAATCTAGTAAATTGCATTCATCAACACAATAGTTCCATTCTCCATATTACTCCACTTTTCACCCCCTGAATGCGGCCACAGCCACGGCGTGCACTGACTTTGCTACTAACAGGAGGCAACTGGGTGATCGTAGGCTGATGGCCATCCACCTCACTATGCTAAGTGGCTTATTACCCATGAACACATGCGGAAAGTGCTCCGGGAAGCCCCCGCCTGCTGAACACATGCAAGTCAAGCCCCTTAATTGAAAATATAATCTGTATTGCAGAGATTAAAATATACTGGATTCATTTTGGCTCTTTTCTTCCCCATTGTCCCACATACATTTTCTTTATGCTACACAATCAAATTAGTTCCCCTGCTATGGAAATTATTTCCACACAATAAATCAATTTTATGGTGAAGCGATAGCTGAATGTCCTATTTAAAGGAAAAGCAAATCAGGGACGGAAACAGTTTTCTTACTGATGTGATCAGTGTTTGCACCGTAGCCTTTTGGCGATCTCTGTCGGTCTTATCTCTTTTGATTTCTTCGTTTCCTTTTCTTCCCCTTTATCTTCTTTGGGGAGGCTTCAGTTTTGTGTAGGGGAGAGGAGGAAGGTGGGAGCAAGTCAGAGAGGAAGAACCTCGGCATTCCACCCTCAGGTCAGGGACGGCGCGTTCCTATCCTCCCCGGAAGTCATCCTGGACCCCCTGCCGGGAGCAGCACAGCCCCTCGTCATCATTACTTCTTCACAGCATTTATTAGTTGCTGAGTTATATGATCTAGTTGTATGTTTGCTGGGTTAATGTCTCAGCCCCCACCCAACCAGAGTAGAAGGCAAACTCCCTGAAGGCAGGGGCTGGCTCTGTCCTATTCAGCCTCAGATCCCCAGCCTCTGCAGGAGGGCCTGGCACAAAGCTGGACAGACAGCCAAAGACCTTACAAAAGGAGATGATGCCGTGACACGGAGGCCAACGCACAACGAGCTTTGTTCCCACTGGGGGCGGGTGAGGGAGGAGAAGCGTTTATCAAAGGGGTCTTGGGACCCCAGCACATGGACTTGTAGAAGGAACCTAGGCCCCACCGACCTTGCAGTGCTTCCCATGTGCAGGGCCTTTGCATATGCTGTTCCCGCTGCCTGAAGGGCTCCTGCTTCCTGCCTGGACACACCTGTCTAATTCCTTTCAACTCCCAGCCTTCCCAGACCCTCTCATCCCTCATAACATGCTCCTACAGGACCAGGTACCTCTCCATCAGGGCACTTGAATTGCATTTGTCATTAGAGAGTCACTTGTTTGGTGGTTTGAGTGGAGTCCAGCATCCTCTCGCAGACTTTCAGCTCTATCTTTGCTTCCATTCGTCCCCAGCACCTAGCCCTCTATGTGGCCTCAGCAGGCACTCCGTAAACACCTGACCAGAGAAAGAATGAACAAATGCAGCCACGAAAATGATCCACAAGCTCATTCATCACTTTAAATTTGAATGTGGTGGAATTTAGTCAGTCAGTGTCCACTTACGGACATCCCTACGGACATTTCTACCTTAAGGTGGGACAAGAGAAGGTTCGTAACTGCTGAGCCCAGACTGTGGCCCAGATATGCTGCAAACTGCACAGCAGACACCCTGCCTGCCTTCAGAACAAAGGCCTGATGATGACCCAAAGGCCTGTCTTCCTGACCCTTCAGCATCCTTAAGGCCGAGCCTATGGGCACGAGAGCAGCAGCAAGTTCCACAGCTGGCGACGTAGCGCACCTCCCAGCGTGGGGAGGCTGTTAACACCCTGGGTGAGTCCAAGTCAGAACTCGGTCCTCCAGGAACACATGGAGCCAGGGAAGACATCAGCATGTTAGCAGCATGCACAGAACAGTCAGAAGTTGGAAAGACTTAATGTTGTAAGAGGTTCAAACCCAAGTTCATTATCTCAACTAACCAAACCCCATGAGATGGCGCCAAGAAACATCACTGTGTTGAACCACTATCCAGGAAGCTGTAGCACATGACGGGGTTTCAGGAGTTACCTTTTCAACGTTACTAGTGAATGCATTTGATCTGGACTCCAAAGCCGGATATCGGACGTGGTGAGTGCGTTCTCACGAGCTGACTGTCAGTTCTGTGGTTATAAATGAATTCAGGTGATCAGAGGAGCAGGGCCCTGCGTGAGGACAAAGACACCTGGACTCCAGGTTGGACATTCGAGAATTAGGTACTGGGCAGGCAAACAAAGACACAAAAATCCGTACCATTTCAACAAATCAAAGGATTCCATATTATACATCGAGTTTGAGGGGAAAAAAACTCTCATTTCAATGCTGTTTTGCAAAAGGTGGTAGTGGACTAAGCTTTTCTCTCTGGGTCCAAACAAACTCAGATGCACAAACTGCACGAGAAGAGCACGGCTGTTTTTACCTCGGGATCCATGCATCAGAACAGAGCGCGTGTCCTCGCTCCCAGACCCACGGGCTTATACAAAAATACACACTTAATGAGGTCACAGAGCTGGGACTGAAATGGCTGAAATACATAGTGTGGGCTCAGAAAAACTGTCAGCAGAGTCTCAAAATAGCTTTACTAAGGTCTGTCAAATTTGGAGAAATAGTTCAGGAAAATGATACAACAGCACACACGGAGGCCGCCGCTCATCGGAGCACGAGGCGGCCCGGTGAACCAGGCTTGGGGTGAGACATCTGATTACTGAAGGGGAATTTCTGTGTTCCACGGGGACATTTTTCATGGCCTTGGCATGAGGGGCGAGGTCTTTGTTCTCGGTGGGAGGGGCTATTCCCAAGTCTGTCTGCAGGTGTCTGCAAATGCCCTGGGGTGGGGCCGGGGACGCGTGCAGCAGCAGAGGTGGGGCTGCCAGGGGAGGGGAGAGACCGCGGCCTCAGACCCGTTCTGTGGTTTCCCCATCCTTGCGTGTTCGTTTTTCCACAGGATAACGCTGCGTCGTAGACCCTCACTCAGTTATCTTGTCAACACCACCCTTTTGAGGTGAAAATCATACATCTTTGTTAAAATCACCCACGGTCCAAAAAAATAAACCCCAAGGTGTCACAAAAATAAGAACCCAAACACAGCACTTTCAAATACAAAAAAGGGAGAAGAAATGAAGCTTTTGGTGTTTAATGCTCTATTCAGAAGGAATCCAAATAAAAGCTAAGCGGGATATGGATGGCTTTTTACAATTTTTTCTCAACATGATTTCTGATTTCTCAAAAAAAAAAAATCTGTATTTCCTCTACCTTGTCGCCAATGTTGCAGTTTTGCTTTTGGATAAATATAGTCCACCCGTCTCCTTTTCACTGGAATTCTAAATAAAAGTAAGGACTCAAATGCTTGCTTCCCAATGGTTGAGAAGGATGCATGGAACCATGAGACCCGGCTGATGGGACTTCAGGAGCAGCCCTCATGAAAGATGAAGAAAGCAGGGCTCCGTATTCGTTTGCTAGGTTTGCCAGGACAAGGCGCTGCGGACTGGGTGGTTGACACAACAGAAATGTACTTGCCCGCAGTTCCGGAGGCCGGGAGCCCGAGCCCAAGGTGTCAGCAGGCTTGTTCCTGGTGAGGCCTCTCTCCTCGGCTTGCAGACGGCCGCCTTCCCCTGTGTCCTGCATGGTCTCCGTCTGTGTGTGTATGTGTCCTGATCCCCTCTTCTCACAAGGACACCAGTCACATTGGATTAGGGTCCACTCTAATGACCTCATTTTAACCTTGATTATCTCTTTAAAGGCCCCTTTTCCAAATCCAGCCATATTTTGAGGCACTCGGGTTAGGACTTCAACATACAAATTTTGGCTGGGGCACAATCCAGCCCATAACAGGTTCACCCCTATGGAATCTTTGCCATGGGTCCTGTGATGCACCTATGGGTACTGCTGGTGTTACTTTTTCCCCTTGTCAATGCTCCAGGCCACCACATCCTAATTCTTGGTCCCAGGGAGGGGACAGCTCGGCATGGTGCCAACTGGATAGCCCCTTGGCACAAGGAAGAAAGAGCTGGCTTGGTCCAAGCCTAGGATCAGGAAGCACCCCTGGCCCAGCTGGGTGGTAACAGGGGACTTGCTGCTCCCAGGGCTCGCTGCTCACGTCTGCAGTCATCACCTGATCACCATCACCATCGGTTTTACGGGTCTATCTGCCCATTTCTTTGAAAGCAGAGCCCAACTCCTTCATCCCTGAATCCCCGATTCACAGAGTAAAGATACAACACACATATTCTGAACAGCAACCCCTACAGCGTGTGGATTCAGAAATGCCTGTGTCGAGCACCCATGTGGGTCCCAGGAGGGGTGAGCCAGGTCCGGGTTCATACATAAATGAACTTTCCGATGAGACAGATAAGGTTCCCTCCCCCACAGCCATTTGCTAGTGCAATCTGCAGAGACTCAGAAAACCAGCTCCCCTTGGAGGTGCTTCCGGGACCCAGGTGCCCCCTCCAGATCTGGTCACATTGTGATTCCTAGTTTTCAACAGAAACCTCACGTTGGAGACAAGATATGTGTGGCTTTGCCTACATATACCCATGCATTCAGAATCGCTCAGAGGAGCGGCAGCTCTGCGGCCAGAGAGCATTCAAAATAACTGACAGCTGAACGAAACCCATTTACAGTGGAAGCCGCCAGACTTGATTCAGACTCTCCCCAACACCAGTGTGACGCTCATCTCAGAAATCAGCAGGTGCGGCCTTCCATGGCTCATCCAGAACGCGCCCCAGGGGACCGTCATTCATTTCTGAGAGGTTTTGGTTTTTTGTTATTCCTTTTCCCTTCCTTCAGCTCATAGTTGAGAAAAAATGATCTCCCAAATCATACTTAAACACACACACAAACACACATCCCAACCGACTCTAAATATTCCCACTCCTGAGAAAAGCATTTCCACGGCCTGCCCTTCCTTGTTTTCAGGATGCCCTAAAAATAGACATCATTATGGTAGCCCAGGTCCCCGGAGGAATTTCATGTCATGAGCAGGCTCGTCAGCCCCCGTGTAAAAACAGGTGCGTGCGAGATGCTCTGAGTCAAGAGGAGTATTTCCAGTTTCAATATTCTTGGGCAGGAAAAGTCATTTTCTCTAAAGAGTGCAGTGCTCCAAAAAACACCACATAAAATCTGTTCCACACAAGATCTCTTAACAGAACAAATCAATTGTGTACATCAGAGAGCTGCTGTATACAAAAATAACACACGCACCGAGGCCGAGCTCAAATGCAAATGTGCACAAGCTCAGAGCCATGCCAGATGGGAGCCCGTGCGAGCCAGGAGTCTGTGCAATCACCGGGCAAGGAGCTTTCCTTCCAGATCAGCTCCCTCTGCCTTTAGGTGAATCCATCTCAAGAAAAGGCACCTGGCGATACACCTCCAAAGGGAGGTTCCAGGCAAACCCACATGGACGTCAGGCAATGAGAAATGAAGTCGTTGACTCAAGGAGGAAATACTTCCTTTGACAAGGGCTTTGCTAATGTACGGGGATTTTGGAAACATCACTGGCTATTTTGCTGACTTCAAAAACCTCAAACTTGAGCAGTCAGCAGGCTCCGGCCTTTTTAGCCCCCTTTGAAGTCTCCTTAAGTTCACGTCTTAGTGGACTTCGGGGAGCCAGTGCTGCCAGCAGCCTGCAGTGAAAGGAGAAAGGGCCAGAGACCTGCAGTCACACTCCACTGCTGCCTCCTGACAAGTGCCTAGCTCCGCTCTGAGAACTTCTATCTACAGAACGAGCATCGACAGAGGAGCTGCGTAAGGATTATATGGGGAAGCCGATGTAGAGACAAAAATGAAACAAACGCACCTCAGATCCATTAGGATGGCTCCTGCCAGGAAGGGAGGGAGGAAGGAAGAGGAAAAAGGATTGGTGAGGACTTGGAGAAAATGGAATTTTCCTTCACCATTGGTAGGAATGTAGACTAGGGTAACTGCCGTGGAAAACAGTAGGGAGGTTCCTCAAAAAGTGAAAGACTAGAATTACGACCTGCCCCAGCAATCCCACTTCGGGGTATACATATACCCAAAATGACTGCAGGCAGGGTCTCAAACAGGTATGCACACACTCACATTCACAGCAGCATTATTCACCACGGCCAAAAGCTGAAGCAACCCAAGTGGCCACCGACAGATGCCCTGCTGTGGTCTACCCACACAACGGGACAGGAGTCCGCCTCAAAAAGGAAGGGGACTCTGGCACACGGACGAGCCTTGAGGACATTACGCTCAGTAAAATAAGCCAGTCTCAGAAGGACAAATACTGTCTCATTTTCCTTACATGAGGCATCTAGACTGGGAAAACTCACAGAAACAGAAAATAGGCGGTGGCTGCTGGGGGCCGGGGGAGAGGAAAACGCAGAGCCAGTGTTGGAGGGGCACCGAGGTTCAGTTCTGCAAGGCGAAAAATGGGCCAGCACAGACGCGTGAACATGCTCAACGCGAGAGAATTGTGGGCTTTTTTTGTCGTTGCTTTTAGGGGGGAGACAATCAGGTTTATCTATTTGGTTAGTTTACTGGAGGTACTGGGGGTAGAACCCAGGACCTCGTACACGCTGGGCATGCGCTCCACCACTGAGCTCTACACCCTCCCCGAGAACGGTGTACTTTAAATAGTTTACGATGGGAAGTCTTATATTATGGATATTTTGTCACAAGTAAATTTTTAAAAATTTTAATTAAAATTAAAAAAAAATACAGTCAGCATGCCTAAGGCACAGGAAGGGCTCACGACAGTGTTTTGTCAACATCAGCCCATGGGTTTTGCTGCTGCACCAAAAAGTCCATTCCTAGGTGAGGGAACAGCAGGGTAAGGGGTCTCTTTTTGCTCTGTGGAAAAGGGGAAGCCTTATCTGCTGCGGGTGCCAGGAGCCCTGGGCGAAGATGACGTAAGATTCGCTGATCATCAGAGGCTGCAGGATTGGAGATCGTCCCAGATAATCAGAGAGATCGTCAGGGGCCAGACTCAAGACCACGGCTCACAGAATGCTTAAAACAAGTCCCAGGACACCGGAGGAAGGGAGCGAGCATGACCGGGCCTGAGGAGAGCCGGAAAGGAAACAAGAGCTTGAGCTGTTTCATAAATCCTGGACCCACCGCATGAAAGGCAGAGGGACCTTCCTTCTCCTCACTGAGGCTGAGTGACAAGGGACTGAGGAGCAGGTGAACCGGGAGGGCGTCAGGCTGGGTGGGGGCTCAGTCCCATCTCTCTTGGGAGAGACCCCAAGTCATCTCTCTGAATGGTGGCTTGCAGCTGGTTGGCGGCTCTGCCTGTGATCAGCAAGGATGGATGAGAGTCCTGCTCTTCAGCGTGTGCCCCACGGAAGAGCTGCTTTAGACATACCTAAGAACTTGCTAGAAAATGCAGAGTTCCAGGCTCTTTCCCAGATCTTTTGGATTCAAAGCTGCATTTTACTAAAATCTCCAGGAGATTCGTGTGCACAGTCAAGTTTGGGAAGCACTGGGGTAGAAGGTCCCCTGGCCCATTCTACTTTGCACCTCATCATATCCAAGTATCTGTGCATGAAAAAAATAAAACAAAACCCACTAAAGGAGCTCTAGATCCAGACTCAACTTGAACTTAAGAGCAACACATGCCTGCCTGCATCACACTCATTTGAGATGAATTTTCTGCCATCGGCTTTGGTCAGCCATTTTTCTTCTCCTCTTCTGACTGTCATCTAATAAGACGTAAAAAGAGATGAATCAGCCGCCTAGTTTGGGGCATTAAGAGATTGTAGTGATGTGTTCTAGCAGCCCCACGGAGTTCATTTCCTTCTATTTCATGACAACCGAGGCATTAAATAGTCTTAAATCATCGGGCTGTCCCTTGCCTGCTCTGTGACCGCCCCTGTGGCTTCGGAAATCCAATATGAGAAATCGTTCTTCACGGCAACCTCCGTAGCTGCAAGCCAGGCAATTTAGAGAACGTTTTCAAGAGGACAGTTTCTCCAAACTCTGCTTCTGTTACAAATTACTCCCTCATTTTGACAACACTTACAAAATATGCAGTTTAAGTAATACAAATGGGTTATCAAATTTCCATGATGTAAATCGTCAGAAAAGTTGTTCCCTATCAAAAAATCCATAGTAAGGCAGCGTCAAAACTCAACTATTAACTTGCCACCCAGCTAACTGGGCATTCAGCTATTGGAAGGGAACGTCATACGCATTTCCTTCATTTCCCAGGGGCGGTGGGGTGTGGGGTACAACATGCAACAGCCTCCTATTCATAGGAAACCCCAAGTCCTAGCTCTCTGCGTTAATGATCACCAGAACTTTTATTAAAAATGCAGAACACGGTACTCCCGTGACCTAGACCATAAGATGTGAAGGGAAGTTTTTAACATTGTGAATCATCTCACTGAAAATTAAAACGGTCCTTCAGAAGGCTGGCCCCTGATAAGTCCCAGAAATGGTCAGAGAAACAGAGAAATGTGGTCACAGCTGTGTAATTTCCTAATTATAAGATGTATGTAATCCCAGACTGAGCTCAAACAGAGAGTGGGTCCTGCATCCCAGGTCCCCTCCACCACGGATGAAGAGCAGGGATGCAGGGTCCGTGCTGGAGAGGCAGGTGGTGAGATGCCTACACACCGACCACGTCCCGGTGGGCACGCAGAGACTCACAAGGATTAGCAGAGGACAGTGTGGCTCCGCCGTGCCGTGCCACAAGAGAAAGCCCCATGGCAAGTCAAGTGGTTTCTTTTTTTGGAGGGGAGGGGTGATTTTTTAGTAATTTCCTTTTTTTTTAATTCTTCTTTTGTTTTTTTTATAGTTGTTGTTTTTTAGGGGGAGATAATTAGGTTTATTTTCATATATATATATTAAAAATGGGGATCTTGGGGATTGAACCAGGACCTCCTGCATGCACTTTACCACTGAGCTATACTCTCCCCACCTCAAGTGGTTTCTGAATTTCCACAAACCATGGAGCCCACAGGATTGGATCAAGAAACACAATCTGAGACTCATCCTACGGTGCTGTTAGAAACAGAGCAACCTCGTCCACCACCAAGTAGACAGGACAACTCTAGCCATGTCCCCAGGGATCTCCTCCTGGTCCATGAGGCTGTCTTAAAGGGAACCAGCCCGCCAGGGGCCATCCCATCACTACACAGGGGCCACTTACAAAGCCAGCCAGAGGGCTCCCTGCTCCAGCCCCCATCCCCAGAGCCTCACCTTCTGGGCTGTGGCAACCCCAGGAAAACAAGTGGCAGAAGAGTTAAGAGATGCTGCTGAGGAGACAACTCCCACAGGAAGACTTGGTGGCAAGGCAGCAGGATGTCCCAGAGAGGGAGGCATGGCCTGGGGTGTGTCTGAAGAGTGAGGGTGGGGAAAGCAAGCATTTAAATGAAGCCTTGTGAAGCTCAGAACGTGGGCCAGGAGCTCTGCAGTGGAAGGGGTCAAACGGCGCTCAGACTCAGAGCAGGGCCTCCCCGGGGGGCCATGGAGTGTCCGGCTGCCGCTTACGCCCAGGCCACGGCTGTGGGAAGGGCACCACCCTGCACGCCAGCCCGAGGATCTGGGAGGAGCGCAGCGACCTGCAGGCAGCGGGCCGGGCCCTGTTCACCGGGACAGGCGGCGCGTGGAGCACGAGGATCCCTTCTGAGGATTTGGTGTCCGGTTTCAGAGACCAAGACCTAAGTCATCACAGAGGAGAAGAGGGTGGGCGGGAAGGGCGGAGGGTCCCGCCGAGAAATGCAGACCTGGAAAAGGCAAAATGGCAGAACACGACTGTGTCGCACTCCGTGTGGCCATGACACCCCGTGCCAAGGACCGAGCTGCCCGAGCGTGTGCAGACGGAGGGAGGATTTTCACCTGTTTTTCATAAAATGGCAAAGCTGTCAATCAAAGTGATGGAAAGGAAGAAAAATGAGGTGCCTTCCACTGACTTGCACACTTCCAGTGAACTCTGTCAACCACTTTCCACCCACTTCAAAGTAATGCATTGAAGTTATCAAATTAACATAAAAAACTGAAATGAAAACATTTTCTTATAAATGGATCTTACTTTTATTCCTAAAACGGTTCCCAAATTATTGTCTGTGTATTGCATCTTTTCAATTATAGTTAATTTAACGGTTACACTTTGCACGTAATACATGTAAATATTTTTAATTCTTATCCAGAGAGACATTACGGTAAAATTCCTTTTAAGAAACCAGGACGTTCTGATTCTCAAACTTCAATTTTGATGCCTCCCTCGTGGCTTTACTTTTGGTTTAATTTCATAACAGCTAAAAATCTAGCGTATAGAGATAAATTTAAAAGCCCCCAAACAGTTATCCAAGCTTCCCATGATGCAGTCAATACAAATAAAACATACCTCCTTGATAAATTCCTGAGACCATAAAGCGCCAAAGTCAGAGAAAGGAGACCTAAGGCTGAACGTAGGACAAACTTCCACATGGGAAAAAAACCCACCTCATTTCCAATGACACTAATATGTTTTCAGGTAGTCAGTCTCCTGAGTGCCCCTAAGACCCCCATGATACCGAAAGTTTTGCTTCTGCATGCAATTATGAACCAGGTTTTTGTCTGAACACCCACAATCACTGCTCCTGAATGTGTGGGCCAGAGGCATAAAACATAGCATAAAACACCACGAGCTCATTTAGATCAAAAAAGTAAACACGGAGACGTGTCCCAAAGAACAGTGTTTCTGACGACCCACTTCTGAGGTAGGTGTTCAAGTCGGTACACCAGCTCAAAATCAAATACATATCTAAACTATCCTTGAGTTAACCACATAAAGCATTCAATCCCCAATGGCCTTATCCAGGTACACAGATGCCACGATCCTGGATTCAAACCATCTGGTCAACTGCACAAAGTTCAGGGGCCCGGTCTATGAAATGAGCAGATGAAAAGAACCCAGCTCAAAAAAAAACTCCCTCTGAAACCAGCCAGAAGAGACGGATAAGCTTCTGCCTCAGTGTAGAAATGCCACAGCCGAGGGACATCCTGACCCTGCAGCTCAAATGCGGTCCCTCTGGCTTCTTTTCTGTGGGCAACGAGCTCGCCAAGCTAACTTAAGCTTTTGTTCTTGAGGATGAAATTTGGAGGCTGGAGAGCATTTCCCAGTTCCTTTTTGCCTAATCTCCTTGAGGGCACATCAACTTTTTTGCATTGTGTTCCCAGACTGCCATCCTGTGTGCTAAACATGCATGCCCTTAGGGCAGGACCAGGTCATGCACATCACTGCTGTTCCCCTCAGCACCTAGCACAGGGCGAGGCATGTGCTGGACACTCGGGTACTTTAGAAATTCTCTTAAATCATTTCCAGGGAAATAGGATCCCGAGTTCGCCGACACTCAGAGTATGCTGACCAGTGTCTAGGGTACAGCGATGCCACTGCAGCCCCAGGCTCCTTCCTAGACCTCTGGGCTCTTCTGGCCACACTCTTCAGAGCACATCATCCCAAGGTCCTTGCGGTAATTAAATAAGATATGAAGTGATGAATTATAAGCTCCCCCAAAGGAAGAACCATTTTTTAAAAAAATTAAATTGAATGCATTCGAAAGATTATAAAGGTAAATAGTTTCAAATTGCCTGTAAAACGAGGCATGGGCGAGACAACGGGAAAAAAGAAGAAAGAAAGAGAGAAAGAGAGGAAGGAAGGAAGGAAGGAAGGAAGGAAAGAAAGAAAGAAAGAAAGAAAGAAAGAAAGAAAGAAAGAAAGAAAGAAAGGGAGAAAGAAAGAAAGGAAGAAAGAAAGAAAGGAAGGAAGGAAGAAAGGAAGGAAGGAAGAAAGATGTGAAGCTCTCCTAACTTAACTTTAAAGAAATCATAGACAGAACTGATCGCATTACAGAAGTTCATCAGTAGAGTCACATTCAGAAACAGGCACTGGCCCTCCATAAAAAGATCAGAGGAAGAAAAAGAGAAAAAGCTAGATTTGTGTGTTTTATATAAAAATAAAATGATTACGGTATGTGATAATCATAAGAACAGCTTCCATTTTTTTCAGTTAAACACCTAGACTTCTGGTCTAACTACCCTGCAGAAGATTCCTCCTACTCTAGAACGCCTTGACATTTAACTGAAAGTCACCAGTGGATAGAAGACACTTCCAGAAAGGGGCTGACGTTTCTCTCTTCGATATGATTACTGAAATTGCAAAAACACACTAGAATTTTGCTGGTCATAAAGGAGGAAATTATTTTCCGAAGTACATGGCAGACCGCTAAGATCATCCCACATCACAGACAGCTGAATAACAAGTTGCCAAGGTAACACCTCACAGAATAGCATGGTTTTGATCATTTGATAATATGGGTAGAGGTTCCCCCTGCCTGCCGTTCAGTTTCAGCTCCTGCCCCTCAGTGCCCCTTGGGCCACGTGGAACTCTGCATCCTGAGAGGCAAGAAAGCTCTTGTGTTCAGCACCACTTCACATGCTGTTCCCTTACCCCCACGCCCTCTCCACTCTCAAATACTCTCCCGCTACCAAACCGCTAAACATCTTGTAAGAACGATCCCCAAAAAAGCTTCTCCACTGAACTCCCCCAGTGTCAGGCTGCCCCAGAGTGAATCCTACCAATCAGTGAGCCTACACTGGGTTTTGAACATGACCCCAATTTTGTACATTTCAGAGCACCGTGATTACATAATACCCTTTCATCCTCCACAAAAAAAGATTTTTAAACCCCAGGACCCAACCCAGAAGAGGTCAGTAACTGCTGAGTAATAAGACTAAATTAAGTGCCTACAAAGACTCTCTCTTGATGAAATTTGATTCAGTCTCCTCTGAGCCCTCTCCTTGACTTTAGCCCCCCACACTTGCTGGGCCTTAATAGCCCAGTTTTAGCAAGAATCCTGCTAAATCAATTTAAATAGGATCCCCCTTCCTCAATATCTAATCAAATTCTTCACCCCCCACTTTGGATATCCAATCTGCCCTCCATATCCCTGAGTTCTTCATCCATGGATTCAACCTTTTATATAAGGTACTTGAGCATCCTCAGATTTTGTTATCCACAGGGAGTCTTGGAACCAATCTCCTGAGGATATCAAGGGACCGCTGTCCTTGGCTGGCCTTCAGCAAGAATCCTGCTAAGCTTCTCTAGCAAGAATCCCCCAACCCTGGATGTCTCAGTAATTCTCCATCCACTGGTCCTCCCAACCGGTTCCTTGGCTATAAATCTCTACTTGCTCTTATTGCCCTTGGAGTTGAACCTGATCCCTCTCCTGTTGTAACTGTCCTGACACCCATCACAGCCATCTGAACAAAGTCTTCCTTACCATCGTGACAAGTATCAATATATTTTTAAAACAATGCACAGAGTTTTTGTATTGTATTGCAAACATAAACACAAGATTTAATCATGCTACCTTTTGGTAAAAAATTTTAATATAACACTAGTATCTCAAGGGGCTAGAAATTCATAGGAGAATGCAGCTTTTCCAGTGTGCTCCCAGCTGCACTTCTACTGCACACAGAGCAGGCGCCTACGTCCACCTCACATGCTGTCATGACAAGACCCATGTGGGAATGTTTCTTTGCCATGGCTCTTTGAACACAGGCATGCATACCTCCTTCAGGTGAGAGCTGAGAAGAGGCTGGGCCTGGAAACAGTACACATACAAACTCTCGTCACTGACCACAGAGACTTTAACAGAAATAATACAGTTAAAAACCCAAATCGTTTGGTTGGTCCCCTTCATCACTCACTCCCGAAACCACCATTTCCACAAGAGGGCCTAGACTTCCCCAAAGAGCCACATGAGAATGGATTCTGCAGGGAGACACCCTTGTCATCCTCCAAAGTGACTTTAACCATGGGAACAGCCGCCGCTTTGATTCAGAGGCCAGCAGAGCTAACAGAGAACGACAAAGTCTCAGAACCCCCTCAGAGAGTGCTCCGGCCCCACAGGACTTTCCTCCTGGCTCCCTCCCTTCAGCTCAGGGCCTGTCTGTCTGTTCCGTGACTCCGGAGCACGCCTCACCCACCTGCCTTCCCGCACACTCTCCCTGGGGCTTCAGGTGCCTGGTGGGCTCGGGTTGGCCAAGCAGAGAGGTCCAGGCTGGCCTGAATTTCTCCAGGGCAGACTGAGGGTGGGAGACACAGGTCCAGCATTCGAGACTCTTACAGTCTCAGAAGGGACCCTGGATTCTGAGACCTGCGGGCTGACCCAGAGGACTACTGGAAGGAAACAGGCCCATGAGATCATCACCAAACAAAAACACAGAGGTCTGGTGGCAGCAGGCTCCCAGGGTGCAGTTGCACATCCTTAAGTAGCTGACTTGATATAAACCCTTGCCCACAACACATTCAGTCTTTTTTCGAATACTAAACCCGGGATGTACGCATTCACAGGTGACCCACAAAGCCTTGGGAAATTATCCCACCCGATGAAAGGGAAGCTGTTTTGCAAACACCTGTCATTTCTCCTGCCCACCCCTCAGTTTAAACAAACAAACAAACAAACAAACCCAATAGTACAGTACTCGTTAAAGTTAGCTTTACAAACTAATTGTCATTAAATCAACCAAATATTTGGGTCATTTTGCTGGGCTCAATACACAGAGCTAGAAGCTCAACCAAGGAAGCAAAATCTACTTTTCAAAGCTCTTGTTGAATCACATTCTTGGGTAAAATGGGCTTGAAGAGATACAACCATTAGCATCTGGACGGAACTGATGCGCTGGCCCCGGCACCCCAGGGCCATGGCAGCCGCGGCCCCGCGCAGACCAGAAACGCACTTCAGCCTTTCAACTGGAAAAAGCTTCAAAAAAGCTCCCCTTTGTTGGTCTTGGCTTCTTTTCTAGAGATTCAATCGCACCAATGCTAAGTTGTCTCTGCTGAGACAGGACCAGTGGCTGCTTCTCCCAGGGGAGGTGTGATGCTAACATCACCCAAACGGCTCCAGTATTCGAACAAGGCTAGATCAGGAGAAGCTGGTGTCGGTTCTGTATCTGTCTCTGCAGTGGAGGGGGGCACCCGGCCCTCACGCCAGCCTGGAAGCGTGGTGGGGCTGGAAGGGTCTGTCACCCAATTCAAAAGGGCCGGGAAGAAGGGATAGAAACTTCCACCACAAACACAAAATAAAGAAAGTCGGGGGGGGGGGTGCCCCAGGGAGGACAGACAGGCCAGCTGGAGAAGGCAGGGCGAAGGCCTGGTACAGCCATCCCGGGGGCGGCCAGGCTGCAGACCAAAGATCCCCCTCCGCCTCCTCCAATGAACCACAAGGAATCCCAGGGCCTGCAGAGGAAAAAGAATGTACACAGGAGCAAAGCCCCTGGCCCCAACCTGACCATCAAGCTCACGATGTAAAGGGGAGGGGCAGCCCTCTTCTGTTCTGTGGACTGACACAGCTCTTCCGGAGGGCAGGCCCCCATGGACCGTGTTCCTACGCATTTTCTTGAGTTCCTGCTGTCACCTCCGGGGTCCTGCGGCTGTCTTTGTCCATACCCAGTCTCTCGGTGGCTCTTTTCCTACCTGACTCAGAAAAGAATCAGCATTATCAGGAAAGCACAAGGAGGGTGGGGCTGGGTGATGGAGGGGCAGGCAGAGGGGAGCCGATGTAGGAAACAGGCCTCCGGGTCTGCCTTTCAATGTCCCCCTTCACATGGTGAGTGCTGTCTGGCAGTTCTCAAGAGCTCCGTGGGGACATGGGCTCCCCTGCCGCAGTCCACCAGCGTGCGCCATCGGGGAGGATGCCAGCTCAAGCCTGAGGCTGCCAGTGGCCCATGGAATGTCCCTGAGAGGAAAGGCCAGAACTTGCTGAGCCTATGGACGTCACTGGTCACCGTCCCTTCTGTGGTTCCCCCAGCCTTTCTGCCTGGATCACCTCCTCCCAGCACACAATGAATGTATGGCAGCTGGCTTGGGAGAGAGTCAGCCCCTTCAGGCAGGGATGTCCCAAGAAAGGACACAGAGTCTGGGAGAAATGACACTGCACAGACATTTTTTAAAATCCATCTCTCCAGAAAGGCAGAAGTCAAGGGACAGGGCGCAAGGTCTGGTTTCACTGAAGGAGGCGAGTATGTGGTACCAACGCTTAGTTGAACTTCGCAAGTCCTGTCTACCTTTGACCACAGCATGGTGACCTTCCAAAGTCGTCAAAATGATCCTGGGAGGTCACATCAGGACTCAACCAGACTGGCAGAGATGATGTGCCAGTGTCCGCGGACTGCCGTAACAAATGACCACACACAGGCGGGGTAAGACCACAGAGACCTATTCTCTCACAGCTCTGGAGGCCAGAAGTCCGAGATCAAGGCGTCAGAGGGCCACACTCCCTCAGAGGGCTGTCTGGGAGACTCTGTTCCATGCCTTTGTCTGAGCTCGTGGTGTCCCCAGCATCCACTGGAAACCCATCACCCCATCGCTGTCTTCACTGTCACACAGCATTCTCCCTGCATGTCTGTTTGAGACTCTATTTCCCCTTCTTATAAGAACACCAGTCATGGGGTTCGGGCCCACCCTACTCCAGTATGACTTTAAAACTTGATGACATCTGCAAATAATGTTATATTCACAGGTACCGGGGTTAGAAACTCAGTGTATCTTTGGTGGGATATAATTCTTCCTGAAACGAATGCCTTAGCTGGCTGCAGCACACCTCCCCTGAACACCCATACGTCATCTGTCACATGACGGATGAAACAATCACCAGGCTTCTTGTCACCCCCGGGTAGATTTTCCTCTTGTCTCTCGTGAGCAGGGCCTTCATGCTCCTTCCCCAGGCAACCAAAATGCAGGAAATCCCTGACAAATGTGCCCAGCTGACTTTCCAAAGCGATGTTCTGCTCACTGCAGGCGCTGGGCCTCGTGACGTAAACCCAGAGAAGTTTCCGAGCTGTTTCTCTTGAAATCAACTGATAGTGGCTTTTATGCATTTTCATACCGGTTAACAAGGCCCAGCTCTGGGCAGATCGTCAGCCTCCACGCCCCCCAGAAGCAGACAGCAGTCTTGGTTGCAAGACTATTCACGGCCCAGTCGGGGAAGAGAGGAAGGCTGAGGGGAAATGCCTTCTGGTTGACAATGGTCAAAGCAGTGGCCTGGTTCACGCATGGAGAACTGAAGGATACGCCAGCAAATTTTAAAAGAAAGGAAAACTCCCATTAACTCCACCACAAGAGATAATTTCACGAAAAGATTTCATTTCAGTTAATTTATTAGAAATGCAGACAAGCTCACCCTGGGCTAGCATCAGCACCAGGATTTCAAGGGAGGGAATGCACTGCCCAGTCAGGCCCGGACGGAAACCAGCCCTAAGCAGAGGGACTCACCTGTGAGACATCCGATTGGCCGGCCTGCGATTTTAGATGCTAATTACCATGCAGACATTAGCTGGGCGGGTGCTAGGTTTTGAGGCCACGGAACACAGTATCACAAAGGGTGCGGGAGCAAACGCTAAAGTCATGGTGCTCCTAACTAGGAGCCACTCTGATCTTAATAGCTGCATTTCAAGTCACACACAGTGGATTATTTTCCCCACAGATAGCTTATGATACAGGCTGGGAGTAACTGCGTTTCCCACTGTGGTGTGGTGAGATCAATTAAGTAGCGTGCGTTTCCCCTCAGGTTAATGGAAACCAAACACGGACACGAACACCGTTCGGACCAGCGCGTGGAGAGGGCCTCCCGGTGGGCAGCGGGCTCGGGGGCGGAATCGGACTCTGCTTCCACCGGACGCTCACAGCCGCCATCGCCTTCTCCTAAAGGTGCTGCCTGCGCATCCCTTCCCAGTGAACGGACTTTCACGGCAAGGGCTTCCCAGGCTAACGCCAGGGGAGTTTGGCTCATAGTTTCAATGTTCCAAGATGCTGAAACACAACCACGGAGAGCTGCTAAAATGCACTGCCGTGAAACTGGGAGAGGGGTGTAGCATGACTGAGAGGTGCTTTGCATCTCTGAGGGATAGCACTCCGTTGTTTAATTACACGAACTCAGTGAGGACACACCCCGCCTAAGGCCTCCTTCCTTGGCCTCAGGCCGGTCTTCTCTCTCCTCCGCAGCTCACTGCCCCCTTCCGTGAAGATGGTCCCCAGGACAGTGTCCCACGTCTCCCCCAGGGCCCCAGTCAGGGCTCAGTATTCTCATGACCCCTCACCCGTCTGCTACCCACCAGGACCAGCTGTTCCTCCAGACGCTACTTGCTTCTAAGCTCCAGGCCTGTCCTCTCATGTTCCTACTTGTCAGCTCATCCTCCCTGCAGGCATCTCAGACTAGGCGTGTCCCAAATCAAATTTACAACGGCCTTCTTCCCTTCTAAACCGACTTATCTCTAGCATAGCGTCCAGCCTTGTCTCCTCTAGGCCCCCTCCTTGCCTTCTATGGCTAGCCAGCTGGCGCAACAATGGATTCTGACTCCTGAACACCTCTTGCTTCCCTCCGTCCCAGCTGCTGATGTCCTAGGAACTGCGAACTGCCCACCCTCTCCACTGGCCTCCCCGTCTCCACAGCATCCTCACCTGAGGCCACAGCAAGTGGTCCAGAACACCTAATGCAGTCTTCTCCTGGTGGAAACTTGAACGACCCCACCTCCAGCTACTAACAGGACACGGCTTGCATCTCACATGGGTGACGGGGCCCTCTAGGATGTACGCCAAGCTGCTTCACTGTCACGTGCCCCTGAGATCCGGCCGCACAGGGCTGGCTCCCCCCACACATCAATCTCTTCCCTCTGTGGGAACGCCCCCTCCTTCCTCATGTGCATGCCACGTAAAGGCCACCTCTGCCAGTCTCGCTCTTCGCTCTCTCTCTCTAACAGTATCGTCCTGTATGTTCCAAAAAGAAATCAGTGGACACAAGGGAACAGGTGATTCTCATTTTCTTCTCTTTGCTTGCTTGTACGTTCTAAGTTTTCTAAGGGAGTTCCTGCTGGAACTCTCTTGGAAAGGCTGGGAATCACGCCACTGTCCCAGAGCGTGGGTTTCCACACACGGACCCTGTCTTCTTTAGATCATGCTTGACAGCTGACCGAGAACATGGTGTGAAAAGCCACAATATGCCATCCTGTGAGCAGTGTGACACAGACACCCAGGACATCGTCAGCTTCACCTTCAGAGACTCCATCCAGGAGTCCCTGCAGGGATGTTAGCCACACGCACGCTTCCAGGAGCCCTGTGTTTCCAAGGGATTTCACCCTCACAACCTCGTCCTGAAACTGGCTGCGCACAGCCCTGGCCTTTCCAAGGGACCAGGGGTTTGCAGCAGGTCAGCAATGAAGGAGATGAGCAGAGAATACGTAGGGTAGCAACTGCGTTCCAGACACATGAACTCGGAACCAAGATCAAGTGCACGTGGGGACCAGGAAGACTCCACCTTCCACACGGGCACGGGCCTTGGGTGGCACCTTGCAAAGCGATGGTGGGTTTCTGGTTTGCTTGCTTGGTCAAGGATGCATGTCACGTCCACCTTGGAGCCAACACCATTGCTCTGTTCCCTGAGAACAGACCATGAACCTGGGCTGGGCTGAGTGCGCCAAAGGAGAATGCAAGTGACACACGAAACTCAGTCCTGGCCCTTTGGGGCCCAGACAAGGGGAGCAATGTTCCTTCACCTCCCAAGCCACACGTAAGGGAGGGCACAGCCACCTGCCGGCCACCTGGCTCTCTCCTCAGAGCAGCAACTCAGTGCAACGGGAGCCCCACGTCTCTGAAGCTCCCGGGCCCCAAATACCACCACCCTCCTCACCAGTGTGCCATGCAGCGGGTGCCCCGGCATCCCATGGGGAGCTCTCAGCCAGCCCTGCCGCTAACAGACCCTTTTGTCCCCTTGTCCTGCTGAGCTCCTGGCCAGCAGGTTTGCCAGGGCACTGCTGGGGCTCTGAAATTTTTTCCCCCTCCGAGCCTTTCATGTTACAAATTGAGCCTGTCAAGTTGGGACTTGCCGGCCCTGTTTCTAATGTCCCTAACAATGGCGAGGCGGCAGAAGGGGGGCCGGGAGACAGGGCATGAAATCCGTCTGCCAATATCAACTCTCAGGGGGTCGAGTGTCGCTTCACATCACCAGCAGGTTCCCCGGCAAGCACAAAACACAGAGCCGGTCGCCACGGGTGAGCCATGGGGACAGTTTTTATTTCTTCTTACATAAATGCAGTCAATGGCCTGGCAAGCGGGCAGGCCGCACCTTTAATCGGTCACCTGGAATCCAGAGACGGAGACACAATGTCTCTGAAAATAAGCCCCTCACGGGTAGTCACACCACACCCAGGACTGGTCAGTTCTCACAGCGTTACACCCATTGTTTTGAGGCCTCGGTGCCATGTTATTTGGGGCAAGTGACCCCAAAGCTCTGTGACAAACGCTGGGGGCCTATGTCTCTTGTCAAGACACGTAAAGTCCCAGGAGCACTGTTTCACACGCCAGGAACTCTGCAGCGAGGCGGCCAGAGGACATCGGCCACAGCGATGTGCCAAGCAGCAGAGAGCAGCCTGCGGCCCTCTGGTCCTGGGGCCCCGGGAGAACTGTCAGCTTCTTTCCCTGGCGCTGGCTTACGGGGCAACAGAGCCCACGGGGGCTGGAAATACCCTGTCTTGCGTAGACCTGGAGGCTCCAGCAAACATTTACAGATTTTAAAAGGGAAAAACAAAAATGGGAGAGGCCAGGATTGGTCACACTGGAAATGCACATACTGAAAACTGTCCAAGATCAGAGTGGTCTGTCGGGGGCCAGCGGTGACTCAGCTCAGGGAGGGGGACGAAACACACCCAGAGGCGCGGTGGGCACGCAGACCTCCCGAGGGTCTGCGGCTGCCGTGTGCTCGTGAGCCACAGACACTCGCTCCAGGGCAGCGCCGGGCAGAGCCTGAGGCAGCCAGGGACCGGGGGCACACGGCGCAGGCGGAGGCAGCTTGGAGAGCCCGGCACCCCCCCGGCCCCCTCCTGCCAGGCCCCTTGTTTAATAGACTGTTACTATTCATTAAATAATTAGGTGGGGTGGATTATTTATTTCTTAAATGAAGTGCCCTGTTGCGCTGGACGTGGCTTGTAACTGGACGTGCTGTCAGGCGTCAGGTTCCATCCACCGAAGCCGGTCATGAGCAGGACACGCCCACTGCGACAGGAGGCCGCGCGGCTGGGCTCCGCCTCCCCCGAGAGGCGGAGAAGTCGCAAAGCCGCGGGGTGGCTAGAGGCAGCCAGGGGAGACGCTAATCAAGCCACCCACGCTGACCTTCCCCGGATGTCCCTCTAACCCACGCGTCACCCGTGCCCGCGTGGTCGCCCCCGTAAGCCCACGTCATGCCTGCGCTCCTCTGGGCCTGCGTCCCGACCCTTGTACCAAGAGGCGGGACTAATTCATAAGATGTGGATGAGAGGATACATCACACCTTGCCAACCTCGACCCGTCCCAGGAGCACCCAGGGTCTGCGTGTCCACAGGCGAAGCAGGAGGCGTGGCCACGTCCCAGTTACAACATGCAGCTCCAAGGCCCCAGCACCCCAAACCCTGTGTCCCAGGTGCTCATAAAACCGCACAAGCAACCACACATGACCCCGCAGCTGGGCTCTCCCTGCATTTGCACAAGAGAAATGAAAACTTATGCCCCCAAAAGACCCAGGCGTGAATGATCACATCTTTATTCATAACAGCCCCAAAGTGGACACAATCCACCTGTCCCTCGATGGCTCAAACCCCGCAGTACGTCCACACTGGGCGAGAGTAGGCAGCAATAAAGGGAAAACTGCAGGGACATACAAGCCCGCGGGTGGATTGTAAGGGGATTATGATGAAAAAAAACAAAGCCAGTCTCAAAAGGTCACACACTGTACAATCCCATCAACATAACATTCCTGAAAGGGAGAAATTACATACAGAGGTGGACAAGCCACCACTAGTGGTTGTCAGGATCAGGGAGGGCGAGGAGGAGGGGAGTGGCTGTAACAGGTAACAGGGCGGAGCTGGTGGGACGGCCGGCCGTCTGTGTCCTGGTTATGGTGCCGGTCACATGAATCTACACATGGAAGAAAACCGCATATACCTAACTCTGCACACGTGGGCACACAAACAAATTTAAAACTAGTGAAATCTAAAGAAAGTCCATGGATTGTATCAACGTCAATTTCTTGGTTGTGATATTTTATAGTTAAAGCAAGATTTTACCATTGGAGGAAACTGAGTGAAGGGTATACAGTATCTCTCTGTATTATTTCTTATAACTGCATGGAAACATACAGGTAAACTTCCAGAAATACAACTTAAAAAATCCGTTTCTCCCTCCAAAGTACCTTTGCCTTCATTCTGAATCGCACGGAAAAGGGGCGTGATTGTATTACATACATAGACACACCACAAAAACGCACGAAATGGAAAGAAAGAGAACACCCTCGCAGGAGTAAAACTGTGTAATTCACAGTCTCAGTCAACACCCTCTGGGCAGACAGACAGACAGAGATGTGAATATGACCTCTGGCGCTCCTTTCAGAAAAACCCAGCCATTAAATCAATCAAGATATGTTCATAGACCAAAACCCTCTTATCCTCTCAAAAGATGACAGAAACAGGCCCACAGAGAATTTCAGGGATAAAAAGGCTGGACAGAGACTTCCAGTTTCTGATTAGCACAAACAGCCCAGTGAAACTCAACAACAGAAATATGTAACACAAGGCCTGGGTTCACCAGCAGATTACATCTCAGAAGAAGAAAAATCTAGAAGACATTTCAGCAAGAGCGATCTACCCTAAAATACACACATAAAATGGACAGAAAATACAGACAAAAAGGAGCACAAGGGGTATGTATGACATGATGAAAAAAGTCTAACACACATGTAACTGAGCTCCAGAAAAAGGGGAGGAAGGGAGTGAGGGAGAAAGGATAACACAGATACCGGCTGAGGGTTTTCCAAAACATTACGAACTCCAAGCACTACAGAAACCACACACCGAGGTATACAAAGCCACATTGAGATGCCGTTTCGCGCGAGATAGGTTGGCAAAACCATGTACGTTTAGTGACATGCTGTGTTGGAAAGACGGGGAAAACAAGCACGCTCACTTATTTCCAGAAACGCTCCACTGGGCAGCCCAATGGAGTAGGACGGGATAGTTACCAAAATTGCACAGGCACTTGTCTTTCCATCTAGTCAGCCCGCTGCAAAGAATCCATCTCAAAAATACACTGGCAAAACCATAAAAAAGCGTATGCACAAAGCTTTGACTTGAAGCACCACACAGCAAAAGGACAAAAACCACCAAATGTCCGTTAGTAGGAGGCTGGCTGAGTGAACTACAGAATATCCGTGTAATGAAGGACAACACAGGGGCAAAGACAGTGAGAAACATTCCTATATGCTGCTACTAACTGGATCTCCAGAATGTAAAATTCGATGAAAAAAGCAAGTGTGTATAACACGCTATCACTTAAGTGAGGATAAGAATGGGAGGGGAATACAAATAGGGGTGTGTTTACTTATATTAAAATGTAAGTAACCATGTACCGAGAAAGGGAGGGGAAGAAATAAAAGCACTCTAAAGACATCTGTGTAGTCTATCTGAAACACATAAGTGTACAAGAAAATAAAACAGCAATCACTAAAAATCTAACAGAAGAAATTATCCTAAATATCAAATTGATGACTTTAGTTATACAAAAGGAATCACCTCAAATGTGCACAAAACACAATAATTTGACCACATATTTCTTGTGGAATACTAAAGAAAAAAATAACCTATTTTCAACAATCATTTTGTCAGTAGTAATGCTAATATTGCTATTCTGAAACATTTTCATCCTTGTGTGTGTGAGAAAAATCTACATGATATGCTGTGTATTCTATATCCTACACTATGTATTATAAATTATTAAATATTGTGTCACTTAGGTACATACATATGGACAAAGCAATAAGTAATTATGCTAATGTCATTAGAAACCAAGATTTTTAGTGTAAGAAAAAAATTATAAATAAAACAATCAAAGAAGCTAAGTAAAAAATCCCTAATTCTACAGTTGGAATTGGGACCATCAGTGTGAAATCACACTGTTGCTTTTTCTACTGAGAATGTATTTTCAAGCACTGCCCGCTAAAAGACCTAGAAACAATGACTAATTCAGTTTCAATGAGCACCCTATTCCCCAGGTTATGACCTCTACATACCAACTCCCGTGAAAAGCCATGAGGCTTCACTGGCTAATTCCAGATCTGGGGCAGGAAATGTACCAGATCAGCCCGGGCTTTCTTGTCATATGAGAAAGCCAAGCCACTGTCCAAGATGACTTGGGCTGGGAGAAAAAGACCCAGGCATCCACACGTAGAGAGGCCAGCTGGCCCCAGATGGGACAATTTGAGCAGCAGAAACAGTAATGACGTAAACAGACTGAGACACGTGATGATTCATGATAATCCTTGTTGGATGGATGCTAGGAACCCAATCACTGTTCAGAAAATAGTGAATAAAAGAGGCAAGCATTTCTCCTTTTGTTCCTTTGAAAACTGCTCTTTGGGGTAACCAAATCTTTCGTGAAAAAAAAAAGCTTTCGACTTTATGAAAGAATCCAGCTAATAAATGCAGATAGAGTAAAAGAGTAGAAGAAAAAATATATTTTTGTAAGCCTCCCCCAAACAATGGACTTAGTCAAAGATCATCATTGGTTGGTAAAAGCATGGTGTGAACACTACTAAACGTGTAATAAATCTCAATGAATGGAAAATGCTGACACCACCTGAAGACCCTAATCAATTCAGCGTTTAGGACAGACGAGAGCGCTTCCCAGTGTGCGGCAACACAGAGAACCGCCTGCCCGCCTCAGAGGGACTCTTGCCGAACAACAAGAAACAAAAAAGTTAATCTCGTTGTGTTTGTAGATATATCAGTTTACTGTGGACAGGGAGATCCAACTTGCAAAATCCAGAATGTGGGAATTTCTACAGGACTAACATGGCAATATTTTCAGTAAATAATTTTTTTTAAGGGAGAGGCTAAACCTAAAGATGATAAGAAACTCATTAGATATAATAACCAAATGCAATGTTTGTACCTTGTCTAGACACTGATTCGAGCTATAGGAAATGCATGCAAGATAATGTTTTTAAGGTATAATAATACACTGCGGTGGTAAAAGTTTAAAAATTCTTATTTTAAGTGATACTGAATTATTTATGTATTACTTGGGATTTGATTCAAAATAGCTGTGAGAGAGACAAAGTTAGGCTGAGACCCATCACAAGTTTAGCCATGGGTAACAGTTAAAGCCGGATGATGGTTGTAACAGGGAGTCATTATACTCTCCTAATATTCCATATATGTATAAAAGCTTCCAAGTTAAAAAAAATAAAAAAGAATACATAGGCATTAAAAGCCCACAGGAGAAAAAGAGCCTTTGCCTGCAGACGAACTGTAAGACTTTGTAGAATAAATGAAAATCAAAAGGTACAGGAATGACGATCTTCAAGAAAATAATTTGTTCAAGCTGGAAAAAAAAAGTATGTGCCCGCCTAAAATTTTTTTCCTGAAATACGCTTCAAAAATGAAATCAAAACAGAGACAAACAGTAAAGAGAGAATTCAAACCAGCAGACCCAGGTGTTTCTCAAGCAGGAAAAAAAATGATCCCAGGCTGGAAAGTAGGAGACGCACGAAGGGTCATCATTCAATTACCGCTCAAAGGAAACAAGACAGAGCTGCCTGGGAAGTTACCCTGAAGGAAGGCAGGAAAGTGGAGTTGCAAAAGGCAGGTTGGCAGCCGAGTCCAGGAAAGCACACTGGGGGCTGAGTCCCCCGGGAAGGCCCCGAGAAAAGGGGCATTCGGGGACACCCTGCACCAACCACAGGAGAACACCTGTTCTGGCTTTTGAAGGATGATTTGAGAGCGAGGTGCCACCCCTAGGCTCGCTGGAGCCCAATTCTATCACAGCAGCTCACGGAATAATCTGCTTAGACAGTGCCACTGAGCCCGGAGTGAGGTCTTTCAGGTAAGTTCTTGCTACAAGTCACCGTTTTCACAGAGAGCATATGTTCAGGCGCTGAGGCAGGACTGCTGAAGTGTGTTCTCAAATCTGAAGAGCATCCTCAGATCCCCCACGTCATAGCCACTTTGCCCGCAGCCGCTGATAAAGACCCCAGCACCCAGAGGACAACATGACCTTAGTGGTCCGACTGTCCCTTCACCGAATGACCCCACCTGCCCCCCTAGCTCCCTGGGCCTGGCCCTCGGCAGATGGGACAGATGGTACTGGGGGTCCTCCGCACGAGGTCCCTCTCTAACCGCCACGCTGAAGGTGAAGCAGGGTTGGGGAGCTGAGCTGAGAAGTGACCCCCACCCACTGTTAAAGCCAGGAAAGGAGACAGATGCACACATACCGGAGGGGCTGCATTAAATGGTCATGAGTGGGCGGCGAGCCACTTCACTTTCTATCTTCCGATACCTTCCCTAATAAACACTGATTTCCTTCACAAAATAAACAAACATGTCAAGCATAAAATTCAGCACCATAAGATTTGCCTGTTTCACACTCATATCTAATGCAAATCCAATTAGAACTTGAAAATAATGATTTTTGATGGGAGATTTAACAGAATAATTTTGAATTTCATTTGGTAGAAAAACAGATGAGAACACTAAAGAAGAATCAGAGAATGAATAATAAGGGAGCACTGGTGCTGTTAGAGATTAAAACACACCATGAAGCAGTAGTAGTTAAAACAGTGTAACCCAAGAATAAAAGATTTGATCCTGGAAGCAACAGATTGCTCAGAAATGATCGATGGCATTACCTAAAAAAAAATTAATTAACACTTTTAAACTAGGGAGGATTGTTTAATAAATGATGTTGTGATAACTAGTTGCAATTTAAAAGTAAATTCGGGACTATTTAGCACAAAAAGTCAAATTCCAGGTAAAACTAAAACCTTAAGTATACAATTATCGAATAAAAATAAAACCTAGAACTGAGTACCAAGTTTATGGATAGACGATGCCATTGTGGAGAAATCACAAAGAAAAAGATGGAGAGATACAGTAAGTTTAAAAATTGGCTATAAAATAACAAAAGTATATTTTTAAACAACATAACCAAATGAGGTGGCAAACAACAACACAAGAAAAATATCTGTAGAAATATTAAATTGGTTAATATGAGCATTGTATTAAAATGCTAGTAAGATTCTTAAGAAAAACCATTAAAAGCCAATAGATAAACAAGCAAAGAATATGAACAGTTTACAAAACAGAAACTATCATTAGAAAGAAAATGAACACCCACTATTTTCTCTTGGAAATAATTGAAAAAATGCAAATGCAAACAAAATACGGCAACTTTTTGCCTGTTAAATTAGCAACACTTTTTTTTTCTCAAAGATAATACTGAATTCTGGCATGGGTGCAAGAAAATTGGTAAAAACCCTTTTGGGAAGCAATTTGACAATCCCTATCAAGCCCCAGTAATCCCACTTCTGGGAATGCGTTCTAGGAAGTTAATCCAAAATCCAGACAGAACCCCTAGGCATGAAGACACTCATCACAGCGTTATCTGCAACAGGTGAAACCGGAGAGCAAGCTAAGTACGAGAAATGAAAAAGCGCCCTGGCGCATCCCTCGACAGAGTCACGCGGCCAGTAAGGACCGTGGCAGTGACAATCCTGTAGCAACACGGGAGAGGGTCCGGGATGGACGGGTAAGTGAAAAGCCTTGTACAGAATATACTTACACCACGATTACCAGGAAGCAAAACACACATGTAAGAGGTCTGCCCGAAGCCAATTTGAGAAGAGGATCATAGGTCCTGTTTTCGCTCCTTTCAGGCCAGGGACAGGATGGGTTCATCCCTCCTATAATATGAATGTATATGATGTATTGAAAGGAAACACTGCCATTCTCCGCTGCCCTGCGAGACTGGGCGCAGGTGACACGCCTTCCGGAGGCTTCGGTAACCTCTAGGGTGCGAACTCGGGTTAAGACCACAGAACTGGGCTTGGCCCCTGCTCTGGGCTCTGCTCCGACCTCACTGGCTCCTTTGGCTCCGTGCCTCGCCTCCCCACCCTGACCTGCTCCTTGCAATAATCACTGCTGGTGGCAGACAAGGAGCCCAGCAGTCCCATCCAGAAGCAGGGGCGTGAAGGCACAGCTGGGAAAAGAAAGCTGATGATTCATTATTCAGTGCAGCTGAGCAAAAGCCCAGTGCAATGCTCCATGAGACTGGCGTTCAGGGCCTTTCTGCAGAGCTAAGCAAAGGGCACCAGAGCCCAACACAGCCGCCAGCGGGGCTCCCTGTCCTTGCAAGTAGGATCCACAGAACGCATTGCTCTTTTAGCACATTCAGAACCCACAGGCCACGTGGGCCTTGTGTGGAGAACCTTCCACATTTATCTGCTCTCACCTGGTGGGAGGAAGACGGCGGAAAAGGAGTTGGTAAACCCATGACTTCCCTCGGTCACCTCTGACAGTCCCCAATATCACACTGTAGAGATTGCCTTTTTTCTTTTTTTTTTTTCCTTAAAAAAAAAAAAAGAGTCTGCCACTGAAAAATGACAACGGGTTGTCACCAAAACAGAGCATGCTCTCAGGACTCAGGATGATGTTGGAAAAAGCTGAGGGAAAAAGAATAGGGAGCCAAGAGAAAGCTCACTGCTGCCGAAGAAGCAAAGAAAGGAACCAGGAGGGATGGGAAGACTGAGGGGGAGGGGAGGGGAGGGGAGGGGAAGGAGGGGCGGAGAGAGGAGAGAAGCTGGCTGGAGACATGGCGTTAACGGAAAGGTGAAGGTGTGCTGGGGCTTCCCTCGGGTGATCTTAGGTTTACACTGGCTTTTTTTTTTTTAATTAATCTTTGCACTGGAATTCTGACCACTATTTATTCCTGGCAGATCACCATCTGGCGGCTGGAGCCTCAAGGTTTCTGAGCACAAGTCGGCTGGAAGCCAGCTGACCACATGCTTACCTGCACCGCCCCGTGATGGGGAAGGCGGCCGGCGTCTCTAAGGTTCACAGGGGACCACCAGCCACATCCAGCGACCACAGAGTCCCATCCCTCTGTGCCTTCAGCCTCTTCCAGAAAGAGCAAAAAATGCAGCAGAGGTGAAAGGCCCCAGGGTCATCTGTGCTAAACTCGAAGGCCCCGAAATTTGGAGCCTTCTGGAAGATTCTCAGCTGTGTGCCCGACATCCTGAGAAATAAGACATCACTGAAAGACGAAATGACAGCTGTATTTTCAGGCATATGTGATTTTGCCAGTCAAAGGAATCAGAATCACTGTGAATAAAGATGCTTCGCAGGATTTTAAACTCCACACATTTCCACTCTTTCAAACTCATTCTCCCACTATGATCTCAGAATCAAGTAGGTTTTGAGAACAATCTACTCACTTAAAGTGGGTGGATTTTACTGAATATGAATTATATCTCAATAATGTTGATTAAATAAAAAAGTCACTTACAGAGGGACTGGCTCCAACTCCTTTGAAACAGGGAAGCTGCTATAAGCGATAACTGATTACTTCCCCTCTTGGAAGAGAGATGAATGCTTTCCCTTTTGGTTCCTCACAGACACTTGTAGACCTCCCCTCCTCCCCCTAAATAAAATAAAATAAAAAGAAGGTTTAAAAGCATCAAAGCATTAATTATGCCTGTTTACACACATGAAACATCACATACTCTAACCAACACTCAAGATAACAAAATTGTCTTTGCTGAATAAAACTCTGGTGGCAGACAAAGCAACTTAGTCTTCCCTGACTTTGGGGGTGATGTCATAGTCTGATAAGATTTAATAGGTGCCAAAGAGCCTAATGCCAAAGAGACAGCGCAATCTGCCTTCAAAGAAGGGGGACCATCCCCACCGAGGATGAGACTGCATGGAATTTGTATGAAAGGAAAATGTGTGGTCAAAGCCCCCATAAACCTTGCACCAGAACCTCCTAGAAGAAAACAGACATATAGATACAAACTTGTATCTCCCGGTGGCAGGAAGGAGAAAAGAAAGAGGATAGTGAGCAGGTGCTGTACCAACCAGAATTCCAGGGTAACTTTCGAGCACCTAGTAAGCGGCAGGTCCTGTTCTAGGCATTCATATATTAGGGCCAACAGGACAAGCCTCGCACGTTTCAGCAGGTGGAATGACAGGCCCCCGGCCTCCCTCAGAGATGTCTGTCCTGCTCCACGGAAACTCTGAATGTGTGTTGGGTCACGTGGCAAGGGAAGAATCAGGTTGCAGAGGAAATTTAGGGTGCTGGATCAGGTAACCTTTCATCCTGAGTTTGCCATTCAGGACTCCTGTGATCTGGCCATGGAGCGCCTCCCCAGAGCCCTGTCCTGCTAAATCCTGTGGACCCCTCTGCTCAGCCAACCGGGGTGACCAACTGATTCCCTAACCCAGGCGCTGCAGAGCTCTGAGGTCTTTGCGTACTCCGTTCCCTCAAGTCAGAAGAACCTTTTCCCTGCTTCTCTGGCCAGATCCTACTCTCCTCCCGCAGCCCAGGTCCCAGATCTCCTCTGCAGGTGCTCTCCTGAGCCCCGGTCACAGGATCCCTGCGCTCGCGCCCAGAGAACTGGTCTGTATCTCCGGTCAGAGCCCACTTCTTCCCCATCCCGAGGTTTAGCCTTGACAGTTTACACACCCTTCCCTAGACAGGACTTCTCCCCGAGAGAGGGAGACAAGGCGGTGGCGGGTGGGGGGGGGTCAACCAAGCCGGGAGCTGCGGTGTCTTCTACAGTCCCTTCCCAGAAGTGATGAGTCATCTCTGCCCTACAGGGCAGTCAGCGTCCTCACCCCTGTTACCCCAGCCTCAGGGATGGGGCCAGGGTGCCCACGGTGCCAAGTCAGCACCTGCTCATATGACTCAATGGCTACCTGCTCCATTTGTTTCTCAAAGCATCCCGTTCTGACTGGTACCCAGCCCTCGAGACGAGAGTCCTTGAGCACGAGATTGGCTCAAGGTGGCTTCTGCAGGCCGTTCACTCCCACAGGCTCTCGGGGGCCCTCAGCAATGCCAGGGGAAGCACAGAGTCAGGAGATGGGAGGAACCCAGCCTCACATGTGCACCTTCCAGAGACGTCACACCTGCCAGCTGTGCCCACGGACAGCACTGACCCCCGCATGCAACGAAGGACTTGTCTCCTAGTCCCTTCTGCAATGATGCGTCCTTTTCTGTGGCCCCAGCAGGGTGACAAGCCGTCCTGTGGCAAATGCTCCCAGCAAAGGTGGTCTCTGTGTCACTGCCCGAGAGCTCACGCGCTCTAACCCCTGTGTCAGCCTCTCGACAAGCCGCAGGACTGCCTGAGGCCGTTACAGGATGCTGCGCCATGGCTCGACAAGCCAGTCCCTCCTTCCTGCTAACGTTCTACCAATCACGACTTTGGCGACGCATTTCAGGAAAGCCGCCACTTTATGAATTGGCTTCTGGAAGGACATTAAACAAATCTACTCTTCAATTTAAAAATAAAACTGGATCCGTGTGGCAAAGCCCAGGGGTCTCCACTTCCAACCATGTCGGAAACACAGAGGCAAAGTCTCCAGCACAAACCAAACAAGGAAGCCAGGGAAGTTATCTAAAACAAACACTCAGAAAACGGAAATATATTAAAGAAGCCTTCACTGTAAATTCCAGCGGAGTTACTTGCTAAACTAAACAGTGTCAGTGATTCACCAACTTGAGGAATAAAACAGAGACTGTGGGGCTGAGCTTCATTTTCTTTGGATTATTTTACAAGTGGAAATGCTGAAAATAGTCCTTATTTTTCTAAGCTTAGAGTGGGGAAAAAATGAAAGGGAGGAAAAAAGATAGATACCTTTAATTTCAAACCAACACAGGTTACCGATGGCTGTCTT